>NC_065970.1:3222500-3848750 GCF_021464435.1 Cataglyphis hispanica | reverse complement strand
ACCTCCGGTACGCAGAATGACAAGATCGAGGATGTCCATTGCGCCTGCATCTCGAAGTTAGAGACTCAAGTCGAGGAACAGGTAACACGGAGCTTTTATATTCTTACAGAAGTCTACGCATTTTTTGAATATGTAATATAAACACCAAAAGTATTTTAAATTCATCTCATTAATTTAAATCGTTAAGTTTTCCTTGTAATTATCACGGTATTTAATTGATAGATTTGAAAAAACGATAGTTTTGTCACTCAAATAAATAATCACCTGATAACGACAATTATCTAATAATATTTATATGTCTATAAGTATATATGTTACTTCTCGTTTATCATTCAGCGATTTCTTTCCTCGAGATCAACTGTAATCTCTTGAGATATCTGACGATTGCTGGAATGAGTGATATCAGGCCTGTGTCATTTTATCGTTCATCGAAGTCATTTTATTGAGCAGTTATCGTTGTTTGTTCACAGAGGCAGTTACGGCTGCAAGACGCCAGGCAAGTGGAAGCGAAAGCAGCAAGGATCAAAGAATGGGTCACTAATAAGTTGAGGGAACTGGAACAACAAAATCAACACTTGAGAGAACAGAATAATAAATGCAACCAACAGCTTGAATTGTTACGCAATCATATAACTAATATCGGACTCAAACCACCCGTAAGTTATTTTTTTTTTTTAAATAGTTTCCATCATTGAATGTTTTTTGTTTTTATTTTTTAACATTGATATTAATTTTTCATTTATAATATATTTTCAAGTAAATTTTTTAAAAAATATCGTAAATTCAGGCACCAACGAGAGCGTCGCTGTCCCTGGAAGTGGATCCTACCTTACGTATCGATCGCAGACGATCGGAAAGCCTGGAGGGTACCCCGCAGACGGTACCAGAGTGCGTGCAGAATATCGCGGCGGAACCACAAAGCACGAGCACAAAGCACAGAAGACATTTGTCTGCTTGCGGTACCATTCAACGAGGAGTCGCCGCCAGCAACATGGATTCGAGGTAAAGCTTCCTCTCCGTCTCGTAGCATTCATTCATTCGCGCTGAACGAAATCGAGGCTAAATCCTTTTTATTCTTACAAACACACTAAATATATTCGGCTCTCAATTCTCCTTGGGAGGCCTCACGACGTAATAGCGGCGCCCGAGTTTTCGAAATGTGGTACCCTGTAACGTCCTGGGACTTCCTGAGGGGATCCGTCAACCCTCCTCTTATTATATTTTTGTCATCACATGTATTTTTTATTTATCTGTCATAAATTTATTTTATTTTTTGTACTTTTATGTATGACATTTTTTATTATATATGATACTTATTTTCTCTCAACTTTGAAGCAAATTTATTTAATCTGTATCCCTAATTTAAAATACATTAATGGATTTTAAAGAGTCGCGCGCACACGTAACATACTGTACAGAGAGCAATTAAATTGATTCTATGCTTTATACTTGCCGCTTCTCTCTATCCTTTCTTAGTCTGCTGTCCGAGGAATTAGCCGCGGCGGTGGAGAACCTAGTGATGCTACCGAATATGTCTGGCGTCTCGGAGGTGAGCAGAGACAGCGGAAGCTCGGAAGCGGTGCACGACTACGCTGAGATATATACGCCCAGTCGAGAGGGTATGAACTGGCTGCAGGGGAGCGGGCAAGGCCCTCGTCCGCCGACCCCGCCGTTGCATAGGTTTCCCAGTTGGGAGGCGAAAATATATCAGGTAACAACGACTAGTTTCAGTCCTGCAAAGACAATACGAAAATTGTATAAAGTATATATTACATTAATTAAAATCTTGAAAGTATATATTACATTAATAAAATCCAAGATAATAAAATTTTGATTCTATTAATTTGATAAATTAGCTTCATTAATTTAATTCTGAGATTGGTTTTTCTTTCTCTAACAATCTCGATGACCGTTTATAGGTAGCGGACGGTGGCCTTGGCATCGGTCCACCGACAAACGAGGAGTCGGCACCTTCCACGATGACCAACACGAGTTCGTCGAAGCATTCCCAAGCCACGGGACACAACTTGACGGCACACAATTCTCAAGGCTACTGTGATATTTCTGTTCCAGTATACGCCACGGTCAAAGGTAGATTTTAAATATATTACTTAAATTTTTTGTGTCAGCAGAGAAACAAAAATATACAGAAAATGTTAGTTGACTTGATAAAAATTGCACTTAATATTTAATTAATAGTTGATAAAGCAACTTATATAAATTAACATTTGTCAATTATTATTCAGGACGTGCCAGTCAAATCAGATCCATGCCTTTCGGCGACAGCTCCGACGATAGCTCGGATGGTGAAGAACATCCGAATCAAACCGAGACCAATACCAGAATTACCAATAGCTCATCCGACAATACGGATTCCTCTCTCGGTAGTGGGAGCAGTCCTTCAAAAAGTATCAAAACCACCAGTAGTCTGAGCCCCGCGAAAAGAAGTTCTAGCGGGTCCCCTAGTAAAAGTGTAAAACGTGGTGAGTTTGATTAACGTAATATTTCTTCTATACATCCATTTTACGATAAGATAAATAGCCCTAAAATCTTATCGCTTATGTGTAGCGATGAAAAACTCAACTTTTATCGGCATTTTTAAGACTATTCTACTTCTTTTCAAAATGAGAAAAACATCCAAAATAAGAGAAAAATCTTTATATTATAATATATATATATATATATATATATATATATATATATATATATATATTTTTTTTTTTCTCTCAGAAGATAAATTTTGATTAATAACTTATTTCTTTTTTGAAAGACATTATTAAAAGAGAATATTCAGTTGTGCACAAAATATTTGACACCCAACAACTTTAAGTTTGTTTGATTTACAGATACTTCTCTCGAATCAGGATTGTCTGAAGATTATGCGATACCGCCCGATGCGCTTAGTTCGACGTCTTTAGAATCTAGTATGCCTAGCTTGCTGATGCGCGTTTCCGGCGAAAGTCCAAAGAGACAAGAATCGCTAGAAAAGACAGGTCATCTAGCGAAACTTGGTGGTAAATTAAAAACTTGGCGAAAACGATGGTTCGTGTTGAAAAATGGCGTATTGACGTATTGGAAGAGCCAGAATGATGTCAATCGAAAACCGCAAGGCCAAATAATTTTGGATGAAGTTTGCAGGTATTAATATGTAATTTAAAATAAAGTTTAAAATTGATTTACAAATTACTTTAACAGAAAAATAAATTTGAGAAAATAGTTTATAACACATAGAAAAAATACACATATCACAGATGCCGTATTTTAGACTTAAATATATATTCGAATAGATTCGATTTTTAATTTGAATATATATATAATATTATATTAAAATATATTTAATTTCTAATTCTTACTAGAAACGCGTAGAAATAGTTTTATATATCTTCGTATTTTTTTAGAATTAACAGAGCCGAAGGTGCAGCCACTTTCGAAATTGCCACTGGTAAAAAGACATATTATTTGACTGCGGACTGTATAGCTACGATGGAGGATTGGATAAGAGTATTACAAAATGTGCAAAGGCGAAATGCAACGAAACTCCTACTTAGCAAGGAAGACAACAAGCCAACGATGCAAGGCTGGTTGACAAAAGTGAAAAATGGTCATGCAAAAAAATGTTGGTGTGTTCTCATTGGCAAGATGTTCCTTTATTTTAAGTGCCCCAGCGATACGGTGAGTACATACGAGTATGTTTTAAGATGCATTCAGAAAATACAACAATTATACAATGAGCGGCCATGCTGAACAAATGATCACTGAATTCGCTTGAGTGTGTGAACGATTACACATTTTACGTATTTAATTAATTGAAATATATAGAATAGGATTTTTTACGAACTATTATATTAATTTATATATTTAATCAATTTATTAAGATTATATCATTAAATATATTAAAAAATTATTTACTGATCATTTTTCGTTCATTAAAAATTTTCTTATTCAATAATAATGGCATATATTGTATTTTCTGAGCGCACTTATGTTATTTTATATTTTATCACATATTCAATCTATCTTTGATTCTAGAATCCTATCGGCCAAATCAACATGAGGGATGCTCGAGTAGAAGAGGTGGAACATGTGTCGGATAGTGACAGCGAGGAAAGAGACGCCGAGTGTCCGCACGAGAGAACGATCGGCATCTTTCCGACGCATCAGGGTCCAACGTATCTACTGATGCCACATAAGCAGGATAAGGACAACTGGCTCTATCATTTGACGGTGGTGTCTGGTGGCGGACCTAGCGCGGGTACGCAGTACGAGCAACTGGTACAGAGACTAATGGAAACCGATGGTGATTCCAGTTGCGTTCTGTGGCGGCATCCTCTGCTGTTGCACACAAAAGAGAGCATCACTAGTCCGCTGACCAGCCTGACCTCCGAATCTCTGCAAACCGAAGCTATAAAGCTGTTTAAGGTTGAAACTATCCCTTATCGATTCTTTTGCAATTATTTTGCGATTTATGCTAAATTTTTTTGCATAATAAAACTGAAAGTTTTAATTGTTGCTAATGTTGTTTTATCGTAGTTATATATGCTTGTAGAGTTATATTTCTATATTTTTTTTCTTTTTGTCCTCAAAATGTGTGTATGTATATATATATATATATATATATATATATATATATATATATATATATCATTTTAAGAATTTTACGAAGTTTGCATAAATTTTTAATTCAATTTTCAGGTAATGCATAAATCTCTCATTACTTAATTATTAGCAATATTCTATAATAAGGGATCTGTTCTTCTTGGCTATATTTTTTAAACGTTTCAGTTTTTTTCTCCTCTTTTATAATTCAAATATATATATATATATATATATATATATATATATATATATATATATATATTGAATTTTAATGTAGAAAGAGTGTAAAAAATGTAGTTAAAGCGGACAGACCTAATGTATCATTAATAATATGCACTTCTAATCATCACAGGCCTGTCAACTATTTATGTCGGTGGCAGTAGAGCAAGCAGGTATCGACTACCATGTGGTTCTAGCGCAAAACGCGTTGCAACAATGCTTAGATCAGCCTGAACTTCAATCTGAATTTATATGTGCACTGGTAAAGCAGACAAGTCGTCACACGCAACATCGTCTGGGCGTACAGGTAAAAAAGGCCGCCAGACTTGTGTCACTGGGTACTGCGCGCGTTGTAAGTCCTGCTTATTGTTTAACAAAAACACTCAACCATCCTGTACCATTTTTTAAAGTTAGAGCAATACCCATCGATCATTCGTTTATCAAAACTTGGATGGATCACATCTATATCTACTATCTCATGCATCACTTCACGTTCACAATCATGGTATCATATTCGAAATGATATTTCTTTCAACGCGGAAAATGGTACATTAAATATGCTTAGTCAAGTATTACGAGTAATCCTTATGGGTGTGTGAAAGTTGACAAATAATGGTTTAGCGGAATGGTTTAACTAGATATTCGATAATACTTAAATAACAAAAACATATCCGCTCTGTCGCCGCAATGATAATACTTGACCAAGTTGAAAACGACTATTTTTAATTTTAACAATCAGTCAACACATTTAATTCTCATTTGCCGCTTTAAGTGTGCTGTCTCTTAGGCTCTCACTTTATATAAAATCGCATGCATTTATCAATTCTGTTATATATCACGATGGTGTTAAGTTTTTCCGTTTACTTTTCATCATATACTTTAATATTTATACATCATACCCGATCAAATTACCCTAACGTCCATCATGTGAGCCGAACATATTTCGACGATTATCATGATATTATAATCGATATAGATGCTTATCGATCATCTCTGTTAATCCTTGCGTACAGATTACAAAGTACAGATAATAATTATTACTTCCGTCAAAATACGTTTCGCGCCACACACACACTTGCAGAATGGTATGTTGGTGTACATGAGGACACACACAGAAAAACATTTTTAAATTCCTTTTTTTTTCCAATTTTTCATGAGTTCCTTTTTGCAATAGTTGCAATAGTTACTTGAATATTCTCTGTTTGAATGCTGCTTAAAGATTTAGATTTTTATCAACGGAAACAATAGATTATTCTAACAAGTGAAATTTGTAATCCATTACTTTTTCCGTCGTCCCTTCCCCCGTCCTCGAACAATACGAATATTTAGGAGATGTTGTAAAGACGTTTAACAACACTTTAAATCTTAAAAAAAGACGTCCTTTAGACATCTTATAAATATCTTTTGAATTTTTTGTATTGTTGGTTTTTTCTTTTTTCCTTTCCCTCTCTTTCCTCTGTCGTCTTTTCCTCTCTTTTTTCATATTTATCCTTTTGCCTAAAATTACTGAAAAAAGACGCATAGTATATGGATATATTGTCACGAATATTGCATCGCTGGACGCAAAATTACGGGAAAAGTGCCTCACTCGTCTCATATAACGTCAATAAACGTAAACGCAACGCTTTACAATTGGTGCGGTTGATTCACGTGGCCTAAAAGCATAAGAGCTTTTCTCATTCACATTCTTTTTACAATTTTGAGGGTTTATATCGAGTTTATACGCGTTTTATTCAATTAACACATTGCGTTGAAATTTCGATTTCTCGTGCTTATTTACTAACCGAAATATGATTAATTCAAATGAAATCTATTTCCTTATTTATGTCAGTAAAAATCAATATATTCAGGGAAATTAATAGAGATTCTCATTCTCCAAAATTATAAACTTTTCATTTTTATATTAAGAGAATAATCTTGATTTTTTTCCTTTTGCTTATTTTACTTTTTTATATTAGTGAGAATAAATAATTTAATTTCTTGAAGAATCAAGAGTATTACGAAAAAATTTTCTTTCTACTCCACATGCACTTAAAATGTATTGCTATGTTTTATTCCACGGAAGAAAAATTTTTTAAAAATCTGTTTTAATCAAGAATTTGAGAAAATTAAATTTAAATTAATTTTTTCAAGTTCTTAAAGCCACTATTGCATCAAATCTTTTACTTAAAAAGATTATTTGTTTAATGGAGTGCTTGTGCTTGTTAAATATTATTTATTTAAATGCTAATACGATAAGAATGGAAAAAAATAGAGTAAGAAGTCAAGCATTTTCTAACTAATCCTCGATTTGTCGAGAAACAAAAATTTCGCAGACTTAATATCTCAGTTTTTTTTAATCTGCGGATTTTCGCTAAATATCAACGCGCATAATACGTGCATACATGGAGAATGAATATCTATATATTTTTAAAATAATAAACAGTAAAACTAATGTATATATAATAATAGAAAGAATAAAAAGATAACATGATCTGAATATCGAGATATTTGATCAATTGCCATTGCTTTACAATCGTAATCGCAAGTAAAACGTTAACGCGTTTACCTTTTGACGAGGATGAAAAGTAGTACGCTATAGAATTGGCTGAATATATATAATATTCAGGGACGTAGTAGTATGCCAGCATACCATTGCAGCAGCTCCTCCTCTGCGCCACGCAATCGCTCTTCACCTGCGATACGCAAAGTCCCGCGGCAAATGGCAGCGGTGAAAATGCGGACGCACAATCAACGGCCTCGACTTCTCACAGTCCTCCGCTCACGCAGGGCCACTCGACCTCCACTATCTTGGACTGCAAAACTAATCCCGCGCAGTACGTGCTTATCCAGGGATGGCAGCTCCTGGCGCTCGCCGTCTCTCTCTTTCTACCCAGGAACAATCGATTACTGTGGTACCTGAAACTGCACCTGCAAAGAAATGCTGACAGCAAGTGAGTGAGAGCTGACCCAAGGAGCGGTTCGATCATTGCGAAGAAATATAAGAAAAGAAATCTCTCAGGAAAGCGAAGGGAATTTTTGGCAATTTTTATTTATGCCATTTTCTGAGTTATTATGTTTTAAATATGAAGATAATTATGAAGATTTCAATGTTGCAAATTCGATTAAGAAAGCAGCTTCAAGGATCGGTTGTTCTTCTTGGTAAATTTATTCGTTAATTATCTACTATTTAAATATGAATAAATGTTGTTTCATCTATTAAAGTTTACTTATGAATTAAATTGTTATTACCAAGAGGTAATTTTACTCCAACTACCGAATAGATTTTTATTTATATGAATATTTATCTAAGTGATGATTGACGAGTAAATCTATCAAGAAGTTAATACAACTGGCTTTAAGGCCATTATCTCCATATTTCTGAATGCCTGAGAGATGAGACAAAATTTTAATAGACTTGTTAATCCTAATAATATTATTTTCGTCCGATTTTTACTTAAATTTTTCATTTATTTATTTTTTGCGCAAATATATAATTGGAGATCATGCGCGAACCTTGTTTATTGTTAGCTAAAAATTTCCAAAATTCTAAATGTTTGCATTGCTAAGGCTATTCTAACTAATTAATTTTAATTATAATTTTTTCTCGATAAATAGAATCCATTTTAACAAATTATATATCATGAATAGTTTCAAAAGTTCTAAAAATTCATCTCTTCTGCAATGACCGATTCACTTATAATGCTTTAATATTATTTTATCTTGTATCACATTATTACGCATTACATTAGAACGGAATGCGGCAAATATGCGGCTTACTGCGAGCGAGCCTTGGAGAGAACGTTGCAAAACGGTGGTAGAGAGGTGAAACCCTCGAGGATGGAAGTACTATCGATACTAATGAAGAATCCGTACCATCATTCATTGCCACATGCCATACCAGTTCACTTTCTCAATGGCACGTATCAAGTTGTGAGCTTTGATGGTAGTACAACGATAGAGGAATTTCTGAACACCCTTAATCAAGAAATCGGCTGCAGGGACGTTCATCAATCTGGCTTTACGCTATTCAGCGATGATCCGATCGAAAAGGATCTTGAACATTTCATCGACCTGCAAGCGAAGGTTTGTAAAAATTGAAACTGTGAAATGATGAAATAAAATTCATCTGTGAATTATACTTAACACATTATTTATAAAAATATTTGTTGGAATTACATGTATACAGTAATGCAATATGGAATGAAATTTGTATTTTAGCCTTCTCTACTTGAACCTGTAAAATAATTAAGAATTTCAAACAGAATATAAAAATTTTACTTTTTTATCAGCATTAATTAAGAGTGAATTTTCACGATTTAAATTTATGTTTTAGCTATGCGATATTATTTCAAAGTGGGAGACCGCATTACGGGAGAAGGGTTCGGGAAAATTTGAAAATACCAGAGTGATACAATTGACGTACAAATCGCGATGCTACTGGCGGCAAGCTGCTAAAATGGAAACAGACAAAGAGAGGCTCTTATTGTGTTATCAAGTGAATCAACAGGTTGTACAAGGAAAGTTTCCGTTAAATCGCGAACTCGCCTTCGAATTGGCATCGTTAATGGCACAGGTACGATTATATTAGATGCATAATTTATGTATGTGAAATACATTTTATATATTTTTTTTATATGAAATTTCAAGTATAATCATAAATATACTTTTTTTTATATTTGTCTATAAAATAATTTAATTAATTCATTATTTTATATAATCTCATTTAATCAATTTTATAGATCGACTTTGGAGAATACAACAATGATAAAGCACGTGGCAGCGGCCCCGGAAACAATCCGCATCATCTCGTACTCCAAGCCTTGGATAAATTTTATCCGATACGCTATCGAACCAATATTACCACCGATCAATTAAGGTGAATAATCGATAACTCAACTTAATTATTAGACACATTTATTTAAATAGCGCATTACTTCATAATGCAATCTTCGCTCGATTATTTTTCTTTATCAGGGAATTGCAAGAGAAATTGCAGGAAAAGTGGATCGGTTTGAAAGGACGTAGCGTATTAGATTGCGTTCGTATATATCTCACGTGTACCAGAAAGTGGCCTTTCTTCGGAGCTACCCTGTACCAAGCAAAGGTACAATGAGGCTGTTACAGATATTACATAAGTATAGAAATAATTTTATAGACGTAATATAATAATTATAGATTATTAATTATGTATGTGTGATTTGAGATTTTAATCTAAAATTTTTTTTTAGTTGAAACAAACTGATCCCGTGACCGTTTGGATAGCGGTTTGCGAAGACAGTGTAACATTACTTGAATTACAAACAATGGCGGTCATGTGCCGTTATAATTATGCGAATATAGTGACGTTTGGTGGCTGTTTAGACGATTTTATGCTTGTTGCTTGTCCTGATGAGGGTGCGGCTGAACAGAAATTATTGTTCGCACTTTCTAAACCCAAAGTGAGTATATCATGTAACATTGTAAAGAGCTAAGTAATTAAAAAAATATTTTATTCTTTGTCATATATTTGCGGCATCGTAATTGTTTTAGATTTTGGAGATAACTTTGCTGATTGCCGACTATATGAACGCGCTGGGCCACGCATTACCAGGCACTCCACAAATGAATACACTAACTCGCAACGGATCACATCGATCTATTAAATCCACTCTGAGACCTGCAACTGGTTGGTGAAAAAAAATGTTGTTTTCTTTATGTTATAAGAAGTGTTAGAAACAAATTATAAACTTCAATATTTTGTTTTGGAAACCTTCAAAAATGAAAGAAAAAAAATTATTGACGATTAAATTTATATAGAATAGCTATTTTCTTAAATTATAAATGATGGCTTTTTAGAATTAATTAAATAAAACTAACTGATTTTTAACTAATTTTGTTTTGTTTAACAAAATAGCAGTCTTATAAATATTGTTAGTAATTTTAATATTATTATTTTACAAGAATATTTAGTAGGCTTTATTTTTATAGGTTCAAGCTGTCTTCCAACTCAACCTGATATATTGAAATCGACGCCAGATCACCAAAGACCTTAATAAAAAGGCTGGTCGTGTTAATTTTGAGAAAGGCTGGGAATATATTTCTTGAATGTGTGTGGATGTGTCTGATTATGATGCATATTTTATTTTGTCATTTGTATTATATAAAGGCAGCGTAATAGTGCAGTATTAATATCATAATTGCGTGAAGCGCATCGTTTTTTTTTCTGCGAAGCGCAATCGCAGTCATGTTTGAATATTTACGTTTATATGTCGAATTATGCATGTAAATTAGAATCGATACTTCTATAAAACCGTATCAATGTAAATATATTTAATAATTAGCAGCGACACAGAGCTAACTATGAAGAATCGTACAGGTGGCTTAAAAAGTGGTTGAAATGAAAATCGATCTGTAACACTGCCTATAATTAGTATGCGCGATTACACATCGAATAGTTTCATCCCGTGACTAAGTATCACGCTAAGATTTTTACTACCGTATTTATATACCAAAAATTAAAAGCAAAAAAAAAAGACGCGTAAAATATTGCGTAAACAATGACGTACTCACGTATCACGTGTATATATTAATCAAAGTTATTAAATGTTTAGAGATATATTGAATGACACAGCGATATATGTTTCTTCCCGATTTTACCAAGTTATAAAATCGCGACCTAAACATACAAGTGAGTATCGTCGCTTTGTCATATAATTTGCAATATAATTTTTTCTAATTCCATTAAATAGTTTTTTCATTGCTTTTTATTTTTATCAAAATTTCAATTTGATTAAATATATTTTATTAAAATAAGCCTATTTTGTTGGACATGCATACAAATTTGAACTTAACTGACTTAAGTTTAAATTGAATTTAGATTTAATTGAGATTGTATATAAGTTGTAATTAAAAATTTAAATTTAATATTAATATTAAATTTGTATAATAATTTTATATTTTGTCTAAATTTAATTTTGATTTATTATTATTATTTAGACAAAGAAGAACTTAAAAAAAAATCGCAGTTTGTTTTAATGATTAAAATATTAGTGCAAAATAGTAAATAGATCTAATAAACGGAATTATTTTATTTCTGTTTATTGGCTAGAAAGAGAGACTGATTATACTTTCTCTTATTCTAATCTTTGATTGTCTGTTTCTTTGCTTTTTACATGCATAAAGCTACTCACAAGATCGATTAATCTGACAGAAAAATCTGATATACCGTTATATTTTAACTTCGATAACAGCTAGTCTCGTATCCAATATTTATTTAAGGTATATTTTTTCTTTTTTTTTTACAAGAATACTATTACACACAAATAGATGTAACATTGGGAATGTAATTTACTATTTAACATCGCGCGTTCCTGCGTAATACGTGTGCAACATTGTGTATTAAAATATACGTAACAGTTATAGCGTGTCTATATATATATATATATATATATATATATATATATATATATATATATATATATGTATTATATATATACATGTATTATATATATATATATGTATATATATATATGTATATATATATATATATATATATATATATATATATATATATATAGAAAAAGAGAAATTTTGTACTCGCGTTCGACGTGTCCTACGTAATTAGCAAACGTCTTCCTTTTAGCGATTACAAATTAATATGAGCGCGGCTAAAAGTAGGGCTTTCGTGCAATACGTACAAGACTTCTACAAGATTTTGTAATTTCCGAGATTAAATTACACGATCCTGTCTATTTCCTTGCGAGAAGGAATAAAACGAGCTGAACAATGGATCTCAATTCGAAGGACTTTTGTAAAACATCAAAAGGATATTTCAAAGATTAATCTTTGCAATCTCCTTTAGATTATTTACATTGTCTGGGAATGTAGACGGACTAAAATGCGCACGTATACTCGGCTTCATTTAGCACATTATGACAATGTTTGTACGAATAATTCGAACCTCAAACTATTGAGAGCAGTACAAAGATATGCAAGAACGAGAGACATTTTGTCCTTAATTTTTTATATAATGTAATATTGTACGCGACATGAAGTGTTATTGCGCAGGTGACTAGCACCTTTGGTATCATGTGACGTAGTTGAAAGAATCGTACACCATGTACTAGACTCGCTCATTCGTGTAAATATCATAAAAATGGATTTGCGTTTCTAAAAATTAGTAGAATCAAAATAGACAGCTAGTAATTTACACAATCGAGCTCTATCTGGATCGCATTCTACCGAGCCTATCTCACATCATACATTTATATTTATTATTTATTCATATGCGAAAAAAGATACGAGCGAAAGAAATGGAAAACATTGTGTACTATTGTACAGGAGAACAAATAAACTGCACATTAATATAAACGTAGGAATATTAATATCAAGTGATGAATTATTTTTTTTTTTATTTACTTGGAAAAAATTAAACTGATAAAATGGAAGATTATAAAAGGATATCTTTGTAAAGGAAAGCTTATTGAATCTTAGAATGTATATGAAGAACTTATTATAGCTTATTATATAATAAGAAAAGCCACTATAAAAATTCTTAGCAGCATATATTTCTTAATATTTATAATAATTTCTACATGCACAAATATGTTTTATATGCTTTACTTTTTGGTTTATTTCTTGATCTGTTTCGCGTCATCATGGGAGACAAGAAGTTGAATTCGAGATTCATCCTGCATTAAACACAGAAACTATTGATATTTCAGTCTACCTCTTCCGGTCTCACAGGATGTGTTAATGGAATCATAGATTTTTTTTTAACGTCTCTCGACAGTGCTTTCCTCATGTCTAAAATCAATATCGTTTCTATTAATCTTATACATAAAAATTTAGTATCTTAGATTCCTCAAAATAAATCTCTACCATATGCATCTTCATCTGGGTCCCCATTATAATACTCTAATACTGTTCTATATACAATGTATCCCAATTGTTGATACATGGTAATTGCAACTTTATTACTCACTCTAACAAATAGATCCACGAAATAAGCCTGTTTCCTGATTTGCGTAAAAAAAAGATATTGATCAAATAAACGAAAGCATAACAATAATAAAGGTAATACTGAAATTATTTGTTTACATTTAAGTGATAATTTAAATAAAATATATTATTGCTCACTTTTCTGATACTTCCTCAAGAAATTTCATCAGCATCGCAGCAAGACCCAGTCTTCTGTAATCAGGAGAGACAGTGAGGGCTGTTACATGACCGTGCCAATTTTCTCCATGACCTTCCGCCTTTCCCATGACTTTAATGGTTTGCAAAGAATAATGCTAATTTTAGATCACATGAAAGAATTACGCATTATTGTAAAAATATGATGGAACCGAGTGTACTTACTGTAACCCATAATTTCACCGCTTGGAGATTCTGCTACCTGAATATATTCTGGCCAATGCGCAAGATAATGCATATAAAACGAAAGTCCATACTGAATAGAAATGTGAAAAATGAGCAAGTAAAAACTGAAACTTTCCAAATTATTTCAATAAAACAAGATGTAATGTGAAAATTACTTTTCTATTTTTTAACCATTAAATTAATTTTTGACTAATGCTTTATTCTCAATATAAAATATTATCATTAATAAAATAATATGAATATAAATAATTTTTTCCTAAGGTTTTCCTTATTTTAAATATTTACTTTTTAAATATTCAAAATCTTTAAAATTAAGATGACACATGTAATGATTGAGTTGACAATAAAAAATACTCATAATACATTAATATTTTTTTTAGTTGATTAAAATAAAGGATACAGTTTCTGTGAGCGGGTCCAAATTTCTAAAAAAAAAAAGATAAATATAATTACAATGATTACCAATATAACGAATTGTGTTGAATCGTTCAGTGGAATTTTAGGTTAGAGAGGATAGATTTTTTGAGAAAGTACTTACACGTTATTAAATTTGAACAAATCGTTGCATGTAAAAGGCCTGAGCGTTGTCATTTTTAAATGTTGTAAAAGAGTGGGTTTGTTTTATTTACTTTTCGAGATAATACAGTCAGAACCGAATTGAAATGTGAAAAGTCGCATTCGACTGATTCGACAATAAACAGATGTATACAATGTCGCCATATGTATACCAGAAGATGGATCTACAGATATTCATATATATGATATAGGCAAATAATTTGATCATTTTTTACAGGATATAAAAATAAATAATAAATACATTATTTATTTGTCTAGAAAATTTATGTTTTTATGTTTGTTTCCTTTTCATTAGATGCTGAATATAACACCTACATCACACAACACAGAGAAATAAATATTTGACTTTCATTATTTGTTATTTATATCATTACATCAGATTGGAAATGTGAAAACTGGACTGCTTATTTTAAATGACAGATGAAAAACTGCAATAATATCGAATTTATTCTCATTTAGAACAGAAAGAAACTTTATTTTTCAAGTATCAAAATACTGCTACTTTTCCTTGCGTTGTGATGTCAAACTATCATGCATACTCGTCACAACAGCTTCTATCAATTCTGGGATCACCACACCATTAACATCGATAAAATTTGCAACAGATTTAGTTACTGTTGTCTCATTAATATTGCCCGATGAAGCGCTCCTAACTGACAATACCAAATTGTACTTGTCATCATATTTCTTCAAATAGGAACTTGCCTCCCAGATTAAATCAGGGTTGAAGCCTGCTGGATCTCTGAAAAATCATATTGTATAATTTTATAAATCTATTTTTTTATTATACATTTAGCATTAAATATAACTATTTAATTTTTAATGTTACATTAATATTAAAAACAATATAAATAATAAGTATGTACAAGATTTAAAGAAATGAGTAGCTGAGTTAAAAAACTTAGAAATAAAAATAGGACAATTCTATAGATTACAGATTAGAAAAGATTATAAATTTACCTTTGGATTGCAACTACAAATATGCCTTTCTCTTTGTACGTTGTATATAATGTCAAGAGACCCATCAAAATAAAATACAAAGAAACACAGCCTACTAAAACAGGTTTAGAAGCAGGGAATGGATACAGATAATCGCACAACAATGCTATGATAGCTATTATAACTGCAATTCCGCAGAGTGCCAGTCTTCCATCGAGAAGAGCAAAATTTTCTATGTAATTATATTTCTTTGTAAGTACATCCTTGACTGCATCATCCAAAGCATTCTTCACGGCTGAACCGTCCCATTTATTGATCTTTATTACCTGCAGCATAAATATCATTTATGTTGCTTTAATAAAAAAGAGAAAGATGAATTCAAATTCATAAGATACAGATTATAGTAAAATTGTATTTTATTGTTATTATAAAAGATTATATAAAATTATATAAAATTGTAAAAAAATTGTACAAAAAAATTCAAATTTTTAATTAAAAATTTTATCTATTAAAGAGAAACAGTTTTCTCGTTTTGCTGATAAAAAGTCATAAATAATCGTGAATACTTTAGAAATATAATACATATATAATATCCTTAAAAAAAAAACGATAATTGCACAGCTTATTGTTTTCATATTAATCTGCAACAATTTCAGTTATATTCGATGTACCATACGCGACGAGAGAATTTAACTATCTATCATCAATAACATAAATGTCGCATAAACTGGCATAATAATTATTTTCATTACGAGATGCATACCATAATATAAAATAACATTAAAAATTAAAAATGAGAATAAAAACTTACAGAATTTTCTGCTGTACTCATTATGAAAGTGTAATCTTTCCACAAAACACGTATGTACACGTTGTATGTTTGTACTCTCTTCTAGAAATCTAATGTCAATTCATATGTCAAATGATGGAACCTTTCATGACGTATGGATTGACCTTTATACCGAAAAAAAGCCCAATCCTTCATCTGAATATGGCCTAGTTTACATCGATATATTTTAATACGTACTAAATATTATACCGACCAATTACAATTATTCCATTCTTTAAAGGAACGGCCATGATTAGTCACTGTAGTATTTAATATTATTAGTATTAAAGTTTATCGGTGTAAACTAGGCCTATGAACGATATGTATGTACTTGCGATGTTTTTTCAGTTTTTTAATTAAAATATAGAAATTTGTTGCAAGTGCTGACGATCAACTATCAAATTGGTAATCTTTGAAGGATTTCATCATATATATATATCAAACAACTCACATATGGAAATAGAAACCTACCTTAATCTCATTTAAAACCCGCGAATTTCAAGTAGCTCTCTACTAATTATTTAAATTAAGGTAATGTATAACTAAACCAAAATCTTTATTTTACATTATTTTTTAAATAATAGCATACACACACACATTTACACATATAAGTATACAATACAACATTAGTTTTATATTGCAATGTACAAAACTTTTTGTCTGACTTATAAATATATATAATAGTTTAATATTCCTTTAATAAACATATTGTTTTGCTAACGCTCTTAAAAATTTAGCTTTCCGAATATTAGCCGCTTCCCTCTGAATCTCTTCGTTGTTGTTAGAATTTAATTCCAATAAGCCAATGACCTTGATCTGTAAGTAAAATTTTTCATATTTTTTTATACACATATGCTAAACAAAAATATATATATTCACATATTTGCTACTCCAAATTCAAATAAAAAACAAAAAAATTGATTAATTGATATATAATATTATATTATTTTTAATATAATTATTCAATCGTAATAATTGTAATTGTTTCATTATTGTTATATTCAATAATCAATTTACCGCGAGTTGCTTTCTATGATGCTCTCCGCGTTTTGTATGTAGATATATGAGATATTCGAGTATTGTTGTGTCCCAGATACAATGATAATATGCGTCCATAGCGTCAGCGGCTGCACAGCTCTTTTGATCACTGCCTGCCATTTTAAATGCCAGAGTATAATCCACTTCTTCTAAAAATTGACACAGTACAACTGCTTGAGTATAACATTGTAAATGAGCGCAGCATTTGATCATTCTTCTGTAAACAAGATCGTCTATTTGTGTGCGTGGTGTTGGTTGACTGAATAAATCACTAGCTACCATTATAGCTTCCAGGTAATACTTCATTGCGCTTTCATAGTACGCTAGAACTGGAGAAAAATGACAAAACAATATTATTATGCACGAATATTTGATATTATATATTTGATATTCGCGATATAATGGAAACATACCAAAATTTAGATCACCCATTAATCTCAACCAAGGTACATTGCAGGGATAATACTTCAGAGCCTGTGTCAATAGTTGAAATAATAGTTCTCCAATATATCTTATGTTGTATGAATTTGCACTATAAATGTAAAATTGTATAAATATTATTAAAATATTAAATATTTATTGTTACAATGCATAAAATATATATTAATTGATATTAAATATTAAGATTTTAAATATAATATTGTTGATTTTATATAACTTGAAAATAAATTTGATATGAATTATTATAATATAAAAATTATATAATACGATGAACGCACTTTGGTACTCCAGCAGGCCAAAGGGATAGATATTGCGTGTGTAATTCTAAACTAGACTCGTCGCGCAAGACATTGCGCAAACGTGCCAACAATGATATCACTACAGTAAGAACCATAGGCTCTCGTAATCGGGTAAGCGTAACGGCAATACTAGCAGCAATGTCCCTTGATGCACCACTGCTAGAGCTTCCACTGTTATTGCTGCGTTTCTGTGGTTGATCTCTGTTAGGACCAAATGCAACTAAAACTAAAAAAAACACGCCATATATACCACAACAAATGATATATAGGATTTTTAATAAACATACTTACTCATATCCCATGCGTCCCGCGAAAATTTGCGAGTTCCCTTGTATTTGACAATGTCTTGGCAAACACTGCTGATAGCAGCTGCAAATTCAGTGTAACTCCAACGCTTCTCCAAACCAGTAAGATAATCCCATTCGGCCATATTTAAAAGAAAGACCGTACAATATTCTATTATTTCTTGCCGCGGAATTAGCTGATCAGATGCTTCTAACGCACCAAGGCACTGTTTGCTCCGTGCGACCATACTTTGCATATCACCTGAAAAATATATAGTACATTTTAATATATAAAATTATAAATTTTTTTTATTCGGATATTTTTAATTCTTTGTGTACGTACAAACATTTGTCGCCGGCCAAGCATTAAAACATTTCCATATCTCGACAAGCAGGCATTCCCAGTTTACCAGCTTGCACAATTTAAAAACTAGCGAACCTCCACTTTTCATATTTTCCTGTAGCTCTTTATCCAGTATTTTCAGCAGCTCGATAGCGCTGTCGAAACTTTTGGATGTCACCAATTCTCGACTCTTCGCAAGCAGGATGTAGGAGTAATCCTGAATAAAACCCCTGGGAAGCGACATTACTACGCTCTGCAATGGTATGGGCAATTCCCAACAGCTGTTTACATGCCATAATGGTTTCATACGCTTCTTTCCGTCCAGGTGAATTAATGTTTCACGGATCATGTGACTATCGTATGATTCTATCAACTTCTGTTCCAATTCGAACACTTCGATTCTCGCATTTTCTGTAAATAAAGATAAAAACGGGATTTCAAAATTGACATGTTTGACGATAAGATAAAATATCTCTTAATGTCTTAATAATACTTCTTTTCTTCTTTCTTATATAATTTATACATACGTATATACGGTACAGATGGTATACCCCAGTCATTCTGCAGCAATAAATTTGGTAATATAACCTCGTTAGAAGTAACTGCTTGTTGAAAAACAGTAAGCTCCGTTTCATCGAATAACGATGAGAAGGAAGAATTATTAAGTACCTTCGAAGCAAGTCCTTCTATATCAGCAGTATTTATAAGGTAAAGAAGGTAATGGGAAATTCGTTTTTTATCTGCAGCTGTTGCTTTCTCCAATACATTATCTAAAGCCTGAAGCATCAAATATAACATAACAATACAATAATAAATTTATTGCTTAATAATCTAAAAAAAAAATTTATTCTAGATGATAATTAGAAATAATGAAAATATTTTGATACATAGTAAAAAAAAATTAATTTTATTCAAAACACAAAAAAAATTATTTAAAAATTGAGGAAAACAATTTTGAATTTACTTAGAAAGCCAATAAGTACTTAAAGATGTGAAAGTTATAAGTTTTACCCCAAAAAAGACATCCAGACCCTTTGTACCAGCTGCCTTAATTTCTGTTATATAATCACCCAATATTATGCTGTTGTCAAGGATCTTCCTAACCAGATTTAAGCTTTGTATTTGCAGCAGAAGATCCCGGGCAACTACGAATTTCCTATTAACCAACCCACCTTGCACATCTAGTTCCAAATTATCTCTATAAACTTGTGGTATTTCCCTGAAAATATTATCTGCTTGCAAAATCTGCAATATATTCTGCAGATTTTGCATGTGTGTGCATTGTGAGTATATATTATTCCAGAGTACATAACGCATATCGATTTTATATAGATGCACAAAAATATACTTACAGTGTATTGATCTTTGACAGAGGATTGCAAACGCTGCATAAGACTTGGCTTAATGTCTTCGAGCGGCACTTCGCACGCCAAACAACAACCGTCTAAATATTCTTTTTGCACTTTACAGTATACTAATTTTTCTGCTGAATTAAAATTACTGTACAATTCCTTGGCTTGCTTAATATGATGTTTTGCCTCTTGATATTCTTCCCTCAACAAATGAAACATTGCAAGATCATAATGTATCTAATAAGGAAATAAGTGTTTTGTTATTCTATTAATGAGAGATAGAATAATATCTAGCTTGCAAATTCCATACCTGACATTTAAATTCATCTATGTTTACCAGAATCATATTTTCCCAATTTTGCTTAATTTCCGTACTGTCTTCAGTCAACATTTGAAAAGTATCAAAAGATGGAATCTTTGGCTTTATATCGGACATTTGTAAAATAGCATTTAAGGCACTTACACTGCTTGGTATGTGCGCTTCTAATTTTCTAATAATATCATCCACTACACCTGGAGGTACATATGTCGATTCTTGAGTACCTGGTCTAATATACAAATAAAATCTTTTTAAACTGTTGCACATACAAATAAAAACCAATATAATAATTTATGCTGAGAAAATAAAACTTACATATGAAGTAGTTGTTGTTTTGGTTGTTTATTACTGAGAGCCCTATAAATAATCGCTCTCAAATGCCATCTGTGATATAAAACCAATGTAAACAGAAATTGGTCGGAAGCTGTTTCTATGAAGAATTCTGGAATTGTAGGAATCTCTACTGTGACATCGGCGGTAATATAAAATAGATCTTGCAGCAATGTCAACTGTATTGGCAGAGGTAGCTTCTTCTCCAGTATATCCAAGTCCCATTTTAGATAAGCTGCTACTTTCAAGGAAAGTATCTTCAATGCTAAATTTTTATGACACCATTTTGCTGTACCGTTAGATTTTATATCATTTAATTCTGTATCAATAGTTTTTGGCTCAGTCTCTTTTTGATCAGAATGAATTGTCATAAATTTAATTATCAGATCTGTAGGCGATGGATCTAAAAATCACAATGTATATGAAAAATATTATTTAGATAACATTCACACATACAATATTCCATTAATAAATCGTGAAAATAATTCATTCAATATCATATATGTTTAATATTACATTTATATAAATATATTAATCATTGTCTGATATTTAGTATTTTTAAAATAAACTAATAATAATTTTTTATTTGATATAATATACATTTATTGACAATATCTTTTAATTTAATATAATAAATATAGCATTCATATATATTATGTTTACCTGGAAATGGTTTTGACAGGTGCTTCTTCAGCAAAGAAGGATTTAATAAAAATTCGAACCATAATATCGTATCCGGCGAAATTGGCACTGTTCCCGGTCGAAGCAAATCTACGTCCATGATAACAATATCATTAATATATCCACAATTGTCAGATGTACTTCGCTAAAAGATGCTCATCGAATTCCGTAACGTGATGCCGAGAAGCGTAGACAAACAGCTGTGGCTGCGACCAGTTTTTTAAATTCCTGAATCATAAAAAGCGAACGAAGATTGGATACATCAACACATTTTTGAATGAATAATATGCGACTACATTCATTACAAATGAGAAAATTTGTCCCACAATCTGCTAATTGGCTGAGAATCAAAAAATTATCAGAAATCCTAGAAAGTATTTCGAGAAACCCCTAATCAACAACCAATCGATGCGTTTTACAAGTTTTTTGATTCAAATCGCTAAATAAACATAGGGATTTTCTAATCTATTGTGAACCGGTGACGACACTTATATCTGAAGTTGCTCTCAGACCGATTTAAATCGCCTCGGTCAAAATACTGGAAAAGCCGCGACGCCGAGAAATAATGAAGTCTTTTGGCGATGATTCGCTGTTCGCCGATATAAATATTGAAAATAAGTGTAGTGTTCTGCGAGAACAGAACGGAGATAATGTTTTGCGAAAAGAAAACGGTGGCGATGTGGGTAGAAGTTCTAAACAGAGCTTACTGGTTTCGGAGTTTGCAAGGAAGGGCAGCGACATGGGTCAATCGAAACTGTCACATTCCACGCATAATACGAAAGGAATAATAAAACAAAATGAATCCGACTTTGCGAAGTATTTCGAAGATAGCATTTTATTTCCTAAAATTAACAGGAGTAAGAATGTATCCTCAGCATCGACTACTTTAAAAGGAGATAAGATTCTGTCATCCGAAAAAAAACGGAGCCCTCGTGAAAATAAAAGGAATATTGATACCAATTCGATAAAAAAGCATCCTTTTGATGTTATTAACAGTATAAAAAAATGCAATAAATCTAACACACAAAATCTTCAAAATGGATCTCATGATAACATTGATAATGCAATAAGTGATAGTAGCATTGCAAAGTCATTAACTAATATTGATAGTACATGTAATAGAGAAATCTCGACTGTTATTTCTCTATCTCCAGCTATTTGCACTCAGGATCGATGTAAATTGGCATCATGGGGTTTACCGCCAAATATTCTTCAAGTATCATTATTCTTTATTATCAATATTATACTGTGATGTTATATTTAACAAATATTTGAAATATAATTATGTATAAAGTATATTAAAAAATGTATGCATTTTTTTACCATTTTATATCATAACTTTTGGAATTTTAATATGAAATATTTTGATAATGTACCATTATTATCAATATTTCATTTTTAAGTATGTACTATATTTATCAAATATTTATTAAAAAGTTTTTCTTGGAAATTATAAAACATGTTTGCAAACAATTAGCAATTTTTTTATGTTTATTTGTATATATTCTTGAAGCTCAATTATCACAATTTTTATTATTATTATATCACTTTGACATATTCATTATTTGATATTGAAGTAACTGCCAATATTTCTAATTATTTTTTGATTTTTTATATCTGAAATGTACAATATTTCTAATATCTTGTATAGTTTTTATATTTATCATACATGTTACATTTTATATTTATTATATATGTTATAGAATTCAACAATTTTGATAGTTATTATTTTTCAGAAATATATTTCTCGTGGAGTACACTGCATGTTTGCATGGCAGATGGAATGTTTATCAAATCACCAAGTAATGCAAGAGAGAAAGAATCTTGTATATTCCGCACCTACATCTGCAGGAAAAACTCTTGTTGCTGAAATCCTGTTGATTAAAACTGTTTTAGAAAGGCAGAAGAAAGTGATCTTCATCTTGCCCTTTGTTTCTGTTGTTAGAGAAAAAATGTATTACTTCCAAGTAAGAGATAAAGCTAAATTGCTGTACTTATAATAATATTTCTTATAAGAAGCAATATTAATAAATTGACATTTAGGATTTATTATCTGATATTGCAATAAGAGTGGAAGGATTTATGGGAGGATCTGTACCTCCTGGTGGATTTGCTGCTACACATGTTGCAATAGCCACTATAGAGAAAGCGAATTCACTGGTGAATCGTTTGATGGAAGAGGATGATTTAAGTAGTTTGGGAGCTGTAATAATAGACGAATTGCATCTATTGGGTGATTCTAATCGTGGTTATCTTTTGGAATTACTTTTGACAAAATTGAAATACATGACTATTCGGTGAGTTTGCTAATACAATTTTATGCAATTTTAAGTAAAATAGTTGCAATTATTTTATTATGTACATAATATTTTAGTAATGAAGACATCAATATACAACTAATAGGTATGTCGGCCACATTGCCAAACTTAATTTTGTTAGCCAAATGGCTAAATGCAGAATTGTACAAGACTGAATTTCGTCCCATTCCTTTACATGAATATTGTAAGGTAAAAAATATATAAAAATACAAAATTTTATTAATAATAACGATTATTTTTTTATTTGCATAAAAAAATTTTATTATATTATTTAGGACTATATTATATTTATTAATCATTATATTTAAGATAATTTCTATTTGTAGATAGGAGAAAATATATATAACAATAAATTAAATCTTGTCAGAAAAGTAGAAGAATTGCCAGAATTAGAAAAAGATGTAGATAATATTCTGCAACTTTGCATCGAAACAATAAGCGCTGGTCATAGTGTACTGATTTTCTGTCCTACAAAGAAATGGTGTGAGAAATTGGCAGAGCAAATTGCCACAGCCTTCTTCAAATTAGGTCTGCTTCAATTATTTGTAAATCAAATTGGAGTAAATATAAAATGGTTTTGTGCTTTCTACATTTTTCTGTAATTACATTGTTTTATCTTTTCGCGACATATACCAATATGTCCGTTTTATTTAAAGTACAGAAAGTGTAAGAAAATTTACAACACTAAAAAGAAGAGATGTTTATCTCTTACATTTACCTCAATCTCTGGATAGGTAATAAAAATACAATACTTGGAGAAATGTTAAGGAAAGAGCTCAACAATGTATTAATTCAGGAAACTTTGGAACAATTAAAGCGCAGCCCAAGCGGCCTCGATAATATTTTAAAGAACACAATTTCGTTTGGCATTGCATTTCATCATGCTGGACTCACGATGGACGAACGCGATATCATAGAAGGATCCTTCAGGTGATGAATTATTATTCTTTTTATACTTAACTGACATAGATCTTGTATTGTGTGATATTAAACTTCATATTGTAATTTTAGAACAGGATCCTTGAGAGTTCTTATAGCAACATCAACATTAAGTAGCGGAGTGAACTTACCTGCACGAAGAGTAATCATAAGATCACCTCTATTTGGTAAAGATCTATTGAATACTTTAACTTATAAACAAATGATAGGACGTGCTGGTCGTATGGGAAAAGATAGTGCAGGTAAAAAATATTAGAATGTATTATAGAGCAAATCATATAACTTGATCATTTTTATTATGTAGAATTGAAAGATGTCTTTGAAAATGAAACTAATAAAAATGCATTATTTTATAATCTAAATTAGAATAGCAAATAAGAAAAAAAAATTAGCTACATGACTTAATAATATAAGCATACATCACTTAATAATATAAATAAATTAAAATTTCAAATTTTCCAGGAGAAAGTATACTAATATGCAAGCCAACTGAACGCAATGCAGCTCTATCCTTACTCTCTGCAAGTCTGGATCCGATTGAATCTTGTCTCAATGATTCCACATTATTAATAAGAGCGCTCTTAGAAGCAGTGGCTAGCGAAGTTTTATATACATTGAAAGATCTAGAACTATATATGAATTGTACTTTGCTGAGCTTCAATAAACAATCTGATATACAAACTTTTTCCAATGAAGCAATAAAATTCTTATTGGATAATGAATTTTTATTGTAAATATACTATAAATATACATAAATTTAATTGTATATTATAATTTTTTTGTAAAATATTTTTATATTAATTACTTTATATTAATTTAATTTAATTAATTAATTTTCTAAAAAAAGTAATATTAATTTATATAATCTTATCATCATAGATTACAAACCACAGAACGAGAATCCAGATGGATAGCAACGCCACTTGGAAAAGCTTGTTTGGCCGCATCTATACCTCCCAGGGAAGGATTGTTTCTATTTGAGGAATTACAGAAAGCAAGAAGATGTTTCGTTTTGGACACGGAATTACACGTGATATATTTAGTAACTCCACTTTCTGCTGGATGTCAGATTGGAACTGTCGATTGGATGATGTTTCATGAATTGTGGAATACCATGTCGGAAAGCGAGCGCAGAGTAGGAAAACTTATTGGAGTAGAAGAACGTTTTGTCATGTCAGCCATTAGAGGAGTCATTAAACCTGGAAAATCGGTAATCGCTGTTTGTCTACTATGGGAATCATATATTTCTTTAAAATCTCTAATGTAAATGTTTTGTATTATAGTTAAATATACATAGAAGATTCTACAGTGCATTGGCGTTACATGATTTAGTTAAAGAAGTTCCACTTCATGTTGTTTGTAAAAAATATGGATGTTGTCGTGGAGTATTACAAACCTTACAACAGTCTGCTTCTACATATGCAGGTAAATTAATAAAATTAATAAATTTATAATAATAAATCTATTTTATATATATATTTATTTATTTAATTATTTGTGAAATTTGTATAGCGAAAATTAATTTTATTTTAGGTATGGTCACACAATTTTGTAAGCAATTAGGTTGGGATTGTATGGAATTATTAGTGAGCCAATTTCAAACAAGATTGCAATTCGGGGTCTGTAGAGAATTGTTAGATTTATTGCGTCTGCCAATGTTAAATGGTTTGCGAGCAAGAAGTCTGTATAAACAAGGAATAACATGCGTAGCGGACTTGGCTGTTGCTAATGAACTTAACGTCGAACGTGCGCTCTATAAAGCTCTCCCTTTTGAAAGGTACGAATTAATTAAATTTTCCAGAGTTTTTTATATAAATTATATTTTTTTTTTTTATATCACACACACACACACACACACACACACACACACACACACACACACACAACACACATCACACACACACATATATATATATATATATATATATATATATATATATATATATATATCTGTATTCGTATACTTTATTATTTTTATGATAATAATTTTAAAAAGGAAGAAATTTTAAAAGGAAGATATCCATTTTTAAATTTTATAAAATAATTTCAAATTTTTATATATATTTTAGTGAAAAAGAATATGAAGGAGAATATGCGTTTGAAGCGGAAAAAAGAAATAAAATGAGAACAGTGTTTGTCACAGGAAGAGATGGTCTCACACCACAACAAGCTGCAGTTTTATTAGTTCAAGAAGCAAGGCTATTAGTTCAGGTAAAAAAGTACACTTACATTTTATAAATAAAATACACTTAATCTCATTTACTTCCATAAAATAATGATTATTTGTAGAAAGAATTAGGACTCGAGCAACTGCCGTGGGAACAGAACGACCGATCTCAGATAAATACATTTGTAGAAGATGCTGAAGGTATATCTGACATAAGAGAACAAATTCAGACGCAAATGGATATAAAAAATTCAGAATCTACAAAGATGGAAACATCCATAGTAGAGAACTCAAAATATGAAAAGCTTGCAAGTAACGAAAATCAAAAGAATGACAAATTGAAACTTTATATTTCTGAAAGATCTAATGAAAGTAATATATCCGATAAAAAGAAAATGGTAGAATCAAACAATCAGCATTTAAATGAAGCAATTTTGTCATCTAAAATCTCGGAAGACGAGAGAAATTCGTCTATCTTTTTCGATATAAGCATTCCCGATATAGTAGTTAACAATGAACGACTAAGTACTCCTAAAGAAAAGAAAAATTCTGCCACAACTGATAATAGCATTAACATGAAAAGAAGTAACAAAGATTTAGAAAAATCCTATCTGAATGTTAACGATATACTTAACAAAAGATCAAAGACTTCCAATTTGAATAATATAAAAAGTAATGACGAGAATTTAACAGACAACAACGTAAAAGTATCAATTATAAATCAAGACGCTAAATTATTGTATTCGAAAAGTCCCAGTTTGTTCGATGATAGCTTGAATCTCGACACCCAAATCTGTGATCTTCTTGAACAAAATGTTATGAATATCGCGCCGGAATTAGATTCCAAAATGTTTGCAAGCGATATGGATCTCGTCATGAATACATTAGAGAAAAAAATTGCAAGTCCAAATGTCGATAATGAGCACTTACAAGGAGAAAGTGACGCGAAAAATGTAAACACAGCGCTCATACAAACGAGAAATAGCGTATTGTCATGGGTCGACGATTCATGGAATAATTCCGAACGATTGCTAAAGCAGATAGTTCAAGCAGATAGTGATCAAAATAGCAAGAAAGAAATATCTAAACCAAAAATTAAAAATATCGTAAATACAAGTGTATCTGTTATGCCAAAAAATATAAAAACTTGCACACCAAACGATAAAGAAAGCATGCGCAAAACGGATATTAAAAAACGTGCTGCTGTAATTAAAGAAAAAGTGCCGCGAAAACCTAAATTGCCAAAAATAGCGAAAGTAGAATCTCCCATAACAAACATAATCGTTTATAGAAACGAAAGGAAAATGTCTGTGGAGTCAAATGAATCGGATGATATCATCGTCGATTCGCAGCACTTTGAATCTCCTTTCAGCGATAATAAAAATCGAACAAGAACAAAATTGGAGAAAATACGAAAAATGCGTTCCCAAAAATTTGCCGAGAATACAATAACGGAAATAAATAATCGTTTAAACTCTCCTATAAGAGCAGCATCGAGTGATATGGCAGGTAATAAAACGAAACAGAAAGTGAAGCCAAAATTGCAGGAAATTTTGGAACGGAATTTACTTGCTACAAATTGCAATATAGATAGCGTTATATATAATTCCGAAGATGAGACGATGTTGACATCGGTCTCTAAGACAAAATACGAGACGCAATCAAATATACTGAATAAAAACATAAAACTAAAGATAGAATCTGCATTACCTGATGACAAAACAGATTTGCCGAGCGAAACAGTGGATTGGAACATATTGAATATTGTAAAAGTTGCGGACAATAGAGTGACTTTTAATCTATTCAAACGCGAAGTATTAAAAAGGCGAAATATCGCTTTAGCCTTACATTGCGATAATTTTATAGATAATACAAATAGCATAGGTTCGAAGATTTGTCCTTCCGACACAGAGAGAAAACGAAAGTCCAGAAGATCTGGGAGTTATACGCACAGAAATGTGGAAATACGCGGTGCTGCGATATGCTGGGAGAGTAATATTGCATATTATATCTCTTTCAGTAATTCATCAGGTAATAGAAATATGTAAAGACATTTCATTAATATTTTCACAAAACATTATCTTTCTAGCATTTTTTTACATTCTTTAATAGATAAATTAAATATATATTAAAATTATTATTATCCAGAATTGAAGGTCTCTGGAAAAGAACAAATGGCTTTATTGAAAGAATTATTTGCCGATACAGCTTTGTATATGCGATGTTTTGCGATAAAGGATATATATAAACTCTTATATCAATGTTGTGGAATCTCTGCCAAATGTAGATTTCTGGATCCAATAATTGCACATTGGTTATGCACTAATGATTCTGAGAGATATTTTAGTGAAATGGTGAGATTTTCAATAATATCTTATATAGGATATCTTATATAACTCAAAAGAAAAGAAATATTGAGATCAATAATATAAATATCTTTTTAAAATGTGTTAACACTAATTTCTTTCCTTTAAGTCTGGAAAGTTTTTATTTTTATGTGAAATATTTTAGCCTAAATATAAATTTTCATTAAAGTTCTGTTCTCAACTTTTTCAATCTATTATAAAAGAAAAAAAAAAAAAAAATATATATATATATATATATATATATATATATATATATATATATATATTGGAATTATTAATTTTTCATCAAATTCTGAATAGGTAACGCAATACTTTCCCCAAGGAAATTTCATAATGAAGCGGATAAATTCTTGCTACAGTGCGGGTCCCGGGATGGATTTGCGAAGTTCTTTACCGGGCGAATTTAGATCAGCAGCAGAAGCCGTACTAACATGGCACATGATGGACAATGTCATGAATAAATTAGAGGAACTAAATCCTGTTTTACTTTATACATTTAGAGGTAATAGAGATTTGAGATATATGATCTTGACCTTATTTCGTAATACATCCATCATTGCATGCATTTATTTTCAGAGGTAGAAATGAGAATTGTAACAATTTTAGCTTGTATGGAATTATCAGGTATTGGCATAAATCCAAAATCGTTACAAGAACTATCATTGGTTACTTCAAACGAAATGCAATCTTTAGAAACAAAAGCTTATGATTTGGCAGGTAGAAAATTTAATTTTTCATCATCTAAAGAAGTTGGCCAGGTTTGTGAAGCTAAAATTTTATTATATATATATATATATATATATATATATATATATATATATATATATATATATATTTAAAAGTTTATTATATAAATACATATATACATAATATTATCATAATATGCATGTCGTAGGTATTAGGCTTGTATAAAGATAAGAAAGTCAGTACAAATAAGGCTGTTCTGGAAAAATGCGATAATCCAATATCGAATCTGGTGATTTCATGGCGGAAACTGAGTGCAACAAAAACAAAAGTATAATTATAGAATAAATAAAAATTTATATATTTAGCTCAATATACATATTTAATATTTTGTTATATTGCAAAGCTAATAATAGCTTTTCTATTATATTTAGCCGTAGAATATATATATATATATATATATATATATATATATATATATATATATATATATAATTCTGTTATATTGTACTAATATATCTACAATAATTTTTATTATATGAATTTCTCTTGTATTTTAATCCACTTTTCCAGTTTTCAATGGAGAAATTTTTAAGTTATACGAAAATATAAAAGGAAAAAACTAATGATTATGATTAAAATCATTTTATCTGACAGCACTTTTTTGCTTACACAGATCATCCAGCCATTATTACATTTGGCCCAAAAAGATTCTCGAGTTCGTGGTAATTGCATTACTTGTACAGTGACAGGAAGAGTCTCGATGCACGAGCCAAATTTGCAGAATGTACCAAAGGATTTTAGTTATGCAGATAATAATTTCGTATTAAGCGTAAGAATGGCATTTGTGCCGGCTTTAGGCAACATAATGCTGTCTGCTGATTATTGTCAACTCGAATTACGCCTCTTGACTCACTTTTCGCAAGATTCAATACTATGTGAGATCATGAGGCAACCAGGTGATATTTTTAAAAGTATCGCTGCCAAATGGAATAACGTACCAGAAGAAAAGGTATTTTTTGTGATAACATGATACAGCATATATGAATGATATATTATAATTATATACATAATATCGAAAATCTCCATATACATACTATTATTATTTATTATATATATATTTCTCAAATTTTTATGTATCACTTATTTATTATTAATGTTTTTGTCGTCTAAATTTTTAGGTAACGATGGAGATGCGTCAGCGCACCAAGCAATTATGCTATGGCATGATTTATGGTATGGGGGTGAAGTCATTAGCTGAAAATCTCTGTATAAGCGAACCCGAAGCTCAGGAATTTTTAGAATCTTTTATGAGCACGTATCCCGGCATATATAAATGGTTGAACGATGTGCTGGAAGAAGTGCATCGCGTGGCGTATGTGACGACATTACTCGGAAGGCGCAGAAAGTTCCCGGATTTAAACAGTACAAAGTCATCTACGAAGGGTGAGTTGATTGTCGCATACTAAAATGTTGCATCTTATAAATATTTTAATAACTTGTATGTATCAACTAAATTTAGCACAAGCGGAACGACAAGCTGTAAACACAAAAGTACAAGGTTCTGCAGCAGATATAGTCAAAAAAGCTATGATAAGTATAGAAGAGAGGATAAGATGCAAGTTTCCGGATTCGGCTATTATATTTCCAGAGGCGCATGCCACTCGCAAACTACGAAGCAATAGTCGAGAAATGCAACAAAGAGGCGGTTATTTAGTTTTACAATTACACGATGAATTGTTATATGAAGTAAGTATTATAACTTAATCTTTTTTTTATCTATCGGTTGCCGCTTGAATTCAATTAAATTATTTTAGTTTTTATAATATTATATATGTTGTAAGCCTATACAAATACAAGATTTAATTTTTTAATGCTATCTTAGGTAAATTTAGCAGATCTGAAAGAGGTTGCTGCGATAATCAGAGAATCAATGGAAAATGTATGCCAACTTACTGTACCATTGCCGGTAAAAGTCAGAGTTGGGCCTGCATGGGGCGATTTAAGCGATTATCAATTTTAGCAGACGCTTTTCGCGCGCAACATTATCTTATTTGTTTTTTAAATCGATATTCCTATTTTTATATATTTTTTATAATTGATCATGTTGAAGAATTTATGTATCATGTGAATATTTAGTAGACATATTTTACGTATTTATTTTTTATATTTATGAGAATTGTAAATATTCTAAATTGTTTCTCTTAATTTATATTATTTACACATATTATTTTTACAAAGAATGAAGAATTTGAAATTTATTGAAATCGTAAATAGTTTAAAAAACGAAAAAATCTAATATATTTTCTTCTAACTATTCAGTTATATTATTACTATATATTTTATCACATTTTTCTTAATTCATATAAAACATATAAATCTAAATATATAAAATATATAAAACATTTTTTATATATTTTCAAAAGAAGTTAAATATTTTTCCAATTACTTATCTCACAGTCTTTATCATTATCATATATTACACATATTGAAAAATGAATTAGAATGTAATAGAAATTATAAATAGTTTTATATAAAGAATTTTATAATGTATATATCTCTTATGAAATAATATATTTCCCTTTCATCCTTATACTTTGTAAGATAAACATAAAAGCTATAGACAGTTTTTTAAAGGAATATTTAAAAATTTTTTTTTTAATTCTTTAAATACTTTTTATATTTATAATAGATATTAAAAACGATTTAAACTAAAAGAAGATTAAATAAATATTTAAAAGAATGTATATAATCTGCTAGACTAAATTTAATTTATTAATATAATGATGCATGAAATATTAGAGCAATCTTCACATTGCTCTAGAATATTATGATGATTATCATTAACACATGATATGATAATGATATAATTTGTATAGAACATGCGAATTATAAATTAATATTAAATATATGTATATGAAAACAATATCGAGATTGTTTATGAATAATAAATATATTCTTAACAATATAAAATAATTTTTATTAAACTGATGTTATATGTATAAAATGATTTGTGCACTAGATTACATCGCAAGGCGGCGCTAACGATTGATGCAGTTTCGTTACCGCCGTTTGCACTATCTGCTGGAAAGTCTCATCCTCTTTGCTAGTCACTTCTAAGTTCAACAAGTCTATATGCGCCTTTTTACCATCCACCGTGACGTAGAGTTTCTCGCCTTTGAATATCTTGGGTACGGAATCTTCGCCGAACATCTCCTGCAGCATCTCTATCAGACATTCCTTGAAGTGCATCCGGTCCATTTTAGTGGGCGCCGGCAGTATCTTCGGCGACTGATCCATTATCTCGGCTTGCAGTATCGCCGTTAAAACAGAATCCGCATACATATCGTTGACCGGTGTCGCTATCCATTCCATCGTAACGATCTTGCCATCAATCGTGACATCAACGTTCTTGAACACTCTCAACTTCTTGTCGTCTATGACCTCCAGATTACCAGCTATCTGCGTCAGCAAATGCTTCAGCACAGGTAACGATGCAGAGAAGTAGACACTCTGTCGCTGTATAACTTGACTCATACTCATGTCTGTGTACTTGGACAGGTCGCACGGAGCCAGCATGTGATAATTAAAGTTCCTCTTAACCAGCACGCCTGATAACTTTTGTCCTGGTTTAGGAGTCTCCATTGCCAGCGTACCCATTACTTTGGCGGTCTTCTCACCCCTAAAGTAGAGCTCCACCGCTACCGTATTTCGTGGATTGTGTATCTCCATAGTAGTGCTCGGATCGTCCTCGTATTCCCGTTGCAATGCTGCTTTCAATCGGCCCATCTCGTTTTGTTCACCGTGCACCAGCACTACATGCGGTGGCTTCAAAGTACGTATGAATTCCGATGTTTGTTGATAATCTGTGTGAGCAGAAAACGATATATAATCGACAGACATCTTTAACGGTAGTTTTTGCCCGGACATAGTCGTGATCTCTTCCGGCTCCGACAGAATAGTCTTGGCCAGTGTACCCTCCACGCAGTAGCCGGCTATTATGACACCGTTCTTCGCGTCTGTGCACCAAGATTCGAATAACTCTCTTGACAGACCGCTCTGCATCATGCCAGGCGAGGCCATCACCACGCATGGCCCGATATCCTCGAAATGATCTATCCCCTTCAAATTTGATATATGCTTGAACACGAATGGATTGTTGATGGCTATTTGTCGTCTGATCTTGTCATTCATGGCATTGACATATGTTTGATAAACGGCCATACATTTTTTTGCCAATGAGGATGCATAGTAGATCGGTATTTCATGTAATTCCGAATGCTGGCTCCAATATTCATCCAAGATGAGAAGAAGTTCTTGCGCCCTTCCTAACGCAAACACAGGTATCAAGCATCGACCGCCCCGATTAACAATCTCATGCACGAGATTTGTGAATCTACTCTCTCGGTCCTCCCTCTTCTCATGAATGTGAGTGCCGTAAGTGGATTCTGTAATCAGAACGTCAGGATGAATGTTTGGGATTTCAGCAGCCATCAAATGTCTATCTTCCTGCCGGCTGAAGTCTCCAGTGTACAGGATCTTCACGCCAGCAATCTCAATCATGAACATAGCGGCGCCCAATACATGGCCGGCGTTGTACGCCCAAAACTTGATCCCAAACACATCTTTCTCCTCGTGAAAGTTGATCGTTTCTATCTTGTCCATACTAGTCTCCAGATCGGATTCTGTATACAACATCTGCTCAGTGGCTATGTTGCTCACCTTGATATAATCTGACAATAGCCAGCGATAAATCGCCTTGGTGGCGTGCGTCATGAAGCAACGACCCTTGAAGCTTGTCTTTTGCAGGAACCAGGGCAGCGCACCGCAATGGTCCAAATGAAAATGAGAAATTAAGAGTAAATCGATCTCGTCGGCTTCAACTAAATCGACAAACGGAAGAGCGTCCATACCCGATAAACCGGGATGTATGCCACAGTCCAACATGATCTTTTTTCCCTTAAACTCCAACATGATACACGATCTGCCGACCTCCTGGCCCGCGCCAAGGGGACGAATCGACAACAGGTCGCTCTCCTCGGCTGGCACTTGCGTGTCGTTCTTCCTTTTCGTCGACATTTTCTCGAGACGAAATTGATTATTCTCAGAAAATTATCCTCACTGGAGAAATTTCTCAAAATAACGCGGCAATTATTTTGAGGTTATACATTACACAAGTGTACACAACATTTTCGTACTCTTTCTTTTGAATCTTCTGTTGACCAATCAGGATAAAAAGAGCAAAGTACCTTCAATTGACAGTAGAGAGATAAATGATTTAGAGATTTTTGTCCTTATCAAGTTTCTTTCAAGCTGTCATACTAGGGATTTTTTGTCATTTAAATTTGAATACGTAATATATTATGGACGGAAATTTAAAAAGAATAAAATGGAAATTTAGGAAGGATAATAAAATAATAAAAATATTCGGAAATTCTTCAGAGTAGCAGGTAATATTATTATTTAATTAAATAATTTTTTATTACTGATTTTCACCAATATTTTTTCCTTAATAAATGATGACATATTAAGACTTTTTCAGACGTATCCAATTCGAAAAAAATATATGAATCGTAAGAAATTTATAGATATTTATCTACAAAATAAAATTTTTAATTTTCAAAGTTAAGAAATCATTAAAGATATTTAATAATGAATATAAAGATATTATTATAAATCCAATTTTTATTCAATCAATTTTCAGGTTTTATAATGCAAATTGGATTTTACTTTGCATAAAAATTTGATCGATTAATTTAAAAAAAAATTTCAAATTTTTATTGCATTTTTAATCATTTTTCCCTTCTCATCCCCCAATTTTTAATGCTCTTATGTAATAAAATAATTTTTAAATGTATTTCCTTAAAATAAGATTTTCTGTGTGCTTCTTCTTTTCCAATCATATGGCATCGATTATATATTTAACATTACAAATATATGGGGTAATGGTGTATGAACAAAAATTAAAAAAGGGGGACTTATTTAAAAACGTACCTCAATACATAAATTTTATTAAGGTATACATATGTTGATTTATTATTTTTTTCCTTTTAATGATAATATTACCCTATCTTTTTTTTTTATCTGCTTATAACGTAGATCGAGTTTCGTATGATACTCAATTGCCAAATCTCAATTCATTGGCTCTATTATAAAATAGAACTGATGTACATATTTACATTATTTACAACGACATTCATTACGAATATGTATAATATGAATCGTTTAACTAAACAATTGCACATTTGGACGTCGATGTTGATTACAGGTGGGCTTCTCAAGCTACCTGGAAATTCCATCACGTATCAATTTTTTTTTTTCAAACGAGCTATTTATTGGTATGATTGAGGAGACTATGAGTTTGCAATTGCTACTTATAACGATACAATTAATTTTATAAATAGCAGATATGCGATGAATCATATTAAACTAATTTGACAAATAAATGTTTATCAATGAAATTATCAATACATTTTAATATCTTGTTTATAGTTTATTAAAAAGTAATTTAACCCTTTGTGCTTGAATATTGCCTGCAATAGCAATACCATATGTGCAAAGATTATAATATATTGTAAAAGACACGCCACACTGAGTGCTGTAAATGTAATATTTTAGGGATAGATCTTTTTGTGTGCATGTGTGCAAAATATGAGATAGAAATTTTCATTCAGTAAATATTTCAAGAACTTCATCATAACTTCCAAATTTCAGCATCAAATTAGAGATATTATTAGTTATTAATAAAGTCTATTTTTTAAATGTTTAACAAATAATTAATTGCATCTATAAAAAATTTTTTTAAATTTTCTTCTTTTTTGTTATTCAGCAAATTGTAAATGTCAATTATATTATGACAATTTTTTTATAAGAGAAAGTGTTTATAAGAGAAACATCAAAATTCTTTTGAAAAAAATCTCCCTGAAATATTCACGCTACTAAAACGCCCTATAGTATTACATATTATTGCAAAGAATTTAATTTAATCTCTCAAGATATTCTAATTTTCTGTCATTTACCCCTATCAAATATGCAATTATAATTGCAAAACGTCACATTTATAAGTTACAAACTTTTCCATATAAAGTTATACATATATACACAATGTTAAATCTCATCCTATATTAAATACGATGCACAATTCCATTATGAAATCTCGTGGTGAAAATTGAATTCGTTTATTATCAATTACACTTACTTTCATTTTTACTTCCACACTACACTCGCGAGTAGATATTATATAACGATATTCTACAATATATCTATTTTAATGATTTGAGTCACATTAGACAACATCTTTTTCTTTTACCACATTCATATTCGCACTTGTTTTCCGTATGTGTGATTGTTTTTATCTGTGCATAGTCTATATCTTCTAAAACTAGCTAAATATCTTCTGTCAAAATTTAATATGTTTTATAACACTTCTTGTATTTTCTTCGATTATCTTTCCTATATTAATTGCCAACAAGTTGTAATTTTAGCTGAGCAATGAATTTTACGATTTTATAGATTTTAGGAATAACATAAAATACTTGCAAATTTTTGTTACACAAAATATGATAATGTTGAATAACAAGCACATCGAGTACAAAGGGTTAATATATAATTTAAAACAAATTCTATCATAGCGTATATAACATGCTTTAATTTTTGCACATCACATTAAAATTTTCAAATTGTTATCGAAATATCTATGAACGTAGAGTTATAAATCTGCATTTTTTTTATATTTTATTAGTCACTCATCATTGGTCGCCTCTTTTAAAATTAATAATCAGAACTCGTTTTAAAACATAATTTGATTAACATGAAATTAACTAATCGATTATATATATACATATATATATATATATATATATATATATATATATACATATATATATACATATATATATATATATGTGTGTGTATATATATATATGTATATGTATATATGTATGTATATATATATATATATATATATGTATATGTATATGTGTATATATATAATCTAACATTATTTCAGATAGCTTTATATCCTCTCTTTAATATTGCTCTCTTATATCAAAATAAAAAAAAAGAATGACATTTTCCTCCCAATAATTTGTCAAATTTAATTTATCAGATATTTCTGTTTTCAGATGTCAAATTACTCTCCTACTTTCTTACATTCATAACTATTTGCTTAATTTTTAATAATGTCATATATCTATATTATAATACATTATTTTCTGATTGTACAAGTAGCATATGATTTTTTATATATGCTAATCGTAGTAAGTATATCAGAAGAGAATAAATCCAAAATATTCGGTTGTTATTGATACCTTTTTTTATATGTGACTAATATAATAAACTTTAATTCGCTTAGAGAATAATGTAATAACATAATATATTAGAAAATTAATATAGTTTTTGCAGTAAAAAACTTAATATAATCTCACATAAATATTATGCATTTTTTTCATCAAGAAACATCTTTTATTTTATACACAAATTTTTAAATAAATTTTAATGTGACGAAACTTGTGGCAAGATATTTCTTTAAGAAATTTACCTTAGAAGCATGAATTGATTTCTTTTGGATTTACATCTTCCTATTTTCCAAGGAGCAATATTATTGCTTATCGCAACAAAAACATTAAGATATCAAACTAAAACTGAGAAGTGTACTTTGATTTGTATTAGAGAGCAATATATGATGAACCAACACCGATCAGTCTTGGAATTATAGTAACCAATAAAAAATACGGCCTTATACACATATTGCAAAATATATAAATATAGAATAACAACTAAAAAATACGTAACTATTATGTGGTAGTCGATAGTCATAATATTAGTCCATAGGCCCTTACATAGAATATTGAACGCAATTCATACGAGCTGTTCTCATACTTATATAGAGTCAAACAATGTGCAAGAACCTGCACACTTTTTATGTAAAATAGATATTGTAAAAAAAAATTCTTTACAACCAACGACATGTAAAAGTGCTCAATATCTTTGTAAGTATGAATTGGATTAATTAGTTTTATATAATAATTATACTATTAGTTGGCAAACGTGTTTCTTCATTGCATAGTTTCGCAAGAACTATTCAAGAATTGTTTTGTGACATATATTATAATAGTTTATCTTTATTAAAAATTTGTTATTAGCTTAAGATAATGAAAGTCTCAAGTCACTGGACTTACACAGCATGCAAATGTTCACAAACATAGCACGTAACGTAATAAAATCCCAACCCTGTATAATCAAGATTGCTTGATAATACGATATATAAACAACAATTTCTGTTTCTCTCTTTCTCTATTTAATCCTTAGATACCTTTGCGGGATGTTTTTTTTTCCACAAAATTTGTTTGAAATATGCTAATTTTAATATACAATTATTTTATTATAAAATATTAAGAAAATCTTTAATAATCTTATATAATTTGTTAATCCTGAAATACAAATATATGTATTTGTTTTCATTAAAATTAACAAATAAATAATACAATTAACATGCAACACACATGACCGATAAAAGAATTAATGTATATACAAATGTACCCATGTTTTTAATTTCAAAATTGTTATAAAATAACAAAATTAAATGGAATAAAATATATTGAAATATATTGATAAAATATATATGATGAAATATATATTGATGAAATATATTGATAAAATATATTGATGAAATTGTTCTCTAGAATACCTTGCATGTAATATTTTTAAATACTTGGATATCTAAGGATTAAAGTGCTTTCCATCAAATTAAACTAAATCACATATTAAAGTAATATTATCATCATACTTTATCATGCACGTATCAAATGTAGCGATGAATTCCTTAGAAATAAAAATATCTCGCAGTCAATAACAAAAAATTAATGATATATAACAGCATTTCAATAAAAAAGAGAAAGGAAACTTTAGATATAATAAAAGTTACTTATCTAGAATTAAACTGCACGGATGACAGAGTTAATAACGCCTCCGATTTTTATTCTACACGTATGGCAATGCTTAAAGTGTGTTATTGTAAGACACTTTCGGATATATAAAAAAGACGATGGGCAAAATCAGTATGATAAATAAAAATTAATAAAGATAATCAATTTTCTTATTGAAAGAATGTTATATATACGCGTCGACTGCAATGATGGAATTAAATCATCGTTGAGTCTGAAACACTAAATAAACTACATATAAAGATTTTTATTTGATTTTATCAATGTATATATATCTGTACACAAATTTTTAAATATGGTTTAATGTAAATTATTTATGTGTTAATTGTATGTTTTTCGAATCATTGAACAATAGTAACATTTTCATCTAAATATTAATAAACATAGCTCAAAATTCGCCCTAAAAGTGTCGATAAGTTTTTCTTAATGATAATTAATATTAATATAAATAATAATAAATTTGTTCCAATTATTTATCATTAATCTTATTAAAAAAATAATTTGATTTCTCCTTTCTGCGAATTTTAATCACGTTCAACATTTTCTATCACTTTAAAAAAACAAAACTATTACTATCATACTTAGCGATTCAAAAAACATAACATTACATGTATAATTTAAATTACACTTTAAAAAAAATCAGTTTTTTTCAGGCATTTTTTTTCGTCCTCTGTTTTTAGTAATAATATTTAAAAATGTGTATATAATATTTAAAAATGTGTACATATGTATACATTTATACGAAATCAAATAAGTCATGATAGTAGACTCACTGTTTCAGTTTCAATATGACTTAATCCCATCATTGTCGTCGGCGCATGTACGCCACATATTCGTTACATGTCCCTCGTGCATGAATCACACGAACGAGTACTCAGATTGAGTACAGTAAAACGGTCGACGTCATGTGTCGATCACCGCTAAATAATCTTAACTAAATTCTTTAGTCCCGAGTAATTGTAGCTATAATTTCGAGAAAGGACAGCAAAAATCGCCAGCAAATCAGTTAGCAAACATGTTCCTGGGAATTCATGCTGTACCCAGTTAAGGTGCTTGAAACTAGATTCAATGCTGACGTCATGTTGTAATTTCTCGCGACGAGTTAATATATATTTAGAGTGTTTCGTGCATGCACGGGCACAAAACAGTGTTCGTAGCTTGCCGAGATATTATATCGAGATCTCGATACCTGATTAAAGCGTAAAAATATAATCCCAGTCTCTGAACACTTGCTATTAAATTTCGCGCATAAGTACAGCGCGCGGGGCAAACTCGGGATCGGATTGTCCAATTCGTCTCACGACTGCGACAAGAAAAAAGTGTATATAGTAGATGATCCTTATTTAATTTTCGGTATTTACAGGCTCGCGCGCGTGATGGATTCGCACATGCTTGTTGTGATTGGACTTGGTGCCGCTGGACTTGCCGCAGATGTGACACGTGTACGGTCGCGCGCCCGAGTGCACCCGCAGATGCTCCTTGAGATAATAGGAGCGATGGAAGGTCTTATTGCATACGTCGCACGTGTACGCCTTGTTTTCCTCGTGCTCCTTGACATGCCGTAGACAATTATATTTGCGAATGAACTGCGCGCCGCAATAGTTGCACGTATACGGACGCACGTTACGGTGGGAATTCATGTGCGCCGTGTAGTCGCTGTGACGATAAAAGGCCGCACTGCATTGATTACACTTGAACGGTTTGGTACTGCGTGCCGCGTGCGTCCACTTGTGCAACTGCAGATTCCACTTAGTGCTGAACGCCTTGGAGCATACCTGACACTCGTACGGTCGTTCACCGTTGTGAACACGCATGTGCACCGCCAACGACGATCGTAGATAGATACACTTGCAAATAGGACATTCGACATTCTCGCTTTCGCGCTGCGCATCAGGAACGAATCGGCGATTGTGAGCGCGACGCATGTGACGCGTCAGACTGGCCATGTGGATGAATCGCTCGTTGCAATACGTGCATGCCTTGGGCTTTTCGTCGTGTGTCTCCTTGTGCCAGGCGAGCTTCTTCTTCGTGTGAAACACTTCACCGCAGTGACATATATAGTCTTTGAGTTTTTTCTTAATGTTGAGGTGATGCCGGTTCTTATGCTGCGTCAAATTCGAATACCTGCGGAAAGTCTCGTTGCACAAACTACACTTGACAGGCGCGTTGCCGGTGTGGCCGTTGGTATGTTCGTCCAGTTTTTGCTTGGTAAGGAACGCCTTGTCGCACACAGTGCACGGAAACGGTTTGATGCCCAAATGCCGCTTCATATGCAGCTTGAAATTTTGCTTTCGGTAAAAATACTTACCGCACTGTCCGCATTCCAACGGGTGTATCTTCAGGTGGGCGTTGAACAACAACACTGACGGGAACTCCTCATTGCATATCTGGCACTTGGCGTTCTCGCGTATGCGTTTGTTCACCTCAGCTAGATGCATACGCCGATGATGTATCTGCAGAGATTTTTCGCTGCTAAATCGTTGGCTGCATATCGCGCAGGTCACCTCGATGCTCGATGGTATCACCAGATTCTCGCCAATCTTTTGATCGCCCTCAGCCTTGGTCAAACCATCCGCTCCAGGTTGCGACGGTGGTGGTTGTAGCTGATGCAGGAGTGGCTGTTGATGATGGTACATCTGTTGCATGTGCAGACCCGGCACAAATATATCGTCGAACACATTCACGCGATTGTCAAGCAATTTGATGTCCTTCATCTCCGGCTGATCCAACTGATCTCTGCTACTACTGGGCACTGCTTCCTTATGTACCGTTGTACTATGAACTCTGCGCTCTTTTGGACAATCGAATACTTCGTTACAGTGAGAACACTTGAACGTCCGTTTGGTCGGTGTCTTCCGGTCTCGATCCAGGAACAGACTCGAAGTGAAGTGCGTGGCCAACGATCTACTATCCAACAACGGGCCGCTGATCTCGTTGTCAGATCCTTCTGATTCTTCCCAGCTTTCTCGTGCCAACAGATCGTAAGAGGTGGACATGCGCGAAGATTCTTGACCCATGTACAGCTACAAGAAAAAATATATTAAGAATAAATTTATATATGTGTATAATTTTTTAATATATGTTTATTGTAACTATTATTAAATTTATCATTATTAAATTTGCATATAAATTATTTTCCAGAAAATATTAATTTTTTTTTATGATTAACTTGTACAATATATATGATGGTATAATAAAATAATTTCATTAATACTTTTTCAAAATACATTATATGTGTATTATTTTAAATATTAATTACAATGTAAATAAAATAAAACATTCAAATATAAATTTTATAATAACAATAATAATAATAATTTCATAATAGTTGCACAATAATTTTAAATAATAATGTAAAATCTTTTCATTATATTATTTTCTTAATAATTCATTTTAAAATTAATACACAAAGTATAACTTTTCATTATTTCATAACTCTGCATATTTTAATAATAATATGTAATATTTAACATTTAATCGTTTATTATTTATATAAAGAGAGATATTATAAAATAAATAAAAATTAATAAATACAATTTCTTTATATATTACGATTGCTGATATTGTATGTATATATTTATGTTAGAAAAATCTGTAGACTAAGATATAAGCCGCAAAATGTTCAACAAACAATTTATGTAATCTTTCTTTGCAGAAATGATCGCAAATGTCGAATATCATTATATATGCACATAATATTATATACACACATTTAAAGAGTCTCGACTCTATATGAAAATATTTGAAGATAATACACGTAACACAAACCTGCCATGCAGACGGCTCTGTGCATCCATTGCTCTCTTGTTCGGACAGTTCACCTCTAGGCGGCATGGTCTCATCGGCACGCATATTAATACTTTTGACTTCTTCATCAATACCTATTGCACCCTCGCTACTTGCCATAGATTGCTGACTGGTCGCACTAACCGCTTTCTGGGACGAATCGCTTATAAATGTACTAGGAACTAATATTTGTAATCCTTCAAATTCAAAGACGTTTATCGGTCCGGCATGGGCGTCCTCATTTATGTTGAGCAATTCCATCGATTGCTTCGGCATCAACGTAGATTTGGTAGAATGAAAGCTCTTGGATTCAGTGCTGGTTGTAGGATTAATCGATTCAGACAAGTTTAAGAGATTTTGCGTCTTGCTCGTCGCGGAATATGACTCTTGCATCAAGACGGGTGGCTGCGAGTGCATCACAGGGAATGAACTAACGTGTTCGGTTATCACTGACTGCTGATACGTATAACTATTACTACTACTCGATTCCTGAACTTTTTCATTATTTTCGCACAATGTCGCGCGCGTCTCCTGATGCTGATGATCAGTCTTAATCTTCTCTTCGATTTGAGAACAGTCAATCGGATCTTTCTCTGCAATATTATCTACAATATTATTATCTACAGCATTACTGTCCTCGTCGTGACTTACGCAATCACTGTCCACATGATGAAACGAATGTATGGATGTGGGTGAACATGGTTTGCTGAGATCCTTCCTAACTCTTAACACGGAAATCCCGCTGATCGTGGACAATGGTGTGTGCGATCTGACGCCGCATTCCGCGAAAGGCGTATGCGGACTGGGAATCTCCTCGATCTCCATGTCCGCCTCGTCGAAGTTATCCTCCTCGTCAATCTTCTCATCCTCATCGATATCCACATCGTCGTCATCGTCCTCATCCTCCTCCTCGTCCTGCATAGCCGCCGCGTCGTCAAAGCCACCACGATGATGATGATGATGATGATGATGATACGGGCTGAGATTCTCGCAGGATCCGAGCTCCGATCGCGCGCTATAACGACGCGCCACGGTCTTGCGGCACTTCTTCCTCGTGACGGGGGACGGGGGTGCTGAAAAACTATGCTTATACTTATACAAATTTTTCTCTAACATTTTCAAACCGTCATCTATTTTCGAGCACTCTGTATTGTACGACAAATACCGACAAGTTTTTTCTAGCGTTCTCAGTTCGTTATCTACATAATCATTCGGGCACCATGTATTGTTATCTTCTTGTATATCAGGCAATATGTGATCCTTGTCGTGAGGGCCTAGAATTGTCACTACGGTATCGTGAATTACAGTCTCCTCCCTATCCGATTTCTCCCTCGCATCCATTAATCTCTCCCGATCATTCGATGAACTATTTTCTTTTTGAAGCGAAGCGCTATTCAGCTCCGTCTCCATTATGGTTATCAAGTTTTCCAGCTTTTCTACCGAATTAAGCTCGGGTTGAATAGAGTCCTTCAATACGTCTGGAATCGCTATTGTATCCCGCGACGATGAAACGTTATTGCTGACACTTAAAGTGCTGTTGCGGCTTGCCGGTCTTTCGTCGCTCATCATTTCCGATTCGCGCTCACATGTCATAGAGTCAACATCACTCGTTGCATTAGTTTTCCTATTGGATATACTCACGTATCCTTCTTGCATAACCTGTTGCGCAAACTGTTGTGTTTCAGGTTGTTCAAATGTTACAGATTTACACTGCAAGTCCACGGTGGAAATATTATTCGATGGCTCCTCATCCTCCATGTCCGGCAGTACACTCTCCACTTTATCGTCATTGGTATTTATGGCGCAAGCGATTGTGATGGATCTAGGAATAGCGTTATACCCGTGCTGCACTGTACCTTCACCAGGCGACGCGGTAGTCTGCATCTGCTGTCCTCTATGATCGATCGGCAACGCATTGTTGTCGCTCTCCTCCTGTCTGACGGATGCGTCCTCGTTTTGCAGCACAGGCGAGGCTGGAAGATTCACATCCGGCATAACTTGCCCGGATTCAGGCTCGGTATCAGGCAATATCTCAGGCAGGATCTGCTTCGGCTCGGGACTATTTACAGGAATTGCCAGGGCGGCTCTGACATTGTTCTCCCCGGCCATGGTGACCACTGGTCGAATCCTCGCGGCGCCCGGGATAGCTGCAACTGGTGAGATCATTTGGACGGTGGGTATTTGCTGCTGTTGGTACATACCATACGGATTGTACAGCATCTGCATCATCTGATTGGCCTGCGGTGCCATCGCATACTGCGGTATCATCATGGTCCCATTGTTGACAAATTGTTGATAGCTGAACGAGGTGAACTGCGGTGGCATCATGGTACTTATGGGAGGACATTCGAAGATGGGTCCTATGGGATACGGCGAATGAGCGGAGGAAATGTGAGCGGAATTCTGTGACACTTGGGGCGACGCTTGAGGCGTCTGAATAGAGGTAGGGGTTTGCTGTGAAGCTTGCGGTTGCAGCGATACCGGTAGTGATGTCGCCGGGGTAGTTTGCTGCTGCTGCTGTTGTTGTTGTTGTTGTTGATGCTGCTGCTGTTGCTGTTGCGTCTGAGTCGAGGAGGCGCTCGCCTTGATGAGAGCATCTATAACCTGTTCCTTGGGATGGGTATCCAGATGCTTCTGCAGACTAATACCCTCGCGCAGGTACAAAGTACACACGGGACAGGCGACGGCCCCGACGGGCGTTCCCGCACCGCTGTTGAGCTCCATCATTTCCTACAAACGAGTCGCTATTTTTTTTTTTTTTTTCTTTTTCTCCCCTTCCCTTTACAAAGCGTCGCGTATAATCCAAACCAGCGGAACTCTAGAGTGGAAGAACGTCGTACAACACGTCGACGAGCCGACACAATGAACAGATCTTCTTCCTTACCGTTGGCATCTGCCTCTCGTACACGGATTCTCGTAATCGCGATCGTTGCGGGCCTCCTCCGTCGCACCTCTCCTCGTGATGACGAAACCGAATATAATCGTCGCCGGGGCGGCCGTCTCGCGTCACATCTCGTCGCTCATCAGGCACGCGGCCACCGCGACGCACGGCACAGCTGCACGACAACACCGCTGTGCCCCAAAAATATCGACGTCCATGGCTGTCCCCCGTAACGCCTGACGGCCGTATTGTCGGCGGTGCGAGCTCAGCGCGTGCTATCGCCGATTGCCCGATGAAGAACAGCGGCGGCGGTGGCGACACTGGCTCGCCAGACAAATCGATATCCTGTTAAATCGCCAAGCCAGCCACCCCAACCTGCCTCTGCCTCTGCCTGCGCTTATTAAATTACACCTGCCTGCACGCGGCGCGGCCGACGCGACACGACACGGGCAGCAACGACGACGGACGGTGTGGGTGTGTGTGTGTGTGTCGGGATCGCGATCACTCTCCCGCGGCGCGCACACACGTCACTTCGCCCCCGCACGGCTGGCCCCCCTTACGGCAGGCGATTATCGCGACGGCATGTTCCTCGACACGGCCCCGAAAACACAACAGAAAACAGCGACGGGCGATGATAATCCGCCGCCTGGGAATGGGAGCAACAAGAGCTACCGAAGGATACCATGTGGCGCCTCCCTGCGCCTCCGGATCCACCCGTGGCCCTCTATGTATAGTCGTGCGAGACACCTGTTCCCCGAGCTTATCGACGGAACCCCACGGACAAATAATGCGCGCGCACGCGCAATGACACGCGCGTCAACTGTCAACTGTCAACGTCGAGTGATACCAACCTTGCGAGTTTGGGGTTAGGTTAGGATTGGATTGTAGGATTTTGAGGTTCATCGAGCCACGTTACGTTACTTATCGCGTTCAAAATGAAGTAGATATGTACTTGAAATTTTTAGTAATCGAGAGAGATGCCAGACAGTACGATTAATGCGGCTGAAAAAAGATTAAATCGTAGATTAAGAGATTAGGTTGAGGTTAGGTTAGATGAGATTAGGATTAGGTGTGTCCCGAGGAAACTACATCCAATCGCATATTTTATTATAGTTTCTTTTTATGAAAGAGAAAAAGAGAGAGAGAGAGAGAGAGAGAGAGAGAGAGAGATACGATACAGAAATTGATGGGCATTTTTAAATGGAGATAGATCTTTAGATCTGTTCGTTTAATTGTTTTTTATGGCGGTATCTCTTGTATTTAAAATAAAACAGATATATATAAAATTTTTTTTTGTAAAAATTGTGTGCTGAGAGAAAGGTGCATTTAAAACGAACAGATATATGTGTGCATACGTCACATATACGTATGTATCAATGCGAGCTTTCCAGCAAGAACATTCATAAAAGCACAATGTCATATGATTAGCTGTCAAATAGAAAAATTTTAGGGTCTTTAAAAATTCTCCATTTAATAGCCAATTGGGTGACATGTGTCTATCCGTGTTATTATTTACGTAATAAATATATGTAACAAAATACACTTATAAAATATACAGGTGTACATAAAGTACGAATAATCGAATCGCTCACATGTATACTCATACTGATACAATACAAGAGTTTTCTAATCATACGTTTTATCATGATCACGGGTATATTAATTTTACAACAATGACGAAGTGAACATACATGTATGTAGTTATCATCCTCCCCTCTTCCCGACTTCATCCGTCATATATACATCCATTATTCATCACATTGTTATCTCTTTACGCTATCTCAGACGAATTAGCGTATTACAATTTTAGAAAGTCTCTTGTGGCAGTAACTTTGTATCTTTTGCAAGCGTGAAGAATTTATACAAATGCATCTGATCTTATACTGTTTACATTACGTTTTGCGAGCCACATCGTATAACCTTTAAAATATCGCGTGACAACAGTTTCATTTCATCGAGTGGTTTATCCGTTCTTATAGAAATTTCTCCAATTATATAAAATAGTAACATGGCAGGGTGTTACGACAAATTATCTTGGACAGGTGAGTTTTGTATCGCATGTGACGATTGGATGTAATGTTAATGTACGTCTTCTTTCTCGTATGTGTATAAACCCAAAAAATACTAATTAAAATTTAATTTTTTTTTTTAAATATGTTTATATAGATTTAATATTAAGAAGAAATTTTATAAAAAGTTGAACATAAATTATTACAGAAGATTTAATATTGAGGCTATTTTTAATTTATTGTACTTTGATAATGTACATTGTACATATATTTTCTTTTTTAATATTGTAAACTTTAATGATATATCTTTTGCTATTTTTATAAATTTGTATATAACAAAGTATAATGAAAATTTTTGAATTTGTAATTTAGCGGACAAAAAAAAGATTAAATTGTTTTATTAGTGTTGATAACATTCTGCAAACTATAAAAATATTTTTATATATTTCTAATAATAGTTTTTTATGATTTTGTTATACAGAAGTACGGGATTTATTGAGAACTTGGAGAGAAGATTCCGAACGACGAAGTAAAGATGTAGTGGACTTTTGGGAAAATGTATTAATAGGAAAGATTGATCGTTTAGGCAATGAAAGTACAATCATTTTGAACACATTTTCTTATTCTTAAAATTGATTAAATAAATAATAGCAATATAATTAAATAATAATACCATTTTTGTCACATTTTTTAAAATAAAAGTATATATAATAACACTCCATCTTTAATTATTTAGAATATTTGGTTCTGGAACAAGTATGTGTAGCAGCATTGGATTGTTACCGTCTGCCGCTTGCTGAATATTGCATTAAAATTTTAATGCGTGCATTTCCAGGCAGCTTGCGTGTTCACAAATACCATGCCATGCATTTGGAAGCATTAGAAATGTAAATATACATTATCAAGTATTTACAAATATTTAATAATACTTGTTTTAACAATTTATCTATATATTTTGCAGGTATGATGAAGCAATGGAAGTTTTGGAGTCTATTATAAAAAGAGATGAGACTAATGCAGCACCAAGAAAACGTCGTGTTGCTATTTTGAAAGCTCGAGGACGTATTCCAGAGGCAATCAAAGAACTTACAGAATATCTAAAAAGGTCAGTTTCACACTTTTACATATATATATATATATTAACATGTTTAAATAGTTTTATAAAACTTATAAAATATAAATAAATGTATATTATATTTTTATAAAATTATATATTTTTTTATAATTTTATAAATGATATATGTATATTAGTAATATTATGTTACAAAATCATTATTTAGATTTATGAGTGATCAAGAAGCATGGCACGAGTTGTGTGATCTTTATTTGCAAGAACAAGAGTATTCCAAAGCAGCCTATTGCATGGAAGAACTTATATTGCATAATCCACACAGCCATTTAATTTACCAAAGATATGCTGAAATAAAATATTCTCAGGTAATGGATGCATTTATTATTTTTATGATTGTTTGCAACAGCCACAATGTATTTAACTAGATGAATTAACAAAAAATAAATATCAAAAAAGACCTTTTTGATTGAATGAGAATAATATACATTTGAGATATATATTTATAAATAGAGTATATATTTTTAAATTGTATTTTTTTATACAGGGCGGATTTGATAACATGGAGTTAGCGAAAGCATATTTCTGCCAAGCAGCAAAATTAAATCCAAATAACATTAGAGCCTTATATGGTTTGTTATTAGTAAGTTTTAAAATGGCACATATAATATTAGATACTAATTTTATATGTGTGTATGTGTAAACAGCTTTCTGTAAATATGTAATTTCAGACAACAAACAATATTGCAACATCACCTAAATGCCCTGCATCCAAGAAGAAGGATGCAATGAAGCTAAGCGAATGGGCTAGTAAACAAATTGAGAAACAATATGAAAGTAAAGTATCGAATGAAGATGTTAAGAATGTAGAACGTTTATTAGGACAACTGCAACTTGAAGCTTAGGTACTGTTATCTTTGACAAATTGTATATTTATTTTAATTTTGTAACAAAAGTCAATAGCATATGTTTAAACATATTGCATATAACTATTTCCAAAGAATCTATCGAGCACGAGAAATTTTTAGGTACATTTTTTAGTTCTATGCAGTTAAAAAAAAAGTTAATAAAATTCTGATCATGATTAATGTATTGAAACAGTATTATCTTTTATTCTATTTTTCAATTATGTAATGTATATTATTATGTCCCAAGAGTATAATTTTGTCTAATGTCGATATAAAATGCATATGTTAATATATTATTAATCACTCAATTAGTAAATTCTATATAGTTTTCAGGTTTTAGCTGCACTATATACGTAATTATCTTCTAAACATATATATATATATATATTAATATTTCTGTATTTTACTGTATATGTTATTAAGTGAATGTATAATCATCATTGATTTTGTAATTGTGATCACTCTCTCGGCTCTCTCTGTTGTCTAATATCATTGTTGATTTTCATGTGCTATAAAGTATTGATTATATCTGCATATAAATATAATGAAAATAAAAACGGCGTTGATGAATAAGATATATGTATGTAAAAAATATCATTTATTTCAAACTAATTGGAACAATTAGCCTTGTTTTCATATCAATTGTTACAATTATTTTGCACATAATAAGAGAAAATGCAAAAATCAGGTGACCACATCTTGAGATATTTCTGAATAATTATATATTTTTAATTACTGGATTGCTTACAAAATTTTTTAATCTTTTCCTTATGAAATAACTGTAAAATAAGAAAATTTTCCGAACAATCCAATATGCATATATAAGGATTAACACCTGTGAAAATATCTATATAAATGAAAGAAGACATTTACTGTCTACAAAAGATCACAGTCATCTTTCAGTAACTTCCTTGTTATTACGACGTTCCCACTCTTCTCGTCTTCTCGCTCTTTCTGTGGCTTTTTTCGTTCGCCTTTCCTTCCTTGTTTCTTCGCGTAATGCAAAATATTTTTCACGAAAGTCGACTAAATTCATACTGATGCTTTCATCGGTTGCCTATCAAATATTGAAGATATAGAAGAGTAAGAATTGCATGTAAAATTAAATGGCTCATGCATACATACTTCTGACTCTTTAATTTTTTTGTACGTTAATAATCTTCTACTAGTATAGTTGCTCAAGACTTGTTCGGAATTAGCTAACAACTCTAAGCATGGATGTGCTGGTAACTGATCTTCTGTATATTGGTCCCTAAATCATAAATTTGATAAATATAATTTTCTGTACCATTTACTAGTTAATAAATAATCATTCCTAGTGTTGCCACATTTCTTACATATCATTAATTACAAATAATTATTAATAGATATATGTACCTAAACAATGGATACCAACACACCAATCTGCCATCAAGTTTCAGATGTCTCGCGGAGAAACACAATAAATCTTTATATATTTGATTCAGGCCGTAACCAATTTTAGAAGGAATATGAGAAGTTGCTTGATGCTCTTCTATTATAGGATTTATCTTCATAGTACCTATACGTTCTGTAGCCTCTCTTATACCATAAGGTGCTGTAAAAGGTGCTTTAGTCGCTCACAAATCTTAAAAAATTTGTAATCGGATTTTGTGATTTTTTGTACTAACGATCTGTTATAATAGCATCTATTCGTAAATCTGTTCGCCAGAGTGGATACGAAAAATCTGCCACTACTACATCAAGATAATAGGAACTCATTCCATATTGATGCATATTTGCTGCAATGCTTTCGTCTTCTTCCCTTATCTAGTATCATACATAATACAATAATTATTCGGCTGTTTCGATTTTTTAAATTTCTTTTTATCAAGTTTTATAAAAATTGATAAATATTTAAAATGTTTGTTAGTCTTATACCTTTTGTGATATCCGTGTAGGTCTTGTACGACCATGGAGCATTAAAAAATCAATGTCAGTTCCAAATGTATATCCTCCAAATTGAGATGCAGCAATTAACAAAGAACCCGTTCCTACAAATGGATCGTAAACTAGATCCCCATTTCTAATTTGTGCTTGATTTGCCATTATCAGCGACAATTGTGGATCCATTGAAGTATTTCCTATAAATTTTCTAGTTTTTAGTGATAACTTTTGAATTAATTCTCGCTGGCCATCAGCAATCTGTAATAAAAATATAATCTGTAAAAAGAAAATATTTTCGATAATCATATTACTTACCCATCTTCCAAAGAAATATTCATATGGTTCCTCAGGAATGCTATTAGGATTAAGTCCATAATATTCTATATAGAATAAAGTGATATCTGGATTTTTCAATCTGACTGGTCCTTCAAGAGGTAAATAACTAAAAGACTTTCCCCAATATTGCATTAAGTCAATAACACTATATTAGTTAATTTAAATATGTATTTTGATATATGAAATGATTAGCATTTAATAATGCATAGCATATATTTTAATAAAACATAATTTTAGAGTAATAATGACTTTTAAATTCATTATTAAAGTTCCTTATTTACTTACTTCAATCTTATTTACTTTTTCTTGTTGTGAGAAATGTTTACAGAAAGTCTCGACTGCAATCTTGAATGATCTTTTCTCTCCAGTCATATTTTTGACAGAGTAAGCTTTTAAAGAATTATGTAAATCTTCATTTTGTTTGCCTTGTGCCCATAGTTCCAAACAAAAGCGTATTGAAATTGCTCTACCAAGAATTTGATGTATTGCATTCTCATCAGGTAAATCTACAATCCAGTATGGCTAAAACAAAATTTTACAAGTCTATTTTTTGTTTACAGTAAATTGTAATTTAAAATAAATCAATATTGTTTTTTTAATAATCGTGATTAAGATCTCATACACATATCTTTCTAAGCAATGTATATTGTATAGATATTTTCATAAATTGTACATTGTTTAAAGCATAATTTGATACAATATTTGTATTATTATATATAATGAATAGCATTTATATAAAAATATTTTTCACATTTACAAAGTTATTTTACAGTATAAATTATAATTGAGAAATGCTTTTTGCACAGAAATAATTTACACAACAATGTAATCTAAAAAGAACATATATTAACACACACATACACACAACACACACATGAATATTGATAATTAATAATGTTCATACTTCCTTACATGTTCCTTTGGCCTAGTTATTATTTGTGGATTAATTTTGTGCATATCAAATATAGACTGCATTTCCTGAAATATAATAGATGGAAAAATAATAGTTACTTTCACAATAAATATATATAATCAATATAAAAATATAAATACATTTCTTTTGCTCTCTACAAAATTTAATGAGATATTAAAATCTTATGACTTACAAACTCTCAAGCAAAATGTCTCTCTCAAATATATAAAATTTTTCTACAATATTTACATAAATGTAGAATATAATAAAATATATAATAAAAATATAATAGTATTTTACGAAAAATTGTTTTATAATTTAATTTATAATCATTAAAAATATTTCATGAAAAAACACTTACAGCCAATCGGAAATCAATATGTTCGTGAGCAAACCAAAAGAGATACCTTTTTAATGGGCTGCTCATTTTTAGCATCGTTTATAATATATATTATACCCGTAATAATTATTTATATTAGATATATATATAAACACAGATTCCCTTGAGCTATTGTTGACAATCATCTAACCTCTCTAAGAGCACATTCAACCAATGATTATAAATTTTACAAGATTATAAAACACATTCGACATTTTAATTGCGTATCTAGTAAACTACCAGATTAATTAATTGGAAATAGAAAACGTTTTCTGTCATTTCGCGAAGCTAAATTTTTAGAATATGTAAAAATTTGCAAAAAAGATTATATTTTATTTTGAAAGATGGATAGGGTTGAGAAATGCTGATTTAAATTCATATAAAAATCCAAATAATATAGAAATATAAAATATTATATAGAATACATATTTGATAATTTATTTATTGTTATTTGAATTTGCAAGTATTGCCTCGTTGAGATAATATTAAAAAGAAATATATTATAAAGAAATATGAATATCTATTAAATAATTAAAATATATTAATAATGTTCTGATTGGTCAAATTTCAATCTTGAATTTTCAATCTCAATTTTTAAAGGCCTATAACATTACGGGTTTGGTTGCGATTGGAGGATTATGGTTGTTTATTGTGGATTGACCTATCAGAGCAAAGTAGCTTGCCAGCTGATTGGTCAATCCGCAACTGTCAATTAAAATCAATATAAAACACTTTAACTGCATAGCCTGATACGGGCTTAAGGCTAATAATTTATTATTAAAAGCAAGTTTGTTCTACGAACAAATGTCATATTCTAATACGTACTAAATACTATACTGGCCAATCATAATTATTTCATTCTATGGAGGAATGGTTATAATTGCCCAATATACTACGTATTAAAATATATCGGTGTGATGTAAAATAAGCCCATGATATAAGTTGCTTTCTAGAGAAATTGAATGAAGAAAATTAATAACACTCACAGATTTCTATATAATACTAGGGCTAGATTCCAAAACGGTGAAAAATTTCCTCTGCGAGGAAAATTTTACTCGATGGCCGGCTTGGAACCAATCAGAAACGCTTAAGAAAGTTTCGGAATGGCCATCGAGTAAAATATCATTCCTCAGAGAGTACGTTTTGGAACGCAGCCTAGAGCGCTAAAGCGGGGAACACACAGTTTTGCATAAGCGCATGGTCATAAGCATAAAGAAATTGATTGGTCCACAAACATATGCCTAACGAAATGAATCAATTTCCTTATACTTATGGCTATGCGCTTATTTGTGTTCCCCTCTTTACTCTACGAAATACATAACCTCAAAAATTATGTACAGCACACACACTTACACAAACATACTTTTCTGACACGTCGGCCATATTACATATTCAGCTCTTATCCTTTTCTTTCTTATTGATTCCTACCACGATTCTTATTTAAGTCACGCATGCGCAGATGCTTACTTCTTATAGGTTATACATACTTTATGGTATTAATATTTCGGTCAGTATATAAGGAAGTTAGCGGCAGTGTTGTTATAGACGGGCTGGGTTTTTTGTTTTCCTGCATACACAAGCGCGAACCGTGTACATGTGATGCGCAACGCGTTCTGCGCATCACATGTACACGGTTCCTGCTTGGTGCATAGAAAAACACTGGTTAGCGATCTAGTATTATATAGAAGTCTGTGGTAACATTGCACACGTTTTTTTTGCTAACAAAAAGATTATGTAAAGTAGCACTTTCATACACTGCACGTGTGTATTAATTATAACGTACATGCATACAAATGCTGAAAAATTTCTATTATGTTTCTATTGGCGTTTCATTTAATGAAATTAAAAATTTTTCCGAATATATCTACTTATGTCAGAAGTATCTATAAACATCATGTCAGAAAATACTTTTGAAGAGGGGAATAATCTATTCAGAGGTAAATAATTAATAAAATTATATATATATATATATAATTTTATATTATATATATATATATATATATATATATATATATATATATATATATTTACAATTTTGTTATAAAGTTTGTTCATATTTGTCACATTATTCTTAAGATGCAAGTATTAAAGGCAATTATTATGTATTGTAGATTATAAAAACGAAAACTTCGATGACAGTGACTTACAGTCACGATTGTACGCGGAAATTTATTATGAATCAAACGTCGGGGATGAACCAAATACTTCGAATATTTCAACGACGATTCAACTTACTAACATGGATGCTGAATTAAATTTTGAACCAGAAAATATGCAACAACAATCTGAAGACAAGCAACCATTAGAATTTGAATCTGCTAATAAGTCTCCAAAAACTAAGAAAATATCAAAAGAGCATTGCAAACAGAATACTCTATTACCAAATGAGAGTTCTGTCATAGACAATGATATATCGCGCGTACAAAATTTAACTGATACAATCAATCCTGCATCGGTTGAAATTCAGACTAGCATAGACAAATTGTCTGATCAAGAGATGAATCCTATAATACATTATAAAGATAATATTAATAATGACAACCTAGAAAACTCTTCAGTAGAAAAAGAAAAAAGCTTTGCCAAGAAACATAAATCTCCTAATACAAAAAGTAAGCATCGAGAAAATTTGCTAAAAGATCAAACTGCTTTATCGAATGACATGATACATTCAAAGTACAATGTCATGTCAAAATCTGCAAAACAAGAGATTTTCTTAGACAAATTAAAGAACGATAAACAAACTTCGGATAGTTCTGACTCTGAAGAATCTATTTTTGAAGTACCAGTTCCACCAAAACCAAAACCACCACTTATAAATCTGCATGATTCTGATGAGGAAAACGATACAAATTCAAAAATGGATGAGTTAATTTCAAAAAATGTTAGCTCTAAAATTACAGGCGAATCGAGTAATCATCAAGGTACATCTGTTAAAAATAAAAATACTAATAAATCTCTACATAATAAGGATACAACAGTAAACTCCAGGAATAACCATACACGTACGCAAGAAATTAGAGAAGATATTGTTTTGAATTGCACAATAGTTCAGAAAGGTGCTAAAAGTATATGTGAAATTAAAAAGTCATCCAAAAGTGCAAAATTAAATAAAAATCAAAATGTATCAATTGAAGATATAAATCAAAATTCTACAAAACAGTTGCAAACTACATCTAAAGAACGTACTGCTAATTTAGAACAATTTATGATTCCAGAAATATATTCATATAATTACATTCATGAAGTGCAACAGAAAATTAATAAAAATAATATTATATCAACACCTGATAGATATAATTTAAGAAGTGCAGAAAGAAACAATATATTAGATGCAACAGCATCATGCAGTAGTAATGATACAGCAATAGATCGGAAGAGACAAAACGATAGCAGGATGGAGAATCCTAAACAAAAACGACAATGCACTGTTCAGCAAAACTATCAATATGTTATGCAGCAAAGCAGCAGCGGCGAAAATAGAAAAAGCGAATCAAGGAATGAGTTTTTCAAAACAATGTCAGAGTCATTGAGGAATCATTACTATAACTCATCTCGCAGTCAGGAGAACTTTGATGTTGACGAATTACAGCGAAGCATGTCGAAAGATCCGCAAATGTGGAGGATAATGGACGCGGATTTGATGCCATGTCCTTCCAGCAGACATCGCAACAGGTTCTGGTACAACAGATGCACGCATTGCCATCAGGATGGTCACCAACGTTATGATTGTCCAGTGCCACGCAAAACGCCCTGCTGCTATATATGTGGCAACAAAGGTCACATTGAGTCTCGTTGTCCACAGAAGATGTGTCTTACATGCGGTAAGCAGCAGAACACGTTTCGTAAAACTTGCGAATATTGTCGTGTCCTGTATTGTACTATGTGTAATTCGATAGGACATGAGTCAACGCAGTGTCCCGATCTCTGGCGACGGTATCATCAAACGACCGACATGAGCGGCCCACCCCAGAATCCAGGTAACATAATGAAACCGCCGGGTTTATTGCATTGCTGCAATTGCACAAAGCGCGGCCACGAGTCGTCCACGTGCAATGCATATCGATGGTCCCAGCACTTTCAAACTCCGGCAGCGGTCTCAAGTTACACGGACGGACCTATGTACACGAGTTTCTCAAGTTCTGATTTTCAAATAAGTTTGTCATCCAAGGCAACAAGCAGTAGTTCGATTCCAGTAGAAGAATATTCGAAATCTTTTAGTAGTGCAGACACGTTATCATCAAATGCAAAAACTAACGAAATGCCGATTCCTCAAGGCTCTCTGTGCAATCTAGAAGGAAACTTGGAATCTTCTATAAATAAGATACATCAGCCCGAAGATAAACAGAAGAAATATAGACAAAATGGAATAAATGAAATAGAGTTTACTACTATTTTATTTGCCTGTGGTAAATTCCATGACAAAAATAACAAAGACGCGCAGATGATCTCGAGAAATCTTTCAGTCTTGCGCAAAAAGGATTTGTCAAGTGATGGAAGGAAGACTATAGCAAGTTTCCCAAAGCGCAAAATTATTCCACTTTTTCTCAAGACATTGGTTGAAAAGACAATAGAATTTGAAATAAAAATAGGCCACACAAGGCATCAATATCAAGATGTAATATTGCAGATAATAGCAATGAAAGGACACATAGAACTGCTATGCGATCTGCTGTTTCACTGGATCAATCTTCCAGACAATGAAAAGGATTATGGGGTGGATGTGACTTTACCCATGAATCCTACAAAAATGTTTAACCTATTGTCTTCGAGAATGCCACAGCTAACAAAAATGAGCTTTACATGTTACAATGATCACATACAAGGAATAAATGATCCACGATGGATTTTTCAATCAATAAAAGACCACAAAAAACAATTGGAAAAGCATAATGGTAGTTTCAGGCAATACTCTCGCTTACGTACAAAGATGTGGCGTTTACAAGTCAAGCTTCTTATGATTTTCAACACTGAGCCCAAACCAAATCATTACATATCTCAATTTAAGAATGCAATGAAGCAACTCGAATCTGTGAAACGAGATCGGATGATTGAGAATCTTGATGCTGTCATTTATCTTCAACTCACTCTGCTTTATAATCGTTTATTTGTGCCTCACACACCCGTCACTCTATTCAAAATGCTGGCGCGCATTGAAAAACACTCGGAAATGATGAGAAAAAATATGAATTGTTCGCCGCAGATATTGCAGGAATTGGAAAATAATGGAATATGTGAACAAGAAAATCTTGCATCACACTTTAATGTAAATTCTTCGTTAACCGTAACATTTAGCACTTCGCAAAATACACACTCTGCTGAAAATGTTTCTGCGATTGGTGTTCAGCAGAATACGAGTGACGAGTTGCTTGTTGAAAGAAGAGACGATATTTCGCCTATAATTAATGATACTGTAGATCGTAATGATAATGAGATAATGATACTGGAAGATTCAGTTACGGAAGATGCTCAGAATGATATATCATCAAATCCTGAGATATTTAACTCTGTTGAGCCAATATTGATTCCAACAGAACCAGTATTGATTCCAACAGAACCAGTATTGATTCCAGAAGACAGAAATGATGACCAACCATTAACAAGTGGTCTAAATGAATCATCTGTGAACAAATGGATTCAAAATAAATACACATGTAGATACAAAAATTCTAAAAAAGTAGAACAATGGAAAAAAAAACAAGAGAAATTGGAAAGAAAAAGAAATATTGCAATTGCAAATATGTATCCAAATGCCTCAAAACTCATAAAAGAGGCTCGTGCACTTGAACTACCTCATATGATGAAAGCAGCAAACGAATTGGAAAGAAAACTTAACAGTCAAACAATTACGCTAAAACATGTGGAGTCGATGAAAAAGATGATAAAATTAGAGAAAAAATATCGTCAGACTGTTACCACATTTTGGAAAGATTTAAAAACATAATTTATTTGCAAATATTGTTACACTTGTTCGATGCTATTACAATATTGAATAAAATTATTTCTAAAGAGAGAGAGAGAATGATATAATATTTGTACAATTTAAAATGTGGACGAAAGTATTGTTTGAGTTATGGATAATATCAAATGACCATCAATATGGATGTGCATAATATATTAAAAAGAAGTCATTTGGTATACAAACAACTTGTAAAATATTTTGCAAATTATTTAACCACATTTATATATTCACATATATCTTATTCTGTCAATCATATATTCTGATAAATATAATTAAAGTTTTTGAAACAAAATGTGTAGTTTTAATATTACAGCTATGTAATATTTGCTATAGTAAGTATGAATAACTTGTCTTTTTATATTATTAAATTTTTGAATGAAATATTAAATAATTATTTCAATTTTCTTGCCCCTTTTAATATATCATCCCCCTCTTTAAATATCATCGTTTATATAATAATTAGAATAATATCTTAAGACTTAAGATATTTCTATCACATAGCATTTAGATTACTATCATATTATTTATTATAATAATTAAAACGAAGTAAAAAAATATTGCTTTTTTAATTATTGAATATTTGGATAAAATTTCAATTATTATTACATCTTTGGATAAAATATTAAAAGATTAATTTTGAATATACTTGAAAAGTTTATTTTGTATTTCAAGAATAATATATGATATAATTAAATTTGAAATCTCAAAATTATTTGATTTATGACTAAACTTTATGTGATCTTTGTACACATATTTTTTTCAACAGAATAATTTAATTTATCAATTTAAAAAATCAAAGATTTAGAACTGTATATACTTCAAGTTTGTATTCTAGGAATTGTATTTTATATGCCAAGGAATAATAAATAATAGAGTAAGATATATCATATTGCTGCAATAATATTACATTTACTTTTGGCGGAGAACACACGAGTCATTTTAACATACATCAAGATATTGTCAAATTTTTTAGCCACAAAATTAGTTTCATAGTTTGTACAGAATTCTTAAATATACAATGTGTGTGCACATTTTTGTCTGCATAAGACCATTCTACGTAAGACCAACCACATGCAAGCAAAGCTCAATCGAGTCAATTGTATCCACAACACTGTCATGTTACACGTAACACGTAAGAGATTCTCTGGCTGTTATTTCTTCATTGGTGGTGGGCCTACCATGGGAGGTGGTGGTCCGTTCATCGGTGGTCTCATGTGTCCCATAGGGCCTATGGGGCCCATCATAGGACCCATTGGTCCCATCGGTCCCATCATAGGTGGCCTCATACCCATCATCGGAGGGGGCATCGGTCCATGAGGTCCCATCATCATTGGGCCACCCGGACCCATGGGTCCAGCTGGATGCATGCCAGGTGGTGGCATCATCCCCGGAGGTCCTTGCGGCGGTACTCCGGATCGTGATCCAAGACTAGAGCCGAGATTCGGCGGCGGTGGTATCGCCGCACCCTTATTGGCAGCGAAGGGATTGGAGGCGATCTTGCCGGCTTTAAAGGCGGCCGTTGTCGCATCGATCAGATGCTGGGCCTGCTCCTCCATCCATTTTTGATAGAAATATTTCACGTTATCTTTGTGCTTGCGACCCTGGCAATGAGTCTTGCGTACGCTTGGCGAATCATGCGTCAAGTAAGTGTCACAATAGTCGCAATAGTATTTCGGCATCGGTGCGTCTCTCAATAATCTCGTTGACTTTTGTTACAGCTGATTGATCTCCTCGCCGCTATTTTATATTACAATCACTAATTAAGCGATAGAATCTTCTAGCATTTTTTAGGTTATATGTATATACTACTGGCGGTGACTCAGTGACAATTTACAATGGAAGCGATAAAATCCGCATCGGTTGGCCAATAATTGAGTGCGACAGCCAACCAGAGTTGCGTTTTTTTTTTCATAAATGGTTGTGGGTTTGTCGAATATTTCAAATAGAAATAACTATACGATGTAGGAATTTTTTATTCCCCAAATTACGGTTAGTAACAATTAACGAGGATTTGAAAATTTAAATTGATGCAAGTTTTATATAGAACTATTTATTTATCTAACAAATAAATAGAATATAATTTGTAGAATAAAAAATATGAATTTTATTAACGTTCAATTTAAATGAATCAATTACGATAAAATTTGATATACGCATTGATGCAACAATTATATTTATATTTATTTGTTTTTATATTTGTAGATCATTTTTTTATATATATTTATAGTGTCTTTATGAAACACTAAGATGAGTATCATGTATTAAGTTATTTAGATAAAGAAGCAAAGAAGATTAAAGAAAGATTATTTTATTATTGAAAAAGTACAAAATGAATCACATATAGCAAAATAAGACTGCAGTGTCAAATAAAGCTTAAAATTTGAATTGTACTTTGTTATAATTAAATAAGGCAACTATGATAGTGTGTTGCACATTCATCCGAAGTCCTATAAACTTAATTGAAATTATTAATATTTTTGATCTCTTTTCAAAAGTATAATATTTTCGATCATCTTTAAATATCATCCACGCAAAATCTTACTCGTTCATTATTTGCAAGTAATATTAAGAATTACTAATATATTGTCTTATTAAAATATCAGCATATGACACGATAACATCGAGGTGTCTATTACATATATATATAAGATGATAAAACAAAAGATAGATAAAACGGAATGTGTTGCAACGCATTGCTCAATGCGAGACGATTATGCGAAAATTAAGCACTAGAAAAAAAAAAGAAATAATAATCGCATTTGTTCGAATAATCACGAAATGGATACATAAATAGATTATACGCGTATAAATTATTCGAGGGAAATGAACTCTACATATTTATGCGGAACATTCATAGCTCATCTCATCTGACAACAGCGTAGTTGGGAACTGGCGCATTAACCGTTCCCCAGAAGAGAATAAGCTTCGTGGGGTCGTGTCTAATGAAAAAGAGGAAAGGTCGATTGGCGATCAGTTTCTTTTGGTTGCCGTCTCGCCGTAAAAGTATTCCGGTTGTCGCCGCGGCCTCCGTTCCTTTTTCCGTCACATCCATCTCCACCTTATGTAGTACCTCATCGGCGAATAAACCCGGATTCACGAGATTCGCACTATTTCGGAGAGCATCAAGACCGTAAGACGGGAAATTCTTGCTTTGCATAAATCGCAAGAAGTTCTCGTCTATGGGTCGACTCTGCCGTCTCTTTCTGTTCTTTGTCTTCTTCTCAGCGTTTTGGAAACGATACTTGTTCTCCTCTAAATTCACGTATCTCGTATTTTCGTGACTGATCTTCGTGTCTTTCTCGAGGCCATCGTTCTCCGTAGCATACATCGTCCGTGATGATCTGACGTTGTGTTGTTTTTCGTCCAAAACGTTGCTCTCACGACGTGTTCTACGAATTTTGTGAATATGAAATCCTGTGTTCCATTGCTCAATATTATAACCGCGTTCCTTATCGTCGTACCTGAAAAAATTTGCTCTCGCACCGTTACTCACATCCTGATTATCCCCCATCCGTGAAAAGATAAGATAATCGTTGGTTTTACTCGACAATTGCTCTGGAAACACTTGCCGTGAAATATGCGGTGCCACTTGTAAAGTTGGCGCAGCCGCTGCATTTTGACCGTATCCACTCGACAAGAGACTTAAATCCGCAGTTTTCGCGTCAAATAACGAACGTAAACCCAAATTTTGTAGCGCACTATTCAAACTTAACGTACTCGAGAGTTTCATTCGAGGAAAACCGATGATACAGGTTTGATTCTTGAGATTACTTATTAAGTTTTCAATAGTCTCAACCGTTAGTTGGTCCTGAAAATTCTTCAAAGCAGTGGCTCCTTCGACTTTTGGCAAAAGCACGTACATTGACATCTAGAAATAAAAAAAATCTTTATGTATTATGGACCTAAAGAAAAAAAATTTATTGAGGTAAACTAATTTGTTAACGTACTAAAAATAATGTAAAAAGAAAGTGCAAAAATGAGATATATTGAAAGTAACAAAATTTGAAGATATCGCAAAAATTTAGATTTTATCTCGTTAATGAAACATAGTTCTTAAAAAAATAAGAATAGAAAATAAACAAATCAAGATATAATTTTTAAAAATGTATCTCAATCGATTGCATTATTTAGAAAAACATGAAATCTTGTTAATTCAAAAATATCTTAATATTAAATTAAGGTAGCAATATAATTAACATTCTCAAGTGTACTAATATATTTTCACTTATTACCTCTAAGCCTTTATAGGGTAGAGCCAATATTTTAACGCCTAGTGATTTGTCTTCGTAAAAGGGGAAATTACCGCCGTTGTACATCATATCTATCCCGATCGTCTCATTCGGTTCAATGAAGAATTGTTTTCTGCAACAGAAAATATAATATATTGTTTAAAAAAATGAAGACAGAATCGTTTTCTCGATCGCCATAGGTCCAAATAAATAGAAATAGAAATAAATAGAAATACTTACCTCTGTGTCATGCCTTCTAAGAAATGTTGATTCCATTCTCCTTTGAAATATAGCGCCGATAACAAAATGACCATGGTCGTCGGATCCGGGACGCTGTTCAATATACCGTCGATCTTTCCCATTGTCCGTTGCTTTACCCAATTGTTTATTATGTCTTCAGCTTCTTTCCCTTTTTTTTCAAAATCTAAATTTATTACTTCACTCTTATACACATTCGTGCTAATCGCGCGAAATTCAGGACGAATTGGATATCCTTCCTAAAATAGAAATTAAAAATTCATTAAATTTAATAAAATAACATTTTAGAATTAAATGAAGAATTTTGTTATATTTATATTTGCATGCTTGAATTTTAATTTAGAAAAAATCTTTTATTTTCAATAATTTATAATTTCATTAATTTAATCATTAATTCAATCATTATTTCGTGTGTGCATATACATATAAGTGCTTAATATATCATCTATAAAAATATTTTTTATAGATTTAATAGATTTGATTTTTATATTTCATTACACTGAATATAAAATTTTTAAATAATTATCCAATATAATAAAAATAAAACATTGAATGTGTACCTGAATGAAAACACCACTGGCGGAATCTACGCGCGGCTTATTGCTTCCCTCAATTCTGAAATTCGCGATATCCAGCAATTGGCCAAACGTCTGATGAACAATTTCCGAGTGTTGAGATATGTCAATACCTGATTCCAAACCGAGCACATGCGAGACTTCGTTGAAAGTCCTGCCGGCGGAACCCAACAAGATTAATGATAATGCAACAGCAACACTGAGTGGAGAAAAGATGACGTTTTCACGATGATTAGCCATTGATGTGTCTTTAGTATTGTATATCGCTTTATTCAAGTCCAAAGAAAATTTCATGATTCCTCTGGCTATAATATTGTTCACCTAAAATCAATAATACGTCAACAATTTTATTTTTATATATCCGCGTATATATTTTAGAATCAATGAAAAAACAAATATATAATTATTTGTTTCTATAATTAATATATATTATTTAATTAATATATAATGTACATTAATTATACTTTTTTATTAATTGGTCTTTAATTAATATTTTCAAAAATCAATTTATGATCAAATTTTTTTAAAAGAAACATCTCTCGATTAAATATTTTTGTGATTTTATTTAGAGCGCGACGTTGTTATCTCTGCTTTGTTAAAATATTATTTAAAATATAATTTTATAATTTTGCAGAAATTTACAATCAATTTTATTTTCACGTCAAATTGTTATTGCTGCGCATGCAAAAATAACATGCAAATAAGAAACCGATAACAACTTACATGATCACCCCAATTTTCCAATAACGGACTAGCTGTCAGATTAGCTGTTGGACTTATTGAGGGATAAAAGGGTAATTGAGTTGAAGGATTAATTTGTGCCGTTCCTCGACCCGCGACATCGGATTGCGGAGCGGACTCTTGATTGGATTGTTTAATTTGAACTGATTGACTATTGTTGACTGTTTGTAATGCAGGATAATTAGCAGGTTGTGATCCAGGAGCAGGTGCACGACTCGTGCCAAATGTCATTCTCTGCTGATATTGATCCGGATAGACGATCTGACCACCAGCCAAGATCAAAAGACCAAACGTCAACCATATTCGTACCATGTTTTCTACAAGTATCTACAAAAAAGGTACATGATTATAATATTGATTTTCTAAAAGGACGATAAATCAAAAGAGAAATTGATAAAAATATATTCTGTAATATTATGAAAGTATTAACTGTTAAATTTTCTGTATTTCTTTTAGTTCTGTTGTCTTTTTATATTTTATATTTATTTTAGATTCAAATAATTACATAAGACGATTAGATAATTTCATAGTAAGCCATTAAAACTATTTATATGTCTTTCTTTTCAAAATATAGCAATAGCGGAATTAGAAAGAGAGAATTACTAGTTTGGAACTATGAATATACAGTTTGCATTCATTGCAAACAATTAGTAGGGGAATCTCGTAAATATAATAACACCTAATGACATGTAGTTCACATAATTGCTCACATCCTATACATATCTAAGCGAACGATAAATGCCATTATATCATTTTATTATTTGTAAATGCGGTAACAATAATATTTCATATTATTGTCAATGATATTAAAATATATCGTCAAGAGAATAACGATATATATTACCAGTTGGTGATTATTAAGACTCAAGACGAAAAAGTACTATTATTGTATCATTATGTATAAAATATTTATGTTTTTTCGCATTTCTAACAATAAGTGATATTCAAAATATCATTGATTTAGGATATCGTAATTAATTATGCCAGACGCGTTTCGCTAATTATGAAGATAGATGAAATTAATGAGATAAAACTAGTCAGGAAACGTATTTTGATAGATATATCTGCAAACCGGAAATATCCGCAAAAAAGCTCGCATTCGACGTATCGTGTTAATTAGACTGATAGACATCTTCATTGATTAATTAATTGTTTATTTAAAAAAAACAGATATAAGTATAAAGACTCTCAAGATTATAATCAATTACCATTATAATAATTTATTGCCATTCTTTTCTTACGTTAAGTTGTTTATTTTTAATTTAATTTATTTTTGATTTATTATACTTATATTTAAATTAATAATTTATCTTTTCTAATTTATTCGAGCGAATTTTTATGCCTAATAATATTTTGAAAATGTAATTTTAAATTGTTTCTAAATATCTTAGATCGAAATATATAAAATATATTTCGGAATGAATATTTAAAACATTCTAATATTAAAAATTTATTAAGACAGGGGATTAGTTTTATGAAAAGAAATAATGAGAGTGATGTCAAAAATTTGTCTTAAAGTTTACAACAGAAAGAACATTAAATATTCTGTATAATTGATGAGGTATAATCTTAAGTGCATACCAAGCGCAGCCACGAGAAAATGAATATCTAATTTTATTCAGTGTCCATCACGCTAATAGTTTAACGATCATTCATCTAGTGTTCAACGTAAAACTATTTATTCTGTCGTAATCTATCGTATTTATCATATTATCTAGTAATCATTATCTAGTAATCACGATTATTGAAAAACAGCCGCAAACATATTCTAACGTCGATTAAGTTGCATAGAAAAAATACGATTCATCATGTTTTATATAATTTACTCCAACAAATATTGTAAAAAGAACAAATTTAAAATAACTTATAAAAATAAATATTTCGAAATAATATATAAATACATCAGAATAAAAAAGAAATCTAAAAATATATTTCCCAAAGTAAAAAAAAAAAAAAAATTCGAATTAATTTAAAAAGAAAAAATTGTATCATTGGAATAATATTCTGTTTCCGAGCACTTTTGCATTGAATATTTTTTCAGACGTCCCTTTGTCTGGAACGTATAATGAATCAATGTCAACCATCAATGAATTTACAATACTTTTGTTTTGCTCGTTAACATTGGGACAATGCAGATGTGCTAGGAATAACCCAGCGTCTTTGGGCACGTCAGTAGATATCTACACATTATCTGAAAGACGCGATTGTAAAACCACTACATATAATACCGTTGGGAAATTCCCAAGGGAGTGGCAACGTACCATAGATTAGGGTTCAACCGCAAAGAAACATATCTTTTTAAGCCACTTCCCCCAAGATATTTTTTAATCCCCGATAAGAATATTATAATATGAAAATATGCTAATACAAATGTTTTTTAAAATCATATAGGTACTATATAAAAAATAAAGATACTATATAAAATCATATAAATACTATATATGGTCCCAAAAATTGCTATTTTATTTTTTTTCCTTTTTATTATTAAGTTGAAGACGATTATACCTTAATAAAAATTTACCAACAATTTTCAACTTATAATTTATTAACAATATGTTCATAAATTAAACAAAACAAAGATATTTAAAATAAAAATTATGTGAGCAACAAGATTTTATTCTTTGTATAATTTTTAAATATAATCTTCTAACAGAGTTATTTATTCAAATATCAATTGCAAGGGGAATTTAATATCGCATGATAACAAGTTTCAATAAAAGATAATCTCTTCAAGGAAATTTTTGCTAAAGCAAAAGATCAATCCGATTAAGAAATCCGTAACTGAAAAAAAGGAATAATATTTGAAGGAAATACCCTGCATATATATAAGAAGATAAAATTATCAAAACCAATTTTATAATCGATATCTTTCGTAGCGATGCATTTTATTGAATGTTATATGCTGATGTAGTATATGTGATGTAGTATACAAGAATAGTGACGTTTCTGATAGCTGGAATTCCCGCCTTGAAGTCAAGTAACGATGAGTTATTTTCTCAATTATGTTCAATCGATCGAATCCGTTCTTTTTTTTTCCATGCTTATCTGTCAGTTGTGTTGATGTCTACATGTATTTCCTATCGCGTAACTAGATATGTATATTGACTAATGACATACTCCACGTGTTATAAAATCTCATTAATCTGATGTTATAATAAAAAAATATAATAGAATTCACAGTAATTATAAAAATAAATCATAAAACAATCATCAATTGTGCTATTGATATAATTTTATTTGGATATTATATGATAATTATAATCTTTATATTCATTCGTTAATATATAAAACGCAATGTTTAATTTTTTTTGTATAGACGTTGAAAATTGAAAACTCGCTAAAATTATACCGGCTTCAATCCTTTGTCGTAAAAATCAGATATTTTTATTTATTTATTTATTTATTTTTACAAATCAAGTTCAATGATGAGCCAATTATTTTTTTAGCTGTTTTTCTACAAGAAATTTATGCTAGAATTTTTCAATAACAATCATTAATTAATTAATAATTTTAATTGAAAAACTTACGTTATTTATTACAGATCAATCAATTATAATCAACAATCAACAATCTATCTCAAAATGTGTCAAGTTTAAAATGAAGTGACTATTAATAGCATAAGAATTAGCATTTCGGAACAAGTTTTTCAATTACATTGCGATATATTTATTTTATGCGATTTTTTCCATTTTTATTTTATTATAACTATAACTTTTACTTCATACTTCTCTTATTTTATAATTATCAAATTTCATTTAAAAAAATATATCTATTACTCTTACTTATTAAAACGCTTTTAAACGGGATTTAATCTTATCCCGAAGGTCATATGTGAAAGCAAAGTCATCATAAATAGCTTATCACATATTGCACTTTTTATATCTTCTTCAATTTGTATGACACGTTAAATATATGAAATATGATTATGTGACCATCAATTCCCCAAAGAAATGCTTTTCGTTAATTACGCTCGATGGTAATTATTAAGTGTTATGAAATTTGGGATTAATTATGAAATTCGAAATAATTACCTCAGTAATTATAAAACCTTCGCAATTCACGTATAGAAAAATAATGTGATTAAAATTAAAGATTACGACAACTCATAATTGATTAATGGAAAAGAGATAATTGAATTATTAAGTGAGAAAATTGGCAGATAAGAACGAGGATATCGATGCACAAATTTATTATTATTAATTTTATTAACAATTTAAATGTGTATTAAAAATGTACGTTTCGGATTTAATACACATATTTGTTAATAAAATTTAACAATAATAAGTTCGTGCATCAATACGTCTTAGCTCTTATCTGTCAATTTTTCTACTTAATTATTACTCTGAGCCTACTATTGTTATTATTGAATTAATTATTTTAGAGAGACAGTAACCGCGTTGCGTAAAATATTTCTCACGAAGAATATGTACAATAGTATTAATTAATACACTTTATAAAAATATTTCATTATTTTTTTCATCAGTAGTAAACTAGAGTTTTATTTATATATAAACATATCTATGTAAAAAAGTGTTAATAAAAATCCATTTTCGATATATTTCGACAATAATACTTTTTCCAAAGCAAGAGGGAATACAATTAAGTGACATTTGACACCCACCTGAGAGAAAGCGCGACAATACAATCCTCAAAGTCCTCGAAATGTCCTCGATTCTCTCAATCGATTTACCGCTTGGATTTACGCTACTACGACGCTTCAATGTCCTCTAGATATAGGTCAAGTTCAATCTATTTTTCACGTTGCGAATGCCGAATGTCATATGGACATGATAATTACCTCGGAAACTGGCTTTGAAAATGAAGCTCTTTATCTCTACGCTTTAAATTGCCGTCAGACAAGTCTCACTCGTGACACGTGTCGCGTGGAACACGCGAATACTAACCGGGCATCGGTCTCGGCGATCTCTTTTATTGGTACCCAGGCCGACTATGATAGCGCAGAGAGATGCGGAGAGAGATGCGAGCGCGAATACCACGACATAACTGGAGGAGGACGAGGCTGTGACTCACACCAATCTCGCTTACGCTTTAAGCATAGTTTACACGATACTTTCCTTCCGCTGATGTTTTTGTTTATATAAAAGTATCCTGGAATAATTATAAAAATTAAAGAAAAAAATAATTATACGTAAGAGACGATAGTGAAAAACATCTTGAAGTGAGAATAACGTGCTCATAAATAGATAAACTTGAGATAAACTGGATATATTATAACTGAGTACTCTCTTTGAGATCACCTTATGCTTTTATATCGATCGTCTTGCATAATGTGTTCGATCTACTTCAGATTCATGCAGGCACCCTGGTAAAGCCACAATGAGGGCGCACAAGGAAACATTTATCATCGGGATGTATTGCGTGTACTTGCGACAGAAACCAGTCTTCCTGCAAACCATATGTTATGTTAGATCGTAATATCATAACAGATGATAACATAGGATCCATCGTATGAAATACAAGAATGTTGCCCGCAAATATAAACTGCTCGAATGTGAAATTAAAATATCCAGTCGAATAGTTGATCGAATATAATCGCGATTAATATTCCAATGAACAGACAATATTTTTTAAAATGTATTTTTAATATTTATTGTTCGTTAATTGTACGTTGTACAATTGATTGTAAAAATAATATTTATTTAATGTTTATTTAATGCGGATTTAATTTATTATTTTAATGATTATAAAAATATTTTTTCAAAAATTTTTAAGAACATTTTCAAAAATATTGTACACTCATTGGGACACGATTTAATAATTTAATTTATTTATTTTAATTTATAACTGCTTTAATATCGCTTATCAATCATATTGTATCGTTTTTAAAAAAATTAAAAAAATTTGAAAATTAAATAAGGTATGCACCGATTCGGTAAAATATTTGTGCGGAATAATGACTATTAGTAATTCATGATACATTGCGTCTTTGAGTCATACATTTCAATTATTTATTTTGTGTAGATTACGGTTGATTATATGTGTTACACGGTGAATGTCTCATCGCATAATTATTGCGCGTGATATGGCAAACAAAAATTTGTGGTTCTGTATCAGCGCGCTTTTCATTGTACTCTCGTTTCCGCTCATTAATGTCTTTCCGGACCGAAAAGTTTGCCTTTGTCAGAACCGGAATTAACAATAAGCCATATATTTTTGTAACACGTTATAGATAAACGGGATTCATCAGAGTATATCTACCTTTCATATGAAAATATCAATTTATCGGAAAAGGCATTAATTTTTATTATAAAAATTAATTATAATTCCTTTTTAATATTTGATTAATATTGCAACTCTTTTATATATCCAATATTAAAATCTCTTTCCAATGATTTCCTCTAAAATAAAAATTGACATTTTATATATTTCTAAATATGTACAATCTAGCTGGCAATTGAATATTAGATAGATCAATTTCAGATATATAGATTTTAGTCTGTATGTGTGTGTGGTGTGTGTGTGTGTATGTGTTGTGTAAGAGATCAGATATACATCTTTTGTATATTCTTTCAGATGCAAAAATGTAATAAAAATTTCTCTATCAATTTTTAGTTTTTATATATTAAATGTATAAGACACACGCATGTATAATTTTTTCTATCATAAAATCGCCATATGTGTGTGTGTGTGTGTGTATATTTGTGTCTTTATAAGCATGTGTTTATATTGTTGAGAAAATTAAATTAATTTTATGAAACCAATGGATTCTGTTCTAAATTCTGAAATGCGCGCCCGATAACAAAACCAAGTCTTCCGGGAAAATAAAGATCATTCCAGAATCATATTAATCTTATCTCTATGATAAGATTATTGAAAAGAAAACGCTTAGAAACGAGCAATAAAAATAAAATATGTAAATCGTTCATTATACGTGTATGTTTTGATATAAAAGTTAGGAATATTAAACTAACATAGAAAACCGGAAAAACTAAAAAATGCGCTTAATTAATTGTCGAACAAATTTCATCATACGGGAACTATTATTTGTCTCCTACATCATATTAAAATTATATTCTGTTTCAATTAATAATATATCGTGCACGAATAAAAATATACAAATAAAAATATTTTAGTATTACCAAAGACTGGTAGCGCTCCATCAAAATGCACAGCTGATCTTTCCAAATAGCGGGACAAATACTACGCATGCGCGATGGCACGAGCTGCGCTCATCCCAATGAGCTTTATCAGAACTTTCCTGAGACCCTGTAGAAAAAAATCAGGACCAGAATTTAAACAGAAATGAAAATAGTTGCGAATTATTTATTCTTCTTTCAATTTGTAAAATATATATCCAGTAAAGTCAATGTTTTTGGTCATAATACTAATACTATTGACCAATCAGCGAATCCCTGACAAAGACAGCGATCCACCCAGCATGTATGTATCCTTTTCTACGAATTGGATCATTTCCTCTCATCTTTGAAAGCTTACTCTATGTATAAAGCTCAATAGCTCAATAATTCAGTGCAAAAGATATCGTCATGATATATTTGTCATGGAAAAGAGAATAAAAAATTAAAGAAAACGTTAAGAAAATATTAGTTATATCCTGTCAATTAAAATTAAACGCAATACACAGTAGGATAGAACGTTATAATATTCATAAATTATATTTATTTATCTATTTATTTACGTAGTATTTAACTCGCCTTCTGCGAGATCCCGCCAAAACTGAGGTATCCGTCGCATACACGTGACTCTAAACGTCATCGCGTTGCGTCACGCGTACACGAAAAATTTGGCCCGTCTATAGCGTTTTCAAATGAACGAGTTTTAATTTATCCCAGAATAATTAATCACTATTTTATTATAAAGTTTTTTTGGCAGAGACGATGTCGTTGTTAATCAACTTTCGATCGATCAAACCGGCTTGATTCGAAAAATATAAGAAAAATATATAATAAAACACTGGCGGAAGGAGAGGAAATTAAAATGCTCGCCGCAAACGCTCGCTCGCGGTAGGCAAGCGCACTATTAAGTGATGCCACACACTACTACCTACTACTACGTTTCCCGCCAACATGGCAAAGATGTCGGCGCTCGTGTCGTTTCCCGCCAAGCCCCCGCGGCAACCTCGGCGACACGGAGGAGCGAAGTTTTTGTATGGCGGTATAATAAGAGTGTTTTCCCCGCGGTTTCTCGTCTGAGCTCTCCTTTGGCTGGAAATAACGGCGCGGAAGATGGGGCAGTCGGACGATATCGAGGATTCGACGTACAGCCAGCACCAGGATCTCTGCCAGAAGCTGAATATGGACGCGACCGCCGCGTCCGAGGCCTGGAGATCCTACGAAACTATTCGGCAGAACTACACTCTCGAGGTGACATTTATCCTAATGATAAACTAATAATTTCACGGCACGACGATTAAAGTGCGATTGTTCTATGCGTATCTTATCGTTCGAAGCGCGGAAACGGTACCAATACTTCACGACACACTCGACTGGCGACAATACAACTACTTTGAATCATTGATGTTCCGCGCGAGAAAGGGAAAGAGGAAGCGGTCAATGTCGAGTGATTCTTTATACTACGCATTTGCGAGGATTTATTTAAAACGCGACTGATAAAAATCTAACGCGTTACTCTTAAAGGGTTGTGTTAAAGATGCTTATTGGCAATTTTTCTTTTTGGAATATTTATATATATATATTTTTTAATATATTTTTAATCAAATATTGTCTTTATATCTATATATATATATATATATATATATATATGTATATATATATATACACTAAACTTTAAAATTTTTTACTTTAAACAATAATTTGGGGAATCTTATTAATTTTCTAGTAATAAGGACAATTCTGTTTCCCTTGCTTTGTTCCTTAATAATATGTTAATATATTTTCCATGAATATAAAAAATATTTTTCTTTTTTCTAGGGTGATCAGTTGCATTGGATAGGATGTGCATTGTATGTAGCTTGTAGAAAGTCTTCCACACCCACAGTTGGGAAAACAGGTGCTAACGTGGAAGGCAATTGTGTATCGCTAACACGTCTCCTGCAATTGTGTAATCTCCCATTGATACAATTCTTCACAAAGAGCAAATCATGGGCGGATATGGCCAATATGCCACAAGACTTTCGAGCCAAGATACAAAAGCTAGAAGCAAATTTCTCAGTGTCTATGGTCATATTTAAAAAATACCAACCGATATTTACCGATATATTCAAGGATCCAAGAGAGGATATCTCTAGACCACCTAGATCTAGAAGGCATAAAGCAGTACCCTGCACACCTACCAGAGTTTTTGAATTCTGTTGGACACTATTTATATGCATAAAAGGTGCAATTCCTGATATTTCGGATGATCTTGTTAATTCTTATCATCTTTTATTAGTTTGCTGTGATCTTATATATAGCAATGCTCTGTTATCTAACAGAAAAGATTTACTAAATCCTAACTTCCCTGGTAAGTATTCATTAAGTTAGCTTTATAATACACATATGAATTACATTTTATGATACAGCAAGAATAATTTTATCTACATATATTTTATTTTTCTGACTTCTAGGTTTGCCAGCAAATTTCAATGATGAGAACTATACTCCACCGCAAACAGCAGACTGCATTGTTAGTTTGTTGTGTGAACGTCATGAAGCAATCCCTGTTGAGGCTAAAGTTATAAAGGAATATTGTATGAAAAATTATATTAACAAGCTGTTTAATGAGAAAATTTTACGTGGTGATCAATCAAACTTCTCTGGTATATTAGAGGCATTGAACTTTGATGGCAACAATAAAGCTGTTAATAAGGCTTATGAGCAGCGTGTGTTGAGCGTTGGAGACTTTGATGAAAGAATTTTCTTAGGTAAAATTATTATTTAATAATCATCAAAAAAGCTTCCTTTCTATATCAATATTATACACTCACAAATATATATAAAATGATTAAGAAATACATGAATATATATGAAGAACACATGCATTGCTGTAAATTTGCATTATAATCTTGCATGTCTTGTACTAGCTTTTATATCGCTTTTGTAAATATTTATGTAAATAGTTAGAAACCTATGCTGTGTAATTAATAATTATTTGCAACTTTAGTTATGCTAAATTTTTACTTAAATTATATTTTATATTTTTTTTCTTTTTTTTTCTTTTTTTAATAAAATTTTTGTTTTATTATAATTATGAGTTGCTCTTATAATGTACATATAATACATAATTTATATCTTTTTTTGATAATGAAGCTATCTGAATTTGTAGATTGATAATGTTTCTAGTTGAAAAAAAGAAAAGTTAAAAAAAAGAAATGTTCCTAGTAATTTATCTTTTAAGTTATTTTATTTTTTTCTTTTAAAACAAATTTGTGTCTCTGCTTGTCGTGACTGTGCTTTATAGCGGATTGGAGGAGAGTAAATTTGAGCATCATATCAAATTTGGATATATCTGGCCAAGACAATAGTAAGCATGTTCAATTTGCTAAACATGTAATTTTAAAAGGTGGGATATAAAAATGATATAAAATTGAGTGAGATATAAAATTATATTTTGAGAGTTATATTTTAATCAAATTAATTTCTTTTGGTCATATTAATTCCACAGTTTTTAAACAAAAAGTTCGCAATTTTAAACAAAAATGCAATTTTAATATCTTATTTTTTTAAATTAAATTACAAATGTTAATTCTATTAATATTAATGTATAATTGGTTTCAGGTCATGATGCTAATGAAAACATTGGTTCTCCTACGCAAATAAACATTGACGATTTTCATGAAAGATTGCAGATGAAAAGGGAACAGCATGCTGGGGTAAGTTTTAAGAAAAATACTCTATTTTTACTTTATCTAAAAAATGTAATGCATTTTTCTAAGTATAATGTGTATTGCATATATAAATTTTATTTTTTTGTATAGCACATACAGTATCTAGCACCTGCTACACCATTGACTAACCGTAAATATCTTCGATCAAAGGATATGTCTAATATAACACCAGTGACAACGGCAACTCAAAGTGTCATTAAGTTGCAAGCTCTGATAGCTGGGCAATCTGCTCCAAGTGAAGGTCTATTACAAATGTTGAACAATTGTTCTCAAGATGTTAAATCTTCAATTGAAGCAAAAGTTAAGCAGATTGGTGAACAATTTTGTGCAAATTATAATAACAATGTAAATGATGGTTCGACATCTGACTTTGGAAAGAAGCGTCTTATCATGGGACAAACCCTATTCTACAAGTTACTGGAAATGATTTTAAATGACGAAAAGCGTAAAAAACCGAATGATGATATAACTGTAAGTTCATATAAATTGTGAATATATCAAGAAATTATTATATCTATACATGTTTATATATTAATATTTGTGTGTTACAGAATCTTCTTTTGAATGAAGTCTTCATTCAATGCCTGTTTGCGTGTTGTCTTGAGATAGTTATTTATTCGTACAAGAGTAATGACAAAAAATTTCCATGGATATTAAAGGCTTTAAATCTAGATGCATACTATTTTTATAAAGTTATAGAAATTATAGTAAGAGCCGAAGATCAATTATCACGAGACGTTGTTAAGCATTTGAATCAGATCGAGGAAAAGATTCTAGAATCTCTGGCTTGGCGGAGCGACAGCCCTCTTTGGCAAACGATCAAATCCTTACCTGAAGATGTGCCGACTTGCGAAGAAGTTTCCTTACCTGGCACCTTGGAAACTATCGATCCAAATGCACCTGGTCAGCCCGTGTTAAGACGGATTGCTTTAGATCGGGATCGTAGTCATCATGATGTTCAACAGAGTCCGATTTCGTCTGCTTCAGAAAGGTATAACATATTCAGTTAATTAAAAGGATAAGAAATGTAGTTAAAAATATTTCTAATTTTTTCAGAAATTAGAATTTGTATGATTATACATTTATAAAACAGTTTATAAAAAAAAACATTTATATATTTATAACACGATTTGTAAAAAAAAATATTTGTTATTAAAAGTTTTTTAATAAATTTAAGGATATATACATAATTATGATCGCTTTATATATAATAATATTACATAATAATATATGATAATAATAATTATTAAATTTTGTTTCCTTTGAAAATTAATCTATTTACAAAATAACTAAAAATATCAAAAAATCAAATTTATATTATCATTATTGTTAATTAATTAATTCTTTGTCAAGGAAGCTATATATCTTGTGTTTAGATTTCAGTCTCCCATCGCAGCATCCGGTATAGCAAAGAAGCGATTATTCCCCGAGACCAGAGTTACCGGTCAAAGTGTTCTAAGAGTCGGACAAAGTGTATTATCTTCTAACAGAATGTTAATAGATAATCAAAGAATACTTTTAGTATCCGATCAAGTTGCAAGAGCATCAGGCATATCAGCCTCAAATAATCCCACTATACAAGCTATACAAGGAACGAATAAAGATATAGCTAGATCGAGGAGAACAGGTTCGGTGGCGTTATTTTTTCGAAAGTTTTACAATCTTGCATGCGTTCGTATGCAAGATTTATGCAATTCGTTGGAAATATCAGACACCGATAAGAAGAAGATATGGACGATTTTTGAATATTCCATCAAAGAGCGTACCGAGCTAATGAAGGATCGACATCTCGATCAAATTTTAATGTGTGCAATTTATGTGATATGTAAACTTGTGAAGATGGAAAAGAACTCATTTACCGAAATTATGCGCTGTTATCGTCTTCAACCGCAGGCAGAGTCACATATATATAGATCGGTGCTTATAAAAAAAATTTCCAACGACGGAGATCCGACAAGTAGTAATAACGAAAGATCGGAGGATAATGGTACTTCAGTAGAGAATATAACTCCGCCGACTCCGACAAATATGGCTGGGACGTCGCAAAACTTTGATGGAGAGGAACGAGGCGATCTAATCAGATTCTACAACAAAGTTTATGTGCCACAAATCAAAGAATATGCGAATAAATTTGGATCGGCTCGTGGTAATAATAACCAGAGTCTCTCGTTAAGCCCTCTACCGAAAGGAAATACGTCTACTAACTCTCCAGTGAGACGTGTTACTAGTAGTATTATGACGCGTACCCTAAATCCGAGGGCTATTAGTGCGTCACCAGCACCACAATTAAGTTATTGCTTCAGTCGTAGTCCTGCTAAGGTAAAATTGATTTTCATCTAAATTTAAGTTTTCTCTTTAATTTCTAGTTCTTTGAGGTACTAAAACTTGATTTTATCTGATGATCTTATATTTTGTTTTTTCTTTTTTAGGATTTAGAAGCTATTAATAAGATGATGATATCTGTAGATGCGAAAAAGAGCGTAGGAAAGCGATTACTTTCCGATGACACAGATATAGAAATGACAGAGGGAACATCTCCTAAAAAAACCGCGACCTTTGTCGCGCGAAAATTAGAAAATATTATTGGAGAACGACGAACGCAAAATCAATAAGCGGAATGTGGTAAAATAATGTCAATCAACTTACAAGGACGAAAACTTGTACCATCTGCTTATTTGCATTTGAATTGACTTATTAAAAACAAACCTACTTATACAAGGCAGATGATCCAATCTTAGTTGTGCAGCATAAATTTGAGTCAGATGTTATTTCTTAGGCATAGTCATTCTAACAAATTGGAATCCAATATTAAGTAACATTCACGTTATCTATGAATGCTGTAATGTTTGTAATTTTATTTAGTGTAAAGTCAGAATTCAATTTCCAGTATTGTTGGGGTTGACTTTTATTGTAGCAGAGTAGTTTCTTTTTTCTTTTTATTTTATAATTTACTGAACCAAACTGTCTTTCAAACTGTATAACATACTGAAATCTGGAATACAAAAATGTATAATGGATTACAACCACGAAACATGCATAATTGCACTTTCTATAGATTATATATGTTATAATTAACATACAATCTTTTAGAATTAATTGAAAACACAAACATCATGATTTTTTAAATTTGTTTATTGTTACTTCTCCATCATGATTGTTACATAAAATTATCTTTATGTAATAAAATTGCATATCTATCATATATGTATAGTGATAATTAGTGTATATAAAATTACCGGTAATTCTATAGAAGTATTAGCCAATGATTTTATATAATCATCAAATTAATCACTTTTTCAGGATAACGTATATTTAAACAAAAAATTATTGTTTAAATAGGTAAAAGAACATTAAATAGAAAATTTGCAAAAAGAATATAATTATCATGATAATAAATTATAATTCACATTATGATATATGGATGGCCCACTACCATCAACAAATATTTTAATGATAGATTTTTAAATTAAAAAAAATTCAAAATTTATTTTGCTTAAATAAAAATTTGATTATTTTCTATTACTATTAATATTGGATATTCATGTTCAAAAAATATTAAATAAAAATTTTACACAGAATTTTTCACAGAATATAATCTTATATTATTTATGTATATTTATATTTGAAACTTAATCTGTTAGAAATTTTTTTTATTCTTTATGATTGAAAGACTGTATTGATAAAAATTCAACATTAAATTAATTATTAGTTATTTGAGCTATAATATCTGCCATTAAAATATTATCTAGTTGTGGTCGAACAATTCATATACATATAAATATTTTGAATTTGTAAAATAAGTTAAATAAAATATTATATTAATTATAAATAGCTTTTATTTTTAATTGTTATAATTAAAACTCGTTGATTGCATGATGTCTTGTAAAAGTATAACCTAGTCAATATTTGTGAAACATTTGATATATATCTGTCATACACTGGAAATTGTTCTGACTCAAGTGGGTATTTTATAACTTGTCAGTAAAATCATTGTTTTTATTTTTTTGTTTTGCAATCAAAACATATACAAGGTTTATAAAAGTATAATTGCAGCCATACTTGGTAGAAGTAGTTATTTTAATGATAGATTTAAGTTCACCATGGGACAAGAAATATACACTCGCAGTAAATATCAATGTTGGGTGATATTTGATTAAATTTACTTTTTTTTTTATAAGAGAAGAACATAGATTCAATGTAATAATTGAACCTAAAATCACAATTATATTTATCACAAGCGTATCTTCTATCTCAAAGTGTAAATTATTTGTATTTTTTAAAATTTAGTTTATCAAAGGTTAAAAAACTTTAAGTAGATGTATAAGTATTTCTAAATTCGATTCTCTATGATCTCATTAATTTGCCATTTATTATCGAACAATGTATAAAATGAAACTTATAAAATAAGAATGAGGAAAACAATTATCATATTTATTGCATTGAAAGAACTTTGTAACTTGAACTTAATATAATTGAATATTAATCGAATATTAATAAAATTAAATATTGATACTTTAATGTAATTAAATATAAATATCGTTATGCATGAAATTGTGTTGTTTATTTTTATTTGCATTATTCTATACAGACAGTATTGTCTACATACTTCGATTATCATCGCGTTTTATTTTTTTTATCGATCACAATAAGATATGTATGAGAACGCTGTTTGCTTTTATTTTTAAAATCAAAATATATATACTGTATTTTTAAAACAAGATTTTTTAAGAAGAAAAAACAGATAAAACTACTTTTTATTACATGATTTGTATATGCAATTAATAATTATTTCTCAATTTTCCTTATAAATAAGTAATATAAAAGATCTTTTATACATATTATATGTATATACATATATTGGCATATGATGATCTGCTATTACAGCTTTTATGTATTTACAACTATCAAATGCAAAAATGAATCAACAATATATTACAAAAATATAAACTTTCTTTATGAAAAGTGAACATCTATAATTAAAATTTTATTATAAGAATACATTATGGAGAATGCATATGCATTCACATATAAAATTTTATAATTTATTTTTATAAAATAACACGATTCATATTTTGTAACATTAAAAAATCACAAATACATGATATCTTTTATGAATTAAGTCTTTATTAATCAAAATCAAATTCGAATCTTATAATAACAATTCTCGTTTGCATTTTGCGTATAAAATATATTACAATATGTATATATACATAAAGAAAATTCCTATATATTTAAGATAGGCCTCAAGCCTAGCTTATATGTTCGCACGCGCGTATTTATTATATATATGTATATATATATATATATATATATATATATATATATATATATGTATATATGTATAGTATGTATGTATAGTATGTACTGTATATATATTTATATATACAATGTATACATTGTATAATACATAATATAAATATGTACTGCATGCATATATGCATATTTATATACATATATAATATATGCATTTGGACATACTTTACACAAATCATGCATAATACATTAAGTTTTAGAAATGTTTAAATGTGATGAATATGTAAATTATATATTATACAATTTGTACGCTGTGAACATTGAGTCATTAGTCAAGAATCATCAAAATATGTTACTGACTGCTAAACCAATGTCTCCCGAAATTCTTACGAATCTATTTACAAAGAATAATGGGCGCGTAGTAAACGAAAAAACAAACTCCTGATCATATTTTTACGTATTTTCCAGTGAAATCGTCGAAGTATAACTTAACTCAATACCTCACAATGATATATTGGCACAAAGTCAGATGCTTCAATTCGCGCGATAAGAAATTCTTTTCTCAGTCCATTACATCTATGTTATGTACATAATACAGAACAAATTCAGCTTATCAATTATTAAAAATACCGAAATACAATATTTCGCGAATCATTATATTTCAAAATGTAATGATTTAATATATAATTATTATTCCTTTTTTTTAATTAAATCTCTCAATTAACAATCATCTTGTAACTTCAATGACAATATATCAAAATCTTACAAATGCTGTATTGCTACATATTTGTAGTTGTGACATTAATCTTTAATATACTAAAGCTGCATAGTATCAACTATTATTATATGATTTCATATGTAAAAAATCACAAATGTTTTAAAAATTTCTATTATGTCATTTAGTATAAATCATACTTGTAATCTTTTTAAAATCAAATGTGATTATGTAATTGATACAATATACAATAGATTCCTATATTTGATAAGTCATGGACATTTTTGTAAGAATTTACAAGCATTAAAATTTTCATTTACAAGTAGCAAAATATATACATCGTGCCATATTATCTTTGCTAACACCTTAAAAATTTGATTTAAAGAGAAATTATGATTCATTGATGCTCCAATAATTCTTTCTACAAAGATAGAGAGAATTATTAATTTTTTTAATCGGTTTTATCTTCCAGCAGAGGAACATTCGCATATTTTGGAAAATCTACAGCATCAACGGGATTTTTAACTTTGAAACTAGGAAATAATCCTGTCATGCTAGTTCTAGTGTTGTATCCCTTGGAGAAACCATCCCAATGATTTCCAAAGACTTCGATCAAGTCTCCGATCTTCAATTCTAATTCCCCATTTTTTCTCGGTTTGTGATCTAAAATAGCTATGTGGGGATGGGCATTTTGTCCCCCATAATAATATATATCGTCGAGAGATGTAAATCTATCATATGCATCAACATAAAAGGTTTGCATTAACTCATAGGCGACACGACACACTTGAGAACTGAATGTGCACACCAAATAGTCACATTCAGATAGAAGATGAATATCGATAATTATTCCTTGCAACGAAGTATCTGAATATCGCTTTGCTACAGACGCTGTTTCGGCGATATCCGGATCGCCTATTATTTCGTAATTTGTATAACGTTTTCTAGCTGTTGTTATCACTTTTGGATCATCGCTAGCTAAAAAGACCCTCTTTACATCTGGCTTGATTTCAAGCTCATCGAAATATTGTTCCACTTTAGTCATATATTCATCTATGTCATGATAAGCTGCCTCTGTACCTACTTTATCAGTCCTACGTACATGAATACCAACAATAGGTTTCTTAAAACCAAGTCTCTCTTTTGCCTTCTCTAATGTTCGTTTCACGTGATCTTGAGGTCGCATCAAGTATTTCAATACCTGTCCTACCCACCAAACTAGAGGATGACCATGAATCTTCTCTAATCTTGGTGCTAAGTCAGCAGGTACACTAGGTGGCTGGAACTTTGGTTTTGGATAAACATTGTCTACTATTGGTAGGGATATTACTTGTTTAGAAGGATCACCAGGCCAATTGGAATGTGAAACACCTGTTGTAGACACACAAGTATCGCTGAGAGGTTTGAATACAGATTCCCAGCCATCCTTATGATACCTCCATCCTTTAGATTTTATTATCAATGTCCGTTCTGTACCATAAGCTACTAGAAAGCAATATGTGATGTGATGAATCTGCAAACGAGAAAACAGGCATTTATTTTATTTATCCTATATAAGAATCTAATTAGCATAATTTTATTTTCTTACTTGGCAGCCAAAACCGCATCCTTTATTTAAACTACATATCAATTTCTTTGCTTTATTACAATCGGCAGGATTTTGTAGATACCTTTAAATTAAATACAAAATGTATGATCAAATTTGAGAAGGTTTACATAGGTAGATTAGATTAACAAGATTGCTTCGACATATTAAATATTTCAATATAATATAATGATAAGTTATATATTACCTAAATCTTCTCTGAACTAGATCAGATAAATCTTTTGCTTCCTTTTCCCGCCATTCCTCATAACCATCTACTTTCTTTAATTTATCGATATTTATTATAAGTGACTTTTTGTGTTCCCATACATTTTTCAGTACATCTTGTATCTCTTTCTCTCTCTGATCATATGTAAATTCATCAATGTGCTTTTTAAATTTGTTTAATTCGGCACTAATATAATACCTGTGACATATGATAAGTAGATAATCTTTTTTTATAATATGTTAAGCATATTTGCATTTTTCACTTAGTCATTATTATATTTACCATGTCTCTTGAATATCATTCCTCAATCGCCGTCGCAGTTCTTCGTGTTCTAAGGAAGGAACACCATGCTGTAATCCATCTCGATGTTCTATCAGATCAGGCTCTATCAGATAATAGGCTGATGCTTTCCCAATCTTATCTTGTATGGAACCTAAATGATCGCCTTTTATAGATTTTGGTCCTTCTCTGGAAATTATGTTAGCCTATACAATGAAAAGATCGCAATGCTCCATGTCTCAAATTTCACATTTCAATGTTGATGAATATTTCCATTGTTTTTCATACATTCTTGTATGCAAACATACCCTAATATGTAGTTCTTTAATGCATCGTTTTGCTTCTTTAGAATTTCAAAGTCGTTAACCATTTGTGCTAGGCGTTGTGTATTCTCTTTATTGGCAGTATTAGCATCTCGGCTTGACAAAGAATTCAACTTAAATATATGAATGATGGATATAATCAATATCAAAAACCATGTGACCAATAATACTATTCCAATCTTCCCTAGCCAACCAGGTCGTCCTGAACAAATCGCTAGCATCTTGAATAAAGTATTTTTGCTTGTGATGTGTCACAACATTACGATATCTGAAAGTATAATAAAATAATAAAGTAAATATACTTTATTTAGACATACTTCCTCTCTTATATACTTAAATATATGTAAAGTTTCTAATATTTCTAAGAGTAATTGTCATATTCTCAAATTTTATATATATTTAAGTTGTAATTTATTTTGAAATTTATGTGATATATGAATATCAGTGTTTATAATGATACAGAAATATAATTTTTAATACATCTTGGATATAAAAATTTCCGATATATTTTTACATTATTGACACATCTCGCTGAAGTTATAACTTTCTCTCGTTTTTTTTTCCTTATTGGATTTCCATTTAATAAGGGAATACCGCAATACCGTCAAAATTTTATTATTACTGTGTATAATAGAAAAATTTAAAAATAAATACGAGCTCGCCTACGAAGCAACGTAGATAGTACGAAACGGCGTTAATTACTTCCGTTTCTATATTCGCGACCATTTCATGATTGCTCTAACCTCTGTATTATCTCACTATCTTTTCGTCAGGAGTGCGTATACACACGCACGCATGTAACATGCCACGAACGATGAGGTGATAATAACTCGTTATTGTTATTGTTACACTCGAGAATGTATCTACGCAAAATATATCGTAATTTCGTTATGTACGAAAATTGCGCGTAATCTCCGCGAATTTAATCGTAGATAATTCGATATGCGTAAAGAATTTCGTCTATTTCTCTTTCTCTCCGATGATCGTCGCGTTGTTTCGTTCGTGTCGTATAAATATAATATCACTATCAACGGATGCTAATACGATCTGCATCCGAACTCGAGCGAAATATCTTGCTTTTTTTTTCTTTTTTTTTTGCGTGTCGTGCAATCTGGTTGAACCGCTTTTCGCACTTACGTGTCGGCCACTCGCCTCACGCTCCGCTGACTTACGAGAGACGACACGCTTATCTGTCATCTGTCATCCGTCACTCTCGCGCCGTTACGAACGCTCGAATTGACACGTTCCGTCCGGCACTGCACCGTTATTTACTCTCGAGCTGATTACTCGTTCCATCCCGCACTCGAACGAATATCCAAATCGGGTTAGCGTATAATAGAGGAGAGCTAACCACCTCGCCGCGCGTTATCAATATCGCAGTTGTTAATAACGAATTCGATTGCACTGTATATAGTATACATCGAAGGATGTCTTATGATAAATGAATGAAATGCATAGCGTAAAAATGGGTTAAAGTGTCTAAGTGTAAATTCTATTAAATGATAACATGACGAAGTATTTCATGAATCAGCCGTATTTTTTTGCTGTGCATATATTTTTTGTTTTTATCTCATTTTGTCTATGAAAACCTTTATCAAGGCTTTTACTGGAACATTCAATCGAGTTTGTTATGAAAGCGAACGCGATTGCGATGATTGGTATAAATCCATTCATAGACTTTGTTAACGTGTAACTTTTAAGAGCTTTTATTTCTCATACTCAATGAGCAGACGATATTTTTTAAATATATTTTTAATATTTATTGTTCATTAAATATTTTATATGAAATGGCAAATGTTAATATAAATTTTTTTTTATGATTTAAAGGGGATTTAAACTATTATTTTAATGTTTATAAAAATTTTTCAAAAATTTTTAAGAACATTTTGTCTGAAATCAAAAATATTGTCTGCTTATTTTGGGTAGATATCGTTTTGTATTCATTCTTTGAAAAATGGAAATTACGAGACAATAGTCAAGAAATACACATTTTATTCAACACAATAAAGTGTGTATTTCTTAACTGTTGAAATCTTTTATGACATTACATCATTTTTGTTCATCTTTTATATGAACATTTGGATATTATTTAGCTTATAATGTAGTATATTAATTATCGATTTTTATTAATTTTTCGATTTTTCGTCTCTATATAGATTCTTTCATATATGTTACACATTTTCAGAAAAATGCATTTTGACAGAAAACAATCGATAAAATATCAGAGGATTTTCCATTGTACTATATCGTTGATATTTAATATTTCATTCCATTATCAAAAAATTATTTATAGCAATGGAATTATATTGTAATTTTATTTGTTGTATAGGGAGATTCTTAATGTTCATAAAATATTCCGAAATTTATTTTCATTAATTACATTTGAAATTGGCGCTACATCCACTTCGATATACCTCGATACTAGAATCGTTGTAACATCACTTTATGAGATTTTGAATGGCGATCAGTTCAGATCAGTTGTAGAACGCGATTGCTGAAAAACCAAAGTATTCGATCTTTCCCGCGATTATTTTTAATCTCAAAGTGAATCTCGCTTTCGAAGGATTTTGCCGAATGTCTCGTGGACTATCGTTTGTCATAATGTATCGAATATTCTACAAGTAGTTTCGATACATCGCGATTACGATGTCACTGATCTATCTTCAAAATTTAACAGGATCGCCTTTGCATATTTATTTTCTCGTCAAAGTGCGTTGAGAGATGCATGATGTTTCGTAGATATGTATGTACATTCCTAATGAGCAGACAATATTTTTGAAAATTTTCTTACAAATTTTTGAAAAACATTTATAAACATTAAAATAATGGATTAAGATTCTAATTCCCCTTTTAATCATTAAAAAAATGTTTATATTAATATTTGCAATTTAAACGAATATTTCATGTAAAATAAATAATTAAGAAACATTAAATAAATATTATTTTTACAATCAATTGTATAACGTGTAAATCATGAATAATAATATATAATATAATATTAATATAATAATGATTATGATTTTGTGACATTCAAATTTTCGCGCCATAAACAGCCATTTATCTTTTTTCACGACGTTAAACAATCGCGACTGCAGATGGCGCTGCATATTCGTCTCTGTCGATCTGTATAAAAAATTGAATTTCCATCGCGGCTGCGAAATGTCCGCGCGAACTCTTGTTTCTTCTTCCCAATTTTAACCCAACAATTTCACGCCGATGCGTAGAAAATATAAGCGAATTTTTATCGACGTAAATTACGAAAAGAGAGAATATCGAACTAGATTCCGTTGTCCGGGAACGCGATGTAAATTGGCGCGCGAGAACGTGAGGTAACGAGATAAAGCGAGACAAGGTATATGACATATGACACATTAACCGTCCGCGCTGTGCCCTCCCCTCTCCCCGCCCTCACCCGTCAACCGCCTCCCACTACTACCCAAAATCGCGCACGCAGCATCCTTGCGCGCGAAACACGCGTACACGCCGGTGGACGCACATCGTGTGCCTATGGCTCTCGCGTGGCTGTACATACCTGTGAATAGTGTATTTTAAGCCTTAGTTTTAACGAAATGACCGACTGAAGAAGAAGACGGGAGAGGAGAGCCGCAAAGACGGTGAATATACGTGAGAGAGAGAGAGAGAGAGAGAGAGAGAGTGAAAGCGAGAGTAGGAGGAAGAACTGAGAGAAAGAGAGAGTGAGAGAGAGGGTAGCGCAGGCGGAAAGAGAGACGGTTGATTGCGGAACGTCGGAGACAGTCGTCGAGAAGCCGTGCACGCCGTTCGTTCGAGGGCGAGGTAAAGGTTCGTTCAGGATCTCAATCTCACGTCAGCAAAAATGTCGGGGATGATGGAAATGCAAGTTTCCACGAGTTTTGTGGATTTTCCTGTTTTGTGTCTCCCTCTCCCCTCCCTTCTTTCACTTTTTCTCTCTCTCTTTCGCGTGCGCGCCCTCACTTGTTCTATCTATCTTTCCCTGTTTCTCTCTGTCTCTCTTTCTCTCCCGTTCGCGTTCCTTCCCGTTCCCTCTCCTTTCTCGCCGCCGACGTGCACGCAGTTTGTCGTTTCTCGCTTGTTTCATCTTTCTTCCTCCGTCTTTTCTCGAGCGTTTCCGCCGCGGTGTTGTGTGGTCGGTTCGCTCGTTTCGTACGTACGTCGATTCCGGTGGCACGGTGGCCGTCGCTTTAGCCAGAATCATAAGTCGGGACCGAGTGATCCTCGCGATCATCGTGCGCGCCTATACCGTTCGCGACGGTTTCCTTTGTGTTCTCTCTCTCCTTCTCTTTCTCTTTCTATCTTCGTGTCCGAGCGTACACAGTGTTGTCAAAAATCCGGCAGCAGTGCGCCGGAGCCTGCACACACACATACACACACACACACACACACATACAGCTGCCATTGCTGTAATTATCTGCTTTTCGCTCGCAGCACGATATACGCTGCGGTCTTCTCGAGACTGATATCTGCGCGCCGCTTGCCGTCATCGCTATCATCATCATCATCATCGTCGTCGTCGTCGTCGTCGTCGTCGTCGTCGTCGCCGCCACCATCACCACCACCGCCGCCACCACTACTACCACCACCATCACCGCCGCCGCCGCCGTCACCACCACCGTCACAGCAGCGACAAAAGCCGCCCCGTCACCGTTGTCGCTGCCATCATCATCATCATCGTCGACGTCGTCGTCGTGGAAACCTGAAAATGTGCCGCCGTTAATCAGCAACGCGTGTATGCGAAACATGTTTGCGCAACGGCCGTAACGAGCGGCATCATCATCGGCATCTCTGCCAGAGACGCCGGCACCTCACCGTACAAGGGGTTAACCTTCACGAGGCTCGAGGGTGCCCACCCCCACCTCCCCAGCACTCTCGGCCGGACAGCGGCGAGACCTGACATCACGAGGACATGAAGTGGCTCGGCGCGAGCAGCGGAGGCGCCGGAGGCGAACCGGCATCCTCCATGCAGCTGCATCACACCTCCGCCAACGGCCACATACCCACGGTACACACGTTCGCCTTTTGCTAATTCTTTTTCTCTTTTTTTTTTATTTTTTATTTTTTTATTTTGCGATTGCTCCTTGTTGAGCAACGCGGACGCTGGGCTGCGAATCGAGCGTGACTACGATTAATTGCGGCGCACGAGATCGGCCGCCATAACCTCGACGAGCAGCCCGTGGTAGTTAGAATATGAGCGTTTGCAAATGTCAGCATGAGTGGGTTAAGGTATCGAGAGATGCTGACTCGGTCTTGTACGTTCGTATAGAGAGAGCGCGATGAAGTGATCTAGGTATATAATGCGGGATTAGGAAGAAATGATGTTTGTGTTATGGTATATCTTCAATTGTTAATAGCTTTTGAATTGTAAGCGACTGAAAAGTAAAGCATTTTGTGAAGTCTCGAAAGAGGATAAACATAGTGATAATCTTAAATGATCTCTTTCACATAATTTGAATATGAATTTAAATTCGAATTTTGTATACTTTGACATATGATATTAAAAATTAGAGAAGTAAATGTAAAATTATGCACATAATCAACTTTTGCTGAAACAATCGCAGCTGTCGAATATTAAAATTATTTTGGTTATCACTGTATGAAGTTGTGAATGTGTTATTATGTATAATGTTAATAGCTTTTAAATTGTAAGCAAGTGAAAAGTAAAGGATTTTGTGATGAAAGAGGATAAACGTAGTGATAAATGGTCTTCAACATAATTTGAATATGAATTTAAATTCGAATTTTGAATATTTTGAAATATGATACTTAATATTAAAAATTTCAAAAATAAATGTAAAGTCATGTACGTAATCAACTCTTGTTAAAACAATTACACAATTACAATTGTCAAAAATTATTTTGATTATTTATATGAAGGAATTGTGATTGTGTAATTACATATAATGTTATAAACATGCCATGATAATACTAGCTATCGTTTTTATATATCTGTGTTATTAGGATACGGAACAGTGTGGACAAGTTATGGCTGGTGGAGATAATATGCGAATTCAACCTGGTCAGACACATCAGATGGGGGTGAATAGAACTCAAGACGATGCCATGGTTGGTTATGTATTTCAACGACCTACGGAACCAGAATTTAATACCCAATCTTCGACTTTCCAAGCGAAACAAGCTCCAAGAGCATGGGCTTTAGCGGATGATGTTATTGTCGATAATGTATGTATAATAAAATGTGCATTCAATTTGATTAATATTTTATTGTTTGGTAATAGTTGTGATTTATGCATCTGTTACATTTATCAAATTTATATATAATATTTATCAGTAGTTGCATTTTTTCTAAAAAAACAAATTAAAATATTAATAATATTATATTTGTAAAGATCAGTAAATTATTTTATTGAAATAATTTGTTTCAGAATCAAGAGAAGTGGAAATATTCTATGACTAAGCTCGGTGTACCTCAGCAAAGTCAATCTCAGCAACTTGGATTGACTATGAATAATGTACATCTGAGTAATGTACCATATGAGATACATCCTATGCAATTGAAAGTAAGCAATAATTATTAATATGTCAATTATACTTTATACAGCAATATATAATCTTTTATTATTCATACAAATGTTTTATGTTTACTTTATAGAGTGGAGCACCTGGTGCAGAACATTTGGTTTACTTGAATAATCAGATGACTCAACAACAGGTCGCGCTCTTTCATCACCAACAGCAACAACAACAACAATTCAGAAATGGACAGGTAAGTCTTTTCATATATGATACAAGTTACATCGAATGCTATTAGTTCTCGAGTACAAGATACAAAAATACTTTTTGCTTTGTAAAAAACGATGCTATAGCTAACTTCCCATTCTTTGAGAGATAACATACATTTAATATACATAGGCAACGTTACATGAATATTGAGAAAGCTTCCTGGTTTCTCTTATCGGTGTATAATATAATAGAAATTATGAATATACAATTAAAGATTTAGAAAATCTTAATAATTCCTTTATCATAATTGTATAGTTAGTTATTGAAAATTTTAACTTTAACATATTACTGTGTTTTAACTTAAAGCATATAATTAGAATTCAACAAATTTTTGCAATTGATAATATACTTTGTACCATGGATTTATTTGAACTTTTGTTTAAATTATATTAGAGTAAAATTTGACTGTTTGACAGACAAATGCAGTTAAATTTTTATTTGTCATTTTTAATAACTTTCCATTGCACATATCCCAAAATTTTTTAATAAAAACGAAAATATATGAGAAGGGAGTAGGTAGATATTGCTCGTTGACACTTATTTTATGAGGCATAAATAATGGATATTAATTGCACATAGTATTTTCCTATTATTGTTTGTCTGATTAATAAATTTTAATATTGAGTAATCTTTATACGTATATATATATATTGAATAATCTTTATGTATATACACGAATATAGTATTATAGCTTTATTTACTTATTATAATATTTATTATAATATTATTATAAAATATATTTATTATAGTATTATAGCTTTATTTATTTATTATAATTAAAATTCTCTTTCAATAGCTTCTGTTTGTTAGATCCATAGAATTAATAGAATTTTTATCAAAGATTTATTTTAATGTTTTATATTCAATGTTTAAAATTGAAAAGATGTAAAAGTTTTTATTGTGAAAAATTAACTTTAAATTCATGAAAAGAATATGATAGAATTGATAATCTTAGATACTTTTTTTTTTTTTTTTTTTTTTTCCTAAAACGTTTGTTGCTATAATTTACTTTAACGTAAATATATATACAGCATATTTATGAAATGATGAAATCACGTTATAACTTATACTACTCTGTTTAATATCCATCATATTTGCTTCGATAGTGACATAAAATATGTTAAGATAAATCAAAATGATTTATAAATATCAATTAACTATTGCTGATATTGCAACAATTTTCAAAAACTAAAAAACTATTTAACTATTTAACAATTATAAAAAATAATAATGTTTTAATGATTGTTAAATAAAATCATTAAAAAATAAATTATTATTATATGGAAAATATATCTTTTAAATATTTATCGATATCGTAATTACTTTGATTGATTTTATGATATTTTAGAGAATCAATTGATCAACATAATTATCTTTTTTGATACGCAACAATAGTACTAGATCTCACTAAACAATAGAAAACTCGTATCTAATCTAAATATACACTCTTCTCTTTTCTGTCCAATAATGCGAGAAAAGCAAAACTACTGACTTGGCCTATGAATAAATTCGTCCTCGATATCTCCCCCGCCGCTATATACCGGGTATCTTATATTTTATTCCGCACGCCAGTATTATTTCCTTCGTGTATAAAATATAAAACCGCGACTAGCGTCATCATTGTATAAATGCGTGAAAAGACGTACCAATTCGATTTGGGGTGGGAGATAGAAGACCTTATATATTGTGTAGATCTTGATGCAATCTAATATATTTTAAGATTAACTCTTGATGGACATTGATATTTAAAATTTAGATATTAATATAGTAATTAATATTCTATTACAATTATATTAGATAGAGAATTAATAATACATTACTTATACTATTTGGATTATCATTATTTTTTTAAATAATGCTAATAAATTTAATTTATAAAATAAATTTATAAATTATAATTATAAAATTTAAGTTATAAATAAAATTTAAATTTTTCAGTTTTTAGTAAAAGTTGCTTAGAAAATTTGCATGTGTATATTTATGTAATAAAAATTAATATAAATATATTTTATATAATAATTATTATTACATTATTTAATTCTATGTTATTATACATATTATATATGATAATATATATACATTACTAAGTCCATTACTATTTATTAATATATCTAAGCATTTTAAAGCTAATGTCCATCAATGGTTTATCTTTTCCATGATATTTGGTAAATGAGAGTAGCTTTTCTTTTTTAAATATAGGAAATGTGTTTAATTAAATTAGTCATTTTTTTTAATTACTTAAAAGGTTACTTAAAAGAAAAGAAGAATATTATAATTTTGAGGACATAATCATTTTTCTTTTTAATTACTTCTATAAATAAAATCTTTGACATACATATTTTACATTACACATACTTAATCCATTTTAAATATTAAAAATACAAAATGTACAATTTTTTATTTTTTTTACTTGCGCTATCTTTCTTGAATAAAATTTATAAATATATCAAATTTAGTCTTATGAAAGTATAAAAAATCAGTCTCATATTTTATTTTGCAATTATTTTGATTAATTTTGATTAATTTTTATTTATATATAATTACTATATATATATATATATATATATATATATATATATAATTTTTTATACATTGTTCTATACATAGAACAATTATATGTATAAAAAAAAATAAAATCTTGTTTCAGGTTTAATTTGGAATTTATATATTTATACATTTATTGTGTTTACAATATGTAAGATACACACATATTTTCATATTTAATTACTAAATTGCTTTTTTCAAAATTTCATGAATGTATGACGTTTTACATATTTGTTTTGCGACGCGATGAAGAAAAAAAATGTAGGTACGTAGGCGCGCACGCACACGGCCACACACACACAACACACACACACTTGTGCGTGAGGGGAAATCGTAGTACGAGGCGGCGACGGGTTGACGAAACGACCGCCAGGGGCGCCCCGCTCGGGAGCGTCGTTCTTTGTTTCGGTTTGGAGCGCAGTCTCCGTCCGACGAAGCGCAGAGCCCGGTTGATGAAAATTCGAGCGCGCGGCAACGAGAGGTGAGAAAGAGAGAGACACAGGACGACGGAACAGAGACGTCTCTCTTTACGAGCTCTCCCGGGTGACGGTTAACGCGTTGTTCCGTGCCGGTATGTTTCGGACGAGCGGTCCCTTTGCCGCGAGAACAATCGAATCGACTCGCTCCCTCTGTAAATAATATCGGCGCGAGTGGAGTGTGCGAAGTGAGCGGCGAGAAGGAATAAAGGCGAAGGTGTAAGAGCAAGAAGAGAGGAGTGTAAGAGTAAAGGTAGTGTCGTGAAGGTGGAGAAGGGGAGGTATCGGAAGTGTCGTCGAAGCAACGACGCTTTTTCGCCTTCTACTTTCCATCTCCTTCTTTCACTGTCTCTCTCTCTCTCTCTATCTCTCTCTCTCTCTCTCTCTCTTTCTTTCTCTCTTCGCTCGCTAGTTGCGTGAAGTGAGTGCAGAAACGTGTGTAGTGGTGACACTGTAACTCTCTCCGCACGCGCGTTTGTACCGCAATTTTGCATTGTTTGCACCGGCACGACGTTACTCGCGCGGCTCTTCGCTCCATTGCACGACAAGGGAGAGGAAAGGAAGAAAAAAAAAAGAGAAAGAGGGGAGAGATCACGTCGATCTGTCATCGTCGACGTCGTTACGTCCACGAGACAAAAACGTCAAACGACGACGCTCGGGGGGTGGAGTAGCAGCGCTGCCGCCGAAATCCCTTCGTCCGTACAATTCCATTCGTCCGTGTGGTGTCGTCGTCGATTACCGCCGCCGCCGCCTTCAGTGTTCAGCGCGCCGCGACGGGGGTTGCCGACATCGTCGCCGACGTCGTTTCCCCATCGATTGCCGGCCGCCGATCCGCCGCCGTCGCCGTCGTCGTCACTGCCGGTTGCAACAGTGGTGCGCGTGTAGTAGTGAGGAGAAGGAAGAGGAGGAGGAAAAAGTGCCGGCGCGTGTTTTCATTGTTTTCGACTTTTTCGTACCACGCGCTGTCGCCAGTGCACTACCACGGGGTTAACGGTGAATATCTCGGAGGTGACGCACCGCGCCGACGACGTCGCTGTCGCCGCCGACGTCGCCGCGACCTTGGAGACAGTGGAGAGTTTCGGAATCGGTTACGGTCAGGGAGCGGGCGCGAGCACAGGCGACTGGATGAAACCGCCGGGGGATTTGTTTCTCTACTCAACGCTCGACATGAAGGATCTTACGGGTGCCGTGGGAGACATGGTATTATTATTTATCTCTTTGTTTGTCTCTTCTGTCCTGTACGTCTGGCGGAGCTGTGTCTGCTCTGTGCTCGATGACGATTATTCGATCGCTTCGAAACCGCGCCCGCCTTCGCCGGCGTTGTTCCGGGCCGCGTCGTGTGGCGTCGTGTCGCCTGTTCCTAGCCTAGCTTTAGCCTAGCCTCGCGTCCTCTCTCTCTCTCTCTCTCTCCTTTCGTCGCCATGCTCGTCGATCTTTCTCGTCGCGCTGGTAACGTACAGGTTAGGTTCTTCACGCGGCCAGCGAACGTGACGTGCGATCAAAGATCCTTTTCGTGCGAGTCTATGGATTAGTTTCTTTTATTCGTATCTTCTATACTTTTTTTTTCCTTCCAATTTTTCCAGCTCGTTTCTCCTGATCTCACAACTGTAATTTGTATGCTTATTTTTGAACCCAACATGTGGGATAAAGCATAAATATTGTGTTAGTAAATACAAAATATTCACATTATACTGATTAATTGTTTGATCAAACATCTATTTTCTGATTGTTCGATAAAATATTACAAATTTTAGCAGATCAACAAAATATTACAAATTTCAACAATATATTACAAAATATTCTAATCACGTGTTTTTTTATTACACTTTTATATATACTTTTTGCATTTAAGATATAGTCAAAGTCAATTTTGAATTGAGAAAGAGATGAAAAATATAATTGTAGATTGAGATCTCTAAAATTAAAAAAAGAGCATTTTGTAATAAATTATACAATATTCTTTTTATAAATTGCAGAATGTTCTCTTATCTTACCTCTGTCAATTGTATTAGTATTATTTGAAATTTATTTTATGCTTTTTTCCAAAACCTGGTGAACCTGGTTCATTATCATAGTATTATGTTAATTTTCTTTATCATGCTTCAGAAGATCCTCTTGAATTTTCTGAAAAATGATAACGAAAGTCAACATTTCATTCTCTTAAATTTCCTGAAAAAATAATGAAGGTCAATATTTTTAAGGTTTCTTTATCAAATTTCTCAAAGAAACTGATAACAGAAGTCAATATTTGAAATTTTTTCGAATTTTCTGAAGTATAATAAAGGAACTCAACATAGCGTGGCAGTAATGAATCACATCCAGTATAGAAAAAGTAAAAATATTTCAATTCCAAAAATATTCTATCTATTATATTATATAAGGTTTATCTTATACTAGTAGATGGAATATTTTTCAAAAATTTAAGTAAATTAAAGTAGAAAATTTAATTAGTTAAATTTAATTAGTACAATTCATTACAGATTTAACAAAAATTTGAGGAATATAACATGATATTTTATGTTCATACCCTTACAATATTATAAAAATCTTTATAAAATTGGCTATTTAATAATTTTTTTCTTTTTTATTTTTAATAAAAAAGAAATAATTTAATAAAAAGAATCAATGCACTCATAATGATAATATTTTGTGCATAACATTGTAATTGGAGAAATGTATAAAATTGCATAATTAGGGTTATCGCATTTTAATTTAATTTAATGTAATTACAAGAAGACGATTTTTTTTTTTTTTTTATTTATGGAAGCAAATTGATTTAATGCTTTTCTTTCCTCGATATTACACGTGATTTTTGATAGCGTTAGGTTTGCTCTCACACTCGTTCTTCCGAAAATTCGAAATTTTAGAATTTTCTTATTAATAATAGTTGTGTTATAATAATTAGCATTAGTCATTATCTTTTTTTATAACACTGTTTCAACAAGGAGAATATAAATACTTATAAATATAAAGCAAGGCTTGTTAATGAGAAAAAGCAACAAAAATATATTTTATTAATTTTTTTGTGAGGTATAGAATATTTATATTTTGAAACAAGTTTAAATTTCAAAAAAATATATCTGAATATTTAAAAAATATATTTCAATAAAATCAGAAAAGTTCAAAAAGTATATTTTAATAAAATAGCATTCAATAAAATCAGAAAAGTTCAAAATGATACACAGTCAAAGTTATTTCCAAGTATTATTTAATTATCCGTGTTCTCGTATTTCTTTAACCTTGTAATTTATCATCTGATAGTGTTACCTTGTAACGACGAAGATCGTTAGAAAGCCCAGCGCACGTGTTTGTAATTTTCGTAGCGCTCCATGTTTTATCTCTACGTTTTTCTAACAAAACAGTATATTTCTTTCACTGTAACATCCATATTATTTTCAAGTAAAATTTTGTACGTATATAAATAGTGTGTATGAAATACGCATTCAAATATCTTGGAAATTGAAAATAAACAAAGTTATCTATAGCACGACATTCTTTGTGTAAGAAGGACTCTATTGTAAAATAACTGAACATTCTTAGGAATGTTGACTCTTAAACGAAGAATGTCTCAATAGAGAGAGAGAGAGAGAGAGAGAGATAAAGAAACCGTCATAAAAGGAAAAGGTAAAATCTTTAAAACAGCTTTTTAAAACTACACATATATATCCTTCAAAAATGTGTCCTTCAAAATTATATGGAAGAAATAAATCTTTGTCTATCTTAATACAGGCTAAATATAACCAATAAAGTTGTCTTTATATTATACATTTTTAAGAATAACCACTGCAGCGAGAGATGTTTAAAAAATTCGAATATTTTTAAGTAGTTTATGAATGTTTCCAAATTTAAGGGAAAGATCGCTTGAGCATGTTTTACGAGATATATATGTATTGCTTTCGCGTCGAGATAGCAAACAGCAACTTCGAAGATATCGATTCGGGTCGTGATTCATATCATCTTTTCAAGTTGCTCCATGTTAGGATCTGATTTCACTCGTTGCCCTAGTTATTTTCAATCTATGTTATTTACCGTAATTTCGATCCTGTCCGCATTGATAATATTTGTTTGATGAATCATACATTCGGTGAAATTAGAAGAAAGACATATTTAAGTGTTTATATATTTACTTTTAGACTTTACAAGATATGTATATCTACGAACAATTTTTTCTCAAATGACGAATATGACGAATAATGTTTTTTTCTTTCAATATTATTTTTTTTAGAGAATTATAATTTATATTAGTCTAGGTCACATTAATCAATTTATAAATAGGACATACGTGTACTTCTTGCATATTGTAGCCAATATCAATAGTATTGAATTAAATACGCGGTATCTGCTTTCTGAAAAAACATGGAAAACGTGAAATTCTCAGGAAATTTTTTTTTTCTGAAAAATCATATATTGAATGTTTAAACAAAATATTGAATATGCAGTTCATATTTTTTATTTTAATTTTTAGTGATAAAAAATGAAAATGTTATGCAAGTTAAAAATTTTTATCTTAATAAAAACTTTAAATAACTTCAATAACTTCAAAACTTTTTCAATACAGTTGAAAATCTAGCATTTACTTGAAACTTAAATAGCTTTGTGTTTTTTCTTTATATGAATGAAAAGCATTAGAAAGGCAGTGTGCAATAAAAAAAACTTATTTTAGGAAATGCACCTAAAATTTTTAGGAAATGTACCTAAAATTCTTTAAAATATTCTCTTTACCTGGATTATTACTTTTGAACAAAAAGACGCAGAAAATCAAGGATTTTTTTTACAAAATTTGAGTAAACACTTTCTTACTGAACATCCTGCATATAGATCGGGCAGGTAAATTTCGAGTTATTAAAAAAATAAATACACATTAATACAATACGTGCGCTGTGTGTATTGTTATGTACAAACGATCGCTATAATACAATGATGAAATGAGCAGTACTTGTATTCCGTAGTGAACTTTCATTCTGACGTAGTTGATTGTTGCGACGTTAAACAGTTACTGACAGTTACGTAGTCAGCTGTTACATTGAGCGCGAGAGGAAACTTACGTCTGATAAATATTACACAAGATCAGTGTTACTCTCTAATTACGTTGCTTGATAATCTTTTCTTTCTCGTTTTATCTGGAAGAAATGAGTCATTAAATTTATCGCGCATGTCTCGACGAATAATTACAAATAAAATCAAGAAATATATTAACAAAAATATTAATCCATTAACCACAAAGATAAAAGTTTTTTTATAATTTTGATTTTATTAATTATTTATTTTTTTCAAATTTTGATTTTTTTCTAAGAAATAAATTATGCAAAAATAGCAAAAGTTTTAAAGTAATTACATAATTTAATAGTTTTACAACTTTTTAAATTAAGCAAATTGAATTTTATGAATGCAAATGTGTAACAAGATTTTTTCTATTTTATCTTGCATGCATTTATCCTAATTTTTGAAAATGTCGTTGGCATTGAAAATCTGTCACCCCGTTTTCAAATTTACGAGAGAAAATCTATGATGTGCAGAACATTCTCGTATGATATTGCGCGAAAAGGTTCATTTATCGCGGTAGACGCATGTCACTGAACTTTATGCGTAACAGTATCGGTAATCGATAGTTGGTTGTGTCGAGCTCGGAGTCTCAAAGTTCGGCGGTGAGAGAGACAGTGGAGGAGTCGTGCGCTCATTATCGGCGCGAATTCAATGCACATGGGGACTGACCGATGCATGTAGAATGTGTATTCGGTGGGTTTCTTATCAGCGCGAAAATTCCACGCCATGTCCGGCATATATCCCCCGCCTTATTACAATATTACGAGCTACAGGAGCGATCACTTTATGCGCGTTAGAATTTATTTTTATCATGGACATTTATTTCCAGGATATAAACTCGGGATTATTTTTATACAGCTTTGATGACATACGTTTATTATCTCTATTTATTATCTCTATTAATTGTGAGCTGTTATTACTAGAATTTAATATGTTATATTATCGGGATAATGTCAATATTTTTTAAATTGATAATATTTTGTGTTCTAAAGATTTTAAAAGATAGGTTTTTTTTTTCGATAGATATATTATTGTTTAGAGAAGGGATTATAAAAACTAAAAATTATTAATTTTTAGAAATTTTTTTTAATTTTAAAAGCGTTAAAAATAAAATATAAAAAAAAAATAAAAAATATAGGTTATTAATATAAGTATATATGTAGATATCCATTTTGAAAAAATAATAACCACCAATTTAAAATCAGTAAAAATATAAAAATGTGTTGCAATTATTTTGCATTAAATTAAAAACTTTTTAAGTCAAAGAGAATGAATTTTTTTAAATCAAAACAATACGTAATAAATATTACGCATCGTTTTTTATTAACTATGTAATTTTTATTATTACAGGCAATATAATATTATTAAAATTTAATTTTTTTACGAAAAACAGCTGATTTGATTTGACAGATTGACAAATTGAAAAAACCATTCATCCATGTGTTAATTTTCTGTATTTTTTGTATCAAGTGTCAGATATATAACGATTTGACAATTGTTACGATCTGTCACTCTCGATGATAACCAGCGAAAGTATCGATATGCAATAGTCTTTATGAAGGGGATGTCTATGTATAACGATACCATCTTACCGTGCGTGCATATTGACCCATAGAGCGCGGGACTCGTCTTCTCTCGCAATTGTGCCGACTGATCCCCTCTCCCCCTACCCTCTCCCTCTTCTCCGCGAGTAAACTGGAGGACAGTGGCCGTGACCCGTGGCCGCGGGCCCCGGGGAAAGGGGTCGGTGGCCCCGTGGCAATTTAACGATGTCCTCACCGCATCGCGTCACGGAGAACGTGGGAGTGCGATGAAAATCCGAAGGGCGATGATCGGGAAAGGGGTGGAGGCAGGGGGGAGGAAAGCGAATCGTGGTGGGATGAAATCGGCGCGAGTCCGTCTGGTGTTTGGCTGGATGAGCGAAAGAAAGAGAAAGAGGATCTCGAATACTCTAGCACGCGGATATCTAGCTTTTGTTCTTTCGCGCTCGCGTTCATTCCGAGAGTCGCGTCCGTTTTACTCTTAAAGTTCAAAAACGAGGAAGAGAGAGGGTTTACTTAAAAATAACGAGTTGATTTTATTTTAATTTTTATGTAAACGATAGTTTTATATATCACGTTCTCTTTTGAATTTTCTTTTGTATTAGTTTATAAAAATGTCATGTGTTGTAAAAAGCAACAGCTGATTAGCATCCACTTTGGACTTTCGAAAAAAGTTTTCGTGATTGGATATTGGAGAAATAGATGGAGCCCAAAATTCCAATCTGTCCTCTTTAATCTACTATCAATATATCTACCTATATTTTTTATTTTTTTTTTATTTTTCAGACAAATATATACAACGAGAAATAAATATAAAAATTGTGCTAAAATCAGCAAAATATATATTATTATAACACTTATATTTCCTATTAAAAATACAGAAGAATTAAGTAATGAAAAAAGTTGACATTTTGCAAAAAATTCTTTTCAATTGACAAGTGGTCAAGAACGATATTGACGATTCAAAAATAGCTGAAAATGACAGATAAGCGCGATTCCCTGAAGCTCCTTTCATTGTCTTGTATCAAAGACGTCACCGCGTAATTCTGTATGACAACATTATCACTCTCTCCTCTATATAAGTTGGTCTTGCGGCTTTCTGTTTAATACAGGGATTGTTCTAGAGAGGTCATGTCCAATGGCACGATTATAATCCCAAGTCCTCTGTTCGCTGCATAACTGAAGCAACGTGACACATGAGAGGTTGACATTGTGTCGGCTGATTTTTATTTCGTCCCTACGTTTCTTTTCTTTTCCTCACCCTTCATCACCCTTCTTTTAGGGTAAAAACCGATTGGTATCGGTTTAGAGAGAAAAAATATTGCTTTGTCATCTTTTGTTCAATAGAGGATAGAAAGAATGGAAAGAATGGAACAAGAGAGAGAAAAGAAAAGATAATTTTGAGTCCGTTTTAGGTGATCCAAAAGTCGCACAAGTTACATAATAATTTCTTAACTGCTTTTCTCTTCACTTAAAATTTTAGAAATATAATTGGGGATATTTTTAAGATCAAATGTATACAGGGTGGGCCCAAACATTTTGGCCCATTCTGTATAATATATACATTATATATAAGTGCAAAAATGTCGTAATTATTGCATTGTTTTTTTTTCTCACTCGTTTATTTTGCTCTTTGCTTCTTTCCCTTCTCTCTTGCTCTTTCTCTTCGTTGATATTCTTTCTCTCTCCGGTCGCTTAAATGTACAAAAGCGTCTCCGGCGACGCGGTCGATACTCATAGCGTATCACCCTCGGCTGACCGAGCTTTACCCTTATCTTACTGAACCTTTAGACTGGTCCACCGGTTCAGTTTCTCCGCGTTACGTGGCCATATCTTCTCTCCATCTGTATGCGAACAGCGATACATCAATTGCCGACAGATCCAGCTGGTATCTCTCCATAGTTGTCATTCTTCTGGAAAAGAATCGCGAGAGGAATTTCCCTTTCATTGAAGAACTCGGGAAAAGTTGGAGGAATTTTCGTAAATTGCAAGAACTCGTGTTCAGAATTAATTCTTTATCTAATGAATAGAAATTGAAAACTAACGACAACTTTCTTTCTCTTTCTCGCGCGCGCGTAAATATTTTTATTGTTTTATTAAGTCGATTTCAAATTAGAAGCTTCCTATTTAATTTGGTAATTAAATAATCTATGTCTTTAATGAGCAGAAATAAGAATTATATGTTATTATTTGCTATTTACATTATTATACAAAATTGCCAGTAATATTTAGTCTCATTTTTTTTTTTTTTTTCGAAAATTAGAATTTTCAAAGATTTTTTAATCCAAAATTCTATGAATTTTTGAGATGGAATACGATGAAACAATGGAAAGAAATAGTGGAGAAAAAGAAGAAAATTATTTCAACAATTAGCTTTATATCTCGTATATTTATTTTTTTTACAAACATGTGTATAAAAGTATTTTGAAATGATTTAAATCTTTACAATTATACACTTGCTTATAATTACGATTGATTAGGAAATTTTACGCAGATGTTGCAACTGACTTAGACAATATGTTGTTAAATGAATTGCTTAATAATGCCGAAAAGGAGATTCGCTTTCCAACTTGTTGGAAGTCGTTGGAACTCGTTGGACACGAATCGCTGCTTTTGGACAGTCTTTTCACTCATTTAACGTCCAACCGGTTTCTAAGCTCGTAAGACTTGTAAATCCATTGACTCATCGTCAGTTTTGATGAAAGAATCAATCAATCATTCTCTGATTTAAAATAGAAATCATACTTGAAAGTTATGAAAACTTTGTAATATTTTATTTGGACAAGCATTTTTTCTAATATAAATTATTTATCTCTAAATGACCAAATTTATCTTTAATAAAATTATTTGATGTATTAAAATTGATAAATTATATATATTTTTCTAAATTTTTATTAATTCAATTATGTAACAAAATATATGAAATATTTTTTATTATTTATTTATTTATTGATTTATTGATTGATTTATATTTGATTCTTCTATTTCTCGATAATCGTTGAATTGGTTCGTTCAGCGGATAATTGCTATATTTTTTTTTTTAGATTATAGACTACAATACATTTATAAAAACGCATGCACACAGCAGTTAAAGTTAAATAATTATAGATATAGCTAACAATAAGTGACGTTCAAGGAATCGATTATTATATTTGTAATTTTTTGGTTACGATAAAAATATGCGTTAAATATTATACATAAGATTTTTTTTTTTTTTTAATACATATATACAAATAATATATACAATACATTTTGTTTTAATTTTATATGAGCGACATATTTGCTCAAAAATGATATTAAATAATAAAGCTTGTATTTTTTGACACGCTCGTGAATTTTATCTGCTATCTGTATATTTTTTTGTTATAATATGCTTTAAAATTTTATAAAGCTTATATCACACGCGTGAGATATATAAATCCACAATGTACATATGTCTTCATAGATATCTATTTTGTAAAACTGAAAGCAAAACAAAAAAAAATATGAATAAGTATAGATTTTAGCTGTCATATTGTATCAAAATTCGATACAAAATACTTTTCTAGGAGAAAAAAGAAAACAGGCTGATGTGCCCTCTGATATTTAATCGTAAAGAGTTGTTGACTCGTGTTTTCTCCGAGATTCGATCAATTTTTTTTTTATTTTTTCATTCAAACTCCGTAAAACTTTTTGGCGACTTCGAGAAAAGCGAAAGCTCTTGATCTCTGAATCACGAAAGTTGAAATTGAAACAACTTTCGCGATTCATGCGTTATAACCCCAGGATGCCGTCGTGACTTTGAACTCGGTGTCTCATCATGCGTTCGGTGCACCCGCATCTAAAAACCCGCGGTCCGCGAGCGCTCTCTCCCCTCTAGCCTCACCTCCCAACGGAGGTTACGTCACTAACCTCTAGTTAGGCGAGGTCGGGATCGGTGCCGCATGCCGAGTCCGCATCGCACTTTTATCAGCTTTCAATTTGAATATTCGCGCAGTGATCAAGTTGACATTTCAAGAAGGGAGCATATCATTAATATGACATTCAGGAGAGCATTCAGGAATTTTACGGTTATTTTTAAAAATAATATATAATTTAACATATATCAGTATAAATTATATATTAAATAACCAATTTATATATTGAATAATCTAGTATGTATTAAATATATAATAAACATACATAATAGAAGTCTTTATTTTATTAAATTTAAATATTTTTTTATTATAATGTTAATATAGTATTTACAGGACAAGAAAATTTTAGAAAATTTTGATATTTTTTTTTTTTTTAATGAAAACTGTTATTTGAATTCCAATTTAGATTCAATATGCATCACTTGAAATGAGCTTCGACCTTTTAATACGCCAATCAATTTAAAGTAATCACTCTAAAGTAAAGTCTGTTTTTATTAAATAAATTAATTAACATTTTTATTATAATTAACAATTTGTAAAAAAAATAACAATTTATCATGGATATGTGTTTCTTTATATAGAGTGGGCCCATGTTTATAGGAAATTTTTTGTTCAGAATTAAATTTTCTATAAAATCTCAAAATACGGCCGAAACTTTTGGCTCCACCCTATATATCATTAATTCATTAGATGTATATACATATAAAATATTTTATTTTTGTGGCCTGAATTATAAAAGGCGTCGTTGCAATTATGATAATAAAGAATAAATCTTATGCAATGGGTCAGTGGGACTGGATATTAATTATATGCACTCATCAAAGAAACAGAATTTCGTTGATGCGTTATTCGAGCAAACAATGTGACGTATCACGAAACGCGTTAATCCTGTCGTCGACTTTTAATTTCCTTAATGCAAGTGGCGAACGGTCATTTCCTCGTATTACTCTGATGTGTGCACGAGGAGGAGGAAGAGAGGGATGGAGCTCCTGGGAATTTCATGTCAACACGCGCGTTTGAAAAGAGTGTTCACTGACCTCGGTGCTTACGACCTATTCTCTTTTTTTTTTCAGATTGCTCCCTCGGCAAAAAAGCTCTGGGGCGTGGACGAAGGAGGCTCCAAGGACGAAGGGGGTGTAAAAGGCGGTGGGACCCTGCTTCACCTGGGCGACCACCAGACCACCATGTGGCGGGATTCCACCTGGAGCACGTCAGGTATGATTGGCGCAATTATCATGTTTATTGTTGACGGAAACAGAGCGGAATAATCGAAACCGTTTGGATAAACGTGTAAAGGCTCGTAAACAAGCCGATCCAAAACACGCTAATTCCCTCATAACGTTCGAGTATGTGTAGGCAACCCTGTATATTCTCTAATTAGCATAGCATAGCAAATTAAATTGCGAGCAATGATATCTTTAAATATATCCAATTTTTTGATAAGAGTACAACCGTACCTTTGTGTAAAAATATCTTTTTTTATTTATTTAAGAAATTTATCAGAAAAAGATGAACGATTGTTACGCTAATATAAAAATTATATATATAAAATTGTTGAATATTTGTTCATAAGTTTAATCGTTTTTTGAATAAAACCGAAGGATTGTACACGAGATTAAATGTGCGCTGTTTCATCACAGACGATAATGTCTCTGTTTGCGAAAGGCGATATATCCGTGTAGGAAACACCGAGGTACGAAGCGCGATGCCGCGTATTTTACGTCGTACACTCTTATTGATTGATACAGCACTAAAAGAACAGCATGTAGATACACATATACGTAGTTTGCTCGCTGCTGCCGCCTTCTGCTGGTCCAGAGGGGGCAGTGCCAAGCTTTTTTGCAGTATACGCGACCGACTGTATGCCAACATTGACTAATATTGTAAATGTATATAATTCTGAAAGAGCTCTTTCAATATTATTTAAATTTTTTTTGAGTTAGAATTTATTTTGTTATTTCAGGGCAAATTTTATCTAATTATTTTATATAATTTTATGAAATTTTAAAATAAAAATTTTAAATTTAAAAATTACTACAAATAATTTTTACTACTAATAAATTTTAAAATTACTACATGTGTGCAATTTAAAGAGTAGAAAACTTCGGGAATAACATATATTTTTTTGAAAATGAATTTATATTTAATTTGAATATTGGATAGGAAAATAATATTTTGGAAAGTTTTTCTTTTTTTATAAATTCTCAATTAATTTAAATATTTGTCATTTTAAAAGCGATAAATATTTTTCTCTAATTATTTTTGTAATTATTTTTAATATTTGTTCATAATATTTGATAATTTGATATTGACTAATCGAATTTTTGACATGTTGTGATAATTGATTTATTTATTTGACTGAAAAAGAGAAAAAGGAAGAGAGAGAGATAACAACATTTTAATAACATTTTAATCTCATCACACTAATATTTAATTTTATATATTATTTTTGGGACTATTATTGTTTTGAAATTCTTCAGAGCAGAAGTTCATGAAAAATATAAAGTTAATGATAGAAATTGAATGATATATTAATGAAGAATTTAAGCTTTAAAGATCCGGGATGCCAAGAGAATGATACATGAACGCACGCTTTCGAAAAATATCAAGACACGATCTAGGGAATGTCAGATCATTTTATGATGCCTATCATATGTATATCAACTGTCACATAAATGCTTTAACATTTATTACATTCACAATTTCTAAATACTTTTAGATCGGACGCATTATATTTAAATATTTCAAATATTTTTATTGATTAATTTAATATAATACAATCTATAACTTATTTTTTAATCTTACATTTAATTTTTTAATTTTACATTTAATCGTGTCAATTACAGATATTTGTTAGACACAATTTTGAATATGAGTTGTATATGAGTTTTGCTCCGATTAGAAAGGACTTAATAAATATGTATTTAATAAATGTTAGGATATATATGACACTGTATATACAAAGATGTATATACAGGGTGTGCACGAAACACCTGATTTCTCGTAAGAAGTGTGTGTACCGGCTTCGGCAGCGGCGACGACGACGACGGCGACGGCCGCCGTGTGTGCGTCATACCCACGATGGGTGCAACGCGGCTGTTGCCATGGCGACAGACGCCCGGCATCAGCGACAGCGGTGGGGGCAACGTCCCAACGCCCAGGATCGTACCTACTGATCCACCCTGTTAGCGAGCACCCCGACCGACCAACCCTCCCCGACGTGGCTGATCGTCCACCTGGGCCGTACTATTGGCGTCATATGGAGCCGCATGAAAGGGCGGAAAAAACTTCTCTATCTGTACGGGAGCCTAACGGAATCTCGTTCGATAATGCTCGGCGCCGCAGCTGCCGTCCGATGGCGGCAAATTGCTATTTGGATAAATTTCATTTAGCGTTTTCTGTTTCTCTCTCTCTTCCCGTATCGATAAAATCCTCTCGCGTGGAGATCTGTCATTAGATTTTAATGGATATCCATTAACGCGAATCGATTAGATCGACAAATTTCAAGAACGTGTCTCGAAATTGAAGAGCTTATTTCTGAAGCATCTTGAAGCTTTTTCTCTCATTGCATATCGGAATTATACTACAAAAAAAAACAATCCACATAATCTCTCACTTTTTATGAAACGAATGATGCATATGATAATATACAATAAATAAATTACGATAGAAAAGCAGAAATAAATATTGAATAAAAGTTCTGTGAAACAATGTGAACATCTTGTGTACAAATTGTATACAAGGACATTCTCTCTGTGACATGAATTCCTTTAACGACAGATGTTTTTTATATTATATATATATATATATATATATATATATATTTATTTATTTATTTATTTATTTATTTATTTGTGTCTATTAATTCTTTGTATTGACTCGCAGTTGTTGAGAATTCGGATCTCTACGTATAGGAAATACTATTTCTTACAATCATTTGTATGTGATTTCAACTTGATCACTACTGTTAACCAATCGAAAATATTTGTCACTATTGACATTCGAATCTGAATTGTACAAATATAAATATGTTCACTTTTCTGGAGTAAATATTTATATGTATGTTGTTTGTCCTTTACAGATCATGCAGTGTCGCAGCCAATTTCAATGGGCACGGGTAGACGTGTAGGAGTTGGGACGGGATATCATCATCAAGCATCAGAAGTTGGAACAGTGCTTAGTCCCAGAAGCAGGTTAGTATGTTTATATGTTTTGTTTTGTATTCACAACTTTGCGAATATTATACACTTCTATCTGTTGACTCAAAATTCTAAAATAAGACAAGCGGTATTTATTCCAATATAGCGAAACATTGATAGTTTTTAATTTATAAGACTGTTATTTGGAGAAATAAAAGTCTTTCGACGAATTAAGTTTTGATGATATAAATAGATGAGAAAATCTTATATTATATATTAATTTTTTGTATCTTACGATTTTAAGTTGGCTTTAATTATTGAAATATAATTTTAATTACAATGTAATTAATGAACAAGATAGATAATTGATACGAAAATTATGAAAAATTATAAAAAATTATTAAAAAATGTTCATAAAATTGATGTTAGAAAAGAATTGATTATAAATTCAATATCCGAATTTTGTTCTAATAGCAACTCATTTTCTTTTTTGCAGCGAAACAGGTGGTTTGGGAGTTAAAATGGTTGAATATGTTCTTGGATCGAGTCCCACTACACCAAAAGATTTGGAACCTCGAATGGTTTCTCTAAGATTGGTGAGTATTATACGCAATGCTTGGATAAAAAATTATTATTAATTTATATATATATACACACATATATTGCTTTATTATTTTATTTTTATTTTATCACAGAATACCGATGCAGACAAGAAAGAAAAAGAGAAAGGTTCGGCAAGTCCCTTTGATAGTACAAAGGATGACTCTGGCCCTCAGGGTAACGGATTAGCATCTCAAAACGGTCTGGACGAAGATAAAGGATTTAAGTAAGTTTTAAGAAATTTATTTTTGTTAAAATTATTTGATATTGAATACATTATATATACAAAATATTTCAAATATATTTTTTTTTTCTAAAATATAAATTGATATTTAATGCGAGCTTGATCATTTTTTAAAAGATTATTTAATTAATTTGTTTTTTACAATATATATATTTTGATGTGTAAAATCTATACTTTGAATTTATTGTACAACTATTTGTACAATGAATATTGAAATTAATTTCGGGATTGAATAAACTGAATGTTTATTACTATTTTTTTTTTCAAGTTTTTTTTTACAAACAGTTTCTTTTATTAGCTTATAAAATCGAGATATACATGGGATTTTTTTCCGTGCGTTTGACATACTTATTAAATATTAATAATAAATATTGAATGAATACAAAATAATAATATATAATAATGTTAGAAATAATTACTTTAGAAATAAATTCAGAAATAATTACTCTAGGTTGAATTTGTAATTAAAATATATTATATAGTTTATATAGCCAGCTGTATAATATAATCATAGAGTTATTAAATCTTATAAGTATTGAAATTATTCAAAAAATTATAACAGGAATCGTAGAAAGTTATAGTAATACTAGGTATAAGTCTCGCTGGTTTAATATATTCTATCTTAACATTTTATATGTCGCATGCATCGCGCAAGTAGCACGATGAAATAGCGTAATAACGATAACTGTCAAGGGCATGTACTACGCGCGGCCGATGACATCACATTCTCCACTATTTCCTTTCGTGATAGCTCGTCGCCCGATTTCCAGCAATGTTGCGCCATCAGTAGCACTCAACAGAAAGCACAATCCTCAATGATATTACCGACATCACCTTTCTTAGGTTGCATTTCTGTTTTATGCCTGTTATTTTCATATTACATTTTTTTTTTTTTTTTTGTTAAATTAATTTAATCAGTTTAAATCATCAATTTCGTTTTTGAAATGTTTGAGAATTTTGAGTTTTAATTTTACTTGTGAAATTTTTTTCGCAAATTATAATTAATAAAAAAGAAATTAGGATATACTTGACACACACAATGTCTTTCTTTCACAATAATTTTTATTTTAAATGAAAATTTATTGTTTTGTCATGTTACAGTTTTCAAATTTTTTTTTCCAACATATTGATTAAAGGGGAAGTGGTGCAACCACAGGAATGCAGTGCTATTGCAGTTTTTTGCGTCATTATGATAATGACATTAGGTCACCGTTGATGGCCGTCATTGACGTGCATGAGCATTACATGCTTTCTTTTCTCACAAGATCAGCGGATTGTCTGAACTTACGGATTGCATCCTGTTATATGCGTTACTATTATGCAAAGTACCGTTATACGACATGCAGTCAATTGCGTAGATATAGAATTTTGCGTGATTTCTTTATGCGAAATTATTCATGAGATTGGTCACATCAGGATTCTTAACTCTTAACTCTTTCTTTAACTGCCTTTTGCCTAGAAATAGGAAATAATGATTCTACTAACCCGAGGATCTTAATAATAAAATTAAATGTTGTTTGCTGCAAAATCGGCAGTTTATTAAACTTGTTTAAATTCGTTTTTTTGTTATGTATAGATACGCTTATATATAATTTTTAATAAAATTGAATTATTAAAATTGAAGTGAAAAAGTAGATAAAAACTTAATTATTTGTTTATCAAACTATTTTAATTAAATTTATAATTATATATTACGTTTCTTATATTTAATCTAACTGATTTTTACACATTTTCATTACAGTCGTACACCTGGAAGCCGTCAACCATCACCGGGCGAAGAGGAATTTCAGAAAAACGCTGCCGCCACTCTGGCTGTAAGCGCTGGCGGTGGTGGCGTCGTGCTGCTGAAACCCGGGGTTGACGTTGTCGGCAGCGAAGAACACTTTATGGCAGCGTTTGCACCGCCGCATCATCTGCAACATCACCAGGCCCCACCAACTCATCATCTGCAACATCCACATTCGCATGCGGCAGCACAACTCTTCGGGGCGCAAGCTCCGCCACCGCAGGGTCCACCGCCCTCGCAGCAACAGCAACAGCAGCAGGGTCCACCACAGCCGCAAGACACTACAACGCATTTCGACGTACAGGTAAGTCACGTTTTGTTACCCTTTTTTTAGGCATTATTGTATAACGAAGAGAAGGCGCTGAGATCTCTTTACTTTCAATTTTTTTTTTATAAAAAGAGATGGCACCTTTAATTCAGTATCGAAAAAAAATAGAGAATACAAGGGGGACTTTCTGCAATTATATGAATATAAAATTTTAAGATATAGAAGAACAGATAATATAGAATAGAAAGAACTTAAATATGTATATAATATGAGACTTTCCCCTGGACGTAAATAATATACGCTTACAAAATTTTTTCTTTTTCTTACACTTCCTGTAAAACAATTATAATGTTTCATTGTTGTAATGTAGTTACTGCAATGAGATTAATCTCTATTACGTAGTAAATGCTCATTCTTGAGAAATACATATTCGGTTTGTACCGGCTAGCTTTGTAACCTCTTTCTCATACGGATTTTTTCTGAGAAAATTTTCTTACATAGCTCCACAATACCCCGAAATTACTATGATGTTAGATATGATTATTTCACTTCAGAAGACATTACGAAACTTTCCATAAAAAATAAAAGCTTTTATTTTCATTAACTTTTCTTTTTTAATTCTCGAAATGAAGAGACTAATTCTAAAAAATTAATATTGTTACAGATTAAACTAATATATTTTTTTAAGTAGAAAAGAATTTTTTTTGCAATGTTTATATGTATATTAATATTTAATATATTTAAAATTTAATGTTTATATATTAATATTTTATTTGCAAAAGTTATATATTAATGAAAGTTTCCTAATAAGGGAAAAAGGAGAGAATCTTTATTATCTTGAAGTGTACATATTTATAAAAACTTTTTATTAACAGTTTTAAAAATGCTATGCTACTCAAATTTCTCAAAATATCTGATCACTTTAGTCGTGCTGCTCTCAGCTAAAAAACTTGTTATTCATTCTGACGATATCCATGCTCTTCCACGTAATATGACAAATGTCGGACTGTCGATGAAGATTACTATGACGTAACGCGAAATAAGATTCAATTTCCAAATCGTTTTCTAGCCTTTAGTCGCAGTTTAATCACATGATACGCGATTAAAGCATCACTATTTTCGAATAGTCAAGCCGAAGAAAATAGCTATGTACACATACCCGCACACATCATTTTGCATACGTGTGTCATATGACGCACTATCCACTCGTTTTCGATGACAGGACCGATTTGTTTGGCTTTGACACAACTATCGCGTAACACTTAGTCTCTTGACTTTTTTTTTGTTTCATTATTTTAAAGCGTATTTCCTCGTTAAGCCGAAAAAATCTTTTTGCGCGTAAAAACTATTTTACACCAATTTGTAAATAAAAAAACTATACACATGCTGAAAAATAAGAGATGATAATAATTTGAAGAACAGAGAAGTTTATGTAATAACAAATTCTATGAAAAAGAGAAATAATATTATTTTTGTTTTACTTTCTCAAAAAAAGAATATTTTAAAATAAAAAAGATTAATTTTATTTTTTCTTATTATATTTTATAAATGTATGTCCTTGTTTGTGTGTAGCTTAACGCGACACAAGATAAATCGTATGACATTTCGACCAGGCGAGGTTTTTTTTTTTTTATCTCGCTTAAATGGCTTCTTTTCTCCTCTTTTCGTCCGACGAATACAGATACTACTCGCGCGGCCTTGATCGTGTAATATTCTCGAGAGCATACTTTTTTTTTTATTCAGCCTCATAAAAGCGGCCCTCGTATCGATAAAAGGTGGCGATTTACACGGGTTTAAAAGAGGGGGACCGGCGATCGTATAAATCATTGAGTGACAGCTTCTCTACGTGTCTACTTTGAGCATCTATTCAGAAAATAGAACAGCGGTATATCGGTACCACTAAGCGTTCTTGCATCTCGTCAAAGTGTTTATATTCGGACACATCGCCGAGCATATAATTGCGTTCTTGTCATTAATTTATTCTTTATATCATATTAATATGAATTTGCAAACGTGGAAAATTTTATGCAATTTTATCAGCTTCTGATAATATTGGATATCTAGAATGAGATAGCAAATTCTTTCTCGAACATAAAGAAGGGTTGAATAGATTCTCTTCCGTGTTGATTGAGATTGATTAAGACAACTGCGAATAAAGAAAAAGACTGGACAATTGTAACGCGCTTTCTTGCTTACGGGAAATGATACCCACCGCTGATCATTGTTCTCGGGAAAAAGCCGCGACCAAGTAGTTTCCGCGCAAAGAACAAAACTCATCGAGAACAGCAAGTCGATTGTCATCAGTTATCATTGACTATAGTGGTCAATTGATATTTTTTTTATATTATAGCAACATATTTATTTTAATTATTAACAAACATTGCATGTATGGAATAATAATTCATTTATAATATATATATATATATATATATATATATATATATATATATATATATTATTATTAAATATAATATATATATTTAATAATAATAATTATAAAAAATATATATGTATAGAGATTTTGAATATAAATGAGAGATTAAAATAATATTAATAAATAATATTATTATTGATGAAATTAAGTTATATAAATATATTATTTCCAGTAATTATTTAATCTAATTATCAAAATTTCTATAGCGTGCAATTTGCTGTTGTAATTATCGTAAATGATATTTAACTAGGTTTTTTTAAGACAGATTGTTGCTAACGCGATAGCAGAGAATATCGTGCCATCAGTCTTCTCGTATTTTCTCGCTTCTCCCTTTACTCGAGGCGTCTCACGCCTCGATGAAAACGCAAAATGCTGCGCAAAGTCGTCGGCGACCGTGAACAAGACTAGATGTCTGGAAAAAGATAGACGCGACGTATTAATTTTACCTGACAAGCAGGTTCTACTTCCGTGAATATATGCAGTGTTTAGAGAGCGAGTATTTTTCTAGCTTCCACTTCAGTCGCTGTCAAATCTTTTTTTAAAGAGAAACAAAGATAAGGAGCTTTTATATGTATGTTTTATATAAAATATAAGACGTTAGCTTAGAGACAAATAAATTATACGCACAAACGTATTCTTTTTACGTACCAAAAAAAAATTAAAAAGAAACTTAAAATAAATTTAAATTTTTTTATAAAATTATATATTAAAAAAAAAAGAATTACAACTTTATTACTATTCAACGAGATAATGAAATATGTTCACAGGTTTTAATTGTTAAACCGCGTATACCTCTATTACCTCGGGTCTACCTCACTCGGTAAAAAAAAAAAGGTCGACCTTCGAGTCTCTCCCTTCACTCGTCGGATAGAGATTTTCGTAACGCTCGCCGGCCGTCCTGTGTGCGTCGTATATATAAAAATAGGACGCACGTACGCTCTCATTCCGGGCACGCATCATGAGCGCGTGCACGCGCGTTTTGACGAGGAAACTCGGCGCGTACGCTCTCGGTGCTTTCGCCGTGTCTAACCGCCGTACACACACATATATATATACACACACACACATATATATATATACATCTCCCCCGCGGGGGAGTGCACGCTTATCCGTGCACGAAAAGTGCGTGCACGCGTGAGACGGTGCTCGCTCGCTCGCCTTCCGATCGTGTTATTACGCGAGCGCTTGTGCTCCTCGATGCATGAAGCGATTCCCAGACCTCTCACCCTCTCTTCGACTCCCTTCATCCTTGCTTCTGTCCTTTTCTCCCTTTTCCGTCTCTTTGCTTTTCCTCTCGCGGGAGCAAGAGAGAGAGAGAGAGAGAGACAGAAAGGAAAAAAAGACGGTAAAGATGTATGTGTGTGAACATATACTGACAGATAGCGAGAGAGAGAGAGAGAGAGAGAGAGAGGAGAGAGAGAACGGGTTGTTGACTCGCTGCCCATTCAGCATAAAGTGCAATGACTCTACATCCCGATGAAAATCTGTATCATCGCCCGAAGGTTACAATCTTCGGGGCATCAAAATCGTTTTCCATTTGCGCGCAATTTGTGCCTGGGTATTCGAAGATTCTATCTCGAATATATCCGCCATTCGTGCGTTTCTCCTATCGATCTTAGATTTTCCGCATGATCTGCTTCTTATCATTGTCGGTTGGATATTAGCTGATTTTTATTTATTTGTTGCTTCGAGTGACAATTATCTTGCCCCTTCTCGTTTGACATTTTAATCTTTGTTTAGAGAATAAGACGAAAACTGTGTAAGGTATAAAGTTTCGTTTATATTAATATATCGTCAAAAAATCGATAAATTTGTTTGCGAAAAATGCCTACAAAAATAAATGTCAAACATTATATAAAATAAATTGAATAACATTTTATTAATATTTTTTGCTTTTGACAATTACATATTTTTAGATGTACATTTTAAAATTATGAAAAAAATTAGATTTTTATTCAGTTAATGTATTAAAGCAGCGTATCTATTTTGAAAAATTATCTGTAATAAGTATGTACATATTATGAAAATATGATTAGATTTTATAATACAAATGAAGACAAAAACTATCTTGTCGTTCGCTCTACATATTTTAGTTTCTCGAAAATTAGATCTGCAAATTGTGAGTATTCCGCCAGTAAAATAAGTAAAAAATGATTTTTGTAATTTTCAACTTCTTTACCTGAAATTTATGTTAAACCGATCGTTGCGATTGACAGTGAAATATAAAGTTCGCTATACGTTGTCAGAATTGGATTAGGCTGTCGTTAACTTTCGGATGTCAGGCAATTTGGGCGCATTGCACAGTAAAATTTATTCGATTTAATTTAATTTCAGAAAATTAAAATAAATTTCATCTGATGTGAATAAGGAGAGGAAATGATTAATCATATTTTTTTTTTAATTCCTAGAAGATTTTATATTTAATTTCAACTTCAAGTATAAAAGTACACAATATTTAAAATTGAAAAAATATTGTACGTGATGACGTTTCTCGACATTTTCGCTGCAAAAAGAAATCGAAATTTCAACACGGCTAAGGAAGTGACAAAGGGCATATTTTGCTAGATAAGGTGGAGGATTCCACTATTTTAATGAATAATTCGTGTGCCTCAAATTGTCTAACAACGAATATGGCCGAATAGGCCAAGTGCCTGTCACTCATTCGATGATATTTTTGGCATTCTTACATAACATAACCGGCCATACCTCGGCTACGGTAAAGCTCGCGCTGGCTCCTTTTCCTTCGCGTCTTCGTTTCGCTGTTCCCCGCCATTTTTCACGCTGAGTGATTCAGCCATTCTCGATTTATCAGCGACTCGGTATATAGTTTTTTTCCCTTCTGAAATTTTTTTTCTCCACCGGAATACCGTGTAATCCGTATTCCATCGCGATTATAACGAGATTCTTGAAACGCGTTTATTTCTCATGTGCAGAATTTATCTTTCTTTGCCAAATTAATTAATGACGTTATTATATTATACGTGTAATAAGTTTATATTAATATTTTTTTTTTTTTTTTTTTTTTTTTTTAATTTAAAGGTGCAAATGTCAAATTTTTATCGTCGTCCTTCTAGCATTTCTGTAAACCAGCGTCATTTACCTTTGTTGTTCACCCTTTTCTCTCTCTCTCTCTCTCTCTCTTCCCCTTTCTTTACGCATTCGAGGACCGACCAGTCGTTGATGAATTGCATTCCGCCAATTGCATGTAATAATTTTTGCCGAGTCAGACAAGTATACTTCTTCATTTTTCCGACACCTGTCTCGATGCACTCGTCATCGTCTTGAAAATTTTGCGCGTGTTTTGCGCATCAAGCTCGTCGACGAGAAAGCCGAGGGCGATGAGGGCGGGAAGGAGGAGGGGAGAAGGGGTCAAAGAGTCTCTTTGCCGAGACGAGTGTCTCGGAAGGGATATCGCAATCTGTCGCGATGATTAAATATAAAAAAAACTTGTCATATCTACGTTATTAAGCGAGAGAGTAAAGAAAATAACGGTATATAGAAAGTTTGTTTTTTTTTTTCCCCTCTCGTAAACTGTTTCCTATAAATAATCAAGTAAGAGTAGCAAACCGTAGTATAGCTTCATTACGACACTCTTTGTTGACTATATTGAGCCGCTACTGCGCTTCACACAGAGATTGTGGAAACCAAGCCTGGGATGTTCTTGACATATGCTATTTTAGCTGCGCATACACACGTACACGTGGTAGTCTTACCTCATTATTTTTCACTCTTACGAACGTGGAAAACGCGCCTGGCGCTCGTTTCAAAGAGAGATTCCCTTCGTTTCGAACAATGCTAACGCGATATATTTAATTGTTCTAATAAAAAATTGTATATCAAGCATCGAAATTCTATTAAAGTTTGTCTCGAAATATTTAAGTATATATATTTTACACTGTCAAAAAATATTCTATCATTTAATTTGAGCATTTTTTTTTAATAACAAAATATAAATTAAAATATAAATTAAAAATAAATTAAAAAATAAATTAGAAAGTATAAATTGAATCATTTTATATTATTTTTTTTTTTTTTATTAAATTGAATTATTATAAAGAGCGATGTTTGTTCTCGTTACATTATTAGAGCAAGAAAATTGGCTCGTACATCTATTATTAATATCAGTATCTTCGCATATTATTCGCATTTCAAGTCAGATCATCCGGGTTGGAATCGCATAACTTCTTCGCCAGCTTCCTCCGTGTCGCGATGATAGACGGAACGAATGAAGAAAGGTCAAGGTTGAACCTTATTGAAATTTATCACTGCGTTGCGGCGCCTTTCACGTGCGGAAAATCGACCGATGACTCATCCAGTCAAATAGCCGTGTAAATTTAAAAGTAGGTAGGGCCGAATCGTACATATTCTTATATATATATATATATATATATATATATATATATATATATATATAGAGAGAGAGAGAGAGAGAGAGAGAGAGAGAATCATTACGCTAAGTTTAGTTGGAGCTTCCATACTTTCGTATCCTCCGCACATATCCGGATTTTTATTAAAAATTTTATTTTCCGCGATGAAAAAATCGACGAATTTAAATATTATTAGAAATTTAAAAAAACACGACTGTAGGAAAAAAATTTCCTTTAAATTGCAATTATTGATATCGAAAAAATGAAATATTAATTTTAATCGAAATAAGATACATTTATAAATATGATTATTTTCTTTTCAAGTTCTAAGATTTTTTGAGAGATGTCATTATTATTGATTTTGTTCATATGTACACGAGGAATTATATAACTCAATATTTTTCATAAAAATCCCCGTAAGAGTGATATATATTTTTAGTCCGAGTGAAATGTCATTTATTATTAATGACATTTAATTGGCGCCTCCGTGTTCGAGACGGATTTCGTTCGTCGGCAAAAGCCTGTAAAATGTCGGCGGATCGATAACACGACTCCATTACCGTCACATAACACGTTTTTGAATCCGGACAGGAACATCGTATACGAGTTATTAATCAAACGGAAGGAAAGATCATTAGTCGTAAAAGAGACACGAGGGAGTTCTGAGTATCCCTCCCGTGGCTGGATTATTATTCTCTAATTAAAAAAAAAAAAAAATCTAGGATCACCCGCGGAGAGTCGCGGATCTAGGCTAGACTTGAGTCACAGCCTCTTTACTGTCACTTCAACCATCCTTCGGTCGCAACCCCTTTTTTTCGCCTCCTCATCTGCCTCGCCTTCGGTGGCAAAGAACCAAGCGCGCCGGGATCTCAGAGATCGTGCCGCCGCTATTTTTTTTTTCTTCGTGTTGTTAAATTTCAATGTGGAAGAGCGCATACGTTATTCACTTTAGCGGTAAGCGCGTGGATTTCGCGCTCGCGTAATTCAACGGTACCCTTTTGCGCTTAACGTTCCGTCTACTGCGATTAAAAGTGCCTTAATTTCCATGCAAATTGGATCCTGAGGATTTTTTATGTCGCTGATTACAAATCTGGGAGATAAAACTTGTCAAATCTAGGATGGCAGATTTCATTCACGCACGGGTTGGTTAAAACGAAAAAATTTTCACGATAATTTAACAAACTGCCTTTTTTATATTAAAAAATTTTGCCTTTAATTTTGCATAATTTTTTTTGGTTTTTTTTTTTTTTTTTGTAGGATATATTTTTTTGTTATAATCTTAAATATTCCACAGAAATCGAGACTGAAAAATTATGAAAATCAATTAGAATAAACGAGAGCTAATAAATCGCAAATGAGTGTTATATTTCATATCTTTCAAATCTTCTAAATTTTTTGAACATATATTTTCTAGAAAATATATATATTTTTTATATTTTTATTTCTTCCTACATAAAAAAAAAATTATTGCTTATAATATAAATTTTCATTACGCGTGAATATAAACATTTGGCTGGTATTAGATTATTTTTTAAGATTGATTAATAAACTCGTTAAATATGATGAACTTTGCGCACGTTTAACGCTAATAACGTCGTCGACGAACGAGAAATAGTGGAAAGCGCGACGGGCGAATATCGGTCGGCCGTTTTATGCCGATCCCTTTTTCTGAGCGCGATTAAAACCCCCGCTGTGTCCCAGTCTAGGATGTTTATTACGCCAACACCACAGGTGCATGTGCACAGGTAGCTAGCTAGGTAGATGCAGTCGGGCACTCTCTTTAAGTTGAACGCGGTCGCCGAGTATATTTATATACGCGAGCGTCGCGCTCACGTGGAAATTTTTTATTATAATAAGAGAGACTCCAGAGAGAAAGAGAGAGAGAGAGAGAGAGAGTGGCGGCAGGGTGAGCCGTGTCTCACGTGAGGGTTGAAAGCTTGTATAGCCGAGAGAAGGACACGTGACAGGTCGACTGAGAATGAGAGAAAGAGATACATCGAGAGAGAGGGAGAGGGAGGGAGGGAGAGAGAGAGAGAGGGAGAGAAACAAAGAGCTCTCGTATATAACACGCGAACTAGCGTGTTCATCCATCCCTTGGAATGCGATGGTTCTCAACTTTCGGCAATTTCTACGTTGATAGTTTATCGATAGAGAAGAAAGACGCCTTTTAATCGCATCGTTGTTTAATCTAAAAGTGGAAGTAATCGCGGACCCTTCTTTATATTATCGAGAATCTTTATAATAATTTTATGAAGCGCGAATCAGATAAAAATATCCGATACTATTTCGTACAATTTTATTATATGTTTGACGGGCATCAAATGAATTGTCGATTCGAAATATTGTCGAATATATACATATATTCTCTTGGATTACGTTTGTTAAAGTAACGTATGATCGAACTCCCCCCTCCTACGTCATGCAGGGTGGCTCGAATCAATGACCACACCTTGGCGAGTCCAGCGTGTGTGTGTATCGGATGGGCGTATCTCCGATACCGCGAATGTCGTCTCGCCTTTCAGAAATCACACATAGGGTTTTAACGCGGGTAAACATATTTATGCGTTTATGTAACATCGTCGACGCAGCAAAGTTTCCGACGTGAAAATAATACGGTAGAGTAGAGTTGCGACCGCGATAAGGATTCATCGCGGCATCTCGTCTCGCTCATCCCTCTCTTTCTTTCCTTTTTACTTTGCTCCTCTCTCTCTCTCTCTCTCTCTCTCTCTCCATTACGTTTCATCTCGTCTCATCTTTTAATTTTTTTTCTTCTTTTCGCCGGCATTGCAACTCTATGCACGCCAACCATCATCGATACCCTGGAGTTTTTTTTTTTTTTTCTTTACCGGGGTTGTTACAAGTCTCGGGAAAAAGGTAAGGGAAATTGAAAAGAGTCGAGGTAAAGGAGTGCCGGGAAATTGCGAGAAACTTGTGGATTTTCTCGCTGCGCGTCGGTATTATTCGCCATTAAGAACTACGTCTAGAAAAAAATAAGACTGAAGAGAAGAGAAATGCGCCAAGTTATCCTCCTCTTGTACACAAGTATTTCGTTGGTATGTGTGCGTGTGTGTGTATGTGCGTGTAAGAGTTTTCGGACTCTTCCAAACACCTTAATTTGTAATAGTCAAGATTTTATTTCGCGATACAAGAAAGTTTATTAACGAAAAAAAAAAAAAAAATAGAGAAAACTCGAGGAACTTTTCAATTTTATATTGTTTGCTCCGTTTTTTCTTTTTTTAAATATTTGTCTAATTTTTAGAGAAGAAGTTACAATATATATTACACTACATACTCCGCTTTTGCTACATTATTCACGTATTCTACTTTGCATCTATTCTCATAGTTTTTTTCTTTTCTCTCTCTCTCTCTCTTCATCCATCATTCATTTTTGTTCTCTTTTCTAATTTTTACACTCGCCGTCATCGAGAGTATCCTTCTCTTTCATAACGTCATCGCTCTCGCTTGCACATGGCGGTTGCTTCTCTGTCTCCATCTCCCTGTTGTCATATCAGAGTATATGAGGCAACGCGTATGAGGGAAAGGGGAAGATTCCTCGGGAGACAATAGACCGTTGGACATGGCCGACGACGAGAGAGAGAGAGAAGCAGACGATGCTATTCGCGTTTCACTTCCTCGTGTGCCCTACTGTCATTTTGCATCTCTTTGTCCTTGAGGAGGCAGGTGTTACGATCGATACGTCGCATTATCGAAATTATAATACCGCCAATTGAGAAAATTGTGTATAATCGCTTGCAAATTTAATGAAATGAGTCTCACATACAATATTATCCATTTATTCGAGATCCCTTATTATTAGAACTGTGCCAACGCGAAGGTAGTTACGCAATTTAATTCTTCGCGTATCGAATAATTTTTCTATCAAGCGCGAATAAATCTGTATCGGGGAAAGATTATTATTTATCATCTAGTTAACGCGCCTTTCTCACGCTGCTCTTGCAAAGCGATAATTATTGAAATTGAAAAAAAAAAAAGGGAGAAAAACTTGGCAAGTGAGACGGAAACTGCGCTCCGGTGAAAAACACGAGGCGATCGATCGATCACGAGCCTTTCACCGATTCCTTGCATCGTTGATGATGGTCGTTAGTATTTTCACCTGCGAACGAATTACTGATCTTTGGCGCATGAAACCACTCGACGTCTATACCGCCGTCACCCGTTCCGGCGATATAGACAGGTAATAGGGGGCGGGGGGAGGGGGAGGGGGCGAGAAAAGGGGTTACTCGTCTTCTTTTGAATCTCGTGAAACTCTCGTGGGGCGCTCCTTTGTCTCACCCTCGTTGCAAGTACCGCGACGACGTTGTCCCTTCTCTAGGTACGCTCTCCTCAAAGGCACTTCGGTCGGAACGAAAGTAGCGGGAGAAAACGAGAGCGCGTCTCGACGAAGGGTGAAAAAGAGTTCTGACATAAGTGCGAGTCTCGGGGCACGTCTGTCAATATTGAAAATCACGTCGGGATACGCGAAATTATTTTAGTCTCGAAACTAAATTATTGCAATTATTCGAATTTTTTAGAATACCTGTCAACGATCGTTTTCATATATTGTGAATAAATTTTTGGAAAAATTTGAGCAAATTTATTCCAAGTAGAATAAAGCTTATTTGTGGAAAAATAAATTTAACGTCGCTAGCTAAGAAACTAGGTTGAAGTGACACGACCATTGAAGGAAGCTTAAAATTTAATCATTGATCCTGTTTGTCCTCCTATTCTCTTTTCTTACATTGCATGAAATAAATCATCCCATCGATCGCATAAATTTACGAATGAATGAAATACTGTAGAAATAGACATATTAAATCGGATACAATGAGTACTAGTAAAGGTAAACATAGGAGTGGGAATGTCTATTCTATACAAAATATTTAACGTATAAGGTATTTTTTTGACATTGGGAGGGGATTGGCGTGATTGTTTTGATACGCTGTCATGTTATCAGTCGCACGGTGAAGCTCGAGTGAGAAGGAAGGTCGCTCCCTGTGTCGTCGCATTATTTTTCAAGTAATATTTACAAGTAATTATTACATTTTATAAATGTATACTGTCAGTTAACGATAGAATTATGACGAGTATAAAGATAACGCAATTTTTCTAGCCGAGTAAATCATAGTTTTGTGTGATAATAACGTTTTTTTTAAGTATATTTTTTTATTTTCTTGCTAGGGAAACGAATCATTGATATTACATTATATTTACACGTCATCTTTAATTCGATTTTTTAATAACGTATAAATATCCATAGTTTTTAAAACAATTACAGTTATTCTTCTGAAGAATGGAATAACTGATTGATCATTTTTAGAATTACGGATGTTATATTAAACTCGATTTTAAAGGATGACGTATAAACATAGTCATTGTCGGGCAGTATACATGTATATGTGTATGTTTTTGTTTTTGCTTTGTTTTTGTGTTTTAATATAAGATGGTAAGATATACAGGGGTATTGCGTGGCGCGTATATCGGCGTTCACAAACAGTTTACGTTTCTTGATAGTCGTTTTAAATCACCCGCATTATAGCAATTACTCGCGAGCTAAGTTGCCGACATATTTACGCTTTTACGTTGTACACGGACAAAATGATTTACGTCAATGCTTATCACGTGGCTCTATGTAAGATTACCGAACGGAAAATAATTTTATGTATATATTAAATTGCATCCCTCAAGTCATGCGGGAAATCCTGTTATACGTTATTCATTTTAATTTCGAAATTGTTGGACGGTGTTAAATTTATTACACGATTGTGTAGCTGTTAAATATTAATTAATCTATAATTATTAATAGATGTTTAATGCAAATTTCCTGCATATTAATTACCTAGTATACATATAATGTAGAATTAGGGAAATAGTAATACAATATCTTGCTTTACTATTGTAATCTTCAGCTAAAATATATTTTTAATAATTTTATATATATATAAATTCCTCTCTTAGTAAAATAGCTTTAATTTTTTGTTTAATAATAATATAACAATAATAAAATATATGTAATATTGATTGTATTGAATGTATATTTCTTAATATTTTATTTTAAGGTTGATCTTTTTTTATCTATGATGGAATTTTCAAGGGGAGTTCAAAATAAAATATTAAAAAATATGCTTATAAATTCAATACAATCAATATAAAATTACACATATATATATATATATATATATATATATATATATATATATAAAATAAAATGAAAGATTGGAAATAGAAACAAAGCGCTGAAGGTAGAAAAGGAAACCGTTTTAATGAAAGACAAATACTTAAAAAACCATGAAAAACTAGAATCTCTCTCTATTTTCTCGGAAAGTTTAAATGGCATACTGGTGAAACGTTAGCTCGATGCAAACAATATCTAGGATATTTTATCAAGAAACCATCTATATTATTTGCGATGCATTTAAATCGTCAATTTTATATTGTTGTGAAAATTGCGGAAATATTGTTCTGCCGATTTACAAATATTCAGAATGCCTTCTTTCTCGTATTGAACAATTATGATTAAAGCGATATGAAAATGATATAAATATATAAGTAATAAAGATTTCGCGCAATCCATTGAAAACTTTCTAAGAATTTTTATGGCGTGAAAGGGAAGAAGCTCTCTTTCGTTCGCTGTCATTAGGATCCTTGAAACGCATCCTGAACGAACTACGAGCGAGAAAAAGGGAGGAGGAGGAAGTCGGTGAAACGGAAGCTCTAGGCTTTGTCGTAGCTCCTCGGTAAAGAGTATAGCTCGACAAGGGCGCGGGGTATATAGGCGCCGAGGGTGAAGAAGCTGAGGGCGACAGGTCCGTATTCTCGGCGAGTCCTGCGGACGCATAGAGCTCTGATCTATGCCACACATGCACACACCGTTCGCAACATACACGAAGACGCGATCAAAGAGCACTGAGAATCGAAGAGAGATGACAAAGATCGCGTCATGAACGTGCGAGGGAAGTGACGAACAGTCAAGGTCGAAGAACAGATCGAGCAGGCAGCAAAAAGGCGCAGGCGCGGCGCGTCGCGTCGCCTCGCGTCACTCAAAGCTCTCGGGCCATGGGAGAGCCGTGAGGGAGGCTCGTCGAGAGAGGAGGCAGCAGTCAGTTCTCAACTGCCTTTCTACGCGGCAGCCGGTTGCGGAGAGCGCGCGCGCGCGGTTTTACCATATCACACGCCGGGCTTCGTTCGCGATCCTCTACCCCTTCGGGGTATTACGTTATTCGCTTTTTTTCTCCTTCAGTTCTCCCTCTCCCCCTCGGTTTCTCCGCATTTCTCTCTCTTTCTCTCCCTCCCTCCCTCTCCCTGATCGAACAGCTGAGCTCGTATTGTCAAACGAACGCCAGTGATTCGCGCGACGGGATAAGAGATCGTTCGGCGAGAATCCGTTGGTTATTTCCTCGGAGTTTTTTTTACACACGACTCCCGAGGAAAGTTTGGAAGGAATCTTTGAAAGTGTACGCTCCCTCCTCCATCCTGTGTGTACCTCGGAGCAACGACACGACGCGTCGTTCGCGGTCAAGGAATTATCGTCGCCGGTGAGTTCGCGAGATATACGAAGAACACGTGGCGCATCACCGATATCTCTGGTGAGGATGTGATATTTTTTTTTCTCGTACTGACACGATGGTGGGTGCGATTTAACGCGACGTGCATAAATAACGGCGTTCCTGAAAGGAAGACGATGCTGCTGGATGCGCCTGACAGTTGAATACTTAACCGCGGGCGAATGATGCGCTTTCACGTGCGATAGTAACTACTGTGCCGCATGTGCACGAGGATACGAAAAGGGGAATTTGTGTTGAGTGCGTGATATAAATGTCAGTGCGTCGCCGGTCGGTCACCATAACCGGCTAACCAGGAGGAGAGTAGGAGGGAAAGGCGAGGAGGAGAAGAGCTTAAGGGGTGCTAAGATATGGTGGTGCTCGAGCTGGAGGCGATCTATGCCCAGGCAGCCCCGCACACGAAACTGCTGAACAAGCGTTTCGTCGGGGCCCATCATTGGCTGGGACCGCTCAAGGAGGCTCTTGTCGCGCGACTCGCGGCTGACAAGGTACGGACCCGATTCACTTGCGATCGCGATTTTTCCGCCTTACGAAAATTCCGCGTTGAAGCATTTTGTCTTTCACTTGTGACAGACGCGATAAATACAACTATTTAAATTATGTATAGGACACGTGACCGTTTTTATACAGCATAATACGCAGAATCTGTGATTGATATATTTTTATATATATATTAAATTTTTCGTTCATATTTATTTGCATTAACTGAAATACATTTTCGCTAGAAGCGCTTTTTCAATTATTTAAATATTGTAACTACTTCGATATTTTTGTTGGGGGAAAAATCTATTCGAAATTGGGGTCACACACACATACAAAGTGTCCATGATGAAAAGGGCATCCCGTGTATGAGCACGAAAGTGGTAATAACAGTTATTGAAATGTCAAGAATACTACACGTGCTCGTCAAACAGAGAAATGAAAAGGAATGCGAACAACCGCAGTTAAAGCACATATTTCTGTACCGTCGAAAAATCGAAGCTGCCGAAATTAACGATTTCGATTCCTCGTTCCGGGATTATAAAACCGCAGCATTCTCGCAAAGTGATGACACTTCATCCACGGTCTATGGAAACACGTTTTTACGAACGATGACACATTTAACATTTTCGTTATTCCGGTCGTCCTTAATCACGCGCGAATAGATTATGTAATGCATTTAGCAAGCATTTATTTCATTGACAGTTTATTTTGCTGAAAAATTGAGGTGTCGCGATAAAAATTAGTATTATGGTAAAAATGCGTAAAATGCGTCAGTTTACTGATTTTACCGTCGCTTAGATATGTTGTAGTATGAGGTTGTTTTGAGTGATTCTTCGCAAAAATCAAATGGAGAATTATAGGGTATTGATTTGAAAGATATAACAAATCAAAGTTTGACAATTTTATTTAAAATAACTAAATTTAAAATAACTAAGAAAAAAGATTAAAATTGACATACATGATTGATCTTTTATGCATTTTTACCAATATTATTTAAGAGATTATTTTAAAACGAGCTTAAATACGTATAATTAATAAAATGCTAATAATTAAATTAATATTTTATTATACATATATTAGAATTAAAAATAAGATATATATATATATATATATATATATATATATATATATATATATATATAAATCGAGAATAACGTGTACATTGAAAAAAGATTAGGCAAGTATTATAGTACTAATCAATATTTTATAAAATTTATCCAAGCATTTTGCGAATATCTCGCGCGTTGAAAAATTTAAAACCGATATATATTTTCAGCGAGTTTCGATTTCGCCAGTTATGAGTAGACTGGCCAAGTATAATAAACTCAATGCTTGCTTGCGATATTAAAAAAAAAAACGCGACAATTGATATACTACGTTTTTCCATAAAAACCTATTAAAAAAAGAAACACGTCGATTTCAATTCGATTGACTCGCACGCGCGAGACAGTTTTTTTCATGATATCCATCATAATATTTACGCGTTGAAAAACGAAATAAACATTTTTACAATCAACATCGTCGAGAGCCCCTCGCGAACAGCTGCGTATACATACATACATACATACATACATACATACATACATACATACATACATACATACATACATACATACATACATACATACGTACATCGTCATCGAGTTGTATCGCGATTCGTAAATCGACGCATGAATTGATACACCCGAAAAATGTTGCAAAATTTCGTACAGATTTTCGATTCGCTTATAAAAGAAGAATCGGCATTGGAGCATGCAATTGTTATTTTTGACAGCGGCGATTTTCCGGAGTGGACCGTTATTATTAATTGAGCGCGACGGATCGACGAGAGGTGGATGGACTCGCGAGAATCTGTGGTGAGGAGGAGGGGGGTGAGGCATGGGGGGGGAGGGAGCGATGATCGATTCCCCATTAAACCGTTTTAGTCGGACGCGCAATAAAAACTTTCGGCATTTTAAATATTTAACTTTTGTTGATGCGTCGCTCAACTTTTTTTTTTTCCACGTACATTCCTGCATGCATTACTCGCATTAGGTTGGAAATATCGTGCACGGGCTTCCCCTTTGATAGCTCTTCGATGTATATCGCGGTAAGTATAATTCGGATAACCCGCTTTTTATTCCCGAATAATTCGTGTCGTGATATTGATAACGGAACACGCGGCGAGTTCGGTTTTCCTAATCTAAGGATCGGTTCAACGAGTCCTTATCACGAATTTATTATGACTTTTTTCTCTTTCTCTCTCTCTCTCTCTCTCTCTCTCTCTCTCTCGTCGCTCTTTTATGAAAATTCTGAGAGTTAATTTCTTAGTTACCTATTCACGTGCCGTAAATTTATTCGCGTGTCTTAAGATTGCATGGTCGTTTAATATCGTTTTGCGGATTTGAACTCTCTCTTTTGAATTGTCCGTTTTCAAAAGCATCTCGAGACGAGTTCTTCAATGCGCGAATCACAACGCGAACGTGTATTATATTTGTATAGTGTCGGGGGAAAATTCTGTAAAACCAAGTCGCGTTGAAATTCCCTCATAATCGCGGTTCGACGATAATGTCGGTCGGGAATAAATATCTCGGCGAGACTGGTGAACGATGAAGATTGAAAAGCTACACGAGTATGTATTCACGGGTACGAATAAAACCGGCACAAGAGCAGTGCCGATTTCGAGGAAATCGGTACCCCAAATGGAATTTTTCATTACTTCCTTTTATATTAAAATCTAATATTTATTATGAGAAACTTAATTAAAAAATTATACACTATTTAATATTAATTTTTTTATAATTCTGATATTGTTTATCTGCTTGTTACCCAATATAAAAATTACTTATGTTGTGTAGAAATTTTTTAATTAATTTATTTATTGAATATAATTTATCAATTTAATATTATTTTATATATTTTAATATTATTATTATTATTATTATTATTATTATTATATTAATTTATTTGCATTTCGAGAATTATTATAGAGATTTTTTAATTAATTTATTGATTTATTTATTTATTGAATATAATTTGCCAATTTTATTATAATATTTAATATTATTTTATTAATATTATTATATTAATTTATTTGCATTTCGAGAATCATATATCCAAAGTTTAGAAAAGAATTTCTGTAGATGATTAAATTAGTGTAAGTGGCATTTCGCGCCCCTTAATTTTTCGCGCTCCTTCATCCCTTCGTTTCGATCGAATCTTTTAAAGCCAATGCTGATTCATCGAAACCAGGCAATCTTCATCGAAGAGAGAGAGAGAGAGAGAGAGAGAGAGAGAGAGAGAGAGAGAACGCTGTTCGTATTTACCCTTGAAAAGAAAATTGGCTCTCGGACTCTTCGCGGTTCTCAGTCCTCCTCTCCCTTCTTCTCTCACCCCCGTGAGAAAGCTAGAGAGAGAGAGAGGGGAAGAGAATGCAGCCGGAGACTGCAGTCGCGACGGAGGGGGGAAACCGTGAGATCCTCGATAATTAAGCGAGAAAATGAGTACGGGAACGGGCGGGTTGCGTTGCATTGCGTTGCGTTCTAATATTTATGCGGACGCGATGCATTGTACAGTAATGGGCAGGCAGTACAGTACGTGTATAACGTTGGGGCTCGTTTCGTTCTGCTGACTCGACTCGACTCGCGACCAGAGATCGCGGGCTCTCTCTCTCTCTCTCTCTCTCTCTCCCCCTAATCCTCCTGTTACCAAGTGGCCTCTCCCGGTTACTCGGTGTCCTCTGGAATTTTTTGCCGATAACAACGCGCGCGCAACTCGATCCTCTCTCCAATCTAGAATATTAATCGCGTAAGGAAATCTCCTTCTTTCCGCGCCGGCAAGCTCTCTTTCCACGTTTGCGTTCCAGACTTGTCACTTCAAAAGGTCTTACGCCGCAGAAATTCGGCTCGGCCGGTCGGGAACGGGAGCGCTAAATATTTTAGGCGAGATTTTTTTCCCAACACGATATGTGCTGAAGCGAGGAATTTTGCGAAGCATCAATCTATATTTATAAGATAAATATTTGATCTTTCAATTACATATGCGCTTTCATGAAATGTCGACATTTTCCGCGATATATTTAAGTTAATGAAAATTGTTTCAATAAATAATTAAAAATCTAATTTTTAATAACAGATGTACGAAAAAGAAAGGGAAATATTTTGATATTAGTAATACTAGGTTGACGCGATTTCTATGACAATTATATATGCGTGGAATGTTTCGAATAATTTGCCTTATAAAGGTCAAACGCACAACTGTTTAAGAAAATATGTATTTTATAATAAATTTCATTAATTTTAAATTAATAGAAAATATAATTATTTAAAGTAATTTTTATATTATATATATATACAAAAATTCTTATTATTGAGACGCATCTGTTTGTGTAAAAAATTAATTTATCGAGTAAGAAGTTATTACGTCTCTCATATAAATAAGGATTAACAAATATCATGTGTAATAAATAAGGATTAGTACACTAATCATACACAAGTTATGTTTGAGATATCGCGATCTTGTAAGTTGGAATTCCTACGAACATCTGCTACGGCAAATTCGCGATTTTAGTCAGCAAATTCATCAGCGTGTAAATTTAGTTAGAGTTCCCCTTTTGGAAATTTCAGTGATGGCCTAAGGCAATTCCGTCTTACGTCGATTCTATCTTAAGTCACGAATGTAGAAAACGGCGCGGGGATATCATTTTCGTGGAAACATCGTGGCGTGTAAATCGTCGAGATAGTCATTTTGTCTACTGCACCAAAATCTGACCTACCCACCTTTCGAAATTTCACCCTCGACATATATTTAATCCTTAAAGAGGTTCGCGCTCGCACGCGCGACGAAATCGTACGCCGTACCCGCGAACTATCGCTGATAACCTCGGTGAAAGCGCACGCGATATGCTAATATTTCCAATATATTTTCCCGAGACGTGATGAGGGTAAACGTGTGGTGAAACGAACGGTGGGGGTGGAGCGGGGGGCGGCGCGGTTAGTGTCACGGCAGGGACTCTTGAATTGAACGAGCGCTTTCCACGCTTTGTTCTCATTTCATTTGTAACTATGCGCAGCCATCCTCTATCATCGGCTACGGAATTGTTCTTGTGTTGCGCGTGCAGTGGTTTCATTGGTTTGCAGTTTAGCCCGCGAGCGATATCTCGAGACTCGGTATACAGGATGTATCAAAAGATAAAGTCAGCGAGGAATTATTGAAGAACATTGTACATAATATGAAGTTTTCTATTGTTTATACTGGCTCTCTCTCCCTTGATAAAGGCAGTGTGTTAATTGTATTATATTATAGAATATTAATAACTGTTATAAAAATTTTTTAATGTTTTATATCATATATATAATTTAGTTAAATATTAATTAATTTATATATTTCTTTATTATATTATTTAGAATATTATATTATATGTCTAAAATTATATATTATTAATTATAATATAATATATAATATAATTTATAATTAAATTATATAAATATATAATTATTATAATATATATAATTTTTAAAATATAGATTTTATAATTAAATTATTATATTAATATATTAATATTATAATTATTGTATTAATGTGTAAAAAATTCGCGCATTCGAAAGTGATGACGAATTAAAATAAACTTTGCCTTTTCCGTTTCGAACAATGTTCTCTGTCATGTTTCCATTCGATTTTGATACATCCTGTATACGCAAAGAAGTCGTCGTTGTCGGTTCGAAAGGAGAGCGCTAACAAGCGTCGTCATTGAGAGGCATTATTAAACAAAAATTTACTTTCCATAGTTTCCTGATTAGTCAGCTTTTTTCCTTCCATTGCTCTTATGCATTACATGAAGCGTCGCACGATGCACGAAGAGTATTTGCAGGAAGTACAAAGTACTCGAAAAAAAATATTACAATAATTAAATCGCTTAAATATAGGTCCCTAAAATTTTAGAAAAAAATTCTCAAAAGATGGCAATAAATATTCTCTATTTACGGTAAATATTGAAGACACGCGAATTTATTTAGGTGTGCTCAAACGCACTTCTCTTTCCCTCTAAACATCTTTTTCATATCCAGGCCTCGTATCCATTCTACGCAAGAGCTTCTCGCGTATTACGTGACATCTCGTGTAATAACGCTAGCCTTTACCTCAGCTCTTATCTTATTTTTCAGAGGCTTTCCACGAGAGGTTTAGTTTATTGCTATAATAAAATTTTAAGATGCTTGTGCGGGCGTACAAATTATTTGGCCGGCTTTACTCAGTTTTGAGGAAGCAAGATGCAATGAGCAAAACATATTCCATTAAGGTGTAAATGTTTAAGTATCCGTAGAGCTTGCACTTATAATTTATCGAGATTGCCACGCGCGAGCGTGTATGTATGTATGTGTGTATAGCCTTAATCACACTGACAGGTAGACGAGGTGGTTCTACGTATATACGACACACGCACGCGTTATCTCTCCGCGCACGTCTTCGCATGGTCTTTTCTTTTCATCCCGCCCGGTATATAGAAATCCTCCGAGTGGTAGTAATCTCGTTTGCTGTGTGTGTGCACACTTTATGTTGGTGGAAAAATTAGGACTCTAATTACACGACGGGCGCGCGTATACTATCGTTTTCGCGGTTTTTAATGAAAATTTTTGGCAAGCCGCGCAGAGACGTTCGTGATGTAATTTTTACGATAACGCTTTTCTCGCGATCCAGACGAAATTATTTTTCTCTTTTGCGCGAATAAAAAAGAGCCGGAAAGCTCGATCAGAGTAAACACCGTCAAAATCAGTGACAGGAGAAATAATAGCGTTTACATTAATTCTCGGGCAAAGAAACGTGTAACTTAAATTATTTAGTAGAATCGGAAAAGTTCAGGAAATCTTCTAATTTTTCCGTGTCTGACTCTGAAATAATTCATACGCGACAGAAAAACTTGAGGGAAAATCATTTCCTCGTAATTCTTGACTTTTTTTTTTTATGCAACAACAGAGTTTTATTCTGCGCCGTTTCGGTCTGTAAATTTGAGTGATTAGGAAAATAATAACTGCGCAATTAAAAGTAACTGCGTATGCTTGATGATGTAATTTTATAGCCTTATTGTTAGTCCAAGAATTTTCGAAATTTTTTACTCATACGTTTAAGGCGAACGGCCGACAAGATGGTCCGGAAAAATTTATCTCGCCATGACATTTGATTTTTCTCGCGGTAATGGGGACGCAATAGAGGATCTTGGCTAATAGGAATTTAATTATCTTGTCGACATCGCTACGCTCGGCGAGCATAGCGGGTGTACACGCGCTAATGATTTTCCCTCGTGTCCGGACCGTTCCGCGCCAACCGCAAAAATTATTACCGTCAATAATAAGGACATGGACACAAAATATGCAATACTCTGTTTTGCCTCTCTCGTTCATCGAATCTCTGTAAATACATCATGGGATCACGAAGCCGCTATTGGCTTTTTTCCCATCCTGAAAATCTAATTTGTTCTACCTTGAACAATTTTCCTCTTAACATGCATAACAAGTCCTCCGGAATCATGATCGAAAGAAAAGAAATAGACTAATTGATATACTAATTGAGATCAGTCGTGTGTAAGTAGCGGCAATAAATTTTATTAATATTTAATTAATATTCCTAAACTATAATAAATTAAGTAATATAAATCATAATATATATAATTAATTATAATATATATATATATATATATATATATATATATAAAATTAATATTAATTATTATATATATAAAATAATAATTAATATATTTAATACATATTTAATTTGTTCCACTAAAGATGTGGAATAAATATTAATGCGTTTATCTTTCTGTGCTCAATTATTTCTCGGAATTTTCGATTGATATCAAGAGTATAATATGTATATAAATGAAGAAGGTACATATATTAAGAAGGTCCAAATTAAATATTATCAAGTGAGCAAGATTGGCTCATTAATTATGTATTACGCATTAATTATGTATTATGTAGGCATCCGGGAAACAGGACGATATTTTTTATCAAGAATTAAAATGCGAAAATTGAATCATACAAAAGATCTTCCTTATTAAGTTTTTATTTCGGCAAAGCTGAAGCCTTTGATAATTTGAAAACTAACAATGTCTCGACGTTTCGGATAAATATTGTTTACAGCTTGCGTAAAAATACCGCGTTTAACCGGTTACCAGGTAAATTTACCTGGCTCGTTAACGCATCTTCTGCTCTCGTGGCTTATCAGCGTGTACGCGCGAGCTTTCGCGGAACGCATTCTTTCTAATTTCGAACCGCCTTCTACGGATATATCGCGGCCGGCACCTTCTCTCTTTCCATCTTTCTTCTACGCTGGGTGAAAATTTAATTATCGCGTCAACCGAGCTTGGCCGTTCACGCGCGCAGAACCGACCGTGACGTGAACTACTTGGTTTCACCAAGATTTCTCGCCAGGCATCGTACTGATTATTACGCGAGAAATGTGTGAAGAATTACTGTGAAAAAATTATTTAAAAAAACATTTAATTAGCTAACTATTCACGAGAAGGCGCATAAAGAAAAAAAAAAAAAAATTGTAACTGTCAGAAACAACAGTGCGCACAGCTTCTCTGAGTAAACTTTTTTTTTTGAGGACACTGTGTTGCGTGCTGAAGACTTTTTTCAATTGTCTTGAAATAAAACGTCGCGATGTTTTGCAACGGGTCAATGATTCAAAGTAGATGACGGAATAGGAAACGGATGGGCGACGTATCGAGTTTAGTCGCGATAACGGCCACGTAGCTTTGTTCATTAATTCCGGCCACGTCGAGCGGAAAGACATTCCCGACGAAGTAATATCGATAATGAGCTACGCTCGTCCTTGCCTTCATTGCAGTAACTTTGTTCGTTAGTGATGTTTGAACTTATACTTTTACGATGAAATCCTTCCCGTGGAATAGCAGCGTGAGAGCTTGATATGTATGTGTGTAAGTTTAATTATTTCAAAAAATATTTTTTTTTTTTTTAAATATAGCTCTCGAAGACGTCAGATAATAAAAAGAAATAAGATTGATGACCGAGAAAAGAATTTACGAACGTAACGGTAGACGATCGTTTTTAGGGCCGATTACGTTTCGAGAATTTGCGGAAGTGTAGGGCATTTAACGACCTCAATGGCGCGTGTTGTAATCCCGACGCGACGTGGTACCGTCATTATCTTCTCGAAGACACGATTTCCTCTCGCATGACGTTTTACGTCGCTGTTAGATGAGCCGTGATTCTCGATGCGGAATGCTATAAGAGAAGAAGACAGTGCGGGGCTTTTATCCCCTTCGATCTTTCTCTCTCGCTCTCTCTTTCTTCTCCTTAGCATTCGATGCATCGTCGCTGCATCAGCTGCTGCACAAACTGTCATGATGCGCCGCGAAATTCGGAATATTTGCGGATATTGAAGATGATTTCGATCGACATATGGATAGAAATATATTTGACTGAATCGAAGACGATTTTTTGTTATAACCAGCGCAAAAAAAATATAAAATATTTTTTATATTTTTATATTTTTTATTTCGCTTTTTTAGATGTGTCATTCGAGATATTATAATAATTTAATTAAATATAAATTAAATATTATATAATAATAATTTATTAAATATAATTTTGAGTAAAAAGTAACATACCTTCGATTTTATAGTCACTTAAATATGTTGTAGGGGAGGTTCTTCTGAGTAATTTTCTCATCAAAAAAACATATTTAAATGGCGATAAAATCGGAAATGTGTACCTTTTATGTAGTTTTTTTTTTTTAGTTTTTATTTAATGTTGAAAAAAGAAAGGAAAGATTATTTTATAATAAATTCTTTTAATTCTTTTGATAAGTGCAAAAAATCGATAATATAAATATTTATAACATGCGTGAGTGTGTCATTTTTATATTAATGAGAAAACATTTTTCTAAAGAGATAACATCGTATCTCGTCATATTTTTTATCTTCAATATTTTTCGGAATATAGTTTCCTTTATATATATCTGTGCAATTATAATTTTATTTAAAAGATGTTTAAAAAAACAGTACGTATATCTTGCAAAGTAAAATACTTTGCATGAAAATTTAAACGTTGACGTTTGACGTTTCGAGTTGAATGCGATACCGTAGCATTAGCATCGGCAAAATATAATTCAAGCGTAGAATATGAAACTGTGCCAAACATACATTTGTACGCGATGCCTCGCGAATGAATCCTCGCTGCAAGATCGGAATCTTAGCAAGATCGCGAGCGTTGTATTTCGGAGTTTGATCTTGACAATGCGGTATACAGGCTTTCGTATCGCAAAGCAAAAGCCCATTCCTTTTCGCCACTTGAGTTTATCTTTCCAGGTACACACTATGTATATTCTGTAAACGAATTTTCTACTTACACATCGTCATGGATTTATGCAAAGACCGTGCTACTGTCGGCACTTAAAAAACAAGTATTTCTCGCGTACAGAGTGTCTCGCAACCGCGGAACGAATTGAGAAAAACAGTAGTTAACGATACATAGTGGCAGTAATTATTCAACACAGGTGGAAAATTTTTTAGGAATAAAAACCTCGATTATTAGCATAATTTATTTAAATTGAAAATTTATATTTTAAAATTTAATTGAAAATTTAATTTAAAATAAAATTTAATTTTTAATTAAATAATTTTTTGTTTTAATGAGATCAAATCTTTAAATTTACTTCCATATATAAATGTATTTTTTTTTTTTATTTCTCTCTGATTTTATTGTTACGTTTATTCGTACACTTCCTTAAATCCGCTGTTATATTTATACCGGATTTATATTTATGTATACAATTTTTTACAAATATTTTTATCGAGTAACGGACGCGCTTAAAATGCCATAAAGATGATCCTCGTCTGACGCTTCCGTGCAGCAGGTACTCGAAATTCTCGTGCTCCTTCCGAGGAAAGTAATGTAAAGTACGGAGCTTCTTCTCATGCCCCGTACTCCCGTTTGTTCACCGTGTTTTGTTTGCGCAACGGCAACATTAATATACGGCGTCCTCGTCCATAATTTAGACGTCGGGCTTGCGGGACTCGCGGGACAACATTTCGTCGTTTGGGAGGAGCTGCCGCGCCGCAGCTCCTGGCGAGAGAAATCGTTGCGAGAAGGCGGTGAGCCTCTCTTCCCCGGGAAGCGTATTTCGTCTGCGCCGAGGAAACGTCATTCCGCGTCGCGTATTCAATACTATCGTCCGACATTTCTTGTCCCTGGTGCGTCACGTGATTTCTATGGCTCATTGTCGACATCGACACACGCGGAAAATCGGTCTTAGTGCGCTAGACTAGTCCCTCCCCTTCCCTCCCCGACGCGCCCTTATCGTACTTTAGACAAGAGAAGAGTATATATATTTCGAACGGAATATATATGTCGATACTTATATTCGTAATTAAAGAATTTGAAACGATTTTCACTCATTATTTATGCGAGCAATGTCTTGATTTAAATACCTATCGATTATGGGAAAAAGTTTATTTAAAATTATTATTGAATTTTTTATTGATTAAAAATGAGATTATTATATACATAATTATATCATGTTGTAAAAATCAGTACAGATTCTCTCGCTTATTATCGATATCTGTTCAGGCAGCAAATAATTGACGAGTACTTGATATGTTTAAAAATTTAAACATTTTTTTTTTTTTTAAGCCGAATTTAGACATTCATTCGACAGATACAGAGAGAGGAGACGCATCCGTAAGGAACGCATTTCGGATTAGTACGTGAAAAATGCGAGGGATCATTTTTCAGAGATGTCTGTCCGACAAAGGAAAAAAAAGGGGTGGAGGAGGGAGGAGGAAACTCCGGGGTACGAAAGAAAAGGTGTTGTAGCGCGCGCGGCGCTTTCATTATGCATACGACAGATTTACAACGAAACGTACTCGCAGACGTGGATTTCTGTATGCCGTGGTACCCGTGGAAACCTCGTATCAGCCGTGTTTACTTCGCGAAATTCAATCGTGTCGCCGCGTTACCGAAGTGTGTAGTCGTCGTCGTCGTCGTCCCACGTTGAAGTATGATCGCGGCGGAGATTTTTCACTCTGCTTTTTCACAGTGTTGGCAGTCTCCGCGGAATATACAGAGAGAGAGAGAGAGAGAGAGAGAGAGAGAGAGAGAGCTATATACAGAGTCGCGAGCACTTCTTTGCATGTCTCTCTGAGATTTTTCTCGTACGCGACGCGAAGCTTTTTTCCGCGCGAAGTTTTATTTTAATAATTTCGATATTTTTTGCGCGCGATTGAAGGTCCCCTTCGCGATAAGAAACTCTTTCCTCGCGTATATTTTGTAAAAATATAAACTATTGAGAATTGCAAATCAAGTCTAAATATTGTCTAAATACTGTCAGCTTCTTTACTAAAAAATATTCGCAATCTGACACGAAGGAGTGTCGCGTGGACATTCCTCGAATATCTCGGCAAGAATTTCGTGCAAGAATTAAAAATTTAATTTAATTTAAATTTTAATTGTTTATTAATGCTCTTACCAATGAAGAATTTCAGTTTATGAAAATAGAAATCGTTGAATCGACTTTAAGTACACTGTCATTCGTGCAATTAATAATATTACGCATCGCTCGTGCCACTCTTTGTCACCAAAAGTTTGAATACTTCGAGTTACAATCCAATGGCTTTGATCATGTCGCCGTGCGGAATTCAGTTTGAGAGGGCGGGGAAGGGGGCGGGAGGGAAGAGGAAGATTCCACGGGGAGACGCAAACTCGTGATATCAACTTCCCGTTTCTGATGCGCCGAAGTCAGCTGACGCGCGATGTGGGCCAGTTGTAAACCTATCATCCTGTGTATAAGCGCATATCAGTTTCGCGATTTATTCGAGAGGGTGAGAGAGACAGAATTTCCAAGCTAATATTAATTCTCCTTATTCCGAGATGTATACATATATCTTGTTTCGCGGTGAATCTATAGTGACGTTCGAACGTGAGTTACGCGCAGTCGTGCTTTAGAATCTCATCTAATTAAGGATGTATGTGTCACATGTCATGTGTCATATGTCGAAACATTGACAAAAGCATAAAAATTTCGTAGACTGTTGTATTATTTCTTTTGAATATCTGCAAAATCTGAGCACAATTTTCTTGACGGTTTGGAAATTATTTAAGTTTAAAGTTAGTATTGATTCTTATGGAAAATTGGATATTATAATACTTACTGATAATTTTGACAAGGAAAAAAAATTGTCAACGAAATAGAAATTATTATTACACATATATTAAAAGAAAACTCTAATAAATATTTGTGCGAAATTTGATTTAGATCCACTTACTCGTTTAAATGTTATTTACTAAAAAATTGTAGAAAAATATTATCTCTCTCTCTCTCTCTCTCTTTCTTCAAATTATTCATTTTTTTTTGTTTTTGTTTCTTATAATTAATTTCAGGGGGCATTTACGATCAAAAGTTTTCGTCATAAATCACAGGAAAAATATTATATAATAATATAATATTAAATTAATTATAAATATTAAATATAACTATTTTCTTTTGACGATGATGTCAAAAACCATATTATTTTACGATACTTTAATTCTTTTTGTAATTCGGATTTATTTATTTAATTTTTTAAACATAAAAAAAATGATGTTATTTTTTACTTTGATACTTTGTTTCTACTATTATCTACAGTCAAAACATCCTTAAATCGCGCGTGGGAGGGGAGGAAATAAATAGAGGAGGAAACGTTCTCTCGCGTGTGTATAATAACAGCGGGATTCTGATAGAGCGCGTTTCCTCCGGGTTGTACTCCGGGAGGTTGTGCGCCTCTCGTGGGGGATCCTATCCGGAGGTAACTATCGCGTCGCGCAACGCCCGGGAATGTAATAATTACCGGTTGGCTCTTATTACGCTGGAGGTCTCGTATTACTAAGCTGAGTAGACGGCGCGCGGCGATGAGATAGCGCCGCCGTGTCTTCGCTTTGGCGTTTTCTCCTACGCTCGAAAGAGAGACGTTGATCCGAGCTCTCCTCGGACGCGTCTAGTTAGTCGTTTGACATATAATTTGCATTGTTTGTCGGTTGTGCAGTTTACGAAAATTCTCGGAAAACTCTCGTCGCGTTTAAAATCATTAAAATATTTCGTAGCAAGCGTGCATTTTGTCTCATTATAAAATCATTCAGTGACAGATATAATTGTTGAAGAACAAAATAATATTAATAAAAATATGATTAATTAAATGGGTAATTAGATTGATGAACGAGTTTCATTTTGATCTTTTCTGCTTTTATTCTAGAAATTTTATTCCATGATTTGTAATATAATTTTTTATCTATATATTTTGTATCTATATATTTTTGCGTATATGAATGACAAATAAACTCGAAACCGTAATTGATATTAATAATCGTTCTAACGTTACTTGCTCCTCTGTGTTGATATTTCGAGGACAAGAGGCTTTTGCATGAAATATGAGAGAAACTGCTGTCGGCGAGCACGCAATAATATCGATGCGAAAATGTTAATTAATAAGAAAGCTTTCTAAATAAGTAATGATCTAGAATACTCAAAGAAAAAAAGAAACTAATTACGCGCGAGCAATTTGTACAAGCGCGAGATAAATGACATTACGTAAAAATGAATTAATCTAGGGACGAGATCACGATGGATTAAAAAAAAAAAAAAAAAAGATTGAAGTAATAAAATAAATTACATTGACAGGCGCGCGCGAAATACGCGAAGTTGATACGACACAACTATCTTATTACAGGCGCGCGTGTGTAAGTAAGTAGGATCTGTAATTTTCCATTAGCGTAACATGAAAGAGCACTCCGTAAAATTATACTCCGACGCGTTAATAAAGCCGTGCGGATGGCGAGCCTCCGTGTCGAATCGCGCGTCTTTCGAAGCGAAACTTCAGAAATGTCACTTGACCACGCGAGGCGGGATGCGCGCGCGCGCCTTCTCGGAGGATGCCGATCCGCGATTACGCTTATCGCGACGAATTTCCGCCTGTGTATATAATGTCGGCTTGGCCGACCGTCTCTTTTTCTCCGGCAAACGCCTCTTCCGCCGCATTTATGAACAGCGCGGAAAGAGTGTAGAGACGCCGCGCGCGGGCGAGCTTTTTCCTTCACCCCGCCCCCTCGAACACGCCGCAGAGTATAATTCGCGTAAATAATAAATATTGACTATGACACACACGCATACACAGGGACGATGATAAACAACGGAGGGGGGCGTATAAAAGGAGGAGGGATTACTGGCGGCTATCGCGCGACATCGCGCCGCAACAATAATTCATAACGATCGACGGAGTTAGCTCGTGCGCGAACTGGCCGATAATCGCGATGCCCCGGCGTGGCCAGAGAGACTATGACCGAGGATTTTAGCACTTTTAGCCCGAGAATGCTGAAACAGCATTTTCCTCCCCCTATCTCCTCGATGTATCATCCGGATTTAATCTTTTGACAATCCGAGCAGTTTGAGATAAGATAATAGATGGAAGATAATAGATTTACATCATTATATGTGTGAGATTTATTATAATATATATATATCGGATCACATCATTTTTATAAATTATATATATATATATATATATATATATATATATATATATATATATAATTTATAGAAACCAGATCTAAAAGAGATTTTATAAATTGTCATATACGGGTCATATTTTTTATTACAGAGCAATATACATGAAGGAATAATTAAAAACGAATAAGCGATATAATAATAAAAAATATCATGAAATATATTCTTTAAATATTATTGACAATCTTCGAGTTTTAGATATTTTATTCCGAAACACATTCGATATAATTTTTGACAGTTTCAATACTTTTGAGAAAAATATCTTAAAAATATGCAATAGAAATATGCAATTTTCCTTATTATTATCCATCTATAAACTTTACGTGGGAGAAATATTTCGCTTCCAAAAATTGCCAAAAAAAAAAACGAATTAATTATTCATTGAACATCTTCTTTTATCAAAAGCGACTTTATCGCGTATATATTTGTCAGTCCTGAAATTCAATTCTCTCGACGCCTGATTATCGGGCCTGCTCGCCGATAATTATCACTGGGTAACTAGTACGGTCGACGATTCGCATCGGGGTCCGTAGTAGTTACTGATCGCCGCTCACGATTTCGATGCAGCAGAATAGCGTAAACTGCCCGTTGCACGTGAGATTCGATCGCTTTTCCTGGCGCGTGCGACACAACGTCGTGTTGTTCCACATTCACGAAACGTCATTCTCGCGCTTGCTTTCTCTGTCTCTCTCTCTCTCTTTCGCGCGCGCGCGCGCGCATATTATTATGTCAGATAGTAAATATCAAGAGCAAGATTCTCCATTTTAAAGAGAGGAAACTGTCCATGTTGAGACAAGCGGAATCTCGTATTTATTACAGTTGCAGCTCGAAGTATCATATGTCGACTATATCAATGGATGAACTATGATATTCAGCTGCTCTCACGCAAAAGTAATCAAATAATTTTTAAGTTTACCGTACAATTTTCTTATATACGATAAGAAATATAGAGTAGATATGAAAAATGTAATTTATATCTTTCTCAAGAGCACGCTCACGTATGTGATAATTTTTTCAATTAATTTTTATGACTACAATTTAAAAAAAAAAAAATAATAAATTTTATTAAATACTGTAATGTAATATGTAATATTTACATGTAATATTTTAGCTCGTTTTAATATCGTGTGAATAAAGTACGATGTAAGCATTAATATATTACACTCGCTCAAAATAATATTTTTAAGCCGCATGTATATTACGTTTGAATATTGCATATATTTATATATTCAGTGCATATATGACTAATTATACGTGGAGGACAACAGATTATTGAATTTCGCAACAAATTTTGCATAGCGAGTAGATTGTAACATATAATCCACGCAAAAAAAGTCAGTAAACATCAATGTTTATTTGTTCGAATTATGATCGTCTTTATTCAAGTTGGATTAATCCTGGCCGAGATCAGGATTTTCTTTTTCCCGCTAACGATTGATTTCTTTTGACGAGCTTCGGTTTATCAAGTTTAGTTCATGGCCATACGGAAAGCACGAAAAGAGGCAGCAAAACATGTCGTAACACCGACGAGAAAAGAGTCGACTTAACGGTCAGCCAACATTTATGACCAACCGAGTACCGTTGCTCGATCATCGGGTCGACGTATTCTACGTTTCTTGCGAGCATCGCTGGATCATCCATCGCGAATTTCACGCATTATATAAGTCGCGCACATATATAAATAAGCCCGAACTCGTGCTCGTGAATTTTCGCAAAACGAAATCATGTACGCTGCGTGTATTAATATAGAGGGTGTCGACTCTCTGGAAAAACATGAAAAATCTGAAATTCTCAGAGAATTTTTTTATATTTGGAGAAATCGGTGAATTTTCGTGGAATTTTATTGGAACTCGAGGAATATAAAAAAAAAATTTTTCTCTCTAATAATTTTGCTGTTATACTGTACGTAATCTGCAATCTACTGATAAGCCAAGTTGTAAATTATATATTTAAAATGTCTTAAGAAAATATTGAGTATGTAGCACATATGTATATTCAATGTTTTAGAAAATATTGAAATATGAATATGCACTACGTATTCTTTGTTTTAATTTTTAATGATAAATAAAAATGTTGCGATAAAAATTTAAATGCGATGCAATTTAAAAATTTTCATATCTTAATGAAAACTGTTTAGTATATTTTTAGATTTAGAGCTTGAAACTTAAGTGACCTCGATTTTTCCTTCGTATAAGTGAACGGCATTAGAAAACGCATACAATTGAAAAAAACTTTTATTTTAAAAAGTTGCACCAAAATCTTTATTCTTTTTATCTGAAATTTTTTGAATAAAAATATTCGCAAGATCAGGGAATTTTCAGAGAATATTTTTATAAGATTTGAATAGAAACATCCTGTAATAAAGTATTTAAAGTTGATAGAAACACTTCGTGTTTACAAACAACATTATATTATTTATAATTCAAAATAATATTGAATTATAAATAATATTTATATTATTACTTTATAAAGACAATAATGGATGATTGATCAAAAAAAATTATCCTACATCTTTTAATAATCATTATTGATAATTCTATCTGTAGCATCTTAGTATCTATATTCAAACTGATCGGAAAGCTCTGATAAGCATCCGCACTACGTCAGTACGACGATTGCGATCGACGTTATACGCGATTCTCGACTCTATCGGGGCGCAAAACGTGAAGATATCGTCTCACTCGGTCTGTATTTTGTGGCGCAATCAAATTTGGTAAATCCCTCCCCCGCATGCCAAGTTACAAACGACCGGCAATTTCCAACCGATGCGTCCGCCCTCGCGACGGCGCGTAAACTTACGTAAATATATGTAAACCGTAGGAGCAGATCAGATCGACGATCAGGATCATCGATCGATCAGTTCGGAGCATGATCACGATTGCGTCCGCAGTCTGGATCAGGATCAGGATCGAGTGTTTTGGCCAGATTAAGAATTTATAGAAAATTTAATTCAGAACGAAAGGTTTCCTTAAAAAGATAGCGGCCAAAAATCTTTGAAAATAACAATTTTTTTCTTTCATAAAAGTAAAATAATTTATATTTTTAAACTAAAATATAGAATATTCCTGAAAAGCTCTATTGTCTATAGCCAAAAAAAATATTTTTTTGCACATTCGAAACTGGTTAAAAAATTCATACTTTCCCTGACATTTGTAAAAATATATAAAATAATCATAATTTTTGGGTGCTAACTTTTTAAGGAAGTATTCTTCCCATGTTTATAGAAAACTTTTCGTTCAGAATTAAATTTTCTATAAAATCTCGAAAGTCTGGCCGGACGTTTGGGTTCACCCTGTATATGCAGGATGCATCGAAAGATAACGTCAATCGGCGCGGAGATGGTGGAGAATATTATTCGAAGCGGAAAATATAAATAGAGCTTATTCGGTGTCTTTTATTCTTTTAGGGAACTAAAAAGAGAAGGAATTTATGTATACCGCACCGCGATAACGCAGCGTTGTGTAGGAATGCGCAACATGTTGTTGAGATACCGCATTGAGATGCACTTGCGTGAGGAAGAAAGATATTTTGGATCTTTGCCAATAGAGAGAGAAAGAGAGAGCCCAAATTCGTTGAGCAATATCATAATTTTTCGTTTTGTAAATATAATAATATAAATAGTTCAATTTGCCAGAGAGAGATAAGTTATCAGTATCACTTTTTCTAAAATAGAATTTTGTATTTTTATTCACGTGTTCTCTCCAATAGCTACTAATTCGAGACGAACTCTCATCGATTTATAGCCGGAAATTGCTGAAATTGATCAGGATTAATTTTTTTTTTTTATAAATAAAATATTGTACTATTTACGTGTTCAAATATAAATATTTTTTTATATTAAAATTTTAAATAATGTATTTTGAAAATTACAATTTTTATTATATACAACACTGATAATTTATCTAATATAACGAAACATTTTTGAGAACGGAGTATATATTTATTTAAATAAAAAAAATTAGAATTAATAAAATGTATTTACTTGATTGAAAAAAAAAATTTATTTTTAATGTATATATATGTTTATATTTTATATCGCGACGTTATGCGCAGATACATATAATGAGTGTACGTGTGTGCGTGCATGCGTGCGTGAAGAAGCTGCAATCAGGGCTTACAAAGGTTGTAGCATTTCATAAAGGTCAGATCTACCACAGCTCGTACCTCCATCCTCCCTTAGGGGATATTAAAATCAACCCCAACCGGGCCAGCCTTTTTCTTCTCGAACGCCTCCGGCTACGTCAATATCTTCTTGTAACGGTTGTTCAGCTTTCTCTCTCTCTCTCTCTCTCTCTCTCTTTTTTATTATCCTATCTATTTTATATTCTTTCGTGACGATAGCGCGGATAAAACCCTCTATTTCTCGAGCATAAATTTGACGGATGATGCAGCAGCAGCGGTGCGTAAAAATTCCGGTTTGAAATTTCGTAACTACATCTTGACAGAAATTAGTATCTATCTCGCTTTCTCGAACGCGATATTACTCGACGTCAATCTGTGATAGTTCCTGAATTCTTCAATTAAATCTTGCTCCACTTTCGCAACATCTGGTAACGACTTGTCGAATTTGCCTTGCGTATTTCTGGGACTTCTCGAGGGCATCGTGCAAATTAAGAACTCTCCACGGGGCACGAGCTCCCCCTCTTCTTCTACTCGTCCCTCCTCGGTCGCGAGAATAAATTGATAAATCTGAGAAACGCGATCCTTCGCGAGCGTAATGACAGATTTTCCGCGAGTATTGATCGCCACCGCGAATCCTCTCACACGTGCGAGAACGTGAACTTTTCCGCCTCGTTTTTCTCCGTCCAACTATCCGGCCACATCCACGCATATCCATCGACATGCTTCGGGTTGGATGATAAATCTGATATCGCCACGCGAGACAACTTCGGCGGCGCTCTCTCTTGCTGGAAAAATCGAATCGCATCGCCTGGCGGTGATGGGTACATCGCACGTGTCGCATACAGGGTGTACGTGAATTATGACAAAATACGCAAGCATATTCTTCGGAGTTCTCTCTAAACTTTTTTTTTTTCATCATAACTCTGACATCAATAATTAATTCTGAAATACATAAGACTTTTCTTCCTTTTCGCTTTCTTATATAGGGAGCTTTGTTTACTGACAATTTTACTGACGTTTTAACATTATTATGTTTTTAAATTTTATTTTATTTTATTTTATTAAGAATATTCGAGAATAATCGAAGAAACGAAGAATAATGTGATCGTTCAAACATAAGATACTCCCTCCCTCACGTTTGTTTGCGGTACATCTTGTGTATATAAGTTCGCAAGGACGAGAACAGATTGTTTTACGGGGGTAGTGTTTCGCCGGTAACGGTCTAATAAAATTGACGTTGCAAGATACGTCGTCGTATATATAACATTACGGCGCGCGCGTGCCCACGTCACGACACTCGAGCTCCCTTAATAAAATTAATTGGTCGGTTCCCTGCCTCCGCGTCTGTCATCGGCAATAGTTGGCTCGACAATCTTGACGGAGGAAACAATTTTCCGGAGCACTTTTTTTTGTGAATATTACAACGAGAGAGGTGTGGCTCCTTTACCTTTAATCGTTGGAAAACGTGTAGTTCAATTCTTTGCAATTTTTCTTCTTTGTTCCTTTTCAATTTTTTAACCAATTCAAGTATTTTAAAGCACGTATAGAGAGCGCGTTAACAAAAATTTAGAGAGAAATTATTTGATATAAAATAGCGAGTTATTTCTGTTTGACACTTATGGTTTCGTCAAGGTTTTTTTTTATACGTACTTCCGGATGGTACTTAATTTACATTTTATCAATTGCTTTATCCCGTTCATTGCTTCGAAAAGACCTTCTCTCAGGAGTAAACTTTCTCATTTCTTCATTCATCAGCTCGATCGAATCACATTTATAAATAAAATGCTCGCGGTACCATCGGCATTCTTGCGTGCCACGACACGCTTTCCTGCGCAATTTTTCATGCATTTATTTTCATTAAATGATGGATTCGATCAAGATCCGCGAAGCGTTAACACTTTGTCGTGGGATCTTTAGGAAATTTGTCGAACGCTCGTTTTTTCTTGCTCCCCCGACAGATTCTCACGAGAGAGTTCCTAATCGATATTCAGAAAAACATTATCTATCTTTAATCAAAAAAAAATTCTTGCTTGAAATTGTTTTGATTAAATTTTTTGTAATCATGGAGATCCAGGAAATGTAGATTTTTGTAATGAATGGATGTATATTTTTGAAATCTGTCTTGAAATATGGAAAAAAAATCTTCAATAAGCAGAAATTTTTTTTTTTTTTTTATATATAATTTGCAACAAATTCTCGTTCACAGAAACAATAGTCTCGCGGAAAATCTTCGCGATCGACCTCCACAGGTCATTCGCACCGATCAATCCGCGAATCGTCCTAACGGATTCTCGCGTGCAGAGAGTTTATTTGTCAGATTTCGCTGTCGACGAGGGGAGGCAAAAAAAAAAGACGAGAAGCGAGAAAGGCGAGGCTGCTAATTTAGTGGCGCGACGCATTAATGCCAGGTGAATGACGATATAACTCGGGCCGCACCCCTGAAAAGACTATCCAATAATAAAATCCGCGTCATTTGGCTAAAAGCTACCGCGAAGGAGGATATCTAGTATCAAGGTGTGGCGGTTGTTGCGACCCTTATCACGCGACCTGCACCCACCTTGCGCAGATCTGTGTGTGTGTGTGTTTCATATTTATCTCCTCCTTTTCCTATTCTCTTTTTTATCCTAGCCACGACGGGGATAGGATGACACGCGCGCTCGAGGAGATGGACAGTTTATTTTAATTGAATTTTGCAACTAGGCTAACGTGTCTCTGTCATTATATAGGCGGCAACAATAACCATTGTTCCGAGTCTCGATACGGGGTTGGCTCATTAATGGACATCTCGCGGACGTACGTGGCTTTTTCCCCACGATCCTTTTTTTTCGCCATTTTTTTTTCCCCTTGCCTCTGTCTTCCTCGAAACCGCCGGGCATCGTCGCTCATTCGTGTTGCATTTCTAATCCTTTATCAACGATACTCGAGTTGCTTTCGTTATTCTTAGACGAGTCACGCAAATATCGTCTTGTCGTGTAATGGAAATTTCGATTATTGGAGATTATTGAGAAAAAAATAAAAAAAAAGGAAGATATATATGTTCGTTGCACACTTGAAAGAATTATGACAGATACAAAATTTTATTGCACACGGGATTGTCTCGATTGCCACTATTTTTTGAATCGATCGAGAGACAATCTAACAGTACACGTATTATAAAACAGATATTCGTACCTCTCGATATCCATGATGATAAAAAACCTTGTCGAACCAAATCGTTTCTCCGATAGTTTTCAGTGGCTCTCTGTAGTTTGATATAGAAAAGGCAGAAAGAATGAAGAGAAAAATGATTCCTAAGAAAATTGCACGAAACATTAATCGCTGAATTTTGCTTATTTTTGTTGCTTTTGTGTCGAAGCATTTACGCGAGGATCCATTGATTTTTTTTTTTTTTCGACTCTTTGATTTTTTATTCTTTAATAGAACCGTTCTAACTGAAACAATATCGACAAATTATCCAATTGCTCGATGATAATAAAAATATAAATTTTCGATGTCGACTACTAGAGTTGCACGAGACTTAAAACAAGACAATATTCGTAAAAATATTATATTGGTATTGAAAATTAAAATATCTTGACAGCAAAAATCTTGTATCGTCTTGTCTCGATTTAATAATTTTTTTTTAATATTGAACAATTGTTTAAAATAATATTTAATATAATCTTTATAATATGTAATAATTTAAGATAATAATAATTATTATTTATTTTTAATTATTACTATTTATTATATTATTATTTATGTTATTTATTTACACTAGTTCTTTTAAAAATCAACGATAATCTTAGCTTGAATTTTGTCTAGATAACTAATTAAAAATCGAATTTCGAGAAAAGACAAAATAATATCAATTATTAGTCTTGATATCTCGTGCAACCCCATCGACTTGACGTAAGACTTTTTTGTCGATACTTTTTAGTCAAATCTGCCACTGGCTGATACATGAAAATTCTCGAGTCATCCAAAGTCCGGTAGAACGGTACAATTTGTGAGATAGAGGGGGAGGGAGGGAGGTGTTTGTGCATCGATTGTGGTGCTCGGGTCAAATCGATCGGTTCGCGCGCTGCTGGAGGAAGAAACCGGTTTCCCTCGTGGAGCGATTTAACGTTCAGCGGTTCTCCGCGAGTGAAACGAACGCCGCGTGTCCTGGTCGATTAACGAGCAGGACCGCGAGAAGGAAACGAAAACGGTTGCTCCGTGCAACCTGTGTGTGCGCTTAGAAAGTTGCCGCCGCCGCTGATGGCGGCGACACGTAATCTGGAACGACGAACGACGGACGGTTTCGCAAACGACGCTCGACGACTCGGCGGCTCCACGACAATATTCCTCACGGGAGTGGAATATTCTCCGGGGAAATGATTCGATTTGCGACCGCGTAATCTGATTCGCGATAGCGTAATTTCGCGACCAAGTATAATGCACATCGACTTTTCCAATAGGATCGCCTTATCACGAGAGTGATTATTAATACTTTAGGATAAAATTTTGATTAGAAATGATGGATTTATAGATGCAGGGGATTTTATTCTAAATTATGTAAATCTTACATATAAAGAATGTGAATATCATCATATATATATACATGTGACAGATTCGAAATTAAATTTCACGTATAATATTTAAGCTATGAAATTGTTCCATGAATTATTAAAAGAGATTCGAATTTTGTTCATCGAAATTTATCAACTCCATGTAGAAGCCAAGTGATCAGCCGCGATTTAAATTTAATGTACGAATAGATTTCTATTCTAGAGCTTCGTCAGAATAAAGAGAGCTGAGTTACACACATACAGAAATGGGGACAATGCGATTAACAAAGATAAATTGTAACGCTACAATAAATAGTAAAACGAATATTGTATAAGGGACCGTTTATATATATGATCTATATTTACTCCTGCAAAAAAAAAAACACCACATGGTGTGATGACTCGTCAAAAGTCTCGCGATGCTCACTCGACACGCGCGTTTCGTGCAGAAGATTATGCGCTTCAAAAATGCGAGCAGATTGACTTTTTATTATCCGTAATATGGTCGTGCACAGTCGGCAACATCTGGATCGATATGCACTGAATAATCCGTGAAGTTCGTGACTCGGTCAAATCTCGACTCCTTTATTCTTTTCTTGACAATTTGTCATTTAATAAATTAAATTTCTCCTTGCATTTTTTTTCTCTCGCCCGCAAACGCATTTATGAGATGTTAATAGACTCCCAGTTTTTTATACATCTTGAATAATGGATTATTTATATATTTTGATAATAATTATTGTTTATAAATTTTTTTATAATATTTTTTTATATATACATTATAAATAATAACTATTATTTATAATGTATATATAAAAGATATTAATAAAAACATTTATTTATATAATTGAATAATAATTATTAATTTATATAATTTATTAATTTTTATTAATAATACATAAATTGAAAAATAAATGTAATTTAAATTTCTCGTAGAATTCTTCGCACGACTTAATATATATTTCATAAATTATGCTCGGATTAATTTTACCACTTCTCTCTCTACTATAAAAAAGTCTAAGGTGAATTTTGCATCGGGATTTGCATCTGAAAATCGTCGTGCACCTTACATACCTTGACCCTTGACCTCTTTTAGTCGCGATAAATGCAACCCAAATTCTCTCCGCTATCGTCGTTACTCCTTCGTCACGAGACTTTGCAAAGTGTGAAGCCAACACTTGAGAAAAACGTATAATTGCTTCGCTTGTGTGCCAGGAGGTTTATTGCCGCCCCAAATACAACATATTGTCAATTGTTTCTGCTTTTAACGTGAACCGTAAAATCAATTAGAGTGACAAATAGATTGTGCGCGACAATATGATACTTTGATAAATTAAAGTAATTATATAAAATTTAATACATCAATTATAGGGCAATGTAAAATATATAAAATAATAAAATTATATAGACGATAAATGGAATAGGTTGAAAGTATAAATATTTTATATACAGGGTGTATAAAAAATATGAATATATAAAAAAACAAATAATTGTTATAAAAAAAATATTATAAATTATTATAATTTTTTTTTTAAACAATTATTTTCTTTATACATAAAATTATTACAATAAGATTATCTAAATCTAAATATTTGACGAGATATTTTATATTTTATATCAAAATATGTCAGATTAAAATATAAAAATAACTCGAAAAATACTTAAAGAAAAAGTACTATCTTTACAACTATTCTAGGTCATAATAATATTGCAGTGCAATGCGTCACATAAAATTCTACAATTTTTGTATGAAACATTTTTTTCGAAATATTAAAAATTTCAACATTTTTTTTGTATATCCTGCATATTAGAGATGTTGAAAAAAAAAATTACGTTATAACGAATCGTTAATATTATTTTATTACTATTGGGGCCTTTGATGAACGATCTGTCACTTTATCGAAGCGAAGGTCAATGCCACGCGAAGACTTGCGATGAGAACTCGGCTGACACCGCGCTCAACACCGCGAATCTACACACACTTGTACCGTCGATACATCCGGAACGGAGGGTATGACGTAATAAGGAGGGAAGATGCAGATGATGAGGGGCTTAATGTCGTTTCTCTGTCGCGACGAACGATCGTAAAATCGAGTGACACGGATCACGATGCGTATATCGGTTATATACGTTCCTCCTCGTCATCGTCAAACGGGAAGACGGATCTCTCGAACGACGAAACGCGGACCTCTCTCTCTCTCTCTCTCTCCATGACACCCTGTATATTCCGTACACGTAGCCAGGTGAGCTAACGGTGCTCCGAAGCGGTGAAGTAACGGACCCCGCCGCGATTTGTCTCGTCGTTGTACCTTTATTTCACGGGATGCTCGAGAATATATCGCGCCTCATCTGCTTCCTCGAACGATCGCTACGATATCGGGAATATATCGTCCTTTTTTAATCAGGGACGGGGCTCAATTAATTTTCTCTTACGTATCGCCGAGCAAAATTCCATCTTGCTCTCTAAGCTTGATAGTTTTCGAAGTTGAGCAATGTTATTAATTATCAGAATGATGGACGATACTTTATTTTCACGATATGTAGAGAGATTTTTACGTCAGTGGTGTTACGAGCGCGCGAAAAGAAATTGCTTAACATCGCGTATGCGAATAAACTTAAATTATTGTCAGGCGTCAAAATGCTCTTCCGCAACACACGTTCTTTCTCGCTCACGCGTACACACACATATGCATTCAGCAGACCGAAGTTTTCGGAATGAATGGCGGTGAAACATTTATGCGTCTGCGAGCCGCAATGTGCATAGGACGAGAGAGAGAGAGAGAGAGAGAGAGAGAGAGAGAGAGAGAGGCTATATATGTCGGCGAAACTTTCTGCGACGCTGAATTAGAACTGAATACAGATTTCTCGTTGTATGTATTACCGTACATTTTGTGTGCCAACTATTGATTTTAACGCGAAGCCCTCACGGATGAGTACGTTGTTGGAGCGATGGAAAATAATATTTAATTGGAGAAAATCGTCGACGAATTACTTTGAGACAGATAGGCACTATTGTAGTTTTATTATTCTCTCATGACTTTTTTCGAAAGAAGCAGAAATTCTTTTAAGCATGTATGTGTCATATGTCTCACGTTGACATAAGCATAAAAATTTCATAGACTGTCTTCTGAATTAATAGAACTTGAACACGATTCTCTTAATGGTTTGGAAATTATTTAAGTTTAATGTTAGTATTGATTCGTCTCTGAAAAATCAAGTATTGTAGCACTTATTGACAAGGGAAAAGCATTGTCAACGAAATAAAAATTCACATAAGAAAACTCTAATAAAATTTGTGCAAAACTTGATTTAAATCCATTTATTCGTTTAAAATTTATTTACTAAAAATCATAGAAAAATATTATCTGTCTCTCTCTCTCTTTCTGCAAATTACTCTTACTATTATTTTTTTTCCTAATAAATATTAAATATTAAAACAGATTTTTTTTTCAGCAACGTAATTAGTATCAATTTATATCGAAGTTATGTAAATAACATAATTCGCACTTATATATATTACATACAAAATCCCAGTTTCTATCAAGTACATAAAAAATAATTTATACGTTAATAATTAAACGCAAAATTTTGTTGGCTTCATTATTATTAAGTCTACTGTCATCTTATCGATGGTTTCTGTTGCACGCGGAACATCCGCTCTATTATTACTGATTTTCGCGATTATAACAATGCAGTGTGATAAGATGATGCGATGGATACGTATTCGCGGATACGAGATTAGTGACAATACCTGTATTATGCGCGCGCTGTTGACGACCCTATCTCTGAATAACTGTGACACTCTGTTATATAGAGCGTTAATGAACTGATCTCCCAACTGAAGTGTAATTCACATGTTTATTATTTTTATCACGACACAAGTATGCTGATAACTAGTGAGAAAAGTAGGAAACGCTGGATTAAATGATTTTAAATAAAAACTCTATCGATTATCGAATAGCTTACTTTTAAGCCAATGATTTTAAATCCGTTATTTTTAAAAAGAAATGGGAAAAGCATAAAATTGTGAAAAGCTGACATCTCCATATATTTTTAAAGTTTTAAAGGAAAATTATTTATATATTGTACAAATAAAAATAAATAAAAATTGTTTTATTTGTAATTAAAGGCACGCGACTTTTCTGTCCCACTAATGGACGTCATGTAGCGGTAGAGATTATTCCATTCAAATGGAAAGCGGCGAATCGATAGTCGATAGGAATCGAATCGTTCGGTGTTCGCGAGATATACACGCGACGATAGATGAACCGGTGATAAATATTAAAGAACACGGTTATGAAAGGCAAACGCGCGACGGAGGCGCACACAGAAGGGTCATTGAACTCTACGTCGTTCTCAAACTTGTTTTCGCGAGGAATGGCTCGCGAGGAATTTAGCAATGCGAAATATCTCTTATCTAATCGTTCCCATATCATTGATCGTGTTACGCTTTTTCGTAAGTAGCTAGTTAAAAGCCAATCAGCTGATTGCTGTCAGATCTCCCGGCGAGAAACTCTGCTCTTTTGCATTGCATAAGCAGCATTATAATAATTTTATTTGCACTAATAATAGATTATTGGATGAAAAATGAAACGAAAATAAAGAAAGGCAAACAAAAATGTCATCGATGAGGTGGAATTGAAAAGAGATTGCAAATTGATCAATTTATCGATTAACTTTGAAAAAGGATTTTTTTCTTTTCAATCTGGAAGCAATCTAAAAATATCTTTTTTTTTTTGGAATTTGTAATATAACATAAAATTTTAAAATCGACAAAAGAAAGTTCGCGTGATGTTCGTGTGACAATAAAAAAATCGCAGAAACCACACTGACACATGTTTGACATAATGCGATTTCTTGCACTCTCTGAAAGAGAGTGCGAATAGTAATTTAACAAGGATAATAAGTAGAGTATCGTAGGATCAGTGAAAGTCTATCCGGGATACTGATGAGCGTAGGAGAAAAGTCGTTGGTTTATTCATTATTGCAGGACAATGATACTATGATAGTACGACGAGGGAATTTATATATTTTAATTGATTTTTTTTTCTCTCTCTCTTTCTCTCTCAAGGTTCCGACTATGCAATCAACTATGAATCTTTCGCTTGGAAAGTCCTTCGCGGCATCTTGGCATCTATTAAAATTAATGACGTACACTTTCAATGCGCTGTCTGTTGCTAAGGACCTCAAGTCGAGTATCATTTAATGTGTGATTCGCACCTTGTGGTATGTCGCTCATAGTTGTTATCAATTATTCCGAGAATGATAATCTTTAATCGAAGACTTACATATAATTCTTTTTTGCAAAAATTTATTTTTTTTTTATTTATCTATATAAAAACCGATAAGAATTTACTGATTCAACATTCATCCTATTCTTTTAAATTTTGTAATAATTTTTTTTTTAATTTTTATTTCTTATATAGACATTTTAGATTTTTATTTAAAATTATTTTTTTTATTTTATTAAAATTATGAATGCTGAACTTTTAATGATTCTATTTTATACATATTCGTATTTAATTTAAATGATATTTCTCTCGTTTTCTTGCAATCCTGCACGAAAATGTATCTCTGAAAAACTCGGTTTTAATTTCGAGCGTGACGAGGAAATATTTGTATAAATTTAAATACTTCCCAAGAGTAATTAAATAAATTTAATTACTTTAGGGAAGATCGTAAGCGATAAAAATGTTTGTCGACGATTTTTAAAATACGTCAACAAGAAGCTGTAATTAGGAATGCGATGATCTCGTTTTATCTCCGTCAAAGCTCTTCTCTCGAAAAATGCGACGATAATCGCGACGGATATTTTTGAACGACGGGGGGGAGGAATCAAGTTCCGTATTGTCGGCCGCCAATTTGTAAGCCGCCGGCGGAAGCCTTACGTATTCAACGATGACTCACATTTCCAGGAGTCTAACTCATCCCCTTTCTCACCCACGACAATGCATCGCCGCCCATTGTTTTCCCTCCCCGGCTCCCGAAATCGACTGCTCCTCCACGATATGACATACTTCACCCAGTTTCTCTCTTCTTTTTTTTTCACGTCGCGGACTCTGCCATTTTCACGCTGTAATTTTCATTTAGACGTTTATTTCAGTCCATTTATTTCGAGAACGACGATAAAAATGGCTGAGATAATTCGTATAAAGCTATTTCCAGATTCCACCTAAATTGAAAATAAAGTGCTAACATCTTTATTTTGAGCTTTAAACGACGATTATTATTAAAGAGTCAATTTTTATTCGCAATAAAATTTTTATCCCCAAAAACGGATGTTGTGGTTATTTAAAATCGTCGAAAATAAAATGACAAATTGACAGCTCTATTGCTATCAATAATAAGTCCGATTGCCCGATTGAATTATGCTGAATAAACAAGAATAAAATTATTATCAGTTTTTAAAATAAAGTATCAGTACTTTAAATAAAACTAAAGGAAGGAGGTTCTCGCCGTAATATTAAAGAATTTATCGTATCATTTCTTTAGCACTCAACGCAGTATCGTAATAAATTGCATTAAACGAATAATTATTAGCATGATATACTGAACCAGATAGAAACACGCCGCTCAGCTTCGAGAAAATGATCTCGTGCTTGGAGCTGGTCATTCGAACGACGATAAGATTACGATTTTATTAAACAAATAGAGACGAGATAAACACAGATTCGCCGGGATAGGATATACCATTACCGTCTTAACGACCGCTCCCTTCGGTGCTGTGCCAGTTAAAGTCTCTCGATCGATGACGATGCTTCCTTGATTAACGGTTTGGCGTTCGGATGAGAAAAAAAAGGGACAACTTTGGAGCACAATATCTGGCCTTAATGATCCATTTGTACATCTCATACATCTTGCAATGTAATGTTCTTCATTATATTACATTTTTCTTCAATATAGTTTTTTTCGTGGAAGATATGTCAAAATTGATATAGAACTGATAAATGAGAAGATGAGTTGGTTCGTTTTTTTTTCTCAAAGAATTGCAAAAAGATAATATATAATTATACATGTTTTTATATTAATTTATTTTTATATTTTTTAATATTTATTTACTATTTATTTAATATTTAATATTTATTTAATATATATATATATATATATATATATATATAATTTATTTATTAATAATAAATATTTATATATTTAAATATAAAATATATATTATTTATAAATATATATTTTATATTTATTTATATATATAACATTTAATATATATTTTATTTAAAATATGATTATGTATTAGATGCCAGTAGTTAGCACACTAATTATGAAATAATTATGAAGTAATTTAGCAATAGCTTCGGGATGTATGCGCTTATAATTTAATTATATTATAGAATGTGTTACAAAGCACGCAATGCTAATAAATTAAAACTTACTATTAATTACTATTAATATTCATTAATGACAATGGAGGAACCTCCTCTTTCGTGATTGTGCCCGCACAGAACAACGGTTAAGTATATCCTATGGCCTTGACTCAAGCTCGAGCCGCTTCCTGAAGAGGTTAATACCCGAAACGCATCGTTGCCTCTTAGGGTTGGAGCGTGTCGTGTTGTACGGTTCAAGTTTTCAGCGCTTTGCTCGAAGAATCAGCCGTTCGACGTTCCTGTTTATTTTCTAACTCTCTCGTAAGTTTGAAGGTCGAAGAAACTCGGGCGAATAATTTTATTAAATTTATCGATCGATCAGTGAAATACCCAAGTTTTTAATTCGTACTATATTAATGACTGTGACGAGAAAAAAAAAATTATAAGACAAATGTTTTCATTAGTACAATAGTTTTGATTGAGATACGATGTCTTAAATTTATTTCTTTTATTTTTTTCGAGAAAGAAAATAACAAGATGAGGCTTTTTCCGTTTTTTTTTTCTTTTTTTTTTCTCAAAGAATTTGAAAAAAATAATATATTTTATTTGAAATACGAATTATGTAGTAGATGCACTAATTATGAAATAATTTAGCAATAAAAAGAATAAGAATTCCATTTAATTGAAAAATGTGAAATTATTTTTATACTCTCGACACGATATGAGACAAGTTTCTCGAGTTCAGTTTGAAGATTTTTATGCGAAGGAAATAAATAACGAACTAAGAGTTATATGCGCGTTTCTATTAAATAAAAAAAAAATTCTATTTCTTTTTTCTTCGCGAGAGAGTTATTACGATTTATCGCTACTTCCTTCGTGTTTTTTAATTCGTATTCTACTCTAACGTCGCGCCGAATCACGGCACATGTTTGCCGGTCAATTAAGAAATTCACGGCGCGATTCTCACCGGTCCGGTAACGCAGGAGAGACGAACGTATGTTGTCGGTGAATGTCCGCGGGGGTCGTCGACCCAGGCCCCGACCACCGACCGGAGAAAAGAGGAGGTCTCGCTTGTCTTCCTCTCGACTTTAAGACCGAGTACGTCTCGTCTTTTGCGATGCTTCCAGTCGGCCAGCACTGCTTGCCTTCGACCTTGATCCTCGATGCTGAAAACCTTCGGTCGTGGCCGATTATCCTCCGTAATACGATGTCGTCATCGAGCCATGAAGGCCCGAAAGGCCGTTTTGCTCTCTCTTTCTCTCTCTCTTTCTCTGGCGCAATTTGCGCATTATAAGATCCCTTCCTGATATATAGTGTCCAAAAAATTCTCAAATAAATCGAAATAATATTTCTGGAAGCATCGATAACAATATATTATCGAAGATTATTGCGAAAAATCCTTTCTCGAAGTTTACTTAATTTTAATTAATTAATACTCTAAAATTGAAATTAATTTATACACTCTTATTTTATATGTTTTTAAAATGAAAAATAGACTCATAATTATATTCACATTTTGTGAATCATTGACAAGATATTTTCAAATATTCTTTGAAAATATTGCAAATTTACTTTTTTAATGAAAAAAATAGTTGCAAAAATAATCAAGTTATTTTGTTAAATGTTTATAAATTTTATTATCTTTAATTATCCAAAGAATCATCTGAGGGGGGGAGGCAATATTATTAACATTATCAATAAGGAGATCTTCCCACATTACATACTCATGCATCTTCCTTTCATTCTTCTTTCAGCAACTGTTTCGCAGTCAACCGCAAGGCGCGACACCGCAGCAACTGCAGCTGCTTCAGCAGCAGCAGCAACAGCAGCAGCAACAATACCTGGCCGCGTCCCAGGCGCAGCAGCAGCAACAACAACAGCAGCAGCAGAACTTCCCCACGGCCCCGTATACCGTTATCAGCGGTCAGGAACCTTACGTAGGTGCACTGATAGCCGGCGCACCGCCGCCAGTCGTACCGCAGTATTATGGGGTCGGGCCCTGGGTCTATCCGGCCGGACTGCTGCCGCAGGCGCCACCCCAAGCGGCCGCACCACCGCCACCCCGACGACCGCTCACCCCCTCCTCGGCGGCGGCCGCGGCCGCTGCCGCACAGGACACCGCGAACAATCTGGCACAAACGGTGAGCTAATTATACGCGCTTGCTAGAGATAATTATAAATCTGTGCGCGAAGAGAGGATGAAAAAAAAGGGGTCTCAATATTCATGAATTATATTTGTATAACTGCAAAAATAAAAGGATTTATTCCCACTGTCTCTGCGCCATCGCGTTATAAAGAAATTATTATTGTAGAATCTAGTCAGCATCAATATGAGTTAAAAATTATCTAAGATATGTATATATATGTATCTTTACAAATTCGAAGAATGAAAATTTCACAATTTTTGGCAAGATTTTCAACAAGAAGTCCGTCCCTCTCTATTTTTTTTAAATAAAAACACGATAATGAATTTTTGGGATGGCATGCTCGCTTCGGTGCACGTGCTTCCAAATAAATCAAGCCGCACGAGAGTCTCGCGATGATGCGCGAACCATGACCATTAAATGAAAGGGTTAAATTTAGACGGGGTAAGATAGAGTGTTTAGGAATTAGGTGTACCGCGTACCGCGAATTAGGTGTGGTTCTAATCCTGTAATAGCTATTTTCTCTCTTATGTTGCCGCCTCTCTGTGTCGCGAATAACTGATGATACCTGTTTTCTCCGTGCTTGACGTACCATGAGAAGCGCTTATTGTACCAATTAGAAGCTGCCACGTTGCTCTCCTCAATTGTAGCCAAATATTTCACTGCAGTGACAAGTGGAGGAAAAGTGGGAGTATGTGTGCGAGATACCGGGGAATCTGTTTTCAATTTGTAAAATTAAACGTTCAATTTGGCGAGTTTACGTCTATTTACATGCAGTGCAATAACATGTAGACAGGAATTTCTGGTTATTTAAATTGAAAATTGTGCAAACGTTCAGATCTTTTCAAAATTTTCACATTTTTCTGAAGTCACAAAAAAATCTTTACGTTTAAAAATTAAAGTTTTGATACAATATGATTCAGTTGTTATAAAAACCGCAAGTTGCTTCAATCAAATTTTTTTCGTTTTCTTTTAATTTACTTTTTTTTTAAATTTAATTTTAAGATTAATAGATTCTGAAATTATCGATACTCTTAATAATATGTTTCTGCAATATAATTAATTAACTAATGTTTCTGCAATATAATTCAATAATGTAATAAATTATTTTACAGGTTCAGGGTCAGTATCAGGTGATACCAGCTTATTATGATCAGAACGGTTCCATCGTCATGGGAGGCGTTCGCGGTCTGAGTTCAGCGGCGACTCCCATGAGATTAGTTAGCCCCGCGCCAGTTCTCGTGAACAGAGCCCCGTCTCAGCCTCCACCGGGTCCACCGGCGCCACCACCACCGAACCTATATTCCCAGCCGACCCCGACATCTCACAGCAACGCCACGCCCGGCGAATGTCTAGGTGAGCCTAACGGGAATCTCGTAGTCTCTGGCACTACTACCGTCCTCCTTGTACAAACATACTTGTAAGAAACCTTGTAAAATCGTGTGTATAACATTTTGTAAAGATATATATCTTTCTCTCCTTTCCTCATCGTGTAACACGTGTGTAAATGCATGACCGTGTGCTATGACAAGAAATTGTCCGATTATGATAATAACCAGTGCCAACGTTTGATCGTTTTCCACTTTCTAATTAATTTACCTGTTTCCTGTAAATACGCGCGAAACACACACCACGGCACACTGTAATATTGTGAAAAGAAGAGAAAAGAGGAAGCCATTGATAAGAGGGCTCGCGTGTCGTAGATAGGACAACGATACCTGATGAATCCATCGAACAAAAGGTTATTCTGCGTAATAATAGAGATACTATTGTCATTGGTCGTTGCGTATACAGTGTCAGATTTTAAAAATTTAAAGTTTGTAAAACAAAAGAATGTTTATGAATTAAACATTTAATAGATTGTTAGATCACGATTCCTGTACATTGAAACTTTTTACTTGAAATGCGATAAATGAGTATGTAGAACCTGAGAATTCGTATCATATCATATTTTATAATTTAAATCAGCTACAGTCATAAAAAAAACAAGATAAAATTTTAATTTTTAGAAAAAGAAAAATTTATTATTTATTAATTGCTATTTCCATATAAATGTAATATACGGGATACGAAAACATATTTTTTTCACATTTTTCTCCCTGCCTTTTAAATTTTCTACGCATTATCAGAAAAGATTGATATGAAATCACAGAGTTTCTTATCACGAATGTGAATAGCTAATTTCTCTCTATTACATAATCTTTCTCTCGGAAATATAATACCCGCGATATAATCATGATCCTGATACGAAAGTTCGAAGCGTTTTACACACGCGAACGAGATCGCCGAAATTTTATTTTTCCGGATTCGGAGGGTAATCTGTTGTCCTTATCTACACCCCCGATCGCTCAAACACGCGATCGCAAGCGGCGCGGCGTGATGTGTGTATTTTACCGCTAAGGCTTCTCACTTCGTAAGACGGTGTTAAGGTTTGGTATAACGTAACGCTAATCACACTTACGACGACTAAGAGAGCGCGTGTGGGTTTCTCGCGGGCTTTTGGTGCAGGTCTGGCGGCGTGCAGCGCAGCGGCAGTGGTCGCACAAGCCCAGGCGGTTGCGGTGCAACAGGCGCAGCAGCAAGGCTCGGGACTTGCCGCGGGTTTAGCGGCCCTAGGATACGGCAGCTCCCCGCTCGGGGCATTGGGCTCACCTGCCCAACTACAGAATACAGGTATATATCATCGTCGAGATCTTTCCCGGATCTTCTTCGAGCGTACCGTCCTCGTGTTGTCCTTGGAGAATCCTTTTTTATCTCTCTAGGAAGCCGACGATTTTCTCCGGTCCCTTAGACACGCGATTCTTCTTCCATCGACCTATTTTAATCCAAGCCTGTATATTTAAAAAAAATTGAGATTGCATGTAACGAAGCTTCCTATAAGTTCATAATACGTAATTCCATTTTTTTTTTATATAGATTGGAGGTAAACTTAAAAAAATCTTGTACATATAATCAGTATAATAACCATAATTTTTAAAGGGCCATTTTTCAAAAAATACAAAGTAAGTATGCGCTTGTATGAAAAACAAGTATGCATATTAAGTGGTCAAGTGAAAGATAGAAAAAGAAGAAAAATTTGGGTCACTGCATATATTGTAATTATTTGTCAATAGTCGCAGAGTATATATATATGGTAAGATATCACTTTTTATAAAGATCTGTACGAAGGAAAAGAGTGAGATAATTTATTACAATTGAAAAAAGAATAGAAAAAAATAAACATCTTGAAATATTCTTAGTTTTTTTTTTTTTCAACTCGAGCGCTTTTTTCCTGGGACCAGAGAATTCCTTTCGGCTCTCTACATTGGTGGTGTGTGTACGAATTTTCATATACAAAAACAAAACAACCTAAGGTGTTCTTGCATGCTTCATATATAATCCGATTGATTTGTATTTTCGTGTTAAACATAGTTAACCTTCTCTCAGTCACGCGCCTTTCTCAGTAGAGCGTTTGTGCCGATTTGTTGATCATCATAATCCTTTCGATATTGTTACGTCTTTTAACATGCTCGATATCGGTCGACCTCGAGCACCCCGTGTTAAGATGACGGTGTCCGTCTTGTGTGCAGGTTTAGGCCTCGGTGCGTCTTCGACCGGCAGACGAGATTCCTTTGATAGAAATACTTCAGCCTTCAGTCCAAGCTTGGAATATAGCCGGGCGAAGTGGCCTCAGAGTTACGGCGCCCTCGGTAAGGATCGCTTTGTTGTGTGTGAAATGTATTCTGATACACAGGATGTGGGGCATCTAAAGTGATAAGCTTGCGGCGAATATTCTCGTTGCACACATGAAAAATATATGAAGAAGTAACGATAAAGAGAGTTGAAGAAGAATTATTATATATTTGCTTTGCTATTGCATTTTTCTTGTTAAAATAAAAGACTTCTCTTATCGGTTTTTTTTTTTTTTTTCGTATATTGTGACAGCAACGAAGATATTTTCGAGTATTGTGACTGCTTTAGATGCCTATACACAGTTGTGAGACATCTCGGAATCATAGACGCTCGATTTTACCTATGTTGTACATTGTGTCTATAATATATCGTAATTTTCATGTACACGTGCTTTTGTATACATAACTCGGCTATGCTAACAACACTACCCTATTTTAAAATTTATCCTGACGTTATGAATTATGTTGCGTCCTGATGCTCGAGACGGGAGTGAATAAGCGCCAGCAAGGATGTCCGGTTTAGAGCGATCAGTCCATGCCATTGTAATTCATATAACATTTTAACATAACACGCTGTGCGACTAGATTTAGCCTTTATACATTGTACATTGCTTCTATAAAAAAAAAATTGTACAGAGCATTATTCGACTTATCAACGAAATAAGAAGTACATTCTCTTAATTCTGTAGATACAGGTATTTGAAATACAATGTACCTAGATAAAGTGTACCCAAGTACAATCTAAGTATTTTCGTAATATGCAATTTTATATAGTTTCAAGATTTATATTATTAAATAAACATTTAAATTTGTGAAATATTTTTATTTTGTGCGTGGTAATTTGTTTTTCTAATATGTGTATTTGATTTCTTATACGCAGGTACAGTTACCGCATCACCGAGTCCTTTAGGATTGTCATTAACACCGCCACCGACCTTAGGCGGATCTCTAGGTGGTCTTGTCGGAGGAGCCAGTCGAGTATCAGCAGCTCCCGGTGCCGAAGCTAAATTCCGTGCGAGCGCGGTTCCCGCTCTGACAGCCAACGGAGTGTTTGGTTCTAGTAGCTCTCTGTTCCCCAACCTCGTGGGCAAACCTGGTCGCGGAGGCGCCGCTAATATCAACGACAAGAATCCCGGAGGACGATCTCGACTATTGGAAGATTTTCGAAATAATCGGTTAGTAAAATTTATGATATCTTCTATGGATTTTTATTAAATTATAATATCAATGGCAAATAAGTATCATATTTTTTTTTTATATTATATGTCGAAATATATTAGTTTGTCGAATGCCATAATTATTTATGATTGATAGAATAGATAAAATTGATAAAATTATATCGAAGAGACATTTTTGATTATCCTCTCTTAAATAACGTATTACATATTTTCTTAGCAAAGATACTTTATGACATTTGATTTGAATATATGTATGTAGTTATTTATATAGAAAAATAAAAAAAGTTTATATTATGTTTCAAATTTTATCAAATATTGTCGCATGCGAAATGTGATTAAATATGTATTACAAAAGAAATAAATATATATTTAATTTTCCTTTTTTTTTATGTAGCTATCAAATAGCATTATCATAGCACAATATCAGCCGAACAGTGCGCTAATAACTTAAACATACTCCTTTTTTTTTCAGATTTCCGAGTCTTCAATTACGTGATTTAGCTAATCATATAGTTGAATTCAGTCAAGATCAGCATGGCTCACGATTTATTCAGCAGAAATTGGAGCGAGCCTCGGCAAATGAAAAACAACTCGTTTTTCAAGAAATCCTCTCCTCTGCATATTCTCTAATGACAGACGTCTTTGGAAATTATGTCATTCAGAAATTCTTTGAATATGGTACACCAGAACAAAAATCAACCCTCGCTCAAAAGGTAAATTCCACATTTTTATTGTAGAAAATTATTTTAATTATGAAAATCGATCAAAATTAATTTAATTTATCAATTTTGTTTCTACAGAATGTATCAAAGTTTTAACACGTTTAAAAATAACTTTTGACTTTAGATAGCTATCAATAAATAAATGCTATTACCATTACTATTATTAGTAATATGTTTATTTCACATGCCTTTCGCTTATTCTATCATATATGATGAAATAATTTGCGTGTCATCTGAATCAATGTGATTACGTAATAAAATAGTCTGATAATTTTTGAAATGATTACATCAAGAATATCCTAATGAAAATCTTTTGTTTTATTTTTTTATTTATTTTAGGTTCGCGGACATGTTTTACCACTAGCGTTGCAGATGTACGGCTGTAGAGTCATACAAAAGGCCCTCGAGTCGATCGCACCGGAACAACAACAAGAAATCGTGCGAGAGCTTGATGGGCATGTGTTGAAATGTGTGAAGGATCAAAATGGCAACCACGTCGTTCAAAAGTGCATTGAATGCGTTGAGCCGCGGGCTTTGCAGTTCGTGATAGGTGCATTCGCCGGGCAAGTATATTCCTTGAGCACTCATCCTTATGGCTGCCGAGTGATTCAACGTATTCTTGAACATTGCACTGCCGAACAAACGCAAGGGATTCTGCAGGAATTACATGCCGCGACAGATCAACTCATTCAGGATCAGTATGGAAATTACGTCATACAACATGTGCTTGGTAAATATTTCTTTTTTAATTAATTTTTCTACTTGAACGTATTTCTTTTTTTTCCATTGCGATACAATTTGCTATAGAACACAGACTGAGTTTGAGATAAAATTAATTAAGAGATAATTATCTTATTATACAAATTGAAAATGTTAATGTCTCACTAATGCGTTGCAAGAAAAATATTTATTTTTGCTTCCCGTAGAGCACGGAAAACCAGAAGACAAAGCACAATTAATCGGCAGTGTTAGAGGCAAAGTACTTGCCTTATCCCAACATAAATTCGCAAGCAATGTAGTCGAGAAATGCGTGACACATGCTACTAGACAAGAGCGCGCTGTACTGATTGAAGAAGTTTGCGGCTTCAATGACAAGTGAGTATACAATTTTTGTACGAGAGGAACGATATATTACAACATATATTACATAGGTGTTATAGTGCGATTCTACAGAGAATAATATTCATTTTTTTTCGTACAGCGCATTAAACGTTATGATGAAAGATCAGTATGCCAATTACGTCGTGCAAAAGATGATCGACGTGGCGGAGCCAGCGCAGCGCAAGATATTGATGCACAAGATCCGACCGCATCTAGGAAGTCTGCGCAAGTACACTTATGGCAAACATATTATTGTCAAACTAGAGAAATTTTTCATGAAGACCGCCTCGGCGATGGGCGTGGGAGCAACGCCGAGTGGTACATCGACGAGCGGCGGAGGCGGCGATCTTGGCCCGATCGGACCGCCCGCATCCTCCGCGTCCGGTCCGGTTTCGGCGTCGAGCCAGCAACCAGCGCAGGTGACAGGTTTATAAACGTGCACGCGCACGAGATTACTTCTGTCGCCGAAAAGAAGAAGAAAACCGACATAAAAAGAGGCAAGCAAAACAAAAAAACTTCCGCATGTTGCAGACGTGCGTTACTACTGTCTTACTTTTACTTTAGCGAGATCTGTTCTATCTATTAATGGAAATAACGAGTTTTAACGATCCCTCGTTTTGTTTTCTCGCTTTGCCCCGTGTCCTCGAAGACGAGAGAAGAAAAGACGAAAGCTTCGAAGATGATTTCTCGTGAGAAATTTGCTAATATACGATTTTTTTTATTTTTGCAATCGACGATAATCGACGATAATACTTGTACAGTAATTCTAAAGCGTCTTCGGGATCCGGGCAACGCGAGATCAGACAGCACATGAAGTCCATTTTAATGAAAACCCCATGAAAAACAGTCCGTAGAAACGAAGATAGATATGTCGTAGCGCGTTTTTCTATCGTTTTGCAAAACGTTCCCCTGCGCGGGCGAATATCACATGCGTAGAAAAATATTAACGAGTACACTGAATAAAAATCGTATTATATAATTTTTAATTTGCGAATGATGTATCGTGATGAACAGCTCAACGAGTTTCAGATACATTATGACAGCGGCGCATGCTGAGATAAGCTAAGCTGAAATGAGTTGAGCTAAGCTTAAGCTATTGTTTTGCGTCGCATAAATTTTGTATAGATTCGAAAGAAAGATAAATCGCTCGATTACTAGATTATCGTGCAGTCAGCTGCTGAATTATTTAGATTCGTCAAGTCCTCTCGATTCAGCACCTCGAGGGAAAAAGTAGAGTACTATCCCGAGAGTAAAACAGAATGGAGCATTATTATGGATAGATAAAGCGCGGCTCGTTGAGATTATATACTCGACGGACATTGTACACGCTTCTACGAGGGCGGCACGGTAAAATCACGGACAGTTTTAGAGGAAGTTTAGGTCTTAGTGCTGTATGCATTTATATCGACTTGTAGGAGGGTTGTAGCACACACATACACACGTACTAACCTGCCGCGCGCGTATGTGTAGCGTTCCCGATTCCTCGTATACCGCGCCGCTTTCCTCTCTTTTACACACAAAAGTGCTGCTTTAGTATTATTTTTAACGCGCGGTATTCGCTCGATCGACGAGAAATCAGCAGACGAGAGAACAAGCTAAAACTTGAGGAAGTAGAAGATTAGAAGTTATAGATATGTTGTTTAAATGTAGCATAGCGTTTGACATGGGAATGAAAATCGGGTACCGACCCTTGGACCTGACCTGGACCTGACCTGACCTGACCTGACCAGACCATCGATCTGTCCTTTTGAGACTACTTGGAATGTTTACACATAAAAGAGCGATTATTTTCATTGTTTATTTTACTTTCTCTTTTTTTTTCTTTTTACGTCGAGATAATCTTTAAAGATTTCTTAATAAGAATAGGTTTTCCTTCCTTCTTTTTTTTGTGCTTTGATTTTCGAGTATGATTACGCATACATGCAGAGGGAAAAGAAAGCAAAATGTGAAAAATAAGAAATAAACGGAGCAAGACAACAAACGTTGTTGTTCAAACGCTCCGTCGTTCACCTCTGTTCAGTTTCAAGTTTGTAAGACTTCCGGTGCAAATAATATTTCTTTTCCTACTCTCTTTCCTTTCCCCTCCCTCCTTTTTGCATTTTCCGCTATCCCGTATCCCATCCTTCGAGCCCTCTTGAGAGATCCTCGAATTTTGTAAATTGTGATATAAATAAATAACAAATGTGTATAGATACGAATATCCGAAATACGCGAGGACCGATGATAAATTCAATGAATATTTTATCTCTTACGGGAACTTTTTTTCCCTCCTACTTTTGACGGTTTGTGAATATTATGTATTATAATAATTACTAATTATATTAAATTTAAATATGATTTACGTTCTAACGCTGCTGTCCTAACCGATAAGTTACGCTCCTTTGTCTAATCCCCCACCCTCCCTCTCTTAACTCAATCGATTTTACATTTTTTTCAAAGTATCCAATTGTAAGATAAAAACATTTTTTTTTTATAGAATCACATCAGGAGAAAAAATCATTTATATATACATACATATTATATATATGTATGCATATTAATATATTAATATGTTTATGTGTATATATATATATATATATATATATATATATATATATATATATATATATATAAGACATCGATCCTTTCCCTCCTCAAAATAATTTGCAGCTACCGTTCCTAGAACGTTAATGCCGAAGCCCATTGTACATTGTATAAATGATATAACGCGTTCTTGAGAAACAAAAATATCAGGAAATCGTGCACAATCGCATGTGTATCTATAATTCGTTCGCGTCATTTTCTCCCCCTTATCTCTTCGGATATGCATATATACACAAACGTACACACGCAACATTTTAATTGTATTATAGACCGACGATTGGAAGAAAAGGAGCGTATACTCAGCTATTTTCCATTAGGATCGCACTCGCGTTTTAGGAAAAAGAAAAGAGGGTAAAAACGCGAGAATGCTGTTATCACGAGGACCTTTTTGAACAGATTTTTATATATAACTTTTTTTCACATCAATCATTTTTCCGTGTTTAATGTATGATATATTTTGTTGACATTAAATATTAATAGAAATTTATAATAGAAATTGAGAGAGAAAACATACGAAATTCGCCAGCAATTAAAATTAAAATCGCTTGCCTGTATATGCATTTAATTTCATATAAAAAGAAAGGAAAAAGGAAGAGGGAAGAATGTGTAGCAGTTTTGTGAGATATTGTAAATAACAATGTATTAATGTAATTGACAAATCCCTAAGTACCTTTTCTATCTCTCTTTGTTCCAAGCGAAGATTGCTTTTAAGATATCGCGAAGCATCACCGCGCGTTAAAACGGATGAGTACCCGACACAAAAATGTACGTTTCGTCATCGATCAAATCTCGCAAAAAACCATACTATGTTATGCAAATTCCGCAACAGAATATGCGTGTCCTTGCTCGTTCTCGGCAGTAGCGACCCTTTTGAAAATCGCTGAGAACATGCGCTTGCTCTATGTTAATATACAAACATATACAGAGACACACATATACACACGATTGATACGCTATGAAAAGGCGAGACGGTTGATAAACCTCTCTTGAATATAGACAGACATTCCAACCGCCACCTCATCCTCAGTCGACAGGACACAAGACCTGTATAAACCGTTAAAACGCAGCGAATTATTATAAATAAAACGCGAGAGACAGTGTAAAACGTGTTTATAATGTTTAAGGGAAACGACGAGAAAAAAAAATAGTTCCTTCATCCGTGTAATAATCGCGCGCGCACGTCATCTTGTAAATTAAAGGTCGAGAAAAAAAAAACACCGCGCCTCTCATCTGTAATAGTAATCCATTAATCACCCGTCGAACCGCGCATAAAGAAAAAAAAGCAAGGTAATAAAAAATTAAGCGAGAAAAGTGTTAACAAAAAACGAAATATGAAGCGAAAGTCGAATGCAAAATCTCTCTCTCATGTCTTATCAGCTAATGTAAGATTTACTCGACTTACCTATCACATACTTTTATTACTATTATTATTCTATACATATATATATTATTATGGTATATTGTATTATTATTGCTATTATTATACTAGATACTATCAAATATTGTTTTGATTAACGGTGGTCCCCCCCCCACTTTTCCTTCTATTTGATTACTCATCCCACCCCTTCCCTCTCTTTTTCCCCGCTATTATTAATCACGCTAAGCATATGTAAATGTATGTATATGCATATGTGTTATATCCCTCCCCGCAAGTATATACATATATATACATATACACGCGCATATATACATATACATATATACATATACGCATGTAAACTCGGCACACATAACACATTTATAAATATGGTATAGCATATTCCAAATACATTTCTCATTAATCTCTCTCCGATTGTCACGTTTCTCCTATCTCTCTTTCTCTACCTTCCCCCCCTAACTCGTTGAAAAAATCTCTCTGTCAAGATTTTGGTATGAACGTTTAGACATAGAAAATCGCATTTACCTAGCGCTCTGTCGTCATATATCTACTTAAGCCTCCCTCTTGTACCAAAAGGAGAAAAAAAAAGAAAAGAACTTCTTATCGATTTTTAATTATATAAATAGTGTAAATTTTTTATATAGTGCGAAAGAAATACGATATCGCTGACGAGACGCGCTGCTCTCCCGTAAATGCGTTTATTGTATGTAAAGAAGAAGAAAAAGAAAAGAAAGAAAAAATATACGGACCGGTGAAATTACACGCGATCTTTATTCGCTTTATTTTGCATCTTTCGTCAGCTATATACTTCCTGAGACTGGATTTACAAATCACGTTGATTCCAGACTGGCCTCTCGGTTTCATAAATCTCGAACAAATTTAATTTTCTATTTACGAGCACGTGAATTGAAGAATTGCGTATCTTTTTTACTAACAACAGTCTTGAACACCGTGACTTGTAAGTCGCGTAAACTCGATGTAAACTATCAATTGTGAAAGAGAAAAACAAAGGGAGAAGCGATTGACTTGATTCATCCAATTGCCGTATACATTTTTCGGGACATCTTCGCTACTATTTTGATATAATAGTGTGCGAAAATTTCGGCGATAAAATATTTTAAAGCAACGCGCATTTCGAAACAATGTATGTTCGAAGAACGAAAAATATGTATAAGTGAGAAAGGAATTGTACAAGTGAAAAATATCGCTGTATACGACAAATTCAATTCTTCGATATGAATTCGGTAAAAAGCAGAGAATTATAAAACTTTACAAATTTCACGAATATTGTAAAATTTTATTTATCAAGCTTTTGCCTAAAAGCATGAAAAGTGATTTAGGAATTAATTACTTAGAGATTATTGAATAATAAAGAACTGAAATTTGAAAATTAAAATCGAAGTTGCCATGTTTCTGAATAATATAATTGTGAAAAAAATTTTAAGTTTTAAGAGCCAACTTTGACATTTGAAAAATAAACGATTTTTTAATAAAATATTGAATTTATCGTATACAGTGATTGAAGACGCAACATCGCCGTGATATAACTGTATTATACATATGTCATCTCCGTTCTCTTTGAACATTTATATACTTCAGGCTCAATTGTCCCTTTCTCTTTCCGCTGCCTCCTCTTCCTTCTCCTATTCTCTCTCAATCCTCTTTTTGCCGCTTTCCTAATTTCTATTCTTTGAAAATCGACTCGCAAAACGCGATCGAAAGGCTCCTCTTTCTCTCTTTCTCACCGGGACATTAAAACATTAAGGCAACAGATTAAGCAGCCCTATAAATATTGATTATACATATATATAAATATATGTATACATATATATATATCTGTATATGTATATCTAAGCCTTATCGGTATGATATATATATGTAATAAGTACTATTTAAATATTGTAACAATTGTATATGATTTTAATACTACACGCTAATTGTATCATATATATATGAAGGATCTGCGACCTCCCACTTTGCAGCATATACAGACAAGCATACCAAATACACACACATACACGAACAATAGATACGCACTCACATATACAGCACTTCCTACTCATGGTACGTATGTAAACACCGAACGCTCGTACACATACATATACACACATGCGAATGTATACACTATACCATACACGCAACTTGCAAACGATTGTGCAATCTTAAGACAGGTCGAGAAACTGACATGCTGACATATTGCGATTGCCCACGTTTATCTCACACCCACCGGATTCAACTGCCACGGCGCTGGTATATGAACAGTTGTTTGATCGAATAAAGAGCCTCCGGGGTTCCTTCTCGAATATCGTCGGCCTTGAAGGAAAAAGAAATCATTGATATTTCAAAAATTCAATGATAAACTAAATTTCAATTTTTTTTTAATTAATTATATTTTCGTATATTATTATTACGCGATAATATTATTATTATGATTGTGAAATTCAATTTTTATGAACTGTAGCCATATGTTTTTTCACATATTTTTGTATAATATAATTATTAAAATATCTAATTATATTTAAAAATTATATATATATATATAATCTAATAATATAAAATTATGAGAATTCAGTTTTCTTCGATAACTACAGTTAAATTTGTATGAATCTAAAGAAATCTTTAGATGAAACTTGTAAAAATGGATTATAGAGGATATTTTAATGCGACCTTTTTTTATTTTGAGACCGACGATATTGTAAAATTGCAAAGCGGGATAAGCAAGCGAACATCAACGGGAATGGTGCGCCCTGATATTAAGACTGATGTACAGTAGCGCGCTATTCTCATCATTTCACATAAGTCATGCTTCTTCTCCTTCACCGCCGCCTCAATCGACACACACGTGCTTTAACACACGCGAATAAACACAAGTACACAACAATACGGAATCGCAGGGCTAATTAAGTATATATATATTTCGTATATATACCAAACGTATATATTAAATATATATATAAATATCTCGTATATATTTGTCTGATATATGTCATATATGTATGCGTAACGCTGTTCGTATCCGTCACTGGCTCCTATAATGCGCGCGACTGCAACATTATCCCGCGAGGAAGCGAGAAATTCCTCGGGGGAAAAAAATACTTTTGAAACACAATTGTCAAAATTGTAAAAACTTGCGAACAGACGTATCGCCACTTAAATACGTCACCGTTAATCGATTAACGATACGCACCTCGGCCCGCAATGCGTCAAATTCTTCATTATTAATTCATTATTATTAACGAAGGAGAATCGTTATTCCGCCAAAATATTCGTGTAAGCTGTGCGACAAATATACGAGCCAGTGGTGCGCTGTCTGAGACACACGATAGATACAGAGGGAAAGATAAAAGGAAAGGAAAAACAGCCGCGTGAGGTGTATTCTATATTATCGGCTAATTAGATAAGTGAAACGGACAGGCGTACGGATTACAAGAAAGACAAAATTACATAACTTGTATATTAGTGTATAGAACGTAGACGATGAAATAGCCATTGAAGAAAAAAAAAAGGATCATTTTCGACAATGTTTTTTACAAACAGGCAGAACAAGTGCAAGTAGATAAAAAAGAGAAAAATGTCATTGTATTATTTAAGCGTAACGAGGGAGCATTTTTCGAGGAAGGCGCAATCTTATAAATGCGTTAAATAGTGTGGGACAAGGTCTTCATTATTATATTCCGCCACTTCACGTGAGACATGATAAACTGCATATACAATTGTCGTAATAAAGGGAAAAGAGACTCATAGAGATTCGTTTGACGTAAAAGAAAAAAAAAATAAGATTCGACTGATTACGCGCTGGCTAAATCTTGGAATAAATCTGGAAATGTGTTTTGAGATATTTATAAACGACACTCTAAGCGGGTATCAATGCGATTGATTTGTCGTTGAAAAGCGTTTTCTTCGGTTTCGTTCCTCCCTCCGTCTTTGTTCCGATTTATATTTCACAATTTTATTTCACTATCTGTCGTTACAACGGTTCGCGGCGACAGGCGCGATATAGGAAGGGCGTATATAAATAATAATTTGTCATCTTTATAATTATAATTGTAGTCTGTTTATATCATCGAGTATGTGTATAAAATTAAAAGGAAATAAAAAAACATCTACTTGGAGTACAATTTACGAGTATGACTTAAAGTCACTCCAAGTATTGTCGTCGATAATATAATTATTCCGTTAAATCTGTATAAGCTAACGTTACTGTCGATTTGAAAATAATTACATTAATATTTATTACAACAAGCTGCAATATTAAGATATTATTGCAGCTCTTGTAAGAAAGTACTAAACAAATATAATACAGATTTCAAGTTTTGAGAAACGCAGTTGTAAAGTTCAATTAAATTGTAAGAAAATTACAATTAAAATTTTAAAAATTTATTAAAATTTTATTGCCTAATACGACGTCAATTTTTATTCAGGAAGCTTACTCAGTCGGAATAAGAAATTAAATTTTAATCAATTTTAACCCATACATTAAAAAAAAAAACACATTTTTAGGCAATGAAGTTTCTCTCAAAATGTGGTTTAATATTTGAATAAAATATAATAAATTGTAACATTGTGTAGGAGCAAAAAAAAATTAGCGTTTCGATTAGTTTTGAGAATGATTTTTTTTTGTCTGCAATTAGAGATTTCACGTTCTTAATTTCTGATCTCAATCGGCGAATTTATCGCTTTATTGTTGCCTCGAACCGTTGATATCTATTCGTAAACCAATCTCGTTAATTTCGTTTTACGATTATTTTTTTTGACTTTATCGTTTTATCGTGTATTTGCATTTTGATTTTATTAATTATCTATTATGGGAGACGATTGCACACTGTTTTTCGCCTGTCTACTTTAATTATTATTTAGTTTAATTTTCTCTCCCTCGATTATAAAGAAAAGCCGCGAGACAATGTAATTGCATTTTATATATATACACACACATATCACACACACACACACAAACACACACACATATAGACACTGAGGATTAGAGATCTATCGAGTTTATTATCTTAGAATTGTCTCGGTAGCGGTTCGCCGCGCATTGAAATAATGAAGTAAATAAAGTTATAAATAATCAATTAAGGATGGTTATACATATTTGAGTAGAGTGATAAATAAGATTTGTTCTTGTGCTGCAAACGGCTAACGTATTACGACTAAGTAGATGCAGTGATTATATTGTATTGATTAATCGTTTATATATACAAATAATTACACACATGTATTGCTTTCGTCTTGCTTGAGTTTTGTCATTTTTTTTTATACGCAGCGAAAAATACTACTATCTACTTTTAGATCTTATTTATTGTCATCTCTATATATCTCTTTCTCTCTCTTTCTCTTCGTCACACTCTAGATTTAATACAAATTGCACGTAGGGCAATCTACATTGTTACAGGAGGCTGAGATTGTAGTCTATGTATATGTGCGTAAACACGCGTGAAGTGTTTCATTTTTCTCTCTTCATTCATAACATATACATACATACATACATACATACATATATATATATATATATATATATATATATATATATATTAATATATATAATATATATATATATATATATATATATATATATAAATATAATTAAATTTGATATATAATCATATATGTATAAATCCGATAGTACAAGTATAATTTTTGAATTTTTGTGAATTCTTCGCGCACGAATTCCTCCGAAAATCCACCTCCTAGTGACCGATTATACGATGCAGAGAGCCGTGCTGGTAGTTTGTGTTGAGACTAAATAGCATTTCATTCTCATTAAATAGGCATATATTTACACGTCAAGGTACACGTAACACACACACACGTACACACACACCGAGAGAAATACTTGGTACTCTTTCTCTCTCTCTCTCTCTCTCTCTCTATATACACACATTTAACGAGACAAAAAAAAGTGGATAATGGATTAACGGTATTCTAAATGTAACATGTATATGATGGCTGTACAAATGTAACATTTTTTTCCATTATGTATGATGATAATAATAATAATGATGAAAAAAAGGGAAGATTTGATGCAAAAAGAAAATGTAATTGAACAAAAGAAAAAAAAAATGTGTGCGCGCGCGTCGATTGATATGACAGCGATGATGATCACGCGATAATGATCCGCCGACGCACTCGCGCGAGTGATTCACCAATAAACTACTATTACTTTTAATTATTATGAAATACCATTTCTGTAATAACATTATGATATAAAACCATACATTGAATGGCAAAATTGTCTCTTTCCTATTTTCCTGCGTCTCGTAATTTTTTTGGCGTCTAACATTTTATAATTTAAGATCTGATATAAGCATCTTAGATTGTAGCTATTGCAATTATAATACATAATTATAATGTAATATAAATAATTATAGGATGCACAATGTGACCTGTAATTACTTATATAATATTGTTATATATAAGTATTTATCAAATTTAATTATAAAATTTGAAACGCTACAGAATGATTACAGAAATTGTTCCTTCAAAATAATTCTTGCAAGTATTTTATGATTTATAAATCTTAAAGAATTCACATACGCATTTTCTATCTTTGTCAAATTTTGAATTTTCATTTGATACACGATATAAGACTGGATAAAGAATAGTGATCGCGGAATCAAAGAGACAGGAAAAAATAAAATATAACGAAAATAGAATATTGAATTAAATATTGCAAACGCAAATTAATTAGATTGGTGAGAACAAATATTCTAGAGATGCGTATGATTTTTTTTTATTAGATACATAGCAAGCGTCGTATGTGTTACATCATACAAACGGTGATAAGAAACTATAATTATTAACGCAAGTTATCATTAACGCACGTTATTATGATTCTTTTTCGTTAAATAAAAATTTTGTTTACATAATAGATTTCCAAAAGTTTATCATAATCGAAAAGAGAATAATTATGAGAATCAATAGGCAATTATTATAAAGTAACACTGAAAAAAGCATAATCGTAACTGTAATACATGTTGCGAATTCTTAAAATCGTTTTAAATAAATTTTTTTTTAATGTAACAGATTTTTAAGTATAAAACACGCGTTTTATCGGTGTACTTTTACATGCACATTTTTTGTATAATAATAATAATATAATAACAATAATAACGTTTCATTATATAATAATATACTATACAGAAATGCTACATCTATTATTCGTATTAAACTTTCTTGCCATACCAAATAGTTAATTACATCTCGTATAAAAACTATGATAATATCTTACGAATATATAACGTAATATAATAGAGATTAGCTCTTATCAATGTTTATTTTTTATTCTTTTTTAATAAACATTATATCTTAAGGCCATTGCATTGTTAAAAAATTTTAGTCAATCATAATGTCGTAAGAAAATTGACCAATCACAATCAAACATTCTAAAACATAATAAGAATGTTTGAACTGTGATTGGTTGATTTACTAACGGCTTTACGATGATTATTATGACTAAAATTTTTTAACGTGCAATGGCCTTTCCACCGTAAATCTAATTGCGAAGAGTATCTTGAGAATCTACGGTGAAAAATGCCATCATAGATATTATGATGACAACCAAAGTATTGAATAGAATTTCAAAATACAGTTTTAGAAAATTATGAATAAATAAATGCATATAAAAATTCAATATCGCAAATCACAAATTAAAATATCTGTCATCTTATTTATTTGCAAAAAAAAAATAAAGAAGATGATGCTTCGTCTCTATAATTTTGTTATATAAAAATACATGAATGAAGAAAAAAATTAAAAGGAATTTTTTTTACAGTACACAAGTAGTTTACAATTCTTAAAAACATCATTTGAAAAATTTTCTAAATTCCTTTTTTTATGTTTTTTTTTCTTTATCTGTTCATCATTCTTCTATTCCTATTCTCTTTCAATTCTTACATTTTATTTTTATACACGATACATAAATTTATATTAGCGTATATATACAGTATACATCTTTCTTGAATACTGCATAAACGTGAAAAATCTTCGTTTAAATTAATATTTGTTTATTTAACAAATTATCTATGCACAAACTTCAGTTTGGTTTTGTTTTTTTTTTTTCACTTTTGCAACTTTTAATGATGGCAGTACAACTGCGAATCAGACTAGGAATAGAATCAGAAATTTTTGTTGATTCTCTTGTTATATCTTTGTTTAAAAATCTACCCTTCGCTTAGCGTAAGGGGTTACTAATGTTTTTTTAAGGTCCTCAGTCACTGTCCTCTGCGTTTCGCGGAATGCGAGTCAGTGGTCGCCGACTGTCCTCGTCCGATCCATATATAACTTCCTCCTCCGAATCGTTGAACATCGAGAACGCAGGATTATCTTTCGTTATCGATGAGTCTGCAATAAATAAAGAAATTCTGTTTTAGCATAAATAATAAAAATCAAAGAATAAAGTTTGACAGTCATAATGACATTTGTAGAATTTTTTCATAATTATTTTTAAATTATTATCTTATAGTTAAATAAATGAGTTATATAGAAAAAGAATGGGGACGTCTCGACAACAATATAAAATATTACGGATATCATTTTCATAAAAGCATCAATAGGATACACGAGAAGAGAAATTTTTGTTTCGAGTAAACCAACGTGCGAAAAATTATCAAATTTTTTTCTTCAACATTTTTTTATGTTTCCTCAATTTTTTTTCTGGCATTGCAACTTTATACAGTCCTGTCTTGTTAATTTATTAAGCAAAATTAAATGTCATGTTGGATATGATATTATCGAAGTTAGGATCTTCTTCGTAATACTCACGTTGTCCGTAAACCTGCGGGAGTGCGGGCGCGTAAACGTACGCCATGGTGTACAAATAAAAATTGAGGAGACCGTAAAGGGCCATGAATTGCGCAGACGTGCGATAATAAGTGGAGAGGCGAGAGGCGAAACTGTCTTCTAATACACCGGCTCCGAATTGACGGGCGGTGACCAAACTGCAAACGCCGGCCACCACCGCGGCGAGTAGTGTCAAGAACCGTAGACGAAGATCTGCAAAAAAAAAAGGTAAATTTTTCAATTCTTCTATTCTTATTATTTTTATTTTTATATCTGTGAATTTTTTATTTATACAAAAGTATATTAAAAAAAATAAAAATAAAAAGATGCAGTTACACATTAAATGACATACTGCACTTTTACAGAATGAGAGTCTTGCATACTTACCAAAGTATGGCATAGACCGTAATTCGCTGTACGCCTTCAATATGAGAAGCAGCAAGTATGCGATGTAGAAACCACCGACTGTGAAGAAGAATACCTTGAAGCCCTGGAAAGAAAAATGTATCAAGAACATAGATGTAACGTATAACATATCCATTATTATAAGTGATATCGCTCGTTCATTGTCCATCGCGAGATCTATCACATTTTTTTGCCACTCTTCATCGATAGACCAGTTTCGGACCGCTTTCGATGCGATGCCAAATAAAGATCGAGGACTGGTAATCTTGGAAGAACTAGCTCGATGGAAAATTATTTACAACAGTATTGATCGTGACTCGATCCGCGTATACAGCAGAAAGAAGAGAAAAAGTTGGAAACAATAAGTGTTTTGCAACGTCGAGAGGGAGTGACAGCAAAATTATACTCGATTTATCGATACACGAACATGAGACAATTCGGTAAATATTTCTTCAGTCTTTGAGAAAATAGTGATGCAATTAAATAAGAATATATTTTCAGTTTTTCATGTATAATTATATATCTTTGCTGATAGTATATATAATAAATTTTGATCGAATAAGATAAGCTCCATTTTCATGCTTCAAGATCGTTTATTCAAATATATAATTTTATTTTACTTATTTTAATTTATCTCAATTTTTTTGTGTCTCGAAATGAGAAAAATAAATAATCGGTCCTTTGCCCCAGCGATTGCCATTATCATCCTGGATGTTTCGCTGAGGATTAATGGATTGTACACAATTGTCGAATGCCCAGTGGAATTTCGAAGAGACGACGCAGAATACGGCGATCCGAAGCTGCAAATAAGCTGCACAATGCAACTCTTATGTCCACTGTTAACAGAAGACTCGACGAATTACGAGAACCGCGTTCGGGGTTATCAGGTACACGAATACAATCTTGTCGCCACGACGATGTGCGAGATGAAGCTCAAGATTAACATCGTGAAAAATCTGAGCGTGATCGAGACGGAAGAGAAAAATCCATGTACCGATCTCGCTCATCACGAACATCAGGTGTTGCTATCCCATTCTACTAACTGCAGCTTAGTAAGTTCCTCAAAAAAAAAAAAAAAAACAAGAAAATTATGTAAATTAGAAATTTGGATATTGCTTCCTCATCATCATTTTATTTCATTCACAAAGCTCTTCCTTAGAGCAAGCACATTTTTTAATTTTCGCTTTCTCATAAAGGAAGCTTTATCATGTTCAAAAATTTAACTAAAAAGTGGATAAATTTGACTTGTTGACATTTTCTATAAAAATATCGAACACTATCTAATCGAGTGTGTATTTTTAGTTCTATAAATGCGACTGGGGCGTGCCAATGTTGTTCGAGTGCCCGGAGGGATTGCACTTCAATCCCGTTCTTCAGGTGTGCGACTGGCCCTGGCAGGCAGACTGCGACTCATCCTGGATCGGTTGCCCGCGACCGTTTCCACGATGCCCGTCACATTATCCGGGCTTAATACTGCCGCATCCCTTTCTGTGCGATCGTTTCTATCAGTGCGATTGGGGAACGCCGCGATTACAGACCTGCCCTACCGGACTTTACTTCAATTCACGTCTCAAGGTGTGCGACTGGTCTTACAACTCCAACTGTCAAAATTGCTGAGATCATCGAAAGACGAACTTGCACAAGTTGACACAAGTTGACAACCGAATTTTGAAAAGGAAAGGTTTTTTGAAGATATATATGCAAATGCATTTGTCGAGAAATGCCACGAACGGATACGTCCGGTCGTTTTTTCTTTTTTTTTTTTTCGTATACAATAACGTATACAATAATGATATATTAGTAATATGATATATTAGTTCCGTCAAATGTATCGTATATATAATGGTAATATTCTATTATAATGAACTTTATTAATTAACACTTACGTAATAATTCGATGTATCGAGAACATAATTGTAAGTGGGATCCTCCAGCTCGGTACAACGAAGCCATGTAGCAAGAGTTAGCGCTGCACCCCATAACATACCTACTACTAGAAGCTTGGGTAGGTAAAACGTGATGAGCCGTCTCTCATTCTAAAAAAATAAAATAAGCAAATGGTTATAATATTTCAAATTAAAACCTTATTTATTTAATGAAAAGAATGCATTTTCAAATTAATTAATTAATTTAATAATAATATTGAAACACATAATATATATTTATCCACCCTTAAAAAAGGCACTATTTAAGTCAATATTTAAAAGTCTCGAAGTGTATTGTTGCCTCTTTAACAAATTAGCCAGATAATTTAATCTTTTATTATTTTAGTCTTGCATTAGAATTATAGCATTTAATTATTCCGCTTTTGACTTTTTGTATATCAATACCTGTCTGAGGCCGTGATAGACGCAGAGCCAGAACATAAGAATGGCACAAAGAAAAGTCGTTTGTAGAATTGCATCTAGCATACCGGGTACCCAGGAGTTCACTAAAAACGTCATGGGAAATAGCGGATCTGTTTGGACCAAATATAAATTTGACAATGTATTAAAAATGATGAAGATTTGTAAAAATAACGTTGCAATCTCAAGAACACTTACTATTGTACAGAATCAATAATGGAAGAAGTATAGAGATCCACTTTTGCTCTATCGACCAATCGTGCAGGGGATACTTTCTAAGCGAATGACCGAACCAACACTGAAAGCGGATACATTATTCTTCTTTCAGTTTCTAGAGCGAGTTTTAATTATTCGCGAAGAAACAAAAAATCGGATTGAGTTAAAAAAGAATCAATGCGAGTTCTTCATTATTGAGATCGAAGATAGCTACAGAATTAATCTCTTTCTACGCTTTTTTTACTCTAAAGAATTTTTTTTATTTAAAATCCTTTTCTGATTTCTTAAAAAAGGATCCTTTTCCTTTTACGCGATAAAATTTTAATTATTAACAAACAAAATTAATCCTTCTATCGCGTGAAATATATATCTATAAATTTTTTCAAGATGACACATTTTCATAATATATTTTTTTATATTATATTTAATATTATTTTTTTATGAAAAGAATGTTTCAAGTATCAAACTTAGTTCTTAAAATATTATATCCATTTAATTTGTTGCCTGAAAACGATTTAATGCGATAAAAAGTTAAACCAGAATATTTTTTTATTCCACGACATTTGATAATTAACATCTTCAAATGTGTTGGAAGTAGAGAGAGATAAATTTTTGAAACCAATCTTCGATATCGAAGATTACTCGTTCAATTTCACAGAAGCAATAAAACGCGCCTTCCTTTGACTCATTTTAATCATGCGTTTTACGCATTGCTACGTCATCGTAGCAATCATGAATTACCATTACTCCGAACGTGGTCAGCAGGAAGATCAATCGGAACCAGATCTCGATCTGCGTGAACGCCGGATTATAGTTCTTAAACTGTGAACAGGAAATACAAGAACGAGGTTCGGAATTGTCGTGTCGAAACGGACGCAATCTTATTTCGGGCGCAGTGCTTACTGACGTAGAATGTGAGTTCTCGTATCGTATATCGGTGATGGAAGCTCTCGAGTCCATGGAAGCGGACGGTGATTACGTAGTAGCTATAATCGAGGAATCCGAGATGAGCGACGACCAGCTCCTCGCAGGATTGTCTCTCGCACTTCAAGTGTCTGGTTCTGAAAAACGATCACGCTAATTTCGCATATAATTTTTTATACACATTTTAAACTCTGGACCTACTTGTATTATACAAATTTCACTCATCACAACGCGTAATTGCAAGTTCTAGGATTGATAATTTTTATTCTTTTTTGTCATGAATATATCATTGAAACAATAATTATTTTACGAAATTCTATTATCAAGCAAACGAGAGAATTCGTACCGATTATGTCCAGCTTCCGGTGGTAGCACAGACACGAGCTTGCGATCAGCAGTTATACCGTCTATAGAGACGCTAACTTGGAAACCCTTATCGTATCTTTCGTCTACAAAAAAGAAATTATCATCCATTATTAATAATAGATTTTGTTTTAAATATATAAAAAATAAATAATACATTAGAAAGCAAAAAAAAATATAGATTTTTTCTTCATTAAATCGTAATTGTTATCCAATAAATAAACAGTATTTTTGAAAATTTTTGGAAAACATTTTTATAAACATTAAAATAATTGTTTAAATCCCTTTTTATTAAAGAATATTATATTCATTAAATGAAATATAATTATATTAAAAAATTAAATAAATTATTTTAAAAATGTTTGTATTAACATTTGCTATTTTAAATGATATTTCATGTAAAATAAATAATTAAAATAACCATTAAATAAATGTTATTTTTAAAAATTAATTATATAACGTGCAATTAATAAATAATAAATATTAAAAATACATTTTAAAAATTTTGTTTGCTTACAGAATAGAGACATAAAAAAAATGTTGCGATCTATCATAAAATTAAGAATCTTGCATGTAATTAATTTTTATTTTATTTATTACATTAATATAGAGAAAAAAAATAAATTAGCAAGAAATTTACCGTGAAAAAATAAACGACGTAATTATCTTATTCTAATTATCGATCTATACGTTCTTAAACGATTTCGCTATTAGTTCAAATGAAAATCATACGTTACCATCGTTATTCGATGTCGATAGCTTGGCGATTACCCATAATTGCTGGCTATATGTAGACAAGAGAGGTGTTTTCATGATGAATGGACCAGTGGCCATCTCGCTGCCGTTCAGATGCTCTTTGTGTTCGCTGGTCGATGTTATAGGCGGTCCTTTAAAAGCGTCAATATTTTTCAATACGACCGTCATTGTTTTGCGAGATTAATAATAGTAATTCGTTATCGTGCAATTTATTTCGAGATAATTTAGAAATTATTGCTAGAATACTCACCGGCAAGACCGATAAACACCGCTAATCCAAAACACGCAAAAAAGGCAACGAATACCATAACAAATTCCCTCTTGTGCATCGAATACAATCGCATCTGCACGGATCTAGACGGCAAATTTAAATTAATCATACATAGCTAAAATATATATAGAGTTTATGAATTAAATATAAATATATTAGTGACGAAAAAATATATATATTTTACGACATTTCATAATATAAATATGAACGTCGTGAATTATGTCAAATTATGATGAAAAAAATCCGTTCGCTTTTTTTATATGACCCTCATATATACATTCATATATTAATAAGGAGAAGGAAAGGAACGAATTTTTTAAACAGTCCTGCTATTTTTTTACCGAGTTTTTTTGAGTTTTTTAAATATAATTTTTCAGAAAATTGCTTACCTCTCGCAGCGATCATGATGATAAGCAGGCGCAATGTACTTGTTAAATTCGCTAAAGAGGTCACTGAACTGTGACAGTGCGTTCCTGACCTTGAGATTCCAACCAGCGGATGGGAGATGATATGAGTATCCTAATCCGGGCCCCTCCATCATCTTCAGGATTTCGTGGAATGCCTTTTCATATATCTAATTCTGATTATGCGCATTTTTTTAATTTTCCAGTCAATAATTAACATACAATTTAACTTTTATACGACACATATGTTTTTATACATTATTAATATATGTATTTTTCTTTTTGCATCGAGAGGATTGAATTTTGAGGAGAAAATAACAAATTTGATATTTTACAAGAAAGTGATATGAGATGTAATGAAATGATCCGTAAAACTATTTTTTTTATATATGTAATAGAATTTAAAGACATATGCACTTTAAAGTTTTATTGGTCATGTAAAAAAATCACTTTAAAAAACTTTCACAAATCACGAGTGTGACACTGACAATATTAAATGGTTTTCAATTTATAAAAATGCACACTTATATGTCGAAAATATCTTGCTATACAAATAGTAATAGTTGCATTAAATGAATAATAAAATAAATAAAATATATCTTTTAATTCTTAAAGTTTTTTTATCAAATAGAGCAGATAAAATTTTGTTTTATTTTAATTTATTTACGCAATTAATTAAAATAAAAATGAAATACTTCAATTTTAAAAAGAAAGAGGTATGTTGTAAAAAGATATCTTGCACCTGTCATTTTTTAGAGAAATTTATCGCGCGCGAAACAACAATCGGATCTAATCACAATAATATATAGTTTATTATAAACGATAAATTTGCAGATATACACGTCGTGCATGTAAACAATAAACTCACCTTTTTCACTTTACTGCGTGATAATAGATGCTATTTCTACCTGCATCCTTGATAAATATCACCCGCCGACATAATTCAGGGACGATTTCATCGGCGTGATGCTGTATTAAGAATAGATAAGGGATTCGTTGACATTCGTTTCGCGTAATTTTACAAGCGAAAATACGAGAGCGACCACACGAACGCGAGCGGTGTATGTACGAACGAAGAACATCGCGAGACGCGCGCACTATTGATTTTCACGTCATATGCTACGAACCACAGGGTTGCTAACTCATCGGCATCCGGGGGGTTGGAAACGGTACGTTGAATAACGGGGCAAATATTTGTATCACCTCGATAAGAAGTTTCAATAGTATTGTTATGTGTTATATATGCCTTGCGAAAGTAAAATACAATTGAAGTCGATTATATACGCTGATGATACATTTGTAGAGTTTAGATAAGGAATTCGCACGAACGCGGGACGAAAGGATTGAGAAATAAAAGCAGATTTCCTACGATTAAAATAAATTACTTATTACATATATTTACATATTTTATTCTAAAAAATAAAAAAAAATTTCATTCGTACAAAATACGACTTTAAAATTGAAAAACCAGGTATTGATCCGTTAATCCCAATATTTGATCTTTCCGTCCCAACCAGCTGTAACGAGCTTAGAAGGCTCGTGCGGATGCCATAGTACGTCAATGCATACTCCGTCATGTGCTTTCCACTTTTTGTACAATTTCGTTGTTTTCCAGTCCCATATATAACATCTTCCGTCTGCATCACCCGATACTAAATAGCTGTTTTTTTGAAAGAAAAACAAATATTTTAATAATACATAAATATTTTACTAGAAATATTTTTGTATGTGCGTGTTATTATTATTAAAAATGATATTCAATATTTTTGCAAAAGACATTTGCACTATACTCTCTGCTACTAATTCTAGAATATAGTTTGCATCAAAACTTATGCAAAATGACATTCTTTACGAAAGAAGACATTTCCAGAGAATAATAATATATAAATAGTATATAATGATATATAAATTGGCAATTTTTTTTTTAATATAAATTACCTCATATCTGGAGAGAAATCTAAACCGCACGCGTATCCAGCAACCATGTGTCCCGTGAAGGTCTTCTTTCGATTCATTTTGAATCTATTCAGCGCCGAGAATATGACAATTTTGTTGTCCATACTTTGGCAAGCGAGCCATTTTTGATTTCGCGATGGCGTTACGGCTGGCATGGAATGCATCGACGGATCGGCTATATATTTCATGTCCACTGGAATATCCCTGTATAAAAAAGAATTTATTAATCAATCTTATTTTTCGAAAATAACTCTCTTTACGGGCAATAAAACATTACCATTCCCAAACTCGCAGACTTTTATCGTCACTTGTTGTAACAAATCTTCTGTTTTCATCGACAAACGTAATAGTATTCACTGCACCTAAATGTCGGTCATATTCCTGAGTTATTTCACCGGAACGTATATCCCACTAAAACGAAAATTCATTTATTTATTATTCAATTCCAGATTTATTCTCATTAAATTATCTCTCATGCTAATTGTATTTTTATAGTCAAGAATAAACATTGTCACATATATGTCATACATATATCATATTAACTTGAACTTTTGTCAAAACTATACAACTTTTGATATATGAAATAACTTCATAATATATTTTTTACAAAATATACTGTACTTACACAAATAATTTTCTTATCGCTGGTACCAGCTACGAAAAGATGCTGTTTATCTGGATCGGGATTGAACTTGGCACAGTATGGAATTTTTCTACTTGTAAAACGACTGATACAAGCTCCCGTTTCCGTGTCCCATAGTTTCACATACCGATCGTAAGCCGCTGATAAGAATCGCTTACCATCATTGTCGAAACTTATGTCTCGCACCGCTTGACGATGTCCGTAATATGTACGAACGCATCTTCTATCTTTATACACTTCCCACAACTACAAATAATAAAAGATATATTTGCAATAAATTAGTTACACACAAGAAATATATTAATAGATCAAAATAATCATCAAATTATTTAATGAAATGAATACCTTTACTCGACAATCCATGCTACAAGATAGTAACAAATGTGCTGTACGAGGGAACCATCGAATTTGTGAGATGCCTTTTGTATGGCCTTCCCATGTGTGAATTTGTGCTTTCGGTAGGAAACAACGATCGGGTGGCGATTCCGATCTCAAATTTACGCCTACATCCTGAGGTGCGTGTAAGAACGAGCGTCCTTGATAATCCACACTGTCTTTGACTGCAATATAAAATTATTAAGTATCACAAATAATTTTAAAAGCAATAAAAAGTTATTAGCGTAATTATTTTCTTTTTCAAAAATATTTAAGATGAAGAATTTTCTTAAATATTTAAACAAAAATTTTAATCAATTAAACCGTTACTCATGTTAAATTAAGAATTTTATTTTACGCTATTAACATTTTATCCGAATTATTTAGTAACGATAGAATAAGTTACAACTCTATATGAGAGAAAATAGCAATTTTGTTTTTTCTAAAAATGTATACAAAGATATTACTGTGTAATACTGTCTTCTCTTCCAGTGGTTTCTCCTCTGTCTGTTTTCCTCGTTTATTTCGTTTAGCTAGTATTTCTTCCAATTCAGCAGCTTCTTCTTCGGTCGGCTTTATGACTCGTTTTTCATCCACATATCCACCCCATGGTCCAAGAAAACCTTCTATATCAGATGGATCGCCATTTCTATGCCTCTTTCGCTTATCCGATGGTCTTAGTGCAGTGTTTTCAAAAACAGTTTTACCACCTGATTCTTCGGCAGTTTCTTTTGAACCAATTATTACTCTGCCTTCATCTGCACTACCATCTATAGTTGGATCTAATGCGTATCCTGAAAAAAAAGTTTTAAATATTGATTCAAATTTAAGTAATAAATAAATTTCTAATCTAATCTGATTTAAAAAAATTTGTTTATTATATTTAAGTATATATATATGTATATTATTGATAAGAGATAGTTTTTATATATAAGCTATAATATTTATATTACCATAACTAGCAAATGTTCTTCTTTGATTTTCAAATTGAAAGGGGCTAATGTGTGCATGTTCTACATATCCAGAAAGCATATTTTTCACAGCGCGCTGCTGTTGAGTTTTAAATGGATTTTCTGGTCCAACCTCTGGTCCAAAAAGTTCTTCGTACTTTAAATTAGATGATATCTCTGTAGCAGTGGGATCTACATGTTTTATACACAGTTCCGTTCCCTAAAAACGTGATACATGCAAATGAATCTTATGTTTGTTTATTATTTTTTTTTTCTTTTTATGAAAAAGATAAAACAGTTGGAAATAAATGGTATCATCACATGTTATTATGTTCATAACCTCAAAAATAAAAATCACACAACGAGTAAATACTTACCGTGGGTATAACGTCTGGAGCGGAACAAATATTTAAATTAATAGGCGTTGTTAATTTATCAAAAGCGAGCGACTCATTTTCGTTTTCACTACCTTCGTCACTGCTATTATATTCACAAAGAAGGCTGAGAGCCATGGTCACAATTTAACCAGTTACGACATTACATGATACGAGATGTATGATACATGATACATACAAGATACAAGATACAAGGCTGAAAATATCGGTCATGTGGTCGATGACGTAGTGCGCATGCGTAAGATCTATTCCGGCTTTTTAGAGTACATAATTCAAAATTTAATTATCTATTAGAAAACGTAGCTTAACAGTCTAAAACTCGTATTAGATATTGATCTTACATTAAGATTAAAAATGAGGATTGAAAATTGATCAGTTAGAAAAAATTTTCACTTTTGTTTATTGATTTAATTCCAATTTTTAATCTTCAATAATCTCAAATGAGCTGATTAAAGAACAATTTTATCTATATGCACATTATACTACTTTAACAAGTATAAAAATGTAACTAATATTTTTAAAAAATACAGAGGAATTTTTATTCCTTCATAACACGTTCGTAGATTCCAATTCGTGACGAAAAATTTAGGAAAAACAGGATAATTCAAGATGATTAAAAATCCAACTTGATTGAAAATACTGAGAATGATATTGAATATTTTAATAAATCAAATGTATTTTTGATCTAAACATAAGCTGTACAATAAAATATTTCTGATATATAAATTCTTGATGACGCATTATATACCACTGCTTGCCAATGTATATGCCTTGTAATTATCGCTTAAATTGTCGGAATGTCTTAGTTCCTTTTGAAAAGTTTGGTTTGTTCATATTTTTGTAATGTCCGAAACCACCTCCACCGAGCCTTTTTCGTGGTCGTGAAGCCTTGCTGGATCCAACTTCTGTGAAATTAAAAAGTTAAATAGAATATAAAATATTCTTCACAGATTTATCAAAAGAATTTCTACCTTGAATACTTGAAATTTAAAGATATATTGCACATATTCTTAAAATATTAAAGTTACAAATAATTTATTATAGAATACTTTACATGTTTCTGTGTTTGTTCAAGCTTATCTTTTTATAGAATGTGTGTATTTTTTCTATTATATAGTAATTTAAATCTCTTATTAAAAGAACTTACTCAAGTCTACCGCCGGCGGTACAATAAATCCAAATGATTTGGCAACTTTCGCCAGATCTAAGGTTTCTATGTCAAAAACCTGTTTTAGATGATGCGAATCATATGCCCTAACATAATTTTTGAAGGCCTCCTTCGCCGATTGATGTAAAAAATAATTCTTCGATATTAGTTTTTCAAGCTAGAAACAAAATAAAAGTCTTATCAATATCGCTCTGTAATATGCAGAAATATTAATTAGAGTTGCAGATTAGTTTAGATTTCTCCATTTTTCCATTAATTAATCAAATCCATGTTTCTAGACTTCTTAATTATAATTTGTTCATAATTATGGTTCATAAAGCTGTATTTAATATAATACATAAATATATTTATATATACCTGTAATTGAATATCAGCAATTTTATTCCAAGAAAACTCGTATTCATTGACAGGTACGCGAGCTTCTTTGAGATAACGAAGAAAGCCAAGCTCCTCTGGTCGCAGTATCAATAAAGCATGACCGCTGCTACCTTCTCCGCGAGCAGTTCGGCCTACCCGATGAATATATTCCTAAAAGACATATGATTATCGTAAATCCATATTTATGATTTATCATTTCTCTAATAGTAGTTCAACTATGTATGCAAGTTTTTTGTTTCTTCCTCTCTTTCAACATAAACAAAATGAAATATCATAACAATCTTTTTTTACCTTAGGATCGTCCGGTGGATCATACTGCACAATCCAATCGACATCGGGTATATCTAAACCTCTCGCAGCCACATCAGTGCAAAGTAAAATTCCAGTAGAAGCGTTGCAAAATTGGTAAAAAGTGGTGGTTCTTCTCGTTTGCTTTTGCTTACCCTGTCAACGTAATCAGAGCATAAATGTTAAGTCGAGAGAGTAGCCACTTTAAAAAGTATCAAAGACAAAGTATTTAATAACACGTACATGTATGCTCATTACAGGTAAATCGATATAATTTAGGAGCTCATGATGGTATTTAACAGACATGCACGAACTAAAGAAAACCATTATCTTCTTCTTTCTGTTTTTCTTTAAAAATGTGAAAAGAAGAAGAAATCGCTTTTCGCTCGGACATGCTACATAACCCTGCTGTAAACCATCCACAGTTGCCATTTCCTTGTTGTCATCGACTCCAACATAAATAGGTTCTTTTTTAAGAGCTAATGTTGTTATTGTTGCTACCTTTTGTGTCTGCGTTGCACTGAAGAGCATAGTCTGCCGACGTTCTGCAATAACAACTTATATAGTAATGGAAAAAATATATATGTAATTTAATTTTAATTTGTATTGTAGCATATCACTAACTAGGAAGAATATTAATAATTTGTTTCAATTCTTCTTCATATCCAATATCTAAAATACGATCAGCTTCGTCAATTACTAGACATTGAAGATTCTTGTATAAAAAGTCTGGTGTGTTTTGCAAATGATCCAATAATCGTCCCGGCGTCGCCACAATAATATTGATTCCCTTTGCGAGCTTCTGTGCTTCGGTCTGCCTATTGGCACCACCCATCAATAAACCATATGTGTGATGATGATATTTCATTAATTCTTTCAGGACGCCAAAAGTTTGCATAGACAATTCTCTAGTAGGAGACATAATAATGCATCCAGTACCTACAAATACATAAAAAATACATTTCTTCTTACCTTTACTAATTTTGTACATTTAAAGCATCAAGACAATATAAGAAACTTTATTAATATAATTTTTCTGTAAACTTATTTCTATATAGGTAATATATCAAATAAATTAAACTTATTGTTGTTTGCGTTTAAACAACAATTATTATTGTTTTTTTATATAAGAATCCATAAAAATTAATCATGAATTAAAAAATATCATTTTAATACAGACTATAATCCTAAACTCTATCGAGTTTACCTACCATTACGAGGCATAAACTTCAACTTGTAAATCAATTCAACTGCAGGAATTAAAAATGCCAGTGTTTTGCCAGATCCAGTTTTAGCAGCACCTACTAGATCTCTCCCTTCCAAAAGAGGAGGAATAGCCTTTGCTTGTATTTCTGTCATTTTTGTAAAGCCCATATCTTCTATCGCTTTCAATGTATTCTCGCATACCTTTCCATTCAATACCGAGAAGCTTGTATCATTGTTGATTGTTAATTCAACAGCTATAGCTGTACCTGGCACTAAATAAAAAAAGAAAATATATATACATTTGTGAAACAGAAATATTAAATATTATTTTACTATTATCAGCATTAAAGTATACATACAATTCTCAGTAACTTCTTTGGTTACCTCCGACTGTTCAGATAATTTTCTTTTTTCTAAAAAGATATATAAAAAGTTAATAACTATATAATAAATAAAAAATATATAAATCTCAATAAAACTAATCTGCAAATAACGTTGTTAGTTTCCCAGTAGAACAGATTATATACAAAATATAGACATATTTTATTTCATGAAAATAAAATAATTTAAAAATAATTTGTCTTACTTTCTGGAGGAACTTCTTCTGTTATGTTCTCCATTGCATCTACAACAAAAATAACTTAAAATAAATTACTTAAAATAAATAATGATAGAGAGGAATGATAAAAAAGTATGTATTTGAAAAAAATGAAAGCTTCAGATTACGCTCTTACCTTTCTCTTCCTCCCGTTGTTTTATCTTGGTTATTTTAATCTTCTCTCGTTTTTTAATTTTTCGCATCAAAACTTTTTCAGACATGTTCCTTAACAGATATTTAAAGAAAGTCGCTTCACGTTTCACAACGCGTTAATTCCTCTTCGAACCTATGAACCTTTTTAAAACCTACGAACATGTGGTTCACTAGTTGACATTCGTAATTCATAAATACTGCAATATTACAACGCGCATGCTTGATCTGTCTATTGCTGTTTGGCCAAACAGTACAGACAACTTTTAGAATATTTTCTATCTGGAAAAATCTAGAAAAATCGACCAATCGTGAGTATCATAGATTAATGAAAACGTAGTGATATAGTATTCTTGTATTTGATTGGCCCAATTTTCTGGACATATGCATTATGAATTTATTAGGACAATTTTGGATTTAGTTGTACATTTTGGATCATTGATTTCGAATCACATTCAATGCATTCATTCAAGGGACGAATTAATTCGCATGGGCTCGCAAGCATGCAGACGCAGGTGAATGTCGTGTAATATTATTGAATAATTATATGATACAATCCAATTTTGTCGCTTCGATTCCGATCGATCCGAACAACGGATTGATTGTTTTCGAGGACAGACACGAGGACTACTTCGAGGTACGGTTTATTCGCTACGCTCTCCCTGTGAATACTTATAGAATACAAGTATGTCAGACAAGGAATCGAATGACGATATCGAGCTAATATCCGAGAGATTGCAGGCCGCCACGACTATAGATAACGCGCAGCAACAACAACAACAGGGAAAAAGCTCGCGGAGGAACAGTAATAATGGCGCGATCCGCCAACCCGTGGACGGCAAAAAATCTTGCTCCGCTACCGCCACTACCACCACCACTACCACCATGGATGATTATGTCCTTGTGAGAAATATCCCTGAGCTCAATCTGCCCGAGAAGATTGTTCTCGTTATCGATACGGTACGAGAACAGCAATGCACGCCTTTTAAACTTGGCACGGGTGCGACATTCTCGCCACTGTTCATGACAAAACGCGTGGTCGAGAGCTTCGTCTGCGCAAAGTCCACAATACAGCCCGGTGTACACGAGTACGCACTGATGAGTCTGGATTCGCAGGGTGCGTCCTGGCTCTGCGACTATACCAATAACATTAAGACGGTGGTCAATCATTTGGAGAGTATCGCGGAGGACGTGCTGGATGAGGATCAGAGGACCTACGATCTGGGACAGCTGTTCGAGGCGATACACGCGCGAATAGCGACTCCGGCGACGAATCGGCCGACGTTCGTCTCGCGCGTGATCCTGATATACGGACGATCGAATTCTATACCCAAGTTTCGCACTGGCCAGAAGTATCTGGAGAACTTGACGGAGAATCCGTATTTCTTTTTGGACGTATTGTTCGTTCACGAACCACCCAGCGATGACAATATGTGCGAGGCGGTGTACGCCGAAATAGCGGCTCTGGACACAACAAATTATTCTTATATTTTTGAAGTAGGCAGAAATCCAGCTAAGCTACATGATAATATGGCAAAACTCTTGGCGCATCCGCTGCAGCGTCCATTGCAAAAAGATGCTTGTTATACTTTTATTTCAAACGCACAGGAAGTGCATACTAATGTATAGAATGCTGTGTACACATTAGCATTATTTATTTTCATTGAAAGGTGCGTATATTTTTCTTCATGGAATCAGATTTATTATATTAACATGATGTAATTACAAAGCAATGCAGTGTTTATATTTAATTATTAATAAATTTCAAACAATTTTATATTTGTTGAAGAAATTATATAAGAGACAAAAGTGATTGCGCATCATTATACATCATTATACACTATTATTGATTATTGCAAAATAAATAATATTATTTTTGTATATAGATTTATAAATTAATCCTACATAAACAAATCACAAATACACCTTTTGTAACAAATATTGATTTTAAAGTGTCAAAAAGATAGATTCTAATTAAAAAATCTTATTCTAAAAAATATATTATTCTTCTCTTTATTTAGAAATGATTGTATCTATCTGATTTATGTTATTACAGGACATCTTGGTTGCTGTGACTTCTATTACATTATCGCATCTCAAACAAAGATTTCAAAATTTAACGATACAACGCTTTGCCGTTAAGTTAAATGGATGGAAAGCTTCTTTCGAATGAAGATGCGTCCGCAGATTTGACAGAAAAAAGGTCCCGGAATACACTCGTTGATGCCTGATAAGATTAGACACATATGAGAACTTCTGTTGACATTTGTTACATGTGTAAGGCTACTCGTCGGTATGCTTGTTGAGATGTGTGATTGAATGCCTTTTGACAGAAGTCGCACGTTAATTGACGTTGTTTTCTTCTGGTCCCTCTAACATTTTAACGCGTTCTCCGATGCTTCCTTTGATTCCAACGTCAATTTTCGCGGGTTTTTCAGATTGCGTATTCCGATGAGAAATGACATGATTAACATGGATTATATTTTGCATTCAAAGAATTTCGTTGACTTGTGACTTATTTGTCATTTCTACTGTATGCTAGTTGAGATATTTTGACTAGTAAATCCTGTTGAAATATTTGTGTGAACTTTAACGATTATTCTTTTGAAAGATATGCAAATCAGCAAAATTCTTCTTGGGAAGAATTTCGAGTTTAGTGATACAAGAGAACAAACTGTGTTCAAAACTTAGTAGTACAGATAAAGTACAGATATAAAAGAAATGAACTGATGTTGTTTCTTTTCTATAAGATATGTAATTAGATTTAATATGTGTGTAAATTATCAACGATTTTCCTAAATGCATCTCAAAGTCACAAATATATTCACTTATTAGTATATAAGATATTTTTTATGGCTTTTAGAAGTAACTACGATATGTGATATTATTTACAAATTATTCTTGAAAAATATAATGATAAGTAATATTGTAAATGTTACAAAGATATATATGTGTGCGCGCGCGCGCGCGTGTGTGTGTGTGTGTGTGTGTGTATATTACAATAGGATGCAATAAATTTCTTTGTCACGCGGTTCTGTATCTATTGTAACATTTATTTTCATCATAAAAAAAGAGATAGATAAAACATTTGTTAAAAATTTCATTCATAACTTGTAGAGGAGAAAAAATTTTAATTTAAATTTATTTTGTTCTTTTTTTATACTTATGGCTTTTAGCGTGATATATGTGTAGTTTATTCGACGTCAAAATTAATATCGAAATTCGAATATATTCGACATCGAAAAGTGTATAAATGACGTTTTCGACTGCAGTTTCAACATCATTTAAAATCGATTCAAGTAATGAATCCTGTCTCAAATATATATAGATTTTTTCTCCTCAAACATTTATAATAATTTGTACAGCGATCATTTGTTAAAACTGAGGAATGAATTGTAAAAATAATTTTTATTATATGTAAATAAGAAAAGAAAATAAAGTTGGAGTTTTTAAAATTTCTAATTTGAAATTTTTATTTGTATTACCTCTCTTACCTATTATGGTCCCTATACCTCAGAATTTAAATTTGTGTAAGTATCGGCGGGAAGCCAAAAAGGCCTACAGGGTCAGATTGGCCCTACAGGGAGAGTTTTTTAGCGGGTGGGAGTCCCGCATATCCCACCGGACCGGCCGGTGGGAATGCATAATGCATTTTTCTCTTCCTTCGCAAAACAAAAAAAAAATTGATATTTGTGCGAATTTTGAAGCTTTAAATTTCGCGTTTCCTGAGATTTTATAACACCTCTTTGGTGATCATGTTCTCCTGATACTTGTGCGAATTTCGAAGCTTCAAATTTTCGCGCTTTTTAAAATTTTAATTTGTGCCACCTCCTTGCTGATTATATTCTCCTGATATGCCACCTCTTTGGTGATCATGTTCTCCTGATACTTTTGCAGATTTCGAAGCTTCAAATTTTTGCGCTTTTTAAAATTTTAATTTGTGCCACCTCCTTGCTGATTATATTCTCCTGATATGCCACCTCTTTGGTGATCATGTTCTCCTGATACTTTTGCAGATTTCGAAGCTTCAAATTTTCGCGCTTTTTAAAATTTTAGTTTGTGCCACCTCTTTGCTTATTATGTTCTCCTGATATGCCACCTCTTTGGTGATCATGTTCTCCTGATACTTGTGCGAATTTCGAAGCTTCAAATTTTCGCGCTTTTTAAAATTTTAATTTGTGCCACCTCCTTGCTGATTATATTCTCCTGATATGCCACCTCTTTGGTGATCATGTTCTCCTGATACTTTTGCAGATTTCGAAGCTTCAAATTTTTGCGCTTTTTAAAATTTTAATTTGTGCCACCTCCTTGCTGATTATATTCTCCTGATACGCTACCTCTTTGCTGATCATGTTCTCCTGATACTTTTGCAGATTTCGAAGCTTCAAATTTTCGCGCTTTTTAAAATTTTAATTTGTGCCACCTCCTTAGTATGTTCTCTTGATATGCCACCTCTTTGCTGATTATGTTCTTTTGATACTTTTGCGAATTTCGAAGCTTCATTTTTTGACAATTTTTCTATCTCTAATGCTATCTTTTTGCTGACTTAATTAAAAAAGAGATATGTGGGAAATGGATGTGTGGGAATTGATGGTATGTTCAATTAGAAGACATATGCGTTTTGTATTATTAATAATGCAGTTTATTCAATATTTTTTAAAATTACAAAATATATTTTACAGAATATTATCGATTCTCTTATAAATATACATAATTCGTTTACATTTTGCGCTTTTTATCATCGGTGTTTTATCAAATAATAAAAAAAAAGAAAATTATTTAATGTATTTTCTAAGACAGAAAGTACATTAATCTATTTGATATCGCAATATAATATGACTTTATATGCATTCGCAGGTAAAAATACATTGCTTTCGCTATTAATTACATTTTGCACGCATACACACAGTCATTTTTATTATTATACAATAACGCAATCGCTTTCGCTGTTACACATTTTGTATACACGCACGCACGCACGCACAGTCATTTTTATTATTATACAAAATAAATACTGACATTTTATTACATAATACATATATCGAATATCTGTAGCATTTGCTTTCGCTATAATACACATTTGATATTTTATTATTATATATACATATTGGATATCGGGTACAATCAAATGCAATGTGATTTTTCCAGATCAAATTAGCTGTTTTGTGATATCGCTACAATGTAATTAATAATGACCAATAATTGCTACATTATCAATAATTTCTTTGTCGTAATCATTATGTCGTGATAAGTACATTTAATGAGATACATAGTATAAAAGTATCTCATTAAATAATTTTATTATTATAAAATAAAAAAGCACTCCGCAAAACTGTGTGGTTTGTGAAAGAAGCTGAGTGATGTATTTTGAAAATGTATTAATAAGAATTTTTACTATCTAATATATATTATATTCACAAATATATTAATAAAATGCATAAAAATACATGCATCGTGTTAAAATTAAATTTTGTATTCTGTATGCGATAAATTGCTACATATCAACTTTTTTCCCAATATAATTCATTTGATTTTAGTTCTAAATTTCTCTGACGAATGTAATGAATGAAAATAATTCAAAAAAAAAATAAATATTTCTCAAAACAAAAAAGAATTCTAAAAATACGACAAGTGCATGAGATTAAATAGCGATTTCACAAAACGTATTCGATTCACAATTTATTCTGATGATAATTATTGCGCTTATTATAAGTTTCAAATCTAATTTTTGTAGGAGAGTGTGTACTGCTTCGTTCTTTCCAAACACCGGCACATGTTATATGGGCATTATACATTATACCGGCAAAATACTAAAATTATGGATACATATGTTCTTAAACGAATATAAGATTAAAGCACTTTATATGTCTAGACAAAAAAGCGGTAGATCGACCGACCTATGTCTGAATAATGATGCACGATTTCTCCGGTAAAACGAATGATATGATTGTAAAAGTATAGTGGGAATATCCGTGTCCGACTAAGCATCTTGCAATGCGTATGAAGATTTTAATATAAGTGCACATAACGCACACGCGGATTAAGAATTCACAGAAGGGATAATGCGCGGTATCAATTATATTGAAGATATTTGATCTCGCGTAGGAATTTATTTCAGTCAGATTCTGTGCGGGTTTACACAATCAAATTTGAATTTGCATATCGATTACAAACAATTTTACAAAATTGAATAGGTTTTCCATATATTCTTGTACAATGGGTTTAAGTTACGATATAACGAATACAGTAAACACATTCTGCAATTATTTTTATAAATGTTACAAAATATTATCGGTTTTTTAATAAAAGCATCGAGATATCAATAGTTTTTATATGAAGATTTTTTTCTCGAATATTACTGTACATATTTAAAAGTATGATACATATTCGATAGAAATATAAATACAGACACATACATTCCGGTAAAGAAACATTATTCATTCCGCTAATAACGCAATTATAAATTCTTAATTAAATTAAATGCTATATAATATGTAGTCAATATGTATATTATATATAATATATATATGTATAAGTTAGTATACATATATATATTATATATATTATATTATTTATAATCACAATATGTGGTTAATGACGTAACAAATACATCTCCAATAATTTTCAGGATATCCTGTTTCTGGTGTAATTAGTTACACAGCCAAAAAATTTATTCCGCGGACAAAATCGATTCATTAATAAAATTAATACTGGTATTAAAGCAGGACATTTTGTATGCATTGCTGAGTGATGTAGTCAATAGTCTAATAAAATAACTATAATATACTTTTTTATCATAGTAATATAAGTCACTGATGTTGCTGATATAATGTACGCTTATTCACTTAAAATTAATATACAATAGTCGCATAATATATCTTTAAAATTTTAGTTCAAACTCGTCAGCTAAGCGCGACTGACTAGACTGCCTTTATCGCAACATATCTGACAATTAATAATAAAAAAATGTAAATAGTATATATACTTTTTATAAATATTAATACTTTATAATACTTATGTTAGTCGCGACGAAAAAATCGTCTATTACTTATTATTCTCTAGCTCATTTATATTGTTTTGTTCCTGCAAGTATTCCTTATAATAATATTTTTATAATCTGCTATTACTATTTACATGGATACGTGTGTCATAAAGAGCGCACAGAATTCAAAAGACAAAAGTAGCAATGTCACAGTTGAATTCGATGCCGAAGAAGTCATTTGTACTTTCAGAAGTTGCTCAAAATACGCCATATATCTCAAGAGATGTTCTAATGCATCCATAACTCGGTTATTTTCTTTTAATTCCTTTCCAGCGGTTGACGTTGAAATTGTAGTGGCCTCTGAGTTACCTTCGTTCTGATCGTCCATTTGTTTCCAATCACCGCATTTAGGAAAATTACGAGGCACTGGCGGCATCTCTTCATCTTCGCCTACCTTGAAGATCAGGGCCATTCCTATCTCCGCGTGAAATTCAATGTGACAATGAAACAGCCAATATCCTGAAAAAACATACAATCAATCAATGATGTATCTCTTTATCAATCAATCTCAAAATAAGTTTTGTATTTTATTATTATATTTTATCAAAAAAAATTTACAAGCTTAAATTTTTTCTTTCCATTAAAAATAATATGTTAATTCCAAATGCTAAAGTTAAATAAAATAGATCCTAAATTGTAATGAAACAAATAAAAATCAGGTTACATAAGCAACTGTATAATTTCACTTATTAACAGTTATTTTTTGTTCACGTGTGAGAAAGTTTTTTGAGCTTAAGATTTCTTAGTCTGATTATTTACCGACAAACATTAATATTCTATTGTTTTATTTTCTAGTAATATGCTTGCCGCGAAATCTTACCTGGGTTATTGGCGTGAAATCGCACGATGGTGTAACCACCGTCGGGCACGGTCACTGTGTCCTTCAAAGGTGCTCGCGTGAGACTTCTGTTTATCAAACCTTGCCTGTCTAATTCCTTTACTTCAGCGGCCGTGATATTACTTCCTATCTTTTTCATTGCCACGACGCGGAACTGATAACCATGAAGGTGAAACGGATGATTCGCGTCGTACGGAACACCTAAACAAAAACCGTTAAATTTACTTACGGTTAAATTTAAAGAAACAAAGTTTATATAAATAAAAAAAGGTACATGTAAGAGGAGATACTCGCATACCTTCATCGATCAATAGCAGTTCCACTACACTATTAATTTTCACCTGAAGTACATGAGTACAAGCACAGTAATCAGTCTCGCATCCCTCGACCGTGCTAGAGTTACAAAACTGATTCGGCTTAATAAGGTTTCTTTCGGGCAACAATGGAAATGGCGGTAGCTTCATTGATATGTGATTCAGTTGCGGTGTAAACAAACGTTGTTTTGTATCTTTAACTAAAAAAGAAAAAAGAATCCATAATCGAAATATTTTATAAAATAATAAACAATTTAGATCGTTGAAAAAATAAATTTATATATTTATAATGAGTACTTTATATTATATTGTAATATAAATTGTTAAAAAACTATGCATAGAATTTGAAAGTTTGTTTTTTAACAAATTCATATCTTTTTAATGCATTTGACTATAAATTTAAAATATTATGTGTTTTATAAAATATCGGAATACAAAAAAAAAAAATAAACGTAAACATCCTTATTTGACAGTAAATACCCAACTAACAAAAGTCGGTTGTTTCTTAATAGTATCAATACAAAGCTCACACTTGTGTGCATTTTTGTGTACACCAAAAAAAACATAATAAAACAGTCAAGTAACAGTTAAGTACAGTCTGTGATTACAAAGATATTAAAATAGTACTTAAAAAAATTTACTAACATTGTTGTAACATTTTTGAGTTTTACCTTGATGGAAGCCATATAGATTCTTGCGGTGAAAATGTGGATTATCTTTCGCGTAAAAATCATATGATATGTAAAACTGATAATCCGGTTCTTTGGTATTCGACACGTCATCGTCGTCCATTGCAGTCAACATCGGGATACTGATACTATTATTCGATTCAGTTCCTTCATTTAGAGCGTTCACTTGCTGAAAATCGGAAATATCGTAATTTTTAATCACTCGTAAAATAATTTTACAGGTAATGCTTTAGAGAAGAACATAGCAAGGAAGTCGTGAAATTCATACACGTACCAATCCATAGGAATCATTCCGTACACGATCATATGTAACTTCCACCTCCGGCTCCTCCTCGGGCGCTCCTTCGTATCTAAGTATTGCGACTTGATAAGCGCTTAAAAATCTCTCATCGCAATCCATTAGTCCTCGAAATCTCATCCAATAATTATCCACCGGTTGGTTCATCTCGATTATGAAATCAAACCTCTCGCCGGCATAACTCACTAGCGATTCGGCTGTAATCATTACATAATATATAAGTAATATTTCAACATGTAAGTTATTTTTTTATTGCATTTATTTCATAAATTATTACTTATATTTCTTACTTTACAAATTACAAATTATACATATTTTAGAAATTCTATCATAATCTTTACACAATCAATTTCGAATCGTGTATCTCATTTTATTTAATAAATTGAATTAAAGTATATGTTGTGTATGTGTAAAAATATATGCAATGTAATTAATTGCAACATTTTTTAATAATTAAACAAATAGTTATAGCATCAAATAAATGTTAAAATAAATGATATATACTTAATTACAATAAATTACTTTATTAAAAAAATATTGTGAGTGTTAATAAACAGTTTCATTTATTTAATTAGTATTTTTTGGTTGAATTTTATTATATTATCTTATCTATAAAGTCGATATTTGAGTAAAACTATCCGTTAACTTTCGCGGTGTTATTAAAAACTCTCAATCATTGATCTTGTATAAAAGAATAGTGGCATGTAATATAAAAATAAAATCATACCTTGTACTGGTTCAATATCACGTCCATCTGAGCTGATCACATATAAAGTATGGTTGTCGACGGAAACTTCTATTGGACAGTTAAGGAACTCCGCGTTAATAAGCCTGAATCTGTACCGAAAATTCTGTAAGCATAAATCGTAAAATCGACTGATGTAAATATAAATCATTTTATTAAAAAATAAAAAAATAAAACTTCTATTCAATTCTAATCTATTCAAAACTCGGATTCTACATAAATTAGGATAAAGTTACACTGATTATAAGATCGCTATCTCGAAATAGATCAATTTTAATGTGAGATCTTTTTCTCTTTTCTCAAGTGTAATGCAAATAATTCAAATCTTTTTAATATAGTTAAATTTAATACAATTTAATTTAATATAATTAAAATAATTTAATGAAATATTTGCATCTTATTTTTTTCTTTTTTTTTATAAATACACATTTTTTTATAAATATTTACAAAAATTTATAAAACGGTAAAAATTTGAAAGTTTACCGGTTTCACAACGAATATTGAAATAGGCATATCAGCCAATGTCTCGTTTTCACCGTCGACGGAAGTGAAACGACCCAGACCGTTTATAAGTAAATTGGGTGCTTTGTTATCACCGTCCGCGTGACGATGTGCTAGAAATTTGGTAAGACCCAGCTCGTGAACCCAGTCGGCGACTATTAGAGTATGCTCATCGTAGTCATACAGATCATCGTGCCAGTCAACTTTAGGAGGTACACGAACGATTAACGAACCGAATACGCCATCGCCTCTCTGAAATCCTGCAAGGGCGACAAAATATTAATTATTATTCAATTAAATGAGTAATTAATTATTTGATTAATTAATTTAATAAACAAAATTTCTTTTTCTTAAACTTTCTGCTGAAAATGTCATCTTTTATATAATGATACTTTAGCGAAAGTGAAGACGCACCTATATGCGAGTGCCAGAAATGCGTCCCGGCTTCGCTGGCAATATAATTATATCGGAAGATCGCTCCGGGAGGAATAGGACATTGTGATACATAGGGTACACCGTCCATATAAGGCGTGGCGAGATGATGCTGGCCGTGCCAATGCATCGTGGTGCTCTCCGAGTGCAACAAGTTGATCATATCGACTATTATCCTATCACCTTGGCATACCTATAATTAAAATAATCTTTTTAATGTTATGTTATTTTTAATTAACAGTCTGGAACCCGCGGCATCTGAGATCGCGCAAAGTGTCTCAGATAGGATTTCATTATCAAATATCTGTAATCTACTATTAAAATGATACGTGGAGAGATTAGCATGAGTAGATTATAGTATATTCTCAGGCAAATGACAAACAATTCTATTTTTGTAGCTAATAAATGCGATAAAATTGCACAGCGATAAAAAAAGAGCAAATATGTATAAAGCCAAACTAAGTAAACAAACAAGAAAATTTCCGAGTGTTTCCTCAGAATCGTGTAATTATGCATTTATCACGTGATCTCGCCACAAAGTGTATTAATTATAGAGACTAGATCTGGAAGTGAATCCCAGTGCTATTCTCGTGATATCATATATAATTGCGAATAATTGCAGCGTGAGCGATAATTATTTTCATTGCTCATGAAAATATAGATGAAATAGACAAATTGTAATTTTCCTTTCACGTGATTGACTAAATTGCAAAATCTAGCTTATCAAACAATAACACAGAAAAAAATAGCTAAAGAGAATATGTATATTAACTTTACACAACTTGTATATTAATAATATTAAGAGGGTATACGTTTAAACTTTCTAAAAATAAATACATTTTCTAGATTTTCTTGCAGCGAACGACTTGATAAAAACTTTTTAATTTTTTACAATATTAATATATTATTAACTACTTAAATAAAAATTTCCAGCTTAAAAAAATTTTTTCAATAATATTGTAAAGAAATAAAAATTTTTATCATAATCTTGCAAAGTTCATTTCACATAATTCTAAGAAAAAAATTCAAAATAATCAAAATAAATGAAAGAAAAACGGAACAGGTAAAAATAGAAACACAAGCGATCTCTGATGAAAACAGCCTCGTAAAACTTGTCTTGCAATTCAACGCACCTCGATCGGCGGGCCTGGCAATTGCCGGTTCACGACCAAGAGAGATCGCTTCACGCCATCCGCCGGGATGCAATGAGGTCGAAAACAGTCTGTGATATTGAAGGGGCAGTCGTAACAAGCTTTGCTCATCGCGTAATAAGACTCCAGCTTGAAGGTGTAATAGCAGTCCAGAGGTGCCGCGCCATCCTTGCACGTTCGTCGACACGCGTGACGTTTCCAATCGATGCTGTCAGCGATCTCTGGATCGATCGGCGACAAACCGAAGTCATCATACGCCGTTATTATTGTTTCTGAAAAAAAATAACCATTTAAAAATGTTCCTCTTTATCTAAAGCGATTTTTTTACTCAAATATATTTTCCCGAATAAAAATTTATAAAATATTTAAAAAGCGCCCCGATTATTCTTTTCTTTTTATCTTACAAAGGCTTTTATTGCAAAATAAAAAATAAAAAATCCCAAATCATATATGCAAAAATAAAAGTGCAATAAAATGCAATCACAAAATGCCATAAGAAATCAAAGCATAATTAACATTAGATGTAATCAAAATCGCACTCACCTGATTGGCTTTCATGAACGATCAGTTGAAGCAGGATAAGTAAGACGTTCCCAATTATCATATTCATTCTGTAAGATATTTTATAATTCAAGGAAAGAACAGAGGACATATGTAAATTCAATTCTTTACATGTCTAATTAATAAAATACTATTATTATATGTAGATAAAATCTCTCGATAAAGATAACTGGTATACGCAAACTGATTCAAAAGACTGATTCGTGCGTATCGATGCGCCTTATGTAATGCGTGCATGTGAGATGTTTAACATGAGACGGTTTAAAAATCTAAACTTAGCTTAAGGCGTTATAGGTGTGTAATCACTGTGCGAATAAAACATTTGAAAAGATAACACGCAAGACAAATCGAAAGATTTAATTTTTGCGAAGTTAAATTCGAGAGCGTTTAAGCTTGTTCTTATACCTCTTTTCCTAGAATTATTTTAGGTACGTCATATAAATGATTAAGTAGATAAGCTAATAACTTTTTTTTATTTCTTTCATAAAATAAAGTGTTATCTTAATATATTTTTAATGTTTTTTTATCCATGTCAGCCATACTGTAAAAAATTATCAGTCTACTAATTAGAGTGAATTATCCTACTAATGCCGCTTTTCCGGTTTCTCGATAACGTTACATTTTTGACCTCTATATGTCTAGAGATAATCATAGATTTCTCACATAATCGATTTGCAGAAATAGGGAATCACATTAAAGAGACTATCGCTTAAATACGACCGTTGAATTCCAACGAGAGCTTCATTTGTATTATTCTACGTTAAAGTTAATAATCAAATGAAATATTATCTTATATATGTATCTCTCTCTCTCTCTCTCCTACACACACACACACACACAACTAATGCAAAATGAGATTTTTTTCCTCAATCATGATGAGAATCGCAATTTTTTGCAATTTTTTAATCTTTCATATCATGCATCTTTATAATTAAGTTTCAAATAAAAAATTTCATCGAAGTAATGTCGAGACCGAAACAGAATAAAAAATGGTTAAGTCTTTCGCTAAGAGAATTTTATTTAATTGCCGCGAATAAATATAAAGTCGCTCTTGGCGCTTCAAATCGCCGATGCTGCAATGTCGAAATCTCTCTTACAACACGACATATACGCATCGTAGCTTTACGAATTTAGCGCAACGCGCATCTGCACCTGCATTACTTGTAGCACGAGACAGAGCAGTTATTCGCAATTGTATCCACATTTATAATCATCTTTCTCTTATTGCAAACATAAAATTTGTTGCGAGTCCAAACAAATTTAATATAATCTTTTTAATTAATTTTTCGGTGACAAAATGATTTTATATCTGAATTTTTTATTCCTTACTTAATTTTATCTCTCTTTACTTTAACTACGTAGCGATAAATGTAATGAGATGCAAATATTTTTTTTTTATTTTGGATCGTAAATTTTTTGAACGTAATGTGGTATGAACAAAATAATATGCAAAACGTACAAAAATTTTTTAACATTTATTATAACAGGAAAACTATAGGTTTTTATATTTAGCTTTCCCGTTACAAGAAAATATCATCTGTTAAGTGTTCTTTGAATAGTATCCAAGTGTCCATATAATAGAAGTCATTAAAGATACTTAGGAATTTCAAGGATATTTAAGCAAGCGAAATCCTACGTCATTCTTAATATTAAAGCACGTGCGATGAAAGTATCAATAAAGCAGCTTTCAAAATTGTAAAAATTATACTACTTTAAAACTACTCCAATTTTTCTTCATTCAATTTTTTCAAAATAATATAAGAATAATATAAAACATTTCTCAGATTTCTAAGGCGACTCACCGTATCGTACTCTTGAGACAAGATAATCCCAAAATAACGATCCCTAAAGTACGCGAGTACAATTTGCGCTATTGCAGCCGATTCGCGACACGTGTCGTCGGGCGTTCAACTCTCTGGACAAGGCTAAGATTCGGCCGCACCATGTCACAAACGCGCGCGAAACAATGGAAGCTGCTGTGTCTCTTCCGGCTTTCGACGAAAGCGATCGCGGATACACACCACCGGGAGACGATTTCACGGACGTTTTACGAAGGACTGAACTGACATCGCGCCACTCGCTCGTCTATATAATACAGGAGATCTCTCCCGCGCGGAGATCAAGCGTATACCCAACGAGAGCGGACTCGAGAGAGGTCTCCTGTGCTTTACCTGAACAGTGATAGAGGATAAGAATGATGCTGTCGTTAGGATAATGATACAAAGGATATTCGCGAATCCCCCGTTTACGAGTACAACTTCCCCCGTCCATAGTTTACGCGACCAATAACTATGTATGTTTTTCCCGAGCATGAATTCGTCAGTGGACTTTCCACTCGTTACCCAAAACTCGTTGACAAGCAGCAAATATACGCGGAACCGGTGTGTCCTCCTTTTTCTCGTAGAAATTAATCGCGAAAAAAAAGAGAGAAAGATACTCAATGAGTACTTTAATGTGTGTCAAACTAAATTTGAAAAAAAAAAAAAAATATAAATGATATTTATCAGCTGATTTCGCCCGGCCTTTATTTGAACAAAGCTTTCATTCAAAGTACGTTCCAAAGATATATAATTTTAAAATGTCAATTACAAATTGCAAGAAACGATGAGCTTCTTGATATTTTCGCTGAAAAAAAAAATTGTTTGTAAATCATCTCAGAATATATTTTGAGATAAAAAAGAGAGAGAATTAAAAAAAAAAAATAAATTAATTCAAAATTTATGTACCTTTTCTCTCTCATTATTTTTTTTTTCTTTTCTTTTTAATTAAACTTATTTTTGCTAATATAAAATGATATTCATTTGTTTGAATTTTAATTATACATATATAACTAAGTAATTAAAAATCTATTTTAATATTGTATATGCCTTCTTATATAACTTATTTATACAAAGCAATCAATAAATGATGATAATACATATTTTAGTTTTATTTAAAAATGATTCTAACATATTTGTATAAATTATACGTAAGAAAGAGAGAAAAAAGAATCATAAATCATAGTCATTTAAAAATATCTCTTAGCAACATAAAAATTTTAAATCAAGATATGAGTAATCTTGTTTTTATCGATAAACAACTTCTTTGTGCATTAATATTAAAATTAAAAATGCAATAAAAAATAGAGATAATTTAAAACATATATATCAAAAAATCTCTAGAGATAATATAAAACATATATGTATAAAAAGAGCTCTTGCTCACCGTTAGCCAAAAGCAAAATTTAAAAGAACATAATTAAATAATTATATGAGTAAACAATTGCGTGTAAATACAAAAAAAATGGAAATAAACATTATTTTTTATGTCTACGCAACGATGTGATATTTTAATTTTTGACATATTGAAAATTCAAAAATGCGGTCTATTTCAGATTCTCGAAAAATGATATCTTCTTCAGAAACGTTCTACACTAAGTCTATCTAAATCGCTAATTCTGGAAATAAATAAAAAAGACTTACTTATAATAATTAATTTTCATTAACATCGCAGTCACTTTCGATCAAATTTCCGTCGAATTTTTGTCTTCTCATCACTAACTACGTGATATCAATGCCATTGTTTTGAATTCATAGCTTGATAAATTGATATCGTAGAAATGCTGGTACCTAATCTTTCTGAAGCTTATCATGCTGATTAACGTGACATTATTTACAATTCGTCCATCGTCAATATCTGAACGCAACTGTGTTATGAAAACGCGACGACGAAAAAACGCACCATGAAAACTCGATAATGCACTCGCTGATAAATACGTATTATGAATGTCATGCATACCTTATTCAAGTTTAAAGAAAAATTGTGTTATCTTTCTGGTGACACTGAGGAACTTAATACCCGATAATAATGTAATGCGATAAGTGTTGCTGATTTCGTAAATTTCAAAAAGAATATTACTCGAGCATATTGCGTCACTCATTTTACAATTATGACACAATTATTTATGTTAAGTCTATGAAGGCGCGATAACTTACGCTATATCAGTGACGTAGTTCATTATATGAATGTCTGCATCTCTTCTTTGTGAATTTTTGCAGTCGCGATCAGCTGTCGCGGTACGATTATGACAAATTCAGCTGCACTCTTCGAGAATTGATTCTGAAAATATTCGTTGCACACAGAATATTTATAGTTCTTTTTCCAATATTACACATGTATATGTCACGGAAGTTTCAAAAATATAGATTAATTAATAATAAAAGATTAAACAGATAATTTTCGAATAATAATAATAATTCAAAAACAGATAATAATAAAAAAAATTTAGTAAAAACTGCTGATTATAAAATGACCAAACTTCATTATCACAATCAATTACTTGACGTTGCATCAAAATTTTTGTTGAATAAATAAAAAAATCTGTTTTGCAAAAGGATTAGCTAAAGCGAATTAAATGTACTCTAAAAGTGATATGATCAAATGCATTTCGCGATAAAATCATCACTTAATGATAATTAAATAATAAATTAATGATAAATTAAATCTTAATGATAAATTAAATCTTAATGATAAATTAAAACTTAATGATAAATTAAAAATCAATTAATATATTATTGTAGCGAATTAATTCACAGAATTAGCAAGATTATTTTCAATAAATAAAATTGATATTCTTAGGAAAATTTTTTGCTGGTCACATAATGAATACGCTAAAAATATATACGTTTAAATCTATTATTTGTTCTATAACCCGTTAATCGGCAAAAAGTTATTCTTTTTACATAATAAATGCACTGACTTGAAATATGTAAAATCAAATATATGACGTATTCGTACGTCTTATTGCGCGAGACGATATGTTTTATCAAAATCATCTATCTATAATAATTCCATTCTATACACACGTGTTTCCGTGATTTATATATCAGGATCTATTACACGTTTATACCTATGCACTAATGTAATAAACAAAACACTGAAATACGTAAAACGTATTAATTATATGTGCTGTATTTTTCGAAAAGATTATAGTTATTTTCGTAAAAGACTGAAGCGCATATATCTTGCGATTATAACGCAGATAAGAGCAGGCTTCGATACATATTGAGATATGTATCTTAATTATTGCAGCAATTATGTAACATTGCGCCATAATTGACATTTATAATACCAACTGATCAGTTTTTGCGTAATCACAAAGGAGAAATGAAGCACGAAAATTCATATATCTTTTTTTAAATACGTTGTGCGTGATGATAAGAAAAATCTCTCTTTTCACGAAATTGAAATCCTCATCGATCGGAGTATGATTAAAGTTGCAAAAAAAAAAAATAAGTAAAGACACGGAAAAAATATTATACTTAATAAAAATTGTAATCGTGGAACGCACTAAATATAAGAAAAATTACAATCTTTTTATTCATAATAATATTATATATGTATTATATTTTAATTATTATATTGTAATTATTAAAATATTTTTATGCACAAACAAATGCGTAATCGATAAAAAAATAAACAATAAAACAAAAGCGTAATTAACACTTTTTATTAACAATAAATATCTAAGTATCATTATATTTCAACTTTATAAATATTGTAAAAAAATATTTTTTATACTTATAATTTGTACTATAAAAATATCAAAACGGAAATAAAAAAAAAAGATATTCTAGGTATTGTGTATGAGTCAAAACATATTTTTACTTATTTTTATTCCTCATGTTTTTATGAATAAAATGAATCAGATAAAGATCGCTTTGCATTTCTTTAGCAAAAGTCCCACGAAACGAGCTCGAAGGGAATTCCCCGTCAAATCTAACGAATAACCGGTAATTGCTAGCTCGCATCAATCGATCCTGATTAATAAAATATCTCATTAATATCGATACAACTTCCTAGTTTATAGCCCATCTAATTACAGTCTACAATATGAATAGTTTTTGTTCTATCCAATATGAATTTTTCGATCAATTATCATCGGATTTACTGGTCATAATTAACAGCCATCATGCCTCATTAATTTTACAACAAATATTACACGATCTTTATCATCGCGCTTGTTTCTCGATTCAAATATCCTTTATTAACGAAAAACAAAACCTTTATTGCAATTATCTTGTTTCTACTAACTCAATCTTCGAAGAGAGAAGGGGAAAAGGAAGCGAGTGTATAAGACGTAGCTAAAAAAAGCAGAAGATCGATTCTCAAGATTAAATCCGTTGGATAAAAAAAAAAGGGAAGAAAAAAAAGAATTAATGCGCTAAAACGCTACGAAAGAGAAAGAGCAAAATATTACATAATTTTGGAACGCGGGCTCGTTCGCGAAGGTCACGTAATGAACGCGTAAGGAATAACGATACAGACTTATGAGAGTAAAAAAAGAACATCGTGCACGAGAGGCGAATTATTATCTACATTCTACGAGACAATCTTACCCAACCGCAACCAAGCGCGCGATGGGCCATGGCCGCAAAATCAAGGGATGTGGAAAGTAAGCGGAGTCGCGGTGTCTATATAATGATATTTGTAGAAATATTACGACACGGCTCGACATACGTGCGTGTTAGTACATATGTAATACATATGTAATACATATAGTTTCCGAGTTTCCTTGTCTCTCGTAGAAAAGCATCAGGTCATTAAGAAATAGGTCAGTGTGGTTGAGTAAATGCCGATACATATTTTAGTAATCTGTTCATTTTGTATCGTAAGATTTGCGTTTCAAATCATATGTATGCAGAATGTAATATTCTCATTGCGTTATTGTTATATTCCTATCGTTCCAACACAAGTAATATAAAGTATCTCTTATTTTTCCTCTTCGTGTGCGTGTGTTTACATTTAAATACAGCAAATATATTATTATGCTTTATACCTTTTCATTTCATATTTTATATTCAGAGTTGTATCGCTAAATATGTTAAAAAAGATTGTAAAAATAAAAATGTAATATTTTCCAATAATATAATCACAAGACAAAATATTACTTTTTAATTATTCAATAAATAAATAATTATATCCGTCTAAGATTTATCATCGAATAATTACAAAATTAATTCAATATTATTTTTGAAAAGCTCATATCAGTTTTAATTTGAAGCATCCACTTATTTTTTTATTTATATATACAAAGTGGAGAATCAATTTAATATATATATATATATATATATATATATATATATATATATATGTATATATATGTATGTATTATTCTCAATCTCACCTGTACATCTCGACGGAAGAGGGAAGACAGTCCAGCCCGGAATGTCTCGGTGACGGTATAATATTGACGAAAACCATACATTGCGTGAAACGGCATCAGTAATAACATGCAAGGACGAAAAAGAACATTCCCCTCGATGTCGCGCGTCGTAAATCATCCGTTTAACGACACCGCGTAACTGTCATGACATTTTCTTCTTGTATAAATAAACACCTTTCTCCGTGTATCTTTCTCTTGCCACAAGGAGAGTAGTAATCTGAAATTAAATTTCTATATTAAAAAAAAAGTTATAAGAAAAATATTATTTAAGAATCGTAATTAATGTAAGAGTTTTATTTGCAGTTTATTTCAAAGACTATATTCAAAGTTTAAAAGTTTTTATTATATAAATTTAAAAAAATTATTAATTATAACTATTATATAATTAATATATAATAATTAATATATAATTAATATATAATATTAAATTACAACTATTTTCCTTTACGAGAAGACGTTAAATACCACATTATTTTATGATACTTCAATTTTTTTTATAATCCGGATATAATCCAAAACATCTCAAACTTTAAACGATGATTACGAGACGGCAGTTGCGTTCGGAATGCGTCTGACTTCAGGCGCGGAAAGAACACACGTAGCGTCCTCTCTGAGAATGCGAGGGATACGCGAATCACCGACGAAACATGGCGTATGTTTTGTTTGTGTGCGCGAGGATGATTACGCGCGGAGTGTTTAGCAGCGGCTGCTCGCACCAATAATTCAAGAACTGGATTCCCCCCTCCCCCCGGCCGCGGGGTTGGAGAACCTGGTGATCCTGACATCGCATGTCTTCGCGGCTTCGGCGCGCGGAGTGGACGCGGTTGTTGCGTGAAGCGCGATGAACGCGACGAGCCTGTACGTGTCTACGTGTCGACTGGTGCTGCAGGCGGACGCCGAGGATCCCAACTCCTGGACGGATCTGTACAGGCTGGTGCCGTATCTGCGGCAGAGTCTCAGCTGCACCGTATGCTCGAACCTCCTCATCGAGCCACACACGCCGACCGAGACCAACTGTCAGCATCACGTGTGCCGCGGATGCCGCGGCGGCCGCAAGAAGCTGAAACCGTCCTGCGGTTGGTGCAAGGACTACGAGAAATACGTGGAGAACGTCCAGCTGCGGATACTGCTGCAGTGTTATAAGAAGTTATGCGAATACCTGACCAGCACCGGTATCTATCGCACCCTTCTGCTGTCCGTGACATCCGCCAACAGCGCTACCACCAACGGGGCACCGTCCACCATCGGTGCCACTAGTCTCATGGAGCTTATCCAGGAAGGCGCGGGTTTTAAGGACGAGTTCAAAAGCAACGCCGGTCTGTCCAAATCCGCGTACAGTATCCTACCCTGTGTTTACACCAGTACCACTTCAACTCAGACCCAGGGAAATAGCGTTCAGACCACTGAGGCGATATCCCAGAATATACCTGGTGTGTATCATAAATGCCATTCTGTTGAAATTAACGTTCTATTAACTCGAGTTATAAATATATAAGTATATATAAATATGAATATTATTCAATCAGTGATTAAGTAATACATAAATAATCTCTTTTGTGTCTTATTGTCAACCTAGAATCGCCAACGATTCGTACGGTATCGAATGGATCTTCTATATATTCTGTGATGTATGCTGGATCTGGTAATAAAATTACAATAAAACGTAAGGCTGCTGCTACAGAGGACATGGATACGAGTCAACAGGAGACAGATGGCAGCCAGCACAGCTCTGTAGGAGGGGTAAAATGCATTCCGTCTTCCCACCTTAGATATGGGACCCCTTCTGAGAAAAAATCTTCAAAGAGCAGCAAAGTAATTTCAATAGATATTCGGTTAATCTTATGCCTTACAGGATTGTATATTGCACTGTAATCATTATTTAAATGCTTAAAGTGTGTGTCCTCCGTTAACACTTCTTGTAAGGTAAAATAATTTTTCTGATCTATTAACAATTATATCTGAACTTGTGATTAACCTTTATATATATATTGCTCTTATTTTTATACTAATACTAGTTTTAAAGAAATCTTGAGACTTATGTTCGTCTAGGTCCCATAAGAAAGATTAATGCAGACGTTTGTCTTCTTTTATCATATTCAAAGAGTTATTTGTTCCAACTTTTAATTTAACTACTTCTGCATTAATCTGTAATATCTAATTTTAAACCAATATTTCTTTATGAATATTAATAATAACATAACACGCTTTCTTTTAAGCAGTCTTCAGGGAGTTTTAAGAAGCCAAGGTCAAGCTCAGCTAGAAGTAAAAGGAAAGGATGCAGATGTGGCAATGCCACTGCAATACCTGGCAAACTTACCTGTTGTGGTCAAAGGTGTCCTTGTTATGTGGAAAGTAAACCCTGTGTAGAATGTAGATGTAGAGGTTGCAGAAATCCTCACACGGCAGATGGATTAAAGGTGAGTTAATTTATTCGATTTAAAGCTCGTCATATGTTTAATTCTTGTCTTCAAGTATCATACATAATTTTTATGTATTTCAGATCCGTCCACATATACCTGAACTTCATAATTTACAATTGCAATTGTCCACTTCTTTGGATTGCGATGCATTAAGTGGAGATCCTCTGGGATCTGTACCGCAGTGTTTATCGACGTCTCCTACAACAATACAAGTTTTAAATGTGTATTCCACTCCGAGACTAGATATAGACAATGTACCACAAAACTTACCCGCTGCTTTGTTAGTGGGGGAAGATGCTATGGTGAGTACTGAAAGTGAAGCAGAAGATAGTGATATACAAATTGATGTGTGACAAAATATTTAAATAAACTTTGCAAAGGTGATAATAAATACTTGTAGTAACAGAATATGGCGAGTGCGCCTGTAAATAGAAAAGGACGCGTTATGTAAATAAGCTTAATTAAAATTAATGTTGAAAATTGTAAGAATCAAAAATATAGCAGTTACAAATTTGCAGTGGTAATAGTAAACATATATATATATGCGTGTGTGTGTGTGTGCGCGCGCGCATATGTGTATATGTTTACTATCACTTATATATTTGTGTAAATAATTTTGTACATGACATAAAAAAACTAAGAAATTTAATTAGACGTTTAACATGTTCTCTGCCACATGGGCCAACCTTATGGAAATTTCCGTTTAAACCGTTTAATATTTTTGCTATTAAATGTAATTATTATAAAATATTTTGTAAAATCATCTGCTGATATCTATATATATGCATAAGTACAATTATTGTATTGTGTATGGAACGCGTACATTCATTTCTAATAATTAATTTTAATTTAAAATTTGATTGCAACAACAAATATTGTGCATGTCAAGTTTCAAAATTCCAATTTAATTTTTATATTTTTATATCCATGCTGAAGAAATGGACCAAAAAACGCTCCAAAACGTACATTTTGAATGCATTTTGTTAATAAAAATTTAACGATAGTAAATTTGCGCACCGGCACTTGTGCCTTGGCTCTTATCTGCCAATATTTCCACTTAATTATTTGTCTGAGCCTATTGTTGTTATTATTCTTTCTGTTTATTTTATAGCAATTATATTATATATTCTTATTTATTTTATTCTATAGAGCATTTTAAGCTTACATTTTTTTCTTGATAACAATAAAATTTCGCAATCTTATAAAAATTACATGTCATAAGCAAAATTATGAGCCTCGATAACGTGAGGTGAGCAATAGTCGTGAATGGAAAGACAAGACCAAAAATTAGTCTGGCATAGAACATGTTAATCACAATGACAACAGTCAATTTTGTCTATATTGTAAATTAATCATCATTATGATTTAGCATCTATTATTTTATTATATATAATGCGTTAATTTTTTTTTAAATTAAATTGTGTAAACGCTTATAATTTCTACTGAATATTGATCCGTTAATTGTATAGTATAAAAGGCAAGTTTCATATATAAAAATATTTCTCATGTGTCGATTGAGTATGTATATGTGTATATATATTGTATATTTTTTTTATAGTTCCAATAATTTCCTACTAAATAAATTTATATTTTATTCATATTTTATATATAGATACACTAATAATGTATATAGCATTGCATGTCTTATACATGAATATATATTGAAGCATATTTTGAGTTACATAATACATATATTCTAAATAATTTATCTATTCACATTTCTCTAAAATTTATAAATATTACAAAACTGATAATGAAACCACAAACATACAAATTCTCTATGAGAATTATGTGAAGTGAGCTAAATTTAAATATGAAAGCTGATGAATTGATGTATTTATATATTAAAAGATATCTCGTCATCAACTTGCCAGTTGTACATACAATATGACAAAAAGATCATTATCTATTTTGCATACTAATTTTTATAATCCGTATAAAATGCAAAGAATGTGCAGGGCGATAACCTGTTAAATTTTCCTACAATTTAAGATTGCATCGAAATAATGACAAATACTTTAAGTAAGCGTACACTAACAGAATAATTTAAATAATAGATGAGAGGTAAGGAGACATATACGTAATTCAGATTGTAAAAATTGTTACTTTAAAAAATTGAAGATATAATTAGATGAACGCCTAGTTTTTATTTGCTTTGAAATTTCATTTGAAAACTGAGTTGTATTAAGTAGCGTTACTATCAGGGTTGGATTTTTCCAATAATCACTTCGGGCATGGATTCTAAAGTGTCAAATTCTCAAAAACTATCATTAATAAAAAAAATATTAAAATAAATCTAAAAGTTGATCTTTTATCATACCACATTTCAAAAGAAGAATAAATATAATTTTATTTACTTAATATAAAAAATTGTTTATAAAGAAAAAATAAGAGAATACTTTTATTTTTTTATTAATAAAATTTGTTACTATAAAATTATGTTATTATCCATGATTAAATCTGCTATATATGTATCATTGATCATAGAAAGAGAGCAATAAGGAATATAAGATGTGTGATAGAAGAATACAAGATACTCTATTTGTAATATGATAATTAATATAATATTAAAATATCAAAATTTATTTATTTATATTTATTTTGTTTTTTATTATTGTATGTGATATGTATATTATTTATTTTTGTTACACGTATATGAAAGATATTTAATAAATTATAAATATATAAAAATATATGCTGATAATCTTCTTTTAAACAACATTATTTGTGTGCCTATAAACAACAAAGAGTTAAATCCAATCCTGTGTTGTGACTATATATTATATAAAACTTATTATAATAATTAAATACGTTATTATATGTATATAAACGATATTTTTTATGTGTTAAAGACGTGTAAAATTTTTCAGAAATAATTCTGTTGAATTTTGTCTATAGACGATATTGAGAATAGCAAAATTTAGACTTTTAATTCACTCGAGAATAATCGAATGTGATTAATTACTCATTATAGTTAACGCATACGAAATATTAGTACAAAATTACTAAGTGTATGTAGAATATTTTTTAATTTTCATGTGTGTATGTATGTGTGATGTGTGTATGTGTGTGCATTCTTCTAAACATCTACGAATCCATCAATTTTTATTCATATATAATCATGCTTGGATACAAATAGCATACATCAATCTTTTCACAATAGTCAACACAACATAGCATACACTCAGCACATAAATGATCTCATAGTTTGCAATAAGACAATTTTCATTAAACATGGAAAGAGATATTAATAAAATAAAAGCATATATGCATATGGGCTAAATCCTTTGTAAATCTCATAAATAAGAAAATTTATACATGATCCACGTACATATAAAATTAAGGCAATATACAATAAAGCTCTACATAAGATAAAATTAATGCAAAAATGTAATATCATATATTTTTATATGTAAAATATTTGTGTTAATATCATCTAATTGTGTTAATTTTGAGAATTACACACAAATATATAAATAATACATTAAATCTTTCTCTTTGTTTGTTAATTTTATCTTATGTACAGCTAAATAAATTGGAAATTATTTAAATTACTTAAAAATATATTTGTAGTAAAAAACAAATTCGAAGAAATCGCAAATTACTAAAATCCATTATATTAAGTATTGCACAATGCAGTTTAACCAATATAGCACATTAATTATTTCATATGTACATATTAAAATAAGGTAAAAATAGCAGTTGGGACCTAGTTATAGCCTAAATAATACGTTCAAGTATAATTGAGGAGTGACTTTGAAAATATTAATGATCTTAAATGATCATAACTTATCATCAATAAAGCATATTTATAGTAAATAATAATAATGATAATACAACGGGCAGAATAGAAAACATACATGTCACACATTCCTATATTTACTTGACTTTTTCCTGCTATATATTTCTAATATGTTTTAAATAAAATGATTTTTAAAAATTCATATAAAAAAATGTTCTAGTTCAAATGTTTAAAGTGAAATTGTACAGCAAATTAATTAGAAAGTTACTCCTCAATAGAAGATCAATTACTCATGATATAATTAAGAGTCGATGAAACGCGATTATATTGTAAAATATAACTCTCACAAAAGATGAATACTTTATTGGATGCAACATCTCTTATATGTAATATACATAGTATTCATTAAAATCTTTTGTTATTCATAAATTATTAATGTATCATGTACATTGCGGAGTTAAAGAATGTATATTTCAACTGTGTAACTTGTCACATTATGTCTAAAATTTATCCAAAAAAAGGAAAAGAAAAAAAATGAGTTGCACATTGTCATGACACAGAACTAATAGAATAAAAATATTTTACATACCAGAATTTGCATCATTTTGTAAAAAGAAAATGAAAAAGAAATATGAAACAAAAAAGTGCATTTATTTTGTTAACGACATATGAGAGTTTCCATGAGAAACGTATTTATTAAATTCCTTGTTTAAAATCACACATTTTTATATTTATTATCATTTTATATTTTTGTATTTATTATCATTTTACTATATTGTAACATATTGTATTAAAATCATACAACCAAATATGAGCGGTATACTACATGTGTAATAGATTATATATTACAAATAATATGAAAAAAAATAATGAACATATTATTATAAGAATATTTACAGAGATTTAGAGAGATTCAATCTTTATTTTTTCTTGCTAAAATATTATAAAGCTCGCTTCTATGTTCACCAATGATTTTATAAAATTTGTCGAAAAATTCTTCAGCAGATTGTTCTAAAAATGTTTGCCTTCTATTTAGTGCATTTAATTTATCCTTAGCCTCTTCTATTTCAAGGTCTATTGCTTGTATATTTGACATTGTATTCTGCATTTCCTTGATTTCTTTTTTCAGGGCTTCTATTTGTTTTGTCAATTCAATTTTTTTATTTCTCATATCTGTCTTCGTTTTATCGATGCAAGATTTCTCCTCTTTTAGTTTATCTTCATCTACAATAGATTTAATTTTTTCTTGCAGTTTCTCCAGTTTTAAAGTTTCAGAACAGATACGAGAATCTACTTCATTGCATTGCTTTGCCAATAATTCTTTGAAAGTATTCATTAAAGTAACTTTTTCTTTCATAATATCCATTATCTCTGGATTTAATAATCCTTTCTCTGGAAGTTTTAATTCATCAAAATTCACTTCAATGTCGTTATCGGTATGCATAAAAATCTCTTTATTATATGCTAATACTGCTTTATTGAGATCATTATTGAAGGCTGCTAATTTGATATCTAAAGTGTATGATTCCTTATGATAATCTGTCAAATGCTCATCAAATCCATGTATATAGTTTTGTATCTCTGTGCATTCTTTGACAATTTTTTCTTTTTCAGATTTAGACATAGGTTGGTTCTTTACAATCGAGATTAATTCTTTGTATTGTATCTTTCCCACTCGAATCTGTTCATTCAAAACATTGCGTTCTGCATTTAACTGTTGTGTCTCAGCAGAAATCCTTTTTATATAATCTTCTGTGGCATTAATACTATTTAACTGTTTTTCTTCTTTATCACGCAAAAACGATAATTTTTCACTCAAATGTTTAACCATTTCATCAATTTTCCGAGATTCCTCTTCTATTATCTGTAGTTTCGAATTATTGTCTTCCAATTCTTTTTGTCCCTGAGCTATATCTTCTTCGGAAATGCCTTTCTGACTTATGATGTCCTGTTGATATTTTTCCAACAATTCCGCTTCCTCATCATGTTTTTCGTCATTCCAAGCTTTATAGCATTGCAACAGTGCTATAAACTCTAATTTGTTACTATGAGCTTGTTGCTCTGTTCCTACGAATGGTAAAGTTTCCAATTGATATGTGTTTAACGCAAGTTCTCTAACTTGACATGCTTCCACCAACCAGCCAATCCATCCAAGAACATTGGGCCATGAATGCGGTACATTGGCGGTTTTTAACCATGATTTGCTTAGTACACCAGGATAATGCACCTTCTTTGCATATTTCGGAATCTCCTCTATGTAAGTTTTTGTTGTGATTTCTTGCTTGATATCTATCTTGACATCAAGGGACTTCAATAGAAAATTAGAAACATCTACGAAAATATTCAATGTAATCGGCTTTAGACTTCCATTACTGTTGAGCATGTTTGAACGCTGATTTAAGTGAAAAAAATGATCTATCTTATTCAACAATTCCATCTGATAACTCTTATCGCCCAAGGGTCTTGTGTCCTTTCTGGGACCCTTGGCATTACTGGCATTACGATCGCCGGATGGCGAACGTCCTATTGGTAATACCGTATGATGTCCCTCTGAACGTACTGAACTTGGCACATTAGCCCTAGAAACTCTTGCAGGTGTAACTGGAGTCGCCAATAGATGTAGAGGTTTAGCTATACCTATATATATAAATAATAAATAAAATAATAAATAATGAGACAAAGATTTAACAATAAATGTTTTCTACATATATATATATTTACTTCCATAGTCATCATATTAAAATATATATAAAAAATAAAAGGGGCAACAATTTTTTTGGGTAGATTCAATATTTACCTCTCAAAATATATAAAATATATAAAAATATATAAGATAAGATAAAAAAAATTTAAAGAAACTTGTATATATTTGGAATATTTACCTTTATCGTGGTATTATTATTTAGTTGATTGAGAGACATTACAAATTTGAATGCTTTTAAATGTACTGTAACTCTGTACCTGAAGACCTTAAATACGATTTTCGGCCAATCGATCCCGCTCGATCGCTGGAGGAGCTCCTGAAACGAGGCCTGGGAATGTGACTGTCGCCGGTCGAAACTCTCTTCGGCTTCAACGTCATAGTTCTTCGCTGATCCATCTTGGAGAAATGAAATAAAATGAAATGAATATCATGAGAAATGAATTTTCACCTGTAGAACGTAACGCCAAAGTACACAAATATTTGAATTTTGCAGTTAAATCATCCGAATCCAACATTGCCAACCTTAAGACAATAAAGTTTTCTTAAGGTAATGTTTCTCCAATTTGACATACGATAGAGATTTTGTCGAACGTACCGATTGGCTGCTGATGCAAGACATCTTCGAAACTCCAGATGTTGTCTATCCAGTAGCCAATTGTTACATTTGACAAATTGTTCCACTAACTAATCAGTATAAAGAATTTTTTTTCCTCTTTTGTTAGTAAAAAGAACATTTTTTACATAATTTTCTTCATGTGTAAATATTTACTTATAACACTATAAACAAAGTATAAATTGATGATTGTTAACGATTTATATAACTGAATACATAATTAATATATTTTATCACGCCAATCGGACAAAAAATAACCATAGATATATTTATGGGCGAATGTTATGTCCATGTGTAATTTGTTATAATAAAGAGAATGTGGAACATAAGAAAGTTATTTAATACTTTTATTAAGAGCCAAAAACCGCAGGTAAATCTTACGTATTGTATGATAAGAGAGAATACTTTATAATATACATTGTAGAAGTTAATAACTTTTACATAGGTAAACAATATGAAAAAAAAACTTTATAATTAAGAATCAATTTAATAAAATGTATCCTATATTTTTATTCTATTACATATATATATTTGCATTATATATATATAATTTCTCTAAGAAATTTTCTGTTAGATTTAATGTTCTCTTTATTTTTTATGATTTAATTTGCAGATCTACAAACAATGGGGATCAAATACAATTGCTTTCAAAATAAATATGTGTACTGATACTATAAATATAGATTCCCTCTCTCAAGAAGATAAAGAAAAAATACTCCAAATAATAAATAGCAAAGGCACAGAAGATCTATTGCAGTAAATTAATTATTTGTATACAAAAAATTTCCTGTTTTGCAAACATGATGGCAAATTTCTGATTATATATTTTTTATCATTGAAATTATAAGGTATTCCATTACTAAGAAGCGTGCGCAGAGTTTAGAAGACCATCGCACATATAATGGACCATATAACTCATTGGAGGACTTATTACAAGTTAAGGGTATAAATAACAAATGTCTATTCAAGTTCTACAAGTCAATCATAAGTAGTAAGACAAAGAGTCCCAGAAAAATCACACGAGGCTTAATCCTAACACCAAAAACTTTTAACCAAAAGGTACAAGAAATCAAATTTAATTTTCAAACTGAAAAATATTGCTTTATAAATTATTAATAGTTTCTTTCTGTTATCAATATGTAATCAATTCTATCTATATGAAATATTGCAGGATGTTAATACAGTATTAGGTATATACATAGGATCAAATATGATAAGTTGGTCATTGTTAAATCGCGATTGCGAAGTATTACAATGGAGCTATAAGTCTTTTCCACAAAATAAGTTGAAGAAAAATATTCATTCTTTTCTTCAACTAGTAAGTATCACAAAAATACAAATACAATTATAGTGTTATTATATAATTATAATAATATAATTTAATAAAAAAAATCTATTGTCCAAGGATTTCAAATTGATTATTAATTGTAGAATGAATATTCGAAATCGTCAACTATCTATTTTTATTTTTTTAGACATTACCAATAGCTGCAAAATTACCTAAAGCTGATCGATATGTACTGCAGGACATTGTTAATAATATAGGCTATCAGAAGGATCGGTCGATTTATGTACAAGAGTCTGCGATAACCGCTATCATTCTATCGTACCTGGCAACATCAAATAGCAAATTTAACAGTATGAAAATTATTTTATACATGGACAATTATATTAATACTTGAACACTTAAAATTCATTATTGGTATTGAAAAAAGAAGAAAAAATTGTTTCCTTCTTTCTACATAAAGCAAAAGAATTAATTGCTGAACAATAAGATAATGATTAAACAGATTTTTATTTGCAACTATCACAAAAAAATTAATCGTTTTTATCATTCTAATGTTAATAAACATCTATTATATATTTAAAAAAAAAAAACAAAAGTTAATGTTGCATTGTAAATTTTTCAGGTACTGCAGAATTTGTATTGAATAATGTATTTATATTGCGCCAACGTGTTTTACCAAAAATCTATGGACTTGTAGTTGGTAATGAAACTATAGCTACAAAATATATAATGGAAAAGCTACTGCAAGAGAACGACAGATTAATGGAAACCAAAGAACGCCTGCCAAGTGTATTAATAAAGACAGAATTAAGAAACATGTACAATGCGCAAAGTCCTGTCTATCAAGAGCAAGTTAGTTGGTCTTTATTGATAGCATTAGCTTTTTTAGAATTAGTTGTACATCAAAGACCTGATATGATCGTTCGTAGCGACATGTAAAATCTATTGCTTATTGTTATCTAATAATGTCAATAAGAAAATAATATTAATATTATCGATGAATTTATTTTGAAATTGATATTATATATAATTGTTAATAGCTAATAAAAAGATATTTTTTGTTATTTCCAATCTGAGAAGGAAAGGTAGATCCGAAATTATTGGTTAAATGTCACAAAACTTATTGTCTTAACATTTCAAGTTGTCATCCAATATAAGTTTGATATAAATATAAATAGATAACATACAAAGGAATCTTTTTGAGGATATTTATATATTTATAAGTTTCAATATGCATATATATATTTATAAGCATCAATATGTGTATGCGAATGGATTTTCCTAATTCTGAAATTTTAATGGAATCTCCTAAGTGATAAAAGGAATTGATAATAGTCTATTCACTTGCGAATGTTGTATTTTGTGAAAATAATTATTTATGAAATTGCGAGAGAATCGAGAGTGCATAAATCTGAGAGAATTATCAATAATAATAATAATAATAATAATAATAATAATAATAATAATGATACTAACAAATACGATAGACTGATTCTTTCTGTATAGATCCATTTCATTTATTATATCCTCACGTTTTATTAACCTATCTATTTATACCAAGTATATATTGTTATGCTCGCTACTCGGATACAAACTCGTATTCGTTTATTTTATATGAAATTTTGTATAGCGTATCGCGCGGCATTTGCGACAAAAATAAAATTATCCGGACGATGCAAAATGATTGAGCGAGTATACGAGAGCGAGATGATGAGCGGTGGCTACCTCGTGAATCCGATACGAGAAGCTTATTCTTGATGATGTGTAATATATATCTTTATATATTCTGTATATTTTATACTGAAATGCACGACTCGAATCACGGCTCGTGACATATAGTTACATTTAAACGCTGCTGCTTAATTGAACAGTAATACTGTGTGTGTAAAAAAGAAAAACTTGTGTACAAAAATGGTGATCAAGCTTTAAAGGGAAAGACACCAAATCTTTATTTTTCATTCTATGTATCTGAGACTTGACTTTGGTTTACAACCGCGCTTAGGCTCCATCACGAAAATACGTACATGAACGTATCCGAGTTAAGCTTATACGCGACGAGACGTGTCCACGTAAGGATATCGCAGAAAGAATTTGGAAGCTGTTTACAGCTAAATGAATCATGAAGCCTGTGTATATATATATATATATATATATGAACAAAAAACTGCACGAGGATGGCCGTAAAAAGGATTGTAACATAATACTAATTTAAGAAATTCCTTGTTCTAATAAACAGAACAGCATCCAATTTTCTACGACATCCTATGTATGAGAAAATAAATAATAATAATTACATCAGCTGTATGTATGAACAAGATTATTCGATTAATCCTGACTTTTCGATTGGCTGCGCGTGCCAAATCAGTATGTGTTATTGCACGTATAGAGATATGTATTTGCCGCCAGAAATATACTTTCAATCTTTTTTCAATTCCTTATCGAGCAGAAAATGAAACGTTATAAAAAAACATATTTAGCTATAGAATATTTGTAAGAAAAATTAGTATAATAATTAATAGTCTAAATTAAGATCTAAATAAAATTCCAATTATTGATTCTAACGATTAAATATAATTAATATATCAGTTTGCGAAGACGTTCACTTGCACGCGAATCAGTGTGACGATCAGAAATGATCTACAATCGAATGAGGAGCGTGATTAACTGTTAAGTATCGTTAAATTCGAGGCATGTAAAAGTGAGCACGTGTATCTCTAATTTTTACTTATCGATTGCCTTCTTGCTCCATATATAACGCATAATTATTACAAGCATTGGAAGTGTCTCTGCGGCGAGAGACTTATTTTATATAAATGAATTTTATATTATTTAAAAAAAGAGAAAAGAAAAAGACGCATGGACGACATGTGATCGCGCATCTTACAGATTTATATTACAAAGCGTGCGCAAGTACTCCGTTTAATTTACCCTTCGTCCTTCGATTATATATATCTCCGGGTTATATCTATATATTTATACGCAGATAAACTTGTTGCGCTGCATCCACAGAGCACACACAGAAAATCTTTAGTAAAATCTATTTACCTCTCGATATATATTAACAAATTATATATGGACATACATTTGCATTGTATCATACAATAAATCGATCCGTTTTGCATTGCATTTGGCTCTCGATTACTTTGAATCGCATTGCCGTCAGATTTTAACACAATTTATATAATTAAAATGAGACCCGATCAGACCAGCTGGAAACGAGTGTCGACATATATACTGATATATTCTATATATATGTATATGTATGTGTATATATACCTAATATTTATGTACATAAATATATTAGGTATATACACTATATACCTTAACAACGGTATATGTTATATACTATATGTACACACATATATGTAGAGTGTCTCATATACAGATAGAATACAATTCGAAATTTTTTTTGCCGAAGGTAAAAGCTTACATTTTGACGAAGAATACAATAGTATCGACCTGTATCATATCTATAAGAAAATACCCTATATATATGTGTGTGCAACTTTCATTGTATAATACTATAACACATTGCGAAACGAGGGGCATTAAGTACGTGTTACTAATTTGTATAATTTACAACACTCTGTTATAACTACAAACGTTCCTATTGCATGCATATGTATAAAATCAATCCAGTTTAGATATACAGTTCAGGGAAGGGTCGCATCTCATAATATTATCCGACAGATACAAGAAGAAATTTTGGATGATAATAATAGATCCAAAAAATCGATAAAAAAAATTCTTTACGAAATGTTGTGAAACGAATCTATCTCGGTTATTTCGCATTTAAAAAGAAGGCTACTATATGCGGATCTTTTTTATTGTTTCTTCTTCTCTGAAGATATAAGGATTGTTAACACGTTAGATGGATATGTCATCGAACGGGTTACAAAATATAGGAAATACTTAACAATTTTACTGTTTGTTTTAAACGATATGTATAACTCAACCAAAAACAAGATCAATTTTTTCTTACATCACTAACGGAACACAAAGAGATCATTCTGATGTTATATCCGCTATATATATGTCACGCTTCGAGCAACATGTGTATACACACATTTTATATAAAGCTAATTATATATTCTAAATTTATTCAACATTTACAATACAATCAAAGAGATTTCTCTTTATCATGCTTTGGTTCGAAGATATAATGATAAAACGGGGACACGTAACAAAAGAGAGACATACATATATATATATACTTCTGGGTCCTCGAACATCCCAATTTCCCGTAACTGCATACTCTTTCCTTTCGTTTTATTCTAATTGCACAGAATGTTTGCGATAAATTATGCCATTTCTGAAGAAATTTAGAGAAGCATATAATTTTTTCTCGCAGTAAAATAGTAATATTATTGGCATTCAAGTGTGGGGAAAAGAAAGTGCAGTATATGAATCTAAAATGAAGAAAGTGTCGGTCTTTTAACAAGATGATGAGAGATTATTCTAAAGAAAAAGAGATAAAATATATAAGATATATAAAACTTCATCAAGACACTTTCAATCATACAAGCATTTTCAGACAATGACATCGGACGATTGTCGGCACGCAATCGAGTTTAAGACTCGTATTGCTTCTCTTAGCATTAAAGCATGTGACTTGAGAATTAATTGAAGAATTATTATTTCTCGAGCCACGTTTATGACTAAATTTGTATAAAGTTTATCTGCCACGTACATATTCGTGGAAATAATACAATTTAAAAATTATAGAGACAATCAAGTTATTAGAACGTAACATTTTAGAACTCGGTATAACGGGTGAACGTCGGGGAAGAATTTATATTCAGCTATACGATGAAAGAAAGAATATTAGAGTGATATTAGAGAGAAAGAAAAAAAAAATAGTCGCAAATTCAATCTTTGAAATTGGTCCGATGCAAAGTGCATTGTGTTACGTGCACAATAACATTAATAATACATAATTGTTACATTTAATAAATTTAAATATATTAAAGAAATATATCTCGTTGCACATAAGAGAAAACTTAAATTAAACGTGTAAAAGAAATAAGTTACTGGTACATAATTAGCCAATTATAAATATTATTAGCGATCAATTTGTCGATTCTCAGATCTTCGATATATGCTACTTGGTCGGAAACATTTCTCTATTATGTCACATGTCACTTTGGACTAGAATTGCAATTTAGCGGGCTGAGTCAAGCGCTCCGAATCATTGAAAACACACAATGGAAGAGAGTTTCGAGTCATTTTAAATATTATTTAAAATTGAATATCCTTGAAATGATTTTGATAAACGGCAATTACAAAGGCCTCGTTTTAACAAATCTCTTGAGATATATTCAATTGTTAAAAGTTTTAAAAATTGTAAATGGATACAGCAAACGCGAAATATTATTTAAATTTGAGATCTAAAATAAGATTATACTCTCTCTGCATAATATTTCTTATGACAATAATAAGAATAATAATTTCATTACAATAATTTATAAATGTAAATAAAAAATGTGCTCGTTCAAAAATTGATACATAATTCATATTCCGTAAACATTGATACATAATTCATATTCAATAAACAAGAATGTCCAGAGTGTCTCCAAACTTCTTTGTTAATTTTAAGAGATATTATTAAAACAAGAGAAGATTCTACAAGATGTAATCAAGATTAATAAAAAATCCTAATTTCCAATAATATTCAAAATAACACGAAATTCCATATTGATTCAATTGTTTGAAGACTTGCAAGACGAAAAATTGAATGCCCATTGCTGGATGTAGAACATGTGAATATATAACTAATACACTGCTGGTTTAATGATAAAATATTTAAAAAATTTCTGATACAAAAAACTTATCATTATAAGCATACCAAATTGATTCATATACTAATTATAAATTATTAATGTAAGTGATTTTTAACTTAAACGAAAATAATGGAATTGTGACCAAAATTACAAATTATAATAAAAAAAAAATTATAAAAAAAAGTTTTTGTATATATTTACACTAATTTAATAATTTTAATCATTTTGTCCAGCAATGTAAATCGTGGATATATAACGAAATCTATATCTTCGATACTTTATAGATCTTCTCCTCTTTGGAAGTAAAAAGGCGAAGATCCAGTGTGCGGCACAGTAAGGCATACTACTGTTACGATATTTATCCATAGGACATATTTCGATATATTGCATTATCTTTAATGACGATAACATGAATTATATAACTATCAAAGATTGTAAACTATCGATATAATAGCAACATAAATTAACAAATTACTGGCTCGATCGTCACACGCATATTCATATCCACACTCGCACATGAAAGACAACACGCAACATATAAGACAAATCACATGATAGATACATACAGCATAATGTGAATTGGACAGACTTTCTAACTTTTAATGCTTTACATTTAATTCATCAAATGTAAGCTAACACAAGTAAGTACTTATGCGTATCAAGTTTATTTAATATGCGAATTATTTTTTTTTTGGTTTTTCTTTTGCGATACGTCTAGAGTTCCTCGTATCCAACAATAATCAAGTCACTTTTGTTAATCCATTGAAGTCTTTGTCGCATTTACATATACAAGATACGTTGGTTTAGTCATTTAAAATAAATTCATCAGTTTGATGTATCGCGACTTCAATAACAATTACGATATTTTTTTATTCATCTTGTAGAAAAAAAACTACAAGAAAGGGAATGAAATACTCAGTCGAAAATAATATCACAGCCTGGAGATACAGTGGAAGACTAAAGATGCTGCCATTATAAAGCAAAAGTAAAACTTTAATTGTTAAAGTGTAAATTTTTTCCAGGTTATTGACGTCTAGTCAAATTCGTTTAACTATTCTCTTAAGAATAATTCTCAATTAATTTGCTTATAAGAAAAATTCTTATATTCAAAAAAAGAAAAAATTCCAGTGCAAGACATTGCAAATGCCATAAGCAAAGAATAATTGATAACACAATTGTTATTAACAATTCCTATGCTATCTTCTATTTCATTTTCATACTAGTCTCCCCTTTCTCCCTCACACGATTGTGATATTATTTGAAAAGCTCTGTCGCTTCATTGAGTTTCTCAGTCACAGTAGTAAATATACGATTTAATAATAAAATGTATCTTTCCTTTTTTATTTTTTTTCTTATGATCGAGCGTAATTGTCACAAGAAAGATGAGTGACGATAGCACGATCATAAAAAAGTGACTAGCATTCGCAACTCTTGTTCGTACAATAATCAGTTTTCGACTGGGCTCTTATAATGATGATATCATTCGTGTATATCGTGATATAGACGTATATCATTCATGTATAACGTGTATATCATATATACACGTAGTAAACATAAGTTGACGGATTCTCATATAATCGATCCTCGAGTTACCATGATTTTTAACAGCAAAACACATTGAATTTAACGCTTGGCTTAAACGCGCGGTTATTTTTTTCACAATAAAATTCACATAATCTTTAGCGAATGATGACATTTACACTAATATATGTAAGTAAAAAACAATTCGAGAATCTTATCCCTTTCCTCTCTTATTTTTGCATTTACATTTGTGTTATTGTAAAAGAGACTGTATATCTTTTATATCGTACGCATGTTCAAATATATTTATTTTGTTTTGCTATATCCGCGCATTTAAGTCAATCTTAAGGCTCGCTAATTTTCCTATGCATTTAGTGAGAGTGCTTTATATCCGAAATAGAATGCGTTTTGTAAAATTCCGGCGTTTATTAATTTTTATCCATAAACAAGCGGATATATAAATCAGTACTCTTTTCACCGATTTTTTACGTCTGCAATATTATAGAAGTTTTTAAATACTACAAAAATGTCAGACGTAATTAATGCGCGTTTTTTTTCACTTGAAAAAAAAACTTAATCTGCAATTTAGAAAAAAAATTGATATTTTCTCAAGTAGAAAAATCAATCTGATATACTTCACGCTAATTTAATCATATATAATTATATATAAAATTGCAATAAATTCAAAATGTCTTGATTTTAACATAAAATACATAAAATACGTACATATTCATATGTATAATAAAATAATTCATATAAAACTCACAAATTTATAGAAAAAAAAAGATAAAATAAAAATAATATGTAGATTAAATGTTGCGCTTAAAAATGATTTTACTACATACAAGTATGTGCGTTTATGTGTGATGTTTGTTCGTGTATGTATATGTGCGTATTTATTTCACGAAGAAAGTGCGTGTTAATACTCGTTGAAAATTATAGATAAAATCTTGATTGTCTAACCTGATATTTTTTATTAAGATATTTTATTATTAAATAGATGTATCAAAGGATATTATTTTTATTTAGTTTAATAGTGGCAATGTTACTTTCATTATATTCGAAAAGGAGTGATATGCATATATAAGTATCTCATAGAAACTTTACAAGATTTATGTCGCTATACGATCATTAGAGTCGTTTTTCTTGTAATCCACCTTTGCCAGAGAGAAGAAGAATGTGTTAAAAGAGCATTCAATTTCGAATATTCAAGACTCTTGGTGGCTTATTAAACGTAGCTGCCGATTTAAATAATGGATAATACGAGGAAGTATACGCGACGTTTGTATGCGTAGAATACATCAAGATAAACTGTAATTATTCCAGGGATAAGAATATTAATATAATAATATGTAATAATAATGCTGTCCTAGATCTCAAAGTATTATATTCCAATCTTTCACTGAGATTATAATAAATGGAGATATTCATTTCGCAAACGATCGAGCGCGTAATAGAATGCATTAACGTACCTTCTTTTTGATCTAGTACAGTCTTAGAGAATAATTATTAAATATCATTGTTATTTGTTTATACATAGTCGAGCAGCCTATAGTTTTGTTCAATGTGTGTCGTAGGTATAAACTTGGTAACTATCGTCGACGAATCTTAATCGGTATACGTCCAAAGTGAACAGTCATACGAAACAGTTGATCTTCTCGAGTCGATACTCGAAATACGCGGGATGAGATTCAAAAGTAGGTGGTACAAGTTCTCTTTTGTGCACGTTATACATTATATACTGTACGAAAGTGTCGCGTCCTTTAGTACAGCAGCGCGGCGATATGTCTCTGCCGAAGACAATTCATCGAATGTCGGAGATGTTGGTTTTGCTGCCGAATATTTTGACTAGCTGATCTTCATAATCGTCAATATTACGTTTCATAAGTTCCATGCACGGGCCGAGCAAACGCTCGAAAGCTTCAACGTCCAAGACTGTAAGTAATGATTTAAATAAATAAAATAATTACTTTAGACGAAAACGAAATATTTGCGTGAATCGATTTAAAAATCGATTAAAAGCTTGATAAATAGAAGATTTCAGAAGGATATTAAATGACGCAGAAATATCGCGATTATCTCTCAACATCTAATAATAATAATATTACTGTAAATATCAATATTCGTAACTGGGTTATTGACGCTATATTATTGATTACCTATCAATTTTAAAATCATGGGCGATAACGAAATAGACTTACATGCCAGTTTGACGTCCCCTACAGCGTAGGCCGAAGCAGCGCGTGGTTTATGCGTCACAAGTGCCAACTCGCCTAAATAACCGCCAGCCGGAACACGATTAATCTGCGCGATATTAAAGGTAACTGGGTTAAGTAAGGACAGAATTTTCTTGGCGCTCATCGTAGTCGTAATCGGATCGTTTCGCGGGAAACTGAATTAACGCATAATATAAATGCGCACCTCAATTTCACGACCGTTCTCGCCCAGTATAGTAATCCTGACGATGCCGTCCTCGACGAAATACATTCCATCCGCGTTGTCACTCTGCCTGATTATCTGCTCGCCATCGGAATATTGTTTCGGCGCAAGGGCATCCGCTAAATTCATACGTTCGTAAGGCTGAAAAAGAATTTTCACGTTTAATATCGTATAAGAACTGGCATTTCAAAAATTTCTTTTTCTCTTTTATTCTATTTCAATCTCGTCTGATTAAAGTAAAAAAAGGAATAGAAGACACATAGTAATTTATAATTTTATTTGACCTCAAAATATGGAAAAAAAACTCAAGAGTTATTTAAGATTTTACAACGCAAACATAATCGATTAAAAAAAAAAGCGATTGAGAAAGCTGTATAATAATATTTACCTCGAGACATTTCAACATCGGCACTTTATTAATAAGAGCCTCGTACATTTTACGCTTCTTGTACGCGGATTTAAGGAGAATGCGTCGGAAAGTTTGTCTGTCCATAGCCCAGAGTGTGCCGAGCGAAACGGCCTTGACGGTGGCTGCTCTGGGCATATTGTATAGAAGGGCTAGTTCTCCGAAAGCACCGCGATTATCATAAGTGTGAATGTGATTATCCGTCATCGTGACAGGATCTTTCACGTAAACGTTGAATTTTCCCCTAAAACACAAAAAGCAAGATCGTTAGAGACAATCGGAAATGAAAGAGAGAATTGTAAAAAGCGATTCAATTTGTCTTGTTTGAAGAAATTTCAAATTGTGATAAAATGAATAATTAAATAATAAAGTTATTGATTGAAAGATTGTTCGAATATTTTCAGCTCTAAGTAAAAGCACCGCGATCGATTGTGTGCATCTCTCATCTTGGTTCATTGGAGCTTCTCGTTGAAGGGAGAAGCCTATCGATACGTTAACTGTAATATATAAAGAAAAAGTATTATACCTCTCGATCACATAAAAGTTATCACCATCGTCGCCCTGTCGGATAATAAATTCTTCCGGTTGAACGGTTTTTTCGAACATCGCGTCAAGTACGTCCGCCATTTGTTCCTGTAAAAGTAATTCTTACAATATTATACACATATAAATACATTTTAGAGCAATATTATCATCCATGATTCAAAATATATCGGTTTTAAAATTGCAAATACGAAATCGCGTGAGTATTACGGTTATAATGTACGTGCTTCTGCAAGGTAAACGCGTTTATTACAAAAGTATTTCACGTTTGGCTCAATAAAACTTAGTTGAACGATTTCTAAACGATATGAAATTGATTTTTCTCTTGACAAAAATTTATAGACAAGTCTTTCTCTTTCTCGCGACTTTTTAATGTTAAATAGAACTTGATATAATTCAGTCTTGAATTAATATATAAAATATCCAATTAATATACATTAAAATGAAATATATATTGATATTAAATAAAGATATATATAATAAAATATGTTAACATTAAATAAAGATATATAACTCGTATAGCATCAATATTAATCTAATAACCAAGTGACCGCTGTACTATTTTATTTGGCTCGAACGTAAATCGCTGATGAAAGAAATAATTATCTCATACTATGTGCGAGTCATCTCTCGTCGGCAAAACCAATTGCTCTTAATAAGAGATTATTCGTGGATTTCTTGGTATTTTGCCGAGCTGGCGCGAATATACGAGCCGCTGTTATATCTATTCCTGTTTGCGATCACGGCTGATGAAAGCGCAGATGTTTAACTTACCTCGTCTAGAGAGCGAAACAGAAGTATGTTTTTGACGCTCTCGCTGAGCCTTTGTCGCTGCTCGTCGCTCTTTGGATGGACCATCTGAAATCAATAAACCGAATATGAAGACAAAATTAAGCTTAGATAAAACACAACTTAGACAAAACTGCTAACTCTATTCTTAAAGTGTCAGTACAAACGGAAAATATCTTCCTTTCTCATCTGCTTAAGATTTTTTTTTAACGGATAACGAGAGAGAGAGAGAGAGAGAGAGAGAGAGAGAGAGAGAAAGTATACTTTAATGTAATACATATAAATCTATAAATAAAACTTGTATATGTATGATGTTTTCTTTCTTAAAGACAGTTCGATGTCATTGTCAATACTTCTCTCTTGGAGGTCAAACAATTTATTTACAAAAGAGAAGCATAAATGATTATCTAATAAATATATGTATTTATATTTATTATATTATTTTATATTATTATTATTTGCTGTGCCGATATATATTATATTTGCCAGCGTCCCACGTTATCTACTCTTTAAGTGATTCTTGAACTTTTGAAGACTATATTTCATAGGATTTTATAAGCAACTGAGAAAGAGAGTGCAATTCTCTCTAAAAGCCGCAACGCGAGCAAATTCGATATTTCAACTTTAGAAACATTGCCCTTTACGTTGGACTAGATATATGAACTTTGACATCTCCCACACTCTGCATTCAACGTAACTTTCAAGATAGTAAGTACATCATGTTTGTCAAGTTTGAAGGACTGTCAAGCGATGTACGCAGTTTTTTGCATCGAACCTTCAGTGAAATTATTGGCAACCCAAACATAATATAAATTGTATAAAACACGTAAATCATACGCAACAAAGCCTTCGCATGTAATTATTTTATAGCCATAAACTACTAAACATATTACAAAATTATGCGTCATATGTCAGATGACGACCTCATCACGAATTGAGAAATTAGAGACAATAACGGCAGAAAGTTCAAAATGTCATTATCTTTGCGCGTACGCTTTAGTATTATGTGTAGCATCTCTATTTTAATATCTAGAACGAGACATATTTGATCGCTATATTTACTATAAATTTTTTATGCATAGAAAAACAATATTTTACTTAAAAGATCCATTTTTCAAGAAAGCTGCTTATCCGCTTTTTGTTCTCAAGACGTTGAAAATATTACATTAAGTCGTTCGTTTACAACTAAAAATTTTATTCTCTCTTATATAGCGCGCTTCTATATTAAAATTAATTACTTTTAAGACATCACGCATTTTATTTTCTTCGCGATAGCGACTTGTATCGCTTCTCTCGCGAATACACACGCGGTAATCAGTCTCTCCACAAGCGGACGAATTCTTTGTTTCGTTATCGTCCCAATTGTTGCACAAAAGCGATCAATTTTGCTGTTACTCTCTCTCTCTCTTTCTAGCTCTCTATTCCTATTATATATTCCATCTGCGAGCATTGTGCGGCTTGTATCACACGATTAAAGATCTCGTTGTAGAGACTCGGACCGACCAGCCGTTTGGTTGACTTCGCCACCTGTAAAGCTGTTATTTCGCCACATTCGATACATTATCTTTTCGAACACGTACCAGGGTATCCCGTTACATTTCAACGAGAAAGATTCTGCGGTCGGAATTTAAAATCGATTTTTCCTTCCAACAAGAACGTCGAGAGAGAGATCGGCGTTTTTTCGGCAACGTTCTTTGCAACCGAGCTTCGAAAATTCTATTAGAATTTTGAAAAAAATTAGTTTCTTGAAAAATATAAATTCGGCTTCATGTGTGAGTTTCCTCTCTCGAAGATTATTGAAAATATGCCTCGATATTTTTGTATTAGAGGATTGATTTCAAACTCTCCTAGTCGAAGAATCTACCTAAAAAAAAAAAAAAAATAATAAATAAATAATACGGGAGCTTGATGTCTACTTTTTATAAGTAAAACATAGTTGAGAGAAGATTGCGTAGTATAATTTGTAGAGACTCATCGTAGTCTTTTTAAAAAGACGCAGGTGCCCCAGTTTCTTTCTACCTGTTGTCCTGGTCTCGTTGTAGCACGTAGGGAAGAAAATATGATCGGTCGGCCTAGCAGCCTAGAGGAGAAAGAGAGAGAGAGAGAGAGAGAGAGAAAGATCGCCGATTTTCCTCTTCGTGTAACCTGAGCCACCACGGGATGCCGATAATCGGATTCACCGGCCTGCTTTGTGAAAATTCTCTCTTTCTCTCGTTCAACCCGACCTATCGCGGCTACCACGCGGCAAATCTTACTCTCTCTAACACACACACACACACAACACACACATGTATACGCCCTTTCTCCCTCATTCACGGGCGCGCGCTCATGTATGGACGTACGCGATACACACCATATACACGTATCTATATACGTATGTATATGTAATCACGTCCGACCAGGTTATCGAATACGCGGCCTGACGTCACAAAGGTACATCGCCGGCCTCGCATCGTCGAGCAAAGTAACTCTCTTCGCGTTTCGTCATTCGCGCGGCAGCAAGCCGAGAGACAGAGAGAGAGAGAGAGAGAAAGAGAATATGCTGTGATGCTTTAATAGACTAGGATATATTATATACCTCTATACTTCCTTATATACATACACGCACATACATAAGCGCGGTGTATGACGACGTTTCGTAACGAGACTCTATTTTCTGCCGCTACCGAAAAAAAAAAGACCTAAACTGTTTCTCCGTCAAAGACGGAGCCATTCTTGGTGTGAAATATAAGCGGGCAATATGCAATGTATTAATATGTACGCATAAATATGTTGTACAAGCATCATCTACATCTATGAAAATAATTAACACAAATACATTGACCTTGTCTAACAATAAGCGTCGACGAGGAGGAAGTCGCCGAGTAATCGATTTGCATAGATACACATCCTGATCTTAATTGCTTGTTTCTTCGCTGAATTCATATTACTTTGATTTTTTTTTCACGCATAATGCACCTTTTATAGAGGCGATACGCTTCAGCGACACACGTGCTTACACGTGTTTTCGTCGATTATATATTTTGGCGAATCGGCAGATCAGGTGCTTTAAATGTTGTGTCGTAAGCATAAAAAAAAGAGATGAAAATCGTGCATATTAGAAACTTGCTTCCTCGTCATTTTATTTTGCTCACAAAGCTCCTCTTTAGAGCAAACAAGTTTTTCAATTTTGGCTTTCTCATAGAAGAAGCTTTATCATGTTCAAAAATTTAACCCGATATCTCGAAATTTGCGGAAGTTAAAGCATGCAGACACTTTTCAAAAAATTCAAAATTGCATAGAAAATCTCAATCATTCTTTAATAATACTATATTCAAATAAAAAAATTTAGTTCGATATCTTAAAATCTTGAAAGTTAGGACAAACATTTCTCAAAAAAAATTCAAAATTTTATAAAAAATAAACCCTTTCATCAATCCTCACCAAATTCAATACCAATTCTTTAATGATAATCTTTAATGATAAAAAAATGAAAAAAAAATTGTCACGAAAACAAAGCTTCCTTTATGAGAAAACAAAAAAATACACTCAGAAATCTGAAAGAATATATATCGGTCATTGTGATATCTGATCAACGGAGGATCCCTTGATATGACAGCGATATGACATATCGAGACCTCGAGAAAAGAAACACTGTTTTCGAATAAACATTATTAAGTCAATGGAACGATCTGAACAGATACAAAGATTACTATCACAATTATATTAACAAAATAAGTCGCGATACATCGACATGTGATTTTTGTTATTCAGTCAACTTCCATAATCTTGTTCAGCCGCTGGCGCGTAAAACATTTTTTTTTCTTTTCTTCTTAAAAGATATAAGACGCGAGATGTCATATCTTCGCAAAGGATGTCTCATTAGTTCGCCTCGTTATCGAGAACGTGACCGATAGATCGTGGTAAATGGTATAACAAAGTATGACACACTACCTTAAAGCCGTCATCTTCCTCGTCTTCCTCGGGATTGTACGTCTCCGCGAAAACGCTCTTCCTTCTGGAAGCGAATCGGCCGACTGGTGGCTCTAAAATGCAAAAGAGAGACGCATATTTCAATCTGAATAGAGATTATACAATTGCAAACTAGACATAATTTGCGACGAATGGTGTTGCTACCGAGAAGGAGAGGAAAAGAATTTCCGAGAAAAGCAAAAAAAAAATAAATAAAATTATCATCCACTCAATTATGTAAAATGCAAAAGGTTACGCGTTAGCTTGTTTTAGTTCTCGCAGCCGCGGCAAAATCCGGTCTCCGGTAATTACGAGAGAGGAATAAATTGCAGCTTTAACATTTAAGAGTTCCCGACATTAGCATTTTGAGTGGTGTCGCACGCAAAAAACGTTTATCTTCCAAATTTGTACCGTAAGTTCGCCATGAAATTTGCATCCTCGACCTCGTCGATGCACCTCGTGCGATCCTTCGATAATTTCACTAATATCGATTTTTCTTTTTCTTTTTTTTTCATACAAAATAACTTCACGATATCAATGTTACTCCTTCGTTTCAAAACGAACTATATTTCGCGGATACGTTGGATAAGATGATACGCAATATATCGTATCATCTTCCTTTAAGGGATTCCTCTTGAGAAGGATTTTATTTCATATCTCAATTACAGAGATATATTTTTCCGCTGTCACGTATAATACAAAAGTTTTCCTTATCTGGATTCAAAATTGTAATTCATAGAGAAGACAAATTGGAAGGGTATAAAATGAATTTCTTTTCTTACAATAAACTTTCCGAAAGAATCGATTCTGACACAATAATTCAACAAAAATACAACAATTTATCGCAATAACTCGAGAGACACAAAAAAATGTAATTTTAATAATTTGAAAAAAAAAAAAATCGAGCCTCTTGACAGATGTGACGTTTGACAGATGTGGAAGTCACGGATTTGCGAATAAACTCTGTCGATTCTTTCGATCGTTTATTTTTCCTTCGGAGATAAATGAAGTTGAATGTCGGAAAGGGGATTATCCGGACTCCTATTCGAATAATGGGACGTGGTATAATGTTCGCACCTTTATCATCCAGTGGCTCGATGACGGAGAGCGACATTTGGCCCACGGAAAGAGACACACAACACAGAAGAGAGACAGAGAGAGAGAGAGAGAGAGAGAGAGAGAGACGAACACGCAAGGGAGAAAATTTGCCCTTCTCCCCGTGTATAATCAATGTGTGTAATTACGTTTACGCACACTTTTTCGATACACTTGTGACACCGCGAAACAAGTTTATATCGATGCGGGGGGAGCGATATCCCGTATCTCTGCTTACGAATGACTCACTCGGCGCATGAATTTATCACAATAATCACGCGGGGGGAGATGAAATATCGATGCGGCGCGAAATAAATGTTTCTGAAACACACACACACACACCCATGTATGTATAAGAGATAAACAATTTTCCGCGATAGCACGCACACATTTATTTACATATCTTCTTACGACATTTCTCGCCTTTTCTACCTCAGCGTATCGTATAAAAACATTACATCGATCGAACGATCGAGCGTTAACATTTCGAAAGAAACTCGCGATTGAAAAAAATACTTCGGAAAAGAGAAGTGATGTCTACGAGGTATCGCATCTTTTACCGATCTTACGTTTTCTCCGAGAGAAGGCGAAGGGAGGAGACGATAAACGCGTGGCTGAAAAAAAAGAAGAAAAAAAGAAACAAATCGTAATTGAAATCCGAATCGCACGAGACGGGAGACAGAGGCACGCGCTCGTGTTGTTATACCGGTTAAACGCTGGACCAAACTGTCGAAACTACCGCGCACCCGAGAATCTCGCCTCGCGACAGCGCCTGACAGCGGAAAATAGCGAGAGTTTTCCCACAACCGCGCGCAAGCCTCGGGGAAAAATCTGGCGAGAGATCGGAGCCAAAGTGTTGCCAAACGTCTGGATCTTTAACCGTACGTACCGTTTACGCGTCACGTATATATATACATATATATAATATATATTTATATGTATATATATATATATATATATATATATATATATATATATATATTATATCTAAGTATACATCTCTCTTTCCAACGCACGAGATTCCTCGGGGCGCGTCTCGAGGTACAGAGAGACTGCTCTCATCCCTGCGCGACGCTCTGATAATATCTTCAGCTATTTAGGGGTAGGAAGATGGCGGGGTGTCTGGTAAACCACGTGAGAGAGAGGCCTGGAGGGATTCTGATCGATTATCGGCTTCAATCCATCAAAAACTGAGAGATGCGCCTGTCAAACGCGACAGTTCAATTGAGAGTAACTTATTAATACTCTACAATTTTATTATCGGCAAGATATAAAACGTTCAAATGATTTCGTTAAGTTCACGATCGAATAACTTGCGAAGGAATCTGAATTCGAGAGAGAGAGAGAGAGAGAGAGAGAGAAGATAATGATTATTTTTATTTTCCTAATCAATGAAAACTGCCGAGATATCGAAATGTGACTAAAATTCGATGCGTGATAAGCCATATAATTTAATATAAAAAATAATTTTTTTTCCGTATAAAACTGTATTAAATACATCTTTTCTTCATCTAATCAACAGACAAAAGGATTCTAATAATAGCTTAAAAGCATTTATCTTTCAAGTTTCTCTATGAGATTTAAGGGATTTCTTCTTAGAAAAAAAAATCGAGAATTAAATTAACCCTCGAAGAAAGATGGGAAGAGTAAAAGAGCAATACCAATTCCCCGAGATAAATAGACGGATATCCGGATTAGAGAAAGAAAAACAAGAAGGAGAAAAAAAAGGAATATCTGTAGTTTGTTTCTCTCCCGCCTCCCCCTCCCTCACTCCCCCCGCCGTCAAATCATCGGACTCGGAAACGAAATCAAAGTTGTGCGCGAATAAATATGTAATATGTCATATGTAATAAATGTAAATATATGTTTTGACTGTTATTTTGCATCTCGTTGTTTAAGTAGAATATCCTCGCGCTTGTTCAGACGTAACGCGTGATTGTCAAACATCATTCATTTCACTTCTACTGATAACGGTCTGCACTAATTGTCTGTATTATTGTCATTTAACATGCTCGTAATTAATATCGCGTGAGTGTCAACCGCGAGATCTACCTATCTAGATTCTAGACAATCGACAATTACCGTAAAAACGATATCTCACGTTGATAAGAAAAAAAAATAGAAATCGTCATCCGGTATTATTAAATTTACTATAGTATTTAATGTCACTTATTCTTATCTGCTGAAATTAATTTCTGTTTTATTTTTGTTTACGTAAATGAGCCTTCCCGTACATCATAATATCAGCATATAATCATAATAAATATTATAATAACATCATAATAATTCATAATACATCATAATAAATAATAAATAAATAGAAAAATAAATAAATAAAAATAAAAAACATCATAATAAATAATAAATAAATAGAAAAATAAATAAATAAAAATAAAAAACATAATAAATAATAAATAAATAGAAAAATAAATAAATAAAAATAAATAAAGAAATAAAAATAAATAAGGAATACCGAAGAAAAAAAAATCTACGCCGATGGAGAGAATATTGTTCCGTGTCATTAAATTATTTCATGGTTCATATATCGCTAAATTACTGATGTATGTTCCATGCTTTATAGTCGTGTATTATATACGTGATCCGGAAATAAAGTGCGAATACCTCGCTAACTACGACGACGACGATCGACGTCGGTGGAGACCCCACGTTCGCCAGAGCTTATAACATAATAACCGATATCGATCTCAAGCCGAGCTCTCGTCGAGCTCTCGGGACTGACTTTGCCAACGTCGATTGACGCTAATCACAATCATTTAACCGTGACTATCTATCATTCTCTATGCCAGTGTTATAATCACAGATTCTCCATCTCCTTCGCATATGTTGGAAAAAAAGAGATCGAGAATTCCGATCGGTCACCTACGACGATAGTTGACCTTTAACTCCGACGAGAGGTTTCTACGTCCTGTTCCAATTATCTTTCTCCAACGACGACTTGTCAATTTGAGATTTAATTATATCAATAATCTTTAATGTCACAAATATAAAAAATTGGACCTCTCGCAATTCATTTCAATTAGCTAGAATAAAAAGAGAGTCCGTAAGAAGAGAGAAGGGATGGGGAAAACGGGAGGGACCTCGCCTACGAAACTCACCCTCGTCGTCAACGGACTCGTCCGGCGTGGACGTCGAGGTCTGGCCGCCCGTTTGGATCAGCTGCGTCCGCCTCGTGTCACGTAGGCGCGTGAAGAAGTCCACGGCGTAGTCGATGATGTCGCCCGGCTGCTCCAGGAGATAGCTGATGGTGAACTCCAGCAGGACGTCGCGCAGGTCGTCCGGCACCGTGATCTTGCCGACGTTACGTTGACAGCTCATCTTCGCGAACGGATCTCACCGATGTCCCCTCGTCCTATTCGCTCTTATTCCAAGCGCGACCTTTATCAAGCTTCCCGCTCCTCCTCAATGCCTCGGCTTTTTCCAAGTCGCGCTGTCGCGCGACGCGAATTCGTCCACGGCTAACACACACGTCACGCCGATGCCGGGATCAGGTGTGAAACGTCAAAGGATCGCCTATCCTCGGCGCGCTGTTGCCTGGCTGGCTGGCTGTCTCTCTCTCTCTCTCTCTCTCTCGTCGCCGTCGCTCCCACCGGCCTCCTCCTCTTGTGCACCGGCAAGTTCGTTGCCTGTCCGCCGACGAAGCTCCCCGGTCGCTTCCCGGTGTCGTGCGCTGACTCTCCGCACGACCGAGGAGAAGGAGGGACGGGGGGAGGGCTACCTGCCTACCGAGACGACGCTACGCACAGTCGCGCGGAACATACGACGCGGATCCCGACAAGGAACCAATCGCGGTCGCTAAGATGGCGACTGATAACATCCGCGTCGTCGTGAGCGCTGCGGGTCGCGTGAAGCATGAAGTTTCAGTCGAATTCGGTCTCGGTCATCGAGTTCGATTCGAGTGTCAATCGATGATAGGCTATGTTCGTTCCAATCGCATATTTCAATTTTTCTTTTCTCTTCAAAGAATAAAAAAGAAAATATAAATATAATTATTTGAATTTTAATCTATTTCTTTAAAAAAAATTATATCAGTATTCAAGAATTTTTTTTTTTCAATGTTATATCCCACATATATTTTAATATAATAAAAATTGTTATTTAATGTTTTTTAAGGAAATAGAATAGGAACCCAAACGACAATTGATAGAATTCAAATTTAATAATATTAAATAAAATTCAAAAATAAAAAGAATTTAAAAAATATAAAAAAAATAAATAAAATAAGAAAACACGTAAAATAGAATATAAATGTAAAACGAACGTAATAGCCAAGTTAAGTGCATGCAGTGCAAATTATAATCACGGAAAATAAAACGCAAATGAAAGATCAAAACGTGAGAAACGAAAGTAAATTCAAATTAACAGCGGCATACTCACAGCGTTAGCTTGAATTTGCTTCCGTTTTTTCATATTTTAACCTTTTATTTACGTTTTATTTTCCATGGCTATGATTTAACGATTATTGCTTGCGCTTAATTTGACCGCTGCGTTCTCATTATCTTTATATTCTATTTTGCATTCTTTTTTTACTCAGCCATTAAAAAGGACCCGATTTGAGTCCTGGAAAGTTTGATTATAATTTAATGTAAACACATTTAGTATTATTAAAGTTGCGTTCCCTACTAAATGCATCACTGAGTTCCTATTATCTTTTTTATTCTTTGATTTGTATATTCGTAAGCCTATTTTTATGAACATTTTTGATAATTTAATATTGCCTAAAGAGTGTGATTTACATTTTCTAGCCACCAACAGAGAAAATATGATAGTGTTTTATTACATATTAAATATTTTAGCATATTTAATTTCATAAATTGCCCATAAATGCTAAACTAAAACAGCTTTCTTTTTATAATTAATGCATGTACAACTAATAAAACGTCATGCAAATCACACTGAGTCTCTGTCATTTATTATTTATCTTAATCCTTCACATATGTCAAATGTTTACAAAGGATTCAGCTACGCAATTCTTAATGTATAATAAATATCAAACTTTGAATATAATTACAAATAAACGGTAACATGTAAGTGTAATAAGAACAAAAAAGTTATTAAATAGAAATCTATGTACCTGTAGTATAAGAAAGAAGAGAACGAGAAGTAGTTATTAAATCAATATTTATTTTCAAGCCAATCAATCGTATGGAAAAATGATTGCAAATGATGGAACGATCATTGAAGTGCTAAATTTATTTTTTATAGCCGCAGCTGCGCCTACGGCCTCTTGCCCTCTCGAATTTTCGTCCCTTAGAACGCACGTACGGTTTCGAGTGAGAATGTGGTACACCTGGTGCCGGACCAAAGTGCTTCACGCTTTCGCGAGCCTTACGCGGTCCTTGCATTAAAACTGTGCGCTTGCCGGTCGGTGCGCGTAAAGCCAGCTGATCAAATGTGATGATCTCACCACCGGCTTTTAAGATGCGTGCCCGAGCTTTCTCGGTTACGCGTAAAGCGCATACCTATAAGATCAAAATAACAAAATAAATTTATTATATGCGCTGACATTACATCACATATATCGTGCATATATTTTATCTTATATTCAAAATATAACATACAATAATTTTTTGTTATATAATACAATTTTAACATTTTTAAATATTAATATATATATATATATATATATATATATATATATGTTATATGTACCGTCAATTTTGGAACTGCAAAAATCCTAGCATCGTCAGTGACAGTACCGACAATCACAGCAACACAGTTCTCCCGTCCAGGTTTTTTCATGAATCGTACAATACGTGCAACTGAGATAGGTGGTCGATTAATTTTGCTCATGAAGAGTCTTCTCAATATAATTTGGTTGAATTTGGCATTTGTTCTCCTTGCCAAAAACCGATATAACTAAAACATTACCAAATTATCACTAAGATTTCGTAATATAAATTCACAGTTTCCAAACTTTAACTCCAGAGCTTTCCAGTTCTTCAAAAACTTTATCAATTTCCAACAAAAAATGATATTGTCAATCAGAAGAAACAAATATGTGCACAATTTATCAAAAACACAAAAGATTGATTATGACAAAACATGTATAAATATGTCCTCTTAAGACTCCATACAATTCTATCCATGCGAGAAAAGCTACACTGGAGAAAGTTTGAAAACAGTAAGTCCACAATAAGCAGAAAAGAAATACATATAATAGAAATACATGTGTCAACTATAATAATCGCCTTTTTATTTTACAAATAAGCGAGATAGGATAATTGACATGCGTTTCTCTAGCGAACATTCAAAATTGAATCAGTCTATGTAAGATCTGACACAGAGTGCAGCTCGCAAGAGTTAACTTAAATGAATTACCTCCCCAATCCATACGAAATTTAACTTTCACTTTATTCGATTGATAATCGAAAGATGATTAAAGATACAATTGAAAGTTCTGTTGTCTCACGTGTAATAAAAACGCGAGACCTAACCTCAACCAATACGAAATAATGGACGCTCTCTAAACTAGATTCGAATGTAATAAAGTCGAGTTCTTATGCAAAAAAAGTGCTTGGATTAGGATTTTAAAGATATATATTAATTAGTAAATAATATAAAAAATAAAAAAATTATTTACCTTGACGAGAAGACGTAAATACACATCTTGCGACTTGGGCTCCGTTCGCCGCACTTTCCTGTCATGTTTATGATTAATATCGATACCCTGCGAAAAGAAATACGCATCGTTAATTGAACTCGAAAAGTTTAATATTCGATGCGCGAGTTTTATTGTCGCGATTGATCGGCGACAAATATAATATAGTCAGATTTTTCGATCGAATCGGGCATCGTTGCACCGTCTTACCATTTTGACAAACCGGAAAAGAAACCACACACGTGAGACTCGTATGCTCTAAAGAGCGGAAATGACAGAGGGCACCGCCGAGGTTATTTTTCTCGGCAAAAGAAACGCCATAGAATAAATATATACAATAGAGTGTTCACACGTGACCAATTTGAAAGTTGTTAAGATCAAATTTGATTGGTCTCACAAAAAAATCTCACGAAAATCTCGAAAACTATTTGAAATATTAAAAAATATTTTATACTTATGTTATATTTATTATATTTTAAAATATTTTATATAAAAGTTTTATCAAAACCAAGTGTATTTAGTCATATTAATAAAAATTTGAAAAAATAATATACAAAAAAATTTTTGCAAAATTAAAAAAAAATAATATAATTAAATAGAATTTTTACCATAAAACTTTTTTCATATAAAACATTTTTTGATATCTCGAATAGTTTTCGAGATACATAAAAAAAAACAAACCATTCTACATATGAGAGTTGCTTTCACCCCTTAAAATCATTTTTGGACTTGCTGAAAATTTCTAAATTTATCTATTAGTTCCTCTTGCATGCTGTAAAGTTTCATTAAAATCAAAATTTTCGGATTTGCGAGGTTTCCTTGTCAATAAACAATCAAGTTCAATAATATTATGATGCGATTGGCGCAGCCATATTTTGATCGCGGAAAGCGATGCGCACTGAAAATTGACCTGATTTTTTTGCCTACTATCGCTACAGTGTATACTTTTCGCGCCTGTTATTTCTTCCAAGAAAATACTTAGGCCGGGCGCGATCTGGTTTCGCGATAAGCGGACAGAGGGCGCATCATTCGCGTCAAATATGCTTTATGTCAATCGGGTTAGCGGCGAGTTTTAGGTTAATCGAATGTCGACGAGACCGGGTGAGAGCGCAGTCCAAAGTGTCATTAAACAGTCATCCGACAATTTTTCTGCCGACGACACCGCGCTCCCCGACGAGGAAACGTGTAGTCGAACGGTTAAATGACAGACGATTATGGCAACGCCCACTTGTGATAAGAAAGCGAGGGTGATCGTTCTAGGAGGTGAGAGATACTCTTTATTTTATATATGTATATATATATATATACTTTACACATGCAGTACATAAGAGCGGAAGAGTGCCGATAAAACGGTGACTGAGAGACTCTTATCGCACAGGATGCGGTTTTATCGGACGTCATCTCGTGGAATATCTGCTGGATAATGATCTGGTTTCGTACGTGCGAGTCGTGGACAAGGTACCACCGCAGACAGCGTGGCTCAACGCAAAGCACCAGCGAGTGTTCGAGAACCCCTTGCTCGAATTCAAAAGCGCTAACTTGATTAACATAGGTAATATGCAATAGGATATACTAGGGCAAGCAGAGAAAGAGTGGGAGTCTTATTCTATAATTAGCGTAAATTTAAAGCGTTAATTTTCTTCAAATCTCGATTATTAATTAGAAATCTTTGATTGTAGGAGAATAATTGAATGATTCTATCGTTTTATTTAGTCTATATTTTTTGATTAATTGAAATCATCTCGTCGCTCTCTTGCCTCAGTTTATCATATAAAATATGATGTAAACAGTCATATCTAAAGAGATAATTTTTGTCAACTTACCCAAGCATCCTGCCAAAATGCATTTTCATCTGATGAGCCTATCGATTATGTGTTCAATTGTGCTGGCGAGACAAAGAGTGGCCTTACAGATGCAGTGTATAAAGAGGGAATTTATAAATTGAGCATGAATTGCGCTCAACTAGCAGCCAAGATTAAAGTCTCGCATTATGTGGAGATATCTTCCGGCAATCTTAATGTCTCTGAAAAGGTATTCTTGTGATATTGATATATATTTTAATATATGAATATAGATTCAGGACTTACCAATATGCAATGTTGCATAGGCTCCTCATAAGGAAGAGGATGCTGGAGAACCATGGACGTTTGTCGCGAAATACAAGTTACAAGTAGAACATGAATTGAAGAATATACCAGATTTGAAATATACTATACTCAGACCAGCCATTGTATATGGTTGTGGTGACAAAAATGGCTTAGGTAATTCTACAAAATATATCTGCTCTTTTTTAATTTTATTGATAAATATCTACACATTCTCCTCTACCAAAATTAAATAAAGAAAGAAAGCAGTATTATATTTAATAAGTTTTACAATTTTTAGCACCGAGATTAGTAGTGGGTGCAGTTTATAAGCATTTAGGAGAAATGATGAAATTACTCTGGGGACCAGAACTTCATATGAATACAGTTCATGTAAGAGACGTCGCGAGAGCTATCTGGCATGTGGCCAATAGACCAGAAACAATAGGCCAGACATATAACCTCGTTGACGAGGGAGATTCCACTCAAGGTTCCATAAGTGCCATAGTCTCAGAACTATTCAATATCAACCACGATTATTGGGGCACAACACTATCAACACTGGCTAAAGTATATCATTTTTGCATATATTTATGTACCAAAGTAATGTTTAAAGATAGATTATTAAAATTTTAATAAGATAATAATTACAACTTATAATTTTATGCTTTATAGACTGATATGAACTCTGTTGTTGAGGAAGTAAATGACAAGCACATGGGTCCCTGGGCAGAAGCATGTCGCAAGGATGGAGTGGAAAACAGCCCTCTGTCGCCCTACATAGATCAAGAGCTTTTATATAATAAACATTTATATTTAAAACCTGGAAAGCTTTCAAACACCGCAGGATTTACATACCTATATCCTAAATTAACAAAAGAAGCCCTTAGAGAGGTAAGTCGACAATTTGGAAATCAAATCTGAAGAGAGAAAAATGTACACAAAAATATTTAAAAATGATCTCATGAATTTGCAGGTACTCGATGACTATATAAGCATGAAAATCTTCCCACATTCTTTGGTCCTGTAAACTTTAGCAATATTGACTGCCGAATTCAAATATATCGACAAGCTTATGATAATTTTTTAAATATTAGATACATACAGACGCGCCAAGCGCCGTTTCACTGTGTGCCTAGAAAAGGGTTCTATACATGTTATATACATTCTATATTACACGTGACGCTTGATCTGCGTCAAGAGATAATACTATCTGGAATTCGAAGATTTCGTAGACTGGCCTATCGCCATTGTGATAAAATAGTAATTAATGTACTTAATTATACCAAGTTAATTTTCAAAGTACATAATTTTTTCGCACCTTTTTTGAAAGGTCGCGCTAGTCAAATTCTCAAGAATGATTCGGAACAATGTTAAGATCTTGTGCACGAAAATATATACATACATATGTATAAATATATATATACATATATACATATATATATATATATATATATATATATATATATATATATATATATGTATGTATGTATAATAATGCTTAAACTTAAGATAATATTCATAGTTTATAAATCGATTTGGATGAATATATTTTAGTAAATCATCACAAAAAAGAAAAAAAAGACGCTTTTTATATGCTATTTTTTCCAGACTGTGGATTGTACTAATAAAGTTGTTGAGAATCCATATACTTTTTATTGTTGAATATATGGGATGTATAGAAAAGGAATTCTCTCTTTTATATTTGCTACATTCCATGATGTATCTTCCATAAGCTGTGAATTAAGTTGAGAAATCTTTCTATTCCAGTCAAATATTACTATCGCATAGTTTTATCGATAACTCGAGTATGTACGACCTAAAGGATCGCGTAAGTACAAACATTGTTAGAGACGTGTTTAAAATATACACAGAAGATGATATTCCTTATTCATGTATGAATGATTGTTTATATTGGTAGATTTATATACGAATGCTGTATTTGCATACATTTAATATAAAAAACAGAAAGAAAATTATTATTCGTCTATTGGCATTGAATGTCTCGATGATATTAGTATTACATATTTGATTCTATTGTTACACGCCAATGTCGCAGTGTAGATTCTTTGATAATAAAGTTGCTCCATTTATGAAACTGTGTTTTGATCTTGCTGTATCCTTGTAATATACCAAACTCTTTCCATGTGCAGAGGGGACACAGATTTTTCTACATAAAATGCATTTATACAGTCTTAATTTTATTGAATCAGTGGTTACAACAAGACGACGTGTTCAAGAAGGGTCAACAATATTATTAAATATTTCGTATATTTAGTTCTTAATACTTCAAACAATAAGATTATAGTTTCATGTAGTTTTTCATTCTTTTTATACGTAATATATTAAAATATATATTTTATATAATGTTCTTTGCAGGTAATACATATATAATATATATATACAAATCGCAGATAAAACGTATGTACAAAGTAACTGCATCCTAAAAAATGTAATCGCGCAATATATTAAAATAATAAATCTAATTTAAAAAAAGAAGAGGGTGAAATGAGGGTTTACAGAAAATAAGTTAATAGTCTTCTTATTTTATATATAATATATAAAATTATGATTAACGATAGTAAAAATGAATAAATTTTTGCTGAATTCTCTCTTTTCTTTTTGTATATATTATGTGTAAAATAAAGTATGTAAAGTATGTCTTGGCAATTAACATACATATATTGTATATATTACGCTAATATACAATATATACACACACATACACATATATATATATATATATATATATATATATATATATATACGTATTTATATATAAATATATATATACATATATATGTGCATATGTCACCGGGCGAGAAAATATATTCTTTGAGGTAAACTGTGCATAAATGTAAACAATAGTGTCTAATAGGTACCGAAGTTAAGTTAAAATTAAGTAATGTAAATCACTCTCTGTGCTGAGAGAGTGACAATTACGGAGGTATATTCGTTCGACTAGAGCCGCCGTACAATATAATCAATACTTGCTACTGTATATTTCAACACTACAGTTTGTCTGTGATGAATTATATCGTACTCTGCGTAAAAGGAATGTTATGCATATGAAATAATCTTGCACCGATCTCATTTATATGAGGGAGATTTAAAATATGATGAAAAAGAAATGTCTCTCTCTTTGGCTGCCTGTATATTGTATATTATTTCTAAATTAATGTATTAAAAGAGTAATGCGTAAAATGAAAATTGAGAGCTGTTGAGAGATACACAATATGTTAATCCATGTGTCATCTCCAAATCGTTAATATTATTATAGTAATTAATGATCAATGAATATGCGAAATATTGAGATACAGTGATAAATAGATTATAAATCTATGATATATGTATGTGTGTGTGTGTGTGTGTGTGTGTGTGTGTTTCCATTCGTAGTAATATGAAGAACGCTATATATGATGAGAAATGCTTATTGCTTTTATATATACTAGATAATAATATTATCTTCACGGATTTTATGAGACATATGCAGAATGTGTCACGTAGAGTGTTACCTGATTGTATTCTTATCGAAGAAAACGACCTATAACGCATTACGCGAGACACTTTGCATAGTTGACGCGATTATCTCTCCGCACGGCGACTCTATAGTCTCTCTCAATTGTTTACGACATCTAAAACTTATCACATCCATGAAATTATTTCAAGAGCACTATGGTATGTACGGAGTGTTTGGATTAAATTACTGATTGCTATTGTTGGCGTTGCGGTTACTTTTCTGCACGGTGTTTTCTACATGATACGCAATATATAATATAGCGATATAAAATCAGGAAATATAGCAGAAATGTATGACCAAAGTAACGTGTGTTACAACTAGAAATGTATAAAAGTATATTACGCTATTTAAATGTAAAAAGATAGATGAGGACAGTTTTGATAAGCGTAAACCCATTCTCTTTCACTCAATTCTGCCAATCGTATATCTAACACACAAGAGGAAGTAAAAAATAGCGCGAAAAGCATTATTATTTATTACATACTTTCTGCCGCTTGTATTCACTCAACGCGCGTCATACCTTTCTTAAAGTTAAAAATCTCTTGCATGTTCAAATATCTCAAATTTCTAATCTTTTTTTCTTTCTTTTTGTAATAATATTGGTAATTCTCAAAAAATTATTCTTTCAAATGTAAGCTGCAGATATACATCATTTGAAACATAAAAGTGTAATACCACGAGAATATACCTGTGTGTGCGGTGTGTAATATTAACAATATGTAATCAACTAAGGAACAATAGATTTAGCTAGATCCTGATTTTTTTCTCACCATTATACACCAGCTGTCATCAACGCTTTATAAGATCCATTTTTTAAAATATACTATCAACAAATACAAAAAGTACATGAAAAAGCACATGAATGTATATACCCTCAACAAATATGGAAATAATATAAAATGTAACAAGCGTATTACATTATACATACATACATACATACATACATATATATATATATATATATATATATATATATATATATATATATATATGACAACAAACGCAAAACATATTAATTAAATAAAATCGTAAGCCAGACACATTGAAAATGTGTAAACGCGCGCATTTGCAACAAATAAAGTTACTGCGCAAGAACTATTTAAGATTTATATAAATTCAATATCATGTATATATGCAATCTGTGAGATTCTCATAATTATATTTATAATACATATAACAAGTTCCATGTATTCATGTGTGTAAATAAAACGATTCTTTCTATTCCTGTAAAACTGTATGTGATCTGTAAATATAGAGCTATTGTAATGATTTGCGGGGGTCCAATAAACGGAGAATAAGTAAATCATGGTGCACAGTTATTAACTAAATATATCCATTAAACATGAAGTATCTGCAGTAACAAAGGTATCTTTTCTTTTCTTTCAAGTAAAAAATGAAACTATATTTTCGCGGAACACTTTTCATATATATATATTCCTATATAGAGATATATATATATATATATATATATATATATATATATATATATATATATATATAAATGACTTCATAACAGACTCTGTTATGAAAATGCGATATAATATTCTATGGAATGAAGATATGATATAGCTTTTTTTTTTTAATATATGTGCAGATCGAATTAATTCTAGCGTTATTTGTTTTCATACTGTGCTCATGGTGACTATATTATTGCATGATCCAGGGTGTAATGTGTTCATCTAAAGTATATATACTGAATGTAAAATGCAATAAATAACAATTAGTGGAGGTACAGTAATAACATTGACATTTCTACGTCTCACTCTAAAAGATATAGCTTATTCTCTATCAGGTACTGTGTTGGGTTTTTCTGTCATGGTAACATGCACCAGTCTGGAATATGTGTCTTGTATGTTAGTCTCAAAATGCTGCTTCTTGCTTTTTTGTGTAATACACAGAACTGCTTTATACCAGTTAACACGCTAAATATTGTACAACAGAATGTTGACGTTTAATTATATCGATTACCTAATCGTTTTAAAAACGATATTAATCTTATGAACGGAAAGAAGCCCAAGAAATATGTAAAAATCTTACGTAAATTATTCTGAGGAATAATCTCCGTTAATTATAAAAATATCGCGTCTATTAATACATACAGTCTTTAAGATCTCTTATAGAAATAAATGAAGTAAGTGAAAAATGAGATGATCTCTATTTTATGTGCTATTATAATTTGAATTATTTTGAATTATAATTCTGAGCACAATTATCTTTCCAAATATTCTTCCCATTCATAGGATCCTTCTCTAATTTAAAGTATGACATATCAATACTTCGTTTTAAACTAAAATATAAACTTACATTAAATATTTTAGGAAGCTACACTCGACAAAAATTATTTTTCATTCGCTATGCACACTAACTCCAAATGTGAAAGAAATTTAATTCTGATTTCTTAAAGAAATCAATGTTTGCTTTTTTTATATAGAAATGACATCTTAATGACACACATATGGTATATTAAAATAAAAAGAAAGAAAAAGAAAAAAAACACAAAATAAAAAATTTTCTTAACATTTCTAAAAACGCGTAGCATCTGGTTAGAGCCTTTCCCTATTTTCTTAATACTAAATATTTTTTCCTCTTGTTTACAATTAAATATTATCAATGGAAAACTTATTTTGGAATGATCAGTGTCTCTGCGCTTTCCCATTTTAAGCGATCGTCAATCCGAAACTGTTGTCAGAACGAAAATTCGTCAACTGAGTTTAGGCCATGCTTTGCCCGGCATATTTAGCAATTTTATGTTCCCAAACGCGAAGGAATGCACGTTCATATTTCTATTATACCAGTATTCAAAGTGTGATATTTTTTTATGAACATATTCACAATTAACAATTATTCTATCCTATGTACAGAGGCATTTGGAAACTTACTATTTTATTCCAATTTATTATGTTTGCGCGTCTCTTAATGTTGACATGTTCATTTAATTTTATACACACAGAATTATTCAAATATTGACAATTGATAGAAAATAACAAATTAAGCATTTTTTAAAGACTTATGCAGAAATGTTATATTGATTAAAAAATATTATTCTATTCACACAACACATATATTACTTAAAATAAAAGTTTCAAGAGATGTTATCAATTAATCCTTTTATTAATTAGCTTTAGTTTAATTTTGTAATTATTTTCGCATAAATCCATTAATTATTTTTAAAAATATGTAATTTGTTACATCCTCTACTAATCCTCCAAAGGTATTTTGAATCAATCTGTGTATACATATATATAAACGAATCCGGTAAACGTTTCAAGTATCGTCTACACGATCAATGCATTGCAACGTAACAATGCAAAGCAAGAATTTGAGAATCATGTTACTTTTATTGGAAATTGCTTACGCAGACATTTGCCTTATTCTTTGCGCACAATAAATGTATCTTGTTCATATGTATTTGTACAACGGCGATTAATACCTTGATTTGCGTTTTTGTATTTGAATTGGCTCCGACGTGTATCTGTCATACGGCCATCAACTGGTTAGAATAGTTACGTTCCTATGTGCATTTTTACTCATATGCTGAGAAATTTCAATTTTCGAAAAATCTCCTAAGAGGGATATGGGATCGAACTCGGGATCTGGCGACTGCCAGTCCGCGAGCCATACATCGCCCGACTAACGCCCTAAAATTGGACGCGGATTTTTACATTGATCGCGTATCAGACAATACTCTTTCTTGCATAACACAAGTCGCGTCGAACTTTGCACAGGTTGTTACAGTTTTGCATTGCTTTCGCTTTCGTGGAAAAATTCATTTTTTCTGTTTTCTCGCAATATTGATTCGGAACGATTGATGTGTCAACCATAAGGGAGGAGGAAACAGAAGTATAGGTATTCCTACTTACTGCATACCTCGATACCGGTGCGAAGCATTGAACACCTAAGTGTTTCGCCTAACGTATTTTCACCCGTTTGGTCCGAGTGCCGGAACAGATGCGCACGGGGCTTTTGACGATGATGAAGTCTCTCCGTCCGGACATCCTGAATTGTTATTTAAACTGCTAGTGCTACTGCCTAAAGTACAATTGACCATTGTGAGCTGCGTGCCTTCCAAATCTTGTTCCTCCTCCTCTTCTTGTTGATTATTCGAGGCGGAACTGCCTCTTCTTTTGTACTGTAATCATGAAAATTACAGATAAAGTATTAATGAACAACACGCCTCCATTGTCCACAAGATGTTAAAACTCGCAGCAATACCTGAGGGTTTTCCATAATATGAACATCTTTCGAGCCTCCATTTACTTCCCATGGCGATAGTAAGGGTTCCTTTGCACAAATTTCAAAAACTCCATTAGATTGTGCACCCTACACAACACATATCGTATATTATCTCTTGATTGAGATATATAAATTCAACTTAAGCAAATTTGTGTTCATTACCTTTGCATCGGAATGCGGATTCGTTTCGAGCGGAGATGATGGGCATAGCACTGCTAATTCAATTTCGTTCGAGGCACTGGTAGCATTCGCTTGTTGATTTACGGAAGTGGAGGATTGCTCCGCGCAACATCTGTTCCCGTTTCGCGACAGCACACGCCCATTCGTAGGCTGAGTACCGTTTCTCAACAAGCGAGAATTCTCGAACTTTCTCCGGCAATATATACTGCATAGACATATCGCGATAAATCCGATGCTTATGCTGACTCCGAGAATCACACCTGTTTTTTAATCATGATAATATGTCTCGATGAATATAATGTATCGATGAAATTAACATTATATCTGATTATTTTTATATCAAAATCTCCACTTTTTCACTCACCTAGACTTTGATCAGGCTTGAGGTTTTGTGGTGGCTTATCCTCCTTGCCGGACGGGTTGGGGACTTTCGACACTCCACCACTACTTCCACCACTACTACCTCCAGTAATAATAATGATAGGGTCCGACGGTTTCCCATAGCCGGCTTTCGTCGCTGCTCGTACCATAACAAAATACCGTTTGCCCGGAGCTAAACTCGGTAGAGTCGTTGATGTTTTATTACCGGGTACAGTCACGTTGCCCCATGTCGCCGTCAAGTCCATAGTGTACGCGACGAAATAATTTTGTATGATACCATTCACATTGCTCGGTTCCTTCCATGCGATTCGTACCTTCGTATTGTTACCCAAGAACCACTGTACCTCTTCGACTTTACCAGGAACTATATAACATTTGTTTAGAATAGATAATATTTAAAAAACCAATATAAAAATACCTATATATTGTAACAAAATAATATAATTTTATTTCTCACCATCTTCATTTGTGTAACACTCTATAGATTCACTATAGAGACTAGTTTGATTGGTGTCATGTCTAATAGCTCTTACTTTAAACTGATATAAGGTAAAAGGCTTCAGTTTGTCAACGTTTACTTTTGTATCATCTCTGTAATATATTTTAGATTTAAAAAAAAAAAACACCTTTGTGCTAGAAATTATAGTGCTAAAATTATAATTCATTTTAAAAAGAAGATTAAGCCATATACTCACATAATAAAACATTCCGAATTGTCCGAAATTAGCGCATGCACTGCATGATAACAAAGTTCAAATGAATCTATGCTATGAACATCAGACAATGTCCATGTTACATTTATGGACGTAGGTGAGACAGGAATAGCCTCCAAAGCCATTTGTATGGTATCTAAATTACAAGATTATTGCATATAAATTTTTGTCTAATTTTTATTCACTAAAAATATATTATGTTAAAATTTGATAAAAACTTACTAGCATTGAATTGTGCAGTCTCTATATGTTTTGTCAAGCAACCTGTTGCTTCGCCCAAGCTCACCATGCACAAACCCATGGTATAAGAAATATTCATATCTAGATAAAAATAAATTGCTTCATAGTTTTTATTCTGTAATGTTGTCAAAAAAGAAGAACGTCATATAATGTAAAATCTTTACCAAGATCAGTAAACAGATATTCAGTAATGTTTTGTGGCAAAAGAATAGTAGCTAATTTTTCGCCATCTTGATTTTCACAATAAATTTGCCAAGAATCAAATTTTGATTCAATTTGATCATTTTGCTTGAAATTAATTTTCCATTTCATCTAGTATCAAAAGAAATGTTTATAAGAAACAATTTAAATAATTATAAATATTTTTTAAGCTATATATATTTATATACCTTAATTATCGAAGCGTTTACAATTAATACTTGAATATCCACAATATTCCTTATAGTAAATTGATTAGATTCAGGAGATGGCATGGTCACAGTAATCCATTTCAATTGTGTTTCACTAATATTTGGCCAGCCTTGTTTTGTTTTTGCCAATACTCGAAGATCATATTGTGCTCCGGGTATCAGATCTACAGCAATAAAAAAAATACAATTATACAGTGCATCGCTTTCATAAAAAATAAGACCTAGATGTATACCTAAAAGTATGTAGTACTCAATAGTGGCAGGTAGATAAAGTATTCTGGAATATGGATGCTGATGAAGTCTCCACTGTAGTTTATATTCCACTACAATGCCGCGAGATTCCTTTTTACTCAAAGGCTCCCATGATACATTTAGTTTTGTACTACTGATTATATCCACATTCATTTTTGGTGCGGCTTTAGGAACTGAAGAAACAGATTCGTTATTTCAAAATTTAATTGAGAGAACATTACATTACATTATAAAATTAATACAGATAAATGAGAAATATTTACCACTTGGAGCTGTGGAACACAAAATGGTAGCCGATTGATCGCTAGCACCATAATTATTCCACACTCGTACATAGAACGAGTAATTTGTAAACGGTTCAAGAAGCTTTGTTACTTCTACAGATGTAGAATTTCCTGGTTCTGGTGGAGAGACTTCTTCCTTACCACCTTCTGTTATAAAAAATATGTCATATTAAATATACAAATATGCGGAATTGAACTGAATTTCTTTGAATCTCTCTATATTATACTTATCTTTAATCATAATCGAACTCACCTACAGAACTATAATGGACGGTATAAGCTGTAATACTGGTATATGGTAGAGACTTTGGTGGTTCCCACGAGATTAAGATTCTAACTGGTGAAACAGCGTGACATTTTAGAGAAGTGGGTGCGGCGGGACTATTACGCGACGTATTTACTTGCAGCCGACCAGCGGCCCAAATTTCACCCGCTGAATTCACCGCTACACATTGGTATATGCCAGAGTCAGATGGTACTGTCGCTGATATTGCTAATTCTATCTTATTGTTTTCCTTATCATAAGTCGTTCTGCGACCTATCAACATACAGAATAAGTAATTATAAGACTAAATTCAATAATTTGTTTCGTCTTTATAATTATTTTACCATTGCTAGTAATATTCATTGCGTCTTTCAGCCAATAAATTTGAGGTAAGGGTGATCCCTGTGCCTGACACTCAAATCTCGCTGTTCTTCCATTTGGACAGATTTGGTTCGTCGGCGTTTTTATAAATGATGGTGGTACCAATATGTCTACAGTTATATTCTGTAACGATTTAGACAAAAAATATATTTGGCAATATGTTTATATATGTATAATTCATTGAACATCTATATACTTCATCAAGTTAATCCACCTGTATTTCTAAATCATTGGTGATCATATTTTTTGAAGAACACAAGTAGATACCAGCATTGGAAACATTTACATTTGTTAATGACAGTATAGCAATGCCATTAGTAGAATTAAAAAGGATACGAGGTTGTGTAACATTATCTAAAAACAAAATTAAATGTATTAAATTTTGTTTAAGATTTAAATATGTGTACAAGTTTAATTTTTTAATTCTTTACCTATATAACGAGGAATAAATGACCATGTTATAAGTGGTGATGGATAACCAGATGCAGCACATGCCAGATTAAGATTTGATCCATTGAGTAGCCAATGATTGTATGAAGTCTGTGGAAATAAGAATGACGGAGTATGCGATCTGTTACCATCTGCTCTTGAAATAACTGTTAGTTTTGCTTCTCTGCTCTTTTTGGTCTTCTTTAAAAATTCATTTGTGACTATGCATCTGGAATATAACAATATTTATTTATTTAGTTTAAAATATAGAAATATATAATGGACAGAAAGAGAAAATTGAATTAAAAATTATATTATATACTTGTATGAGCCAGCATCTGATAGTTTCGTTGCACTTATATACAGAACACCTGGTGGTATCATAGAATACTTTGATTCGTTATGATAAGATAACAATGTTTCATTATGCTGCCACGTAATATTGGGTGGGAAAGGAACGCTGTCTATCAAGCAAGACAATCTTGCAACTTCACCTTCTTGAACAGTAATATTTTCTGGAGATTCTTTAAATGCATGTGCAAACTCTGTAACATATAATATTTGTTACAGTAATTATAATATTCTAGATTTCTTAAAAGAAATTTAATACATTCATATATATAACATTCATATATATTATATTCACCTGCTATTTGAATAAATGTAGGAGCTGACCGTTTTAAACCTCCAAACCTGGTAAGTGTTACACAACGATATTCATCCTTATTGTGGTTCTTAGCATTAACAATACTATTCCTTTCCTTTTCTTTGAACTTTTGCATTTGAAAATTTTGTTTCTATAAATATAATAGTCAATGTATAATTTAATTTTTTATATACATCATAATCCAACAATAATAAATCTATCAATGTATATACTGGCTTGTACCTTGTAAAAGTGAAGAGAGCCATTGGAAAGAAGAACACAGCGAGTAAGACCACATGGAGGTGCTGGTATTCCATTGTGCAACCAAAATATAGTCTCGTTTGACCCAGCTATACAACTAAGCGTGATTCCCTTTTTTCCTAGTATCACATGGCCACTAGGTTGAATTTCCAGTGTTAATCCAGACTCATTAGTTAAACCAACATCAGAACTATCTGGTTTAGACACGTTCCTATCACTGATGTTTCCTCCAATACCCTTAACACCTGTCAAACAAACAGTTTGAAAATAACAATAGTTGAAGAAGAAGCATCTGATGAATAAACAAATACGCACTATCAGATTGCAGTTTTCTCTTTAAAAATTTGCTATCGCACAAAACACTTTAACTGATGTTTAGTCCAAAATAGATCTATTCGCTACTCTCTCATTACATTAGAGAATATATTTACTTTGGACATTTCAATTTTAATTTAAGAAACAAATCATATAAAATTTTTATATTAAAAAAACGATATCATAAATTGCTTTTGCAAATTGCTTTTCCATGACATATGGCGAATGTCATCGATGAAGGAATGAATTTACAGCAATTCATGTACAAAACGGCGAGCTCTCGAGAACGTCGACGATGTTTGGACAATGTGCGCATACAACCAGTACATCGTCGTTCGATCCGCGATAATCTATATTCCCTGCCGGAAAAGCGTACTACCGACACGAAGATCGGTGCCAGAGGGAAAAGCGTAAACATACAGATAGAGCGGCCGACACGCACCTGCGGCACAAGCTGGCTTCAGCACTTCCGTAATCAAGACGCTCAGCAAGAGAACTCGCGCCGCCATATATCCGCGCTCATCGGCAACGACACGTATGTGTGTATGTGTTTGCGCTCTCGTTTGTATGTATATAGTTGTTTCACTGGCAGAGGAGCGCGGCGGCCGAGGCGCGCCGTCGTCGATTCGTTTTCTTCGACTTCCTCGTCGTCGTCGTCGTCGAGCTGCTCGCGGGCAAAATTCGTCGCCGCATGTTTGACGTCGATCGGGCCGGCCTCGTCGGAGCCGAGAAAGGATGGAGCATCCGCTGCCGCCGGCCGTTCCGTTCGCCGAGCTGGAGCGCCCTTCTCCCCCTCCCCCTCTCTCTGATAACCGAAGAACCTACCCCTCCCCACCCCTCGCGCTCTTTTTCACTTCGCGTGTGTATATACGCTCACATCGTCTCGACCGGCGCGGCAGCGGCGGCGCGCTTTATCCGATCCCGAAAAGCCGACGGACGCGTAGAAGAGGATCGGAAACTGCGATGCGGAAGCGAACGAAAATCCCGTGACACTCGTGCGATTCGATGACACCCAGACACAACACCGTTGATCACCGCTTACGGGGGGAGGCCTGTCTCCAAAGTCCTCTCGTTTGCGTTGCGGTGCGTCCTCGTCCCTTTTCAGCACGCGACTCCTTCGTTCCTGCTTGCCATCTTGCCGTCCCTCGGGCGTCCTCGTTCTTTACCGCCTCCTAGCAACGCGAGAGGGAGATTCGAACACCGGCGACCGCGCCTTCCGAGGGAAAGATAGGCGCCGAGATACTGATCGGCGAAGCCGAATCTTGTCGAAGAGATCTCAGATGACAGATGTTTTAGGACACCTATATTTTGACAGAACAAGAGGATATATTAGTTGTCATTGGCGCGGCTCGTAAGATTCGCAAGGTGCATTTATTCTGTAAAAAAGGAAATCGCGGAATGAGAAATTCAGTTGACGAACGAACGATTACCATTCAGTAAAATCGTCGCAGAATTATATATCATTGTAAAATCAATCATAAATGTATATGTCGTATAAGCATATCTGTCAAACTTGAAGATAACGCTGTAAATTGTAAAATTAATAGCGCGCGCGCGTTGTTAAAAATAATTATATTATACCAAATCGATAATGTCATTCTTTCTGTGACCATAATCAGGAATATTTATCCACGCAGGCTTGTGAAATCTCTTTTATCGAGCAAGGATAATTCAAAAAGAAAAAATTTACATTAATTTCATTTTCAGAGTATTTATATTAGATCAAAAAAAGTTAATATAAAAAAAAAATTGATTTTATGTATGTGTTTGCGCATGCTATTTTTCAAATACAAAAAATATTTCTTTTATATTTTTTATTATTTTTAAATTTTTCTTTTATTTTTTTGATATTGTTACCCAATGAGCAGGACAATATTTTTGAAAATGTTTTTAAAAACATTTTTATTGAATTTGCAAACAATTAATTGCACAATATATAATTATTGAATAATAAATATTAAAAATATGTTTACAAAATATTGTCTGTGCATTGGATGTTCATATAAACATTTTTTTAATGATTAAAACTTAATTATTTTAATTATTTTAATATTTTTTAAAATATTTTTAAAAATTTATAAAAATGCATTTTTTAAAATATTGTCTGTTCAATGAGTATAACAGACTAAAGAGTTTAATATATTTTCTATATTTCTTTACTAAAGTGAAAAATCCTGTTGGAAAAAAATATTGCTAAAAAAGAGATTTTGTTTTGACTAAAATTGATCACTTTGTTAGATGGAAATTTTGTCGACTTATATATAAATTCAATTTGAATATCAATACAATGATAGAATTATTCCTTATATATACAAGAGCTGCATTCCGGTTTTTTTTCCCCGTCTCTGCTGCCAATCATACTTATTTCTCTATGATAGCAATCGCGTGCGAGAGAAATCGCGCAATCGTGTTTTATGTATATATCTTGCAGTCATTTTGTTTCCACAAAAAGAAGCACGGCATAAAAGTGCTATATGTCGTACATACATATCGATGAGAATGACGACGACAACGAATCGATCAAAGACTCGGTGATACTCGCGAGAAAACCGGTTTACTCGACAATTTTCCGACTGTGCCCATGACCTTAACATTACTTTCACTTATAGGGAAAGTTTCCTCCCTGATGCTGGAGGGGTTGCTCCCCATCAGTCGCGACGACGGGGAGAAGATATGTGAGTCGTAAAAAAAATTAGGCGAACCTTCATTAAGGAAACCTTCATTGATTCATTTGAAATCATCGTTTTTCTTTTCCCTTTCACAACCATTGAACTTCTTTCAACTTCTCCTTTTCTCAGCGGAGGGCTGCAAAGAAAATTTAAATTTCTCTTTCACAAAAGGTGATATTGGTCATTGTTCATGCAAACAAAAGAAAAATCTTCCGATCTGGAACAGGTTCGATTTCATATGGCGAGATAAAATGACAATAATTACATCTCTAGATAAATAACTATTGTTCGCGTCGTCCTCGTTGAAGGAACACCGTTATTTCGCGATCACCCATAATGACACCTCGTCCGATTCAATCTGTCCCGTCGTGCCTTTCACGTTGGGCGAGCACGAAATAGAAACCGCTGATTTCCGTCATCGTCGTCATCGTCATCGCATGCGTAAAAGAGGAAGAAAAGACGGGGCCGCGTTCGCGAAAGTCTTTCCTTGCGTTTGTCCGGTTCAGAGATTATCATGCTAGTAGGACAACGGTGATGTCTTTGACGTCTTGGCGAAACAAATTAGCACAATTTGTCATATCTGTTGTCAGCTCTTTAAAATTAATCGCGTCCTTCGAACAGGGCTCGAAATATCTATCGATTGATTCGGCGTAGATCGTTATCTCGTTGACGACGCGAATCTTTTCGCGGCGCTTTTATAGAATTATGCAAATGATTCATATTGTTGATTCTTAATCCATGAATAAATTAAGATTATATGTGAAAGTGAGAGCGAGATATGGACAAACTATATGGACAAAGTTAGAGATGTACAAAAACTGTTTTTTTTTTCTAATTATTAAAAAAAATAATTTTTTTTTCATTATTTTTTTAAATAAAATGTTATTTTCCTTTATATTTTTTTTAAGATAATTTAAAAAACTAAAGTTCTTATATTTTTAATTAATTTTTTTTCGAAAGTATTTTTAATGGATTAATAAGTGACAAATTACATTAAACTCGACACGATTTAAATAATTTTCAATTAGATATATAACAAAAATTTTTGTTAATTAAAAATATTAATTGCATAACTATAGCTATACCTATAGCCAATTGGAATGCGAACTACATTTAAAATAACAATTCAAATCTAAAAAATAATAAAAAATCAATTTGCAATAATCAAAATACAAAGATATTAAATATCTAAAAAAAAAATAAAAAAAAAATTTGAAAAAAGACGAGGCTTGTTTTTTTTTCTATTTACATCTTTAGACAAAGTTCATACGATAAAGAATATTCGATTGTTCGAAGAAGAAGATGACTACATTTTTTTTATTTGTGCGATATATGGTCATATCCTGTTTTTTTTTTAACGAAATTCGATTTCCGCGCTCTGAAATAGATAAGAAATTTAAAGGAATCAATCGAGAAGCGATCACCAACCTGTTGCATCGAGGCCTAATCATCTGATAATGTTAGTTTCACCTTTCTTCATCTTCCGTTTTATGCACAAATGTGAAAGGTGCCTGCGAGGTATAATTGTAGTCCTGATATTAGAATCGCATGTGGAACATCCTGTGCGCGAGTAAGTCGATTTCCAGTTAGTCGAGTTATCAGCGAATCTCATTTCTCATTTTATTCTCATCGACGTGCGTCTAGAGAAAAGCAAAATCGCATTTTGCCGATATTACGAGGAATATATTATTCATGGAGTTCTTGAAATGCTTTTATAGGTTTCACATATGCTATTAGAGCGTTACCTGTAACACATTATACACATTCATGAAGCATTGTGTTAAACAAGAGACAAAGGGTTCTCAATGCATTAGAAAGGTTAAATAGTCGTAAAATATATTTTTTTTCTCTCGTTGTGATTCCTTTGAAAGTAGAGGTAAAATGGTGCATTTATTGCTCTATTATATGCAAATATTTTTTTATTTCTTTCTTCTTTCATTGAAATCTTTTAACTCTGTCTTGCCGCGAAGAGAGAAAACTGATTAAAGAATTCATAGCTGAATGCAAAAATAATTTGGACGTGTGAATCGAAGACAATTTTGAATAATCGAATGAAGGGGTGGGGAGAGAGGAGGGAGTTAGATAAGGCAAATGCCGAGAGAAATAATACAGGATGAAATAAAAAAATATTTTTTACATTTTACTTCCTATTTTCTCCATCAATGAACTTCGAACTGAGAATCTTTTATGTCTATTTAATGTATTGTTTCTCAAATGCATGTAATAATACGCAGATTAGAGTCATTGGCGAGGAAACGATTATGACAATAAAACGATGCATCTTTAAAGACAAAGCACATTTTAACTACCTGGTGCCTGATAAACAAACGTCTGAGGAAAAAAATGAAAAGCATGAGAGCGCGAGGAGAAAGAGCGTGGCTATAAAGCGATCCAGTTTCATTGAAATTCTCAGTTTGTCGTATACGTATCGCACAGCAGACGAACATCCCCGACCGAGTGTGCGACGATATGAAGGCGTGGTTGATATTGCAAGTAAATGTCCAGCGAGTAGATACCTTGATAACGGATTTAAAAAATTCTATCGTCGAGTTAACATCTCGGAAATTTGGATTTTACGACGAGTCAACGAAGCAAGATATCTCGCCGAAATTATATTAATATTCGATTCCATTCGATTATGATTTACAAGTTGATATAGATACGTAATCCTCGTTAGTACAACACGAACAAAATTCGGCGAACGAAATATAATTTTAATCGACATATATTATGTGTGAGATACGAGTTTGTTGTTGACAGTTGCTACATATGCGCGATCGAGTACAGAATGTAGATAAAACGGAAAGAAATATAAAAATTAATAGTTATGGTGATTTGCAGTTGGTGTTGCTCGTGATGCTACTGGCTGGACCTTCGGAGGAATTTTTTTTTGAATAGTGAGTGACTTTTGTATTTTCTTCCTGCAAGATTATTAAAGCCTTCGAAAGGAATAAATGTATCTAAATAATATGTCAATTAATCTTAATTAAAGTTTTACAAGGTGAATTTCTCTTAAATTTATTTATATTATTACATTATATATTATATTATATATTATATTATATTATATTTATATTATATTTTATATTTATATCTTAAACATTTATATATTTATGTAAAATTATTTGAAAAGTAATTTTTATCAATTCTAAAACTTAGTTTTCAAAAGAACTTTTAGTTTCAATCATATATAATTCAAAATCTATTGATGCTTTATCTTTATTAGATATTATCTATTTTTATTAGATATTATTTATTTTTATTAATTATTTATTATTATTAATTTTAAAAAAAAATTAAATCGAAATAAATCAAAGAATCTTCATTTTCATTAATTTTGACTATACGAGATTTTTTTTAAATCCCTGCTTTTAAATCTCAATTATATTTGTAATATGTTCTCTTATATATTTTAGTTCAAAGAAGGCTTTACAAGAGTTCTTCCAATCTCTGAAAGCAAAAAAGCCGCCACCCAAGTCGAATATACAGCATTATCATGTGCATTATTACCCGATACCTTACTCTATGTTAGTATGGCCGAAAATCCCAGTTAAACGAGACCTCGACAGACTCTATGAGTATGTTCGCATTCTATTAATATTAAATAGAAAAAATATTAAACTCGTTTCTCCTCGCGGTTGCATCCAACGAGACGTCAATTCACCTTCATAAACACTTCACCTTCATAAAAACTTATTAGTGTGACGTATTCGGGAAAGTAATATTTCAAGTTTTTTATCACTTCATCGCCTTTTATGGAATTCATTTCGATCTCTCGCTGTTAATCTTTTAGTTCTATTTGTAAATAAAATTAATACCAGCGTGACTGGTCGACGATTTATCTGAGTAACTATTTTCTAGCGATACGTCGTTTGCATGGTCGGATTACAGCAAGTATTTACCTAATCCTTCGACAATTATATCGGATCTTCAACAACTATTGGACGCAGACACTCCAAGTGAGTTCGAATAATATATATTTCACGGAAGAAGTTAATTGTCATATTAGTTTACTTAAATAATTGTGAAAAAAAAAGAAAAAAACTCGCGTAAATCAATATCATCTTTTTTTTTCGCAGCATCGGACGACACGCAAGCTTCGATCGATCGTAACGGCCAGGGATTACTATTGCAAGTTCCTGTCAACCAACAATTCATGGTTCATTTGCTGAGGAGATCGCAACAACGACAACTGGCAAAAGCGATGACTTAGAATAGTCGCCAAGTACATTCTCGTCCATTCATTCAAATTAGTAATGAACGCCACGATAAACTTTCTTTAACTTTAGATTTAGATTAGTTAATTAAAATCTAGCTTTCAAACGCTTATCCGATATGTATAAATATTTTGATGACCTATTATTTATTAGAAGCGTAGACATCTCAAAACGTCTGCGTTTTTATTTTGTATTTTTACATATTTGTACCAGATTGCATGCCAGTTGAAAGAGTTAAAAATAAATGTAAATTATTACACGCTTAGGGTTTCTGACGGTTTCTGCAAATCATCCGCGAGTAAGAGTGCCGGAAGTTGTTTACACTTTTTAGCCGCCTTGGCGTGAAACTTCGGCGTGCACGGATGAGGTCGCGGAATTATCTTTTTCTGCAATAAACCAGGCGGTAATTCGCGCAATTTCGGTACGATCGAAACGTCCTTCAATTTTCTTCGTTCGATGCGAATCTTCTGTCGCGTCTCGTAATCTTCCTGCAGCTTCGACGCCAGTTGTGTCATGTACTTACGATCCGTTAATCGTACTACGTGACTTCCCATCAGCATCGTTAATCGTGATCTTACGGGAACGTAACTAAATCTGCGTCGATAAATCCCGCTTCGATTAATTGAAGGTTACTCGAAAATCGGTGACGAGACCTACCCGTATTTCACGCAATCCGTTTCCCACCATGGTGGAGGCGCATCGTACAGGTCTACAGCCAACAGGAACATATTCAATTTTGCGCGATAATTTTTTTTTTTACTTTTATTTAAAAAATTTTAACCTAAAATTTCTCACAACCCGTCCCGAATAATTCCATTCTGAATAAAAAAATGTTCTCTCGCAATTTAAGCGTTTTTTGTTTCCTTAGCCCTTTGCATGATCGATATCACTATGTTATCGAGAGATTTTTTTGTAAATACTACAGACTTCTATTATTATTCTCCATAGACATAGAAATTATATATTAAATAATATTATATGTGTAAATTAAATATAATAAATATTAAAATTAATATTAATTAAATATATTATATTTTATAATATATTTTTATGTCTATGTTATACCTAGACTACTATGTCTCATATAATGACATATATTTATAAATTAAAACTTTTATATGAAATATTGCAGCTTTTTTTCAAAGATAAATATTGATTAACAGCCTGAATGCGATAAAAAGACAAAATTGAACTTCCAGTAAATATGATACAATCTGTAATAAACATTTTATATATATTATTATATATTATTATTATTAATTTATATATGTATATTTTTATATATTAATCCTACTTACATATATGTATCTATATATTCTGCTCAATTGTAAATAGCTGACTTGGCTTCATCTGTCACATTGCTGTTAGCAGTCTAGGTATAACATATAGAAATCTGTGGTAAACACTTTTAACTTTCAAATGTAATATTATTATATTTAATATTCGTCTTTGTTTTAGAAAACAAACTTAATATCATGTATTTATAATCTGGCAGAGAAACTTTTTCTGTTTAATCGTGCGTAAATAATACCCGATGGCTTATCCATGGGTAGGTAAACTTCTTTGTTTTGCCCTTGTACGAGTTTGGAGAATTTGCTGAGATCCAGATCGAAATAATGCTTGTTCGGCATTTGCATCTCGATGCTATAAATCTGTAAATATTTTATATATTCTCATAGTATACATAAAAATATATTAAAGTAACATAAGATAATTCGATATATTCAAAATATTATAAAATATATATTAGATACTGCAAAAAAAGTTACGATAAAATACGATAAACTGTTTAAACATTAAATAATCATATTTACTTGCTTGACTTTGTCAAGTATAGATTTTTCCGTGAGATAAAGCGTATTTTGCACACTAGGTGAGTAAATTCCTGTGTCCGGGGGACCTGCAAAATTCTCCATAATACAATCCCTCACCGTGTACCACACCTTATCGAAATCCACACCGGTAGCGGTGGAGAAGTCCCAGGTAGTCGTTACGACAGTACTGAAAATACGATCGTTCATGTCTGGTAACGTTCTATAGTCGTCCTGAATGAAATCCGTGAACGAGCTCTGTGTAGTCTTCAATAGTCGCAGTCCCTTCAATCCACCGCGAATTCGTGGAGATTCTAGGATCGTGTTAATCGCGAAATTTAATCAACGAATTAATTTCTTAATTAAAATTCTTAATTTTCCAATACTTTAGTTCTGCGCCGTGATTATCGAGTTTTTTCTCCTCACTTTAATTTCTCAAACCAATTTTATCGGAATATAAACTAAATGACACAAGAATTCGACATAAGCATGCGTTTCTTTTTTTTCCAATAATTCATACCATTTCTGAGCTGGCTGACTTGGCAATATCGCGTCGCGGTGGGGCTCATGACAAAGGCGTGATTGTGAGGTACTTTATCAACGTAATGTCTATTCCACGGATATTCCTCGACATTGATACTGACTTCCGCTATCTGCTCGTACGTATAGAGAAAGTGAGAGCAAAGGAGAAGAGCGAATTCTTCGGGCGATCGAATGCCGTGCTTCTTCGCCATAAGATAAACCGTGTTCTTCTGGCTGTCAGTCGCGATGATATCGTGATTGTCACCCTCCATGTAATCCTTCTGGGAGATCAGACGCAAGTGCGTGTCCACTTCGTATTCGCGAATTTCATGATGTAACGCATTGTCCCGGCGCACATACAACAACTTGACGTTATTCTTACCGTAACCATAAGCGCCTAATTCATACTCGTCCCTAAACACAAATTTAGATTTATTTATTTTTAATTTTATTTAAATTTTATTAATTTAAATTTTTCCCTCTTCTCTCTTTCTAATTTATCTTTTTTGACACTAAAGTTTTTTATCATTCCATAATGCGATACATTATCTCGATGCACGTATAATAAATCATGTAATTACCTAATTCGTATTCGTATTTATCTACTAAAAAAAAAAAAACATTTTTGAAATTTTAATTGAATTGCATTTTTTTTATTATTTAAATTCTCTGTTTTTCCCAAATTAATTTTTTCACATTAAATTCATCATTTGCGCTTATCTATATATATATATATATATATATATATATATATATATATATATTTATGCATTAATTATAAATATTCAATTTATTTATTTATTCAATATTTAAAGAAAAGAGACAATACCTTTTTTCATTCTGATAAACGGTGAGATTCGGTTGCACGTCTCTTGCGGAACTCGATGATTCTCTTATCGAACTATTAAGGGAATACTCATTGTTATTCTGCATACGAGAAAGTGTTCCTTTGAGCGGAAACATTCTTGTACACGCTTTTGGATAAAAACTAACTCGTGTACTATGCTATATGTTATTAGCGTGTATAAGAGAAAAGCAGCAAAAAATCACAGCCCGCTGCAATTTTCCGTCCTTCGATTTCACTGTCGAAACATTTTGCTGGGCAAAATCCTATCTTATATAGAACGCGCTTTGCATTTTTTTTTTCACTTACAGACAGATTAGAATTGACCCGTGATCTTGTAATCTTGCAATGCCAGCACACATCGTCAATAATAATCGGCAATTCGACGGGACACCAAGATAATAAAAATTTAAAAAAAGACCCGTGATTTTGTTGTATAGATAATCGTTCGATCGTTTCGTGCTTTATTCCGAGAAGTATTGATCATATTTGTTATAATTACTTGGAAAATCGCGTTGAAAAATATATATCGATATTGAGAAATATCGTGCAACCTCTACGATTCCCCGAAATTGACGTCAAATCGATAGACGCATCATAAATAAATAATAAACTGTCAACATGCACAACTTTCAAAAGATATTTATATTAATATTTATTAATAATACTGTTTTTTTATTAATATCAATTGATAAAATTTATATATTATATTATTTATATATATTTTATTTATACATTATTTATGTATTTATGTAATATTCATACATTATTTATACTTTATTTGCCATGAAAACGCGGTTGCTAAAATTCTTTTTCGTTAATCGGTAAATACTCTTTATTTTACGCACACGCGGAATAAATTATATCGCGAAACTAAACGCGATTATATATTGCGAGAGTAACGTAAGCGCGTATACACACAAATAAGAAGTTAAATAAATTATAAATTGTACTCCCTCTCGGGAGCCTCCTTCTCTCTTGTTCCTTCATAATACTAGCACACACTCGCTCGCGCAAGTATAATTATTTATATTACGCAAATTAGAATACAATAATCAGCATTTTGCATAAGATTAGATATTAATCATACTTGACGCGCATTTTACGATACTACGACGTAGAAAAGTTACGCAAGAAAAGCACTTATGATGTATATTCAGTTATTTCTATAAGTCTAAATATATTTTTACATTTAATCAATCATTTTTTTTCACGCGCGTGTTATTTTTTTAAATACAAAAATGCCGAAAGCTTACAGGTTTAATTTGAGTGTATTCGGCATAGATTATTCTTGCGGAAATAAACACAATTAATTTTTGACAGGTAATATAAACTGTAAATTAAATAAAAAATATAAATAAGAAATTAAATAAATTATAAATTGTACTCACTCCTAATGTTGCTCTGTCTGATACTTTCTCGGGAATTTTCTCCTCCTCTCTTGTTCTTCACAGCATTAACACAACACTCACTCGCGAAAATGTATAATTATTTACGTCTGCACGTGCTAGAAACAATAATCAGCACAACATTAGTCATACGTAACGTGTATTTTACAACATTGCCATTAAAGAATAGCCAAGAAAGGTATTATTATTATTTATAACAAAGCTACGAACCATTATATATACGCGATGTATCACAAATTAATTTAAAAAATGAATTTTAAACGAATCGGTTAATTAAAATGCAATGAGCTGCCCGAAAATCGAAACACATTATTGTAAACACGTTATATTATTTATATATATTATATTATAACATATTAATAACGCGTAAACCGTGCAAAATATACATATAATATTAATACGTATTATAAGAAAACTGTATTACATCACGTTTCGAGAAATAATGAAATGATGACACTTGTTCGAACGTCGCCGTCGCGGCGAGAATAACAAAGTCATGGTTGTAAACAAAGCGTCATAAAAAGCGAACACATCGTACAACAGTTAACTTGTTGACATCAAATATAACGTATTATAAAATATTCAACACGTTACAAAATGAATTTTTAAACGATTTTTGCTTGCTCCAATCATTCGTGTATTACAACGCGCAAATATTAATTATTTTTTTTTTATGAAAACGTTAAAAACCATACTATTTCGATACTTTAATTCGTTTTATATTCTAGACTTATTTTTTCATTTTCCAAACAATATAAATAGAGAAAGATGTATGTTTAATACGAAATATGTTTTTTTTATTTTGATAGCTTTTTAATATTATTGTATGGCCAAAACATTGTTATTAAAATATATCAAACATATCAAAATCACGTTCGTTTATCTAAGCAAGTGATTCGCATACTTATTCATTTAATATTAAAATCGGAACGATAGAATAGCGATTATTAATCATCAATCAAATTTAGTAATAGAATTAGAGATTAGAGTGATAATTATTTCAATAAGACGTACCAAGCTTTACTACGATCAGTGCGGCATGGTGGGGGAACCCCTACTCCATCAATGAGACATAGTAGGAGCAGCCCCACTCTATCAATGAGACGTAAAGGGAAAAGCCCCATTCCATCAATGAGACGTAGTGGGGTGTCTTTTACTACGATCGTACGGTGTAGTGGGGATGTACTTCACAGGCTTCACTCTTCACTACGACGAAGTCATCGAGGGGGGAAGGATCGGGATCGATGCGAAGTTATTCTGTCGATAAATCGAAAATCAAACGTTATTAATCTTTCTCGTACATTAACTCGTATTAGCTCGTAATATTAATTCGTATATTATTAAATTATTTTGTGATCTTAAAATTCGTGTATTTTTTTATATTCATCTTTAAAGAAATAATTATTAATCTATAAATATCAAATTTGAACAATAACTTTCTCTCTATTGCTTCGATTGCGAATGAATAAACACGCGAATCACGCGAATTAAATCGAAACAAATATCTTGGGGGATAAATTTCGAGTAGAGATCGAAATGGCAAGAGATAAATGTTACATAATATCGTTGCGTTATATTTACGGGCGATAATTATTTTCGTATCTTATATATGATGCTCGAATTAGAATATATCTTTCGTCACAATTTCGAACTTTGCCAATTTTAATATAATTTATATTTATCATTATCGAATCGAGAGCGCGCCGTGACGCACAAATCGAATGATTAAAGAAGAACAATCGTTTCGCGTTCATTTATTTTGTTAAATATTTCGCGATGTGAATATTTTGTGGCGCATTAAATATTTTATGAATGACGCACAATGAATTCGGGGCATATCCTTTACAAACCGCGTGACCTTTGACCTTGTTATTTACGTCGCGAGTGTGTCATTTCTTTCGTCGCTCCTCAAAACGCGTTATATTAAATATTTTCTGTATTATTAGTAATACGTATATTTCGCAAAGCTTATTAATATACTTACAATAACGAGATTCGATTATACATTTCCGGGCAGCTCATTGCGTTTTAATTAACCGGTTAATTCGATTGGTCTCCACCGTCTAAAATTTATTTTTTATATTAATTTGCGATATATCGCGGATATATAGTGGATCGTAGCTTTGTTCTAAAGATAATAGTATATTGTATTTTATGAATTGACGCACAATGAATTCGGCGCACATCCTTTTCAATGTAACGCGATACATTGTTTACAAACGCCGTGACCTTGTCATTTACGTTGCGATGCTCGAGCGAGCGTGTCGTCTATTTCGTCGTTTCTGAAAACGCGATATATTAAATATTTTCTGTATTATTAGTAATATATATATATTTCGCAAGAATATATATATAAGATTATATATATAAGATTATATATTATATATTATAAATATATATTATATATATATATAAGATATATATAAGAATATTATATATAAGAATTATATATATTTATTAATATACTAACTTACAATAACGAGAGTCCATTGTATATTTCCGGGCAGGTCAAGTTTTAATTAGCCGATTAATTCGATTTGTCTCCACCATCTTAAATTTATTTTTTATATTAATTTGCGATATATCGCGGATATATAGTGAATCGTAGTTGTGTTCTAAAGATAATAACAGTATCTTCCTCACCTTATTTTTTTATGTCAATGTTGTAAAATGTGCGTCACGTATGACTAACGTCGTGCTGATTATTGTATTCTAGTACGCGCATACGTAAATAATTATAAATTTTCGCGAGTGATTACGTTAATGCTGTGAAAAACAAGAAAGGAGGAGCAAATTCTCGAGGAAATATCGGACAGAACAACCGTTGGGGGTAAATACATTTTATAATTTATTTAATTCCTTATTTATATTTTTTATTTAACTTATTATTTATATTACCTTCAAAATTAATTGCGTCTATTTTCGCGGGAATAATCTATGCCGAATATACACTTAAATTAAATCTGAAAGTTTTTCGGGATTGTGTGGATATTTTGAAAAATAGCGTGAAAAATGTACGTGAAAAAAAAATTTGTCGATTAAAATAAAATATAATAACTAACAATAAATAATTGTAAATCCATATAAATGAGGATATTTCAAAACTTGGAAATTAAAGCTCGTGAAAATTGTCGTGTCATTTTTGTTTTGTATATAACCGCGATTAAGCGTAATGACTGTACACGTAAACAATATCGTTATGAAATTTAAACAAAATAATTTGTGGTTTATAGATTATTTGATAAACTTACCCATTTAAAAATATTCGGAACTTGATATAATTGTTGCATGATATTGTACATATATATCTGCGCATACGATAGAATTCTTTCTTCACACTTTCAAAATTTCTTTCTGCACCTTCGATATTACATGCTTACATATAGATGATGCACTGATGGAATTATAACATTTTTGCATATTACTTATACGCATAATAAGACTATTAATAATTTTCTTGGCACTTCTTGCATATCATACGATTATTTGCAAACAATATTTATTAAATCATAACCTCAAATCGTAATTCAGACGATAAAAGAAATGATAAATAATCGTAATAGAATTGTAACTATATAGCGATATTAGCACAGTATTAATTATGCGATGGATTAATTTTATTTCTTCGATATTCGTTCGAATTTTTAATCGTGATAAGATCTGTATCGCAGACGTTTAAACATCACAAGTGATCAGAAAGAACCGCGCGCGACAAACACAAACGACTTTAACGACTAAACTTGTCAACTTCCGATTCCGTTAGGGCGCTGTGGTCCGATTTCGAGCATGGACTATGCGAATCAAATATGGCTGTCACAAAAAGTGCATTAATCAATCGAAAAAGTGCATCATTTGGCATTAGTTTCTCTTAAACGCGACACGTTCTGTATCGTCGCGTTTAATAGGAACTATCATTTACGATGCATTTTGTGACAGTTGTATTTGATTGAAATTTTGAAATCGGACGACAATGTCTTTTCATTATCGAAAGTTGAGATGTTCACGAGGGAATTTCTGTACGCATTTACAATGTGTCGAATGATTATTCGTGGCATTGGAACATTTGTGGTTCGAATAAATCGAGCATTATGAAAATCGAAGGAATCAGAGTTGATTGTTCTGTTATTATGTAATGCTGCGGTAATTATATTATTATTATAATTATATTACGGTAAAACATTACAGTTGTAAGAATCGGTTTTGTCTCATATTACATATCTGTCACAATTTTGAATTAGAAAAAATAATAAATATTGTTCCCCAAAATAAGAAAAATAAATAATGTCCTAAAATGAGCAGACAATATTTTATAAATATTGCATTTTTAATATTTATTTTTTAATATTTATTGTTGATTAATTGTACGTTGTACAATTGATTGTAAAAATAATACTAATTTACTTAATGTTTAATTATTAATTCTTTATTTAACATGAAATATTTGTTTAAAATATCAATTAATATATATCAATATATGTTTAATATAAATAACATTTTTTAGTGATTAAAAGGAAATTTAATCCATTATTTTAATGTTTATAAAAAATGTTTTCCAAAAATTTTTAAGAACATTTTCAAAAATATTGTCTATTTATTGAGATAATTTAATTTATTATTATAGTAATGCAATTTTAATGCATTCCGCGTGACGCAGCTTTTAAAAAAGCATTTTATTAAAACGCATTTTTTCAATAAAATAATAAATTGAAAAATTATAAAACAATAATAATAATATAATAATAATAATAATAATAATAATAAGTGAATAATAAATTGTAAAAATTCGCTTTTTTATTTTTCTTAAATTATATACATTTTATATCTGTCTAGTTACTAAAAAAAATTGGCACGCTTTTGGTTTCGCGCTTTTTTTTCTTGTTATAAAAAAAAATAGAAAAAAAAAGTATATCACAATTTTACATCTCTAATATGTGAAACTCTGAATATATAATATTAAAGAAGAATAAATAATGTTTTCATTAGCTATATGTATTTTTTTATTTAAATTAAATATTATTAACAGTCATGGATCTATGAATATCTAGACATGAACATGTATAAATCAAGTACGCTATATTGTGCACAACTTCGTGCGTAAACGCATTTCCGGCGTCAGATATATCTGCGCAGTCTAAATTCCGGTTCAACAACGTGTTGTCGATGTTGTTATTCAAGAAAATCGATGTCGATCGGGTTTTTTTTATTGATCTCCGTCTAAAAATGGAATAACGAAAATAATATAAGACTGTGGAATACGATTAATGAGATAAACTATATCGTTCGATTGTGACAAGTGTTTTACTGATCGGTACTTGCTTCATCGACACGAGATTGTTTATCTCCTCTCGCTTTAAATAAAATTCGGTTATCGATTTGCTTATCTCTCATCCCGTCTATCTCCGAGGTAAGGACGAAAATCTGGGTAATTAGGGACTCGCGAATAATTTACGTGTCATTGTTTATCGTCGGTTTCGTTTTCCTCCTATAAATATGCATCGTGTCCGTTTGAATGATCTCGCGGCAAAATTATGGAGAAGATCCAACGCGCTGACGATCCATCGGAGATCGATCGCCGGTCGAAAGACATTTGTTTACGGATTTGAGATCGCGATAGCCCGAAAAAATGGATTGCCGATCGTGGCACTGGAATCGACGATTATCACTCACGGCATGCCGTACCCTGATAATTTAAACACCGCGCTTAAAGTCGAAGACGCGGTCAGGAAGCAAGTTCGTATAGCATACTTTGAATTTTTTTTTCTTTTTTTTCTTTTTCTTTTTTATTTTTTTTCAATCTAATTTAATTATAAAAGCAAATATCCAAATTTATATAAAAATTTATAAACACAATTACATATTCTTTTTATATTAGCAATAGATATTTTTGTTTTCATTTAATTTAATATTAATAAAGTTTTGTCACAACATTTATTTTTTACAATTTGTTCTAGAGTTTTAATACTTTTCTCAATTTATTTGTTCAAAAAATATAAAATCAATATTTCGTTGACAAAAGTTGATGAAAGATTTATTGGTAGAATTATCTAATATTGGATATATTACGAATTATATATGCTGATGCGACTGTAAAAATTTATAATCCAAGCAACAATGTTGGCAAATTTTTATTTCAGGGTGCTGTACCTGCAACAATAGGAATCATAGATGGAAAGGTACATGTTGGCTTAAACAACGAACAGTTGGAGATTCTATCTAAAGCAGACTCTGCAAAAACTATGAAATGTTCACGCAGGGATATCTGTTTCATTGCATCGCATGGATTAAATGGCGGTACAACTGTCAGTGCTACAATGTTGATTGCGCACACAGCAGATATTCCAATAATGGCAACAGGTGGTATTGGTGGAGTTCATAGAGGAGCTGAGATAACTTTTGACATAAGTACAGATTTGATTGAACTTGGACGTACACCAGTAGCAGTTGTCTGCTCTGGTGTTAAATCTATCTTGGATATTAGCAAGACCTTGGAATATTTGGTAAGTATGTAAATACTTTTATTTCCATATATAATACTTATTAATATGTTCACTACTTTATTTCCAGAAATTGACATAAAAATGTGGCTTTTATGCTCGTAGGAAACTCAAGGAATACCAGTGATAAAAATTGGCAAAACACCAGAATTTCCAGCTTTTTATTGTTCTGAGACGTTGGATAAAATAAAAGCGCCATATAGAGTTTCCAATGCTAAGAAAGCAGCTGATATTGTGGAGACGCAAAGAGCACTGGGCATTAATACAGGGATATTATTTGCAGTGTCGATCCCTGACAAATACACATTAAAGCCTGATATTGTAGATTCTGCTATATCTGAAGCTTTAGAAAGAGCCAATGCCATGAATATAATGGGCAAGCAAGTGACACCATTTCTTCTGAACGAACTCAACAATATTACACGGGGTCAGTCTCTTGAAGCAAGTAAGTGAAGTTAATAGATTGCAACATGAGAAATATAGTTCTTAAAATATTATTCTTACGCACATTTAAAACACGCGTTTTTTCAACAATTTTGCAGATATAGCTCTTATAGAAAATAATGCCAAGATCGCGGCTGAGATTGCCGTGAATCTCTGCGAAAAATCTCGGACGTCTTGTGTAGAACTTGCACCGGTACGATCGATAATATCGAAGCAAAAACCGGTAAGTTTAGAAGAAAAAATAAAATTAATTTTAAACGAAACTTAAGACATGATGAAAAATTATTTACCAACGTGCCTTATCAAAGCGTATCGTATTCAAGGCTAAGGCTAATGTTAAATATATGATTTCACTATCTCTACTGATAACAATACTTGAAGTATACTTATACTGAGACATCTTATTCCAGGTAGTGATTGGCGGGGCGATCTTGGACACTGTCGTGCAAGTAAAGGAATCGAAAATAAACGTAAGTCAAAAACTTCACAATCAAAATTATACTAAATAACCAATTTCTTATATTCATATTACATAATATAGTTATAGAACAGTAACAGTATTTATATACAATTACCACCATATTCTTATTTTTCTTTTTATGTACATTTAATAATATCAAATAAGGGGATTTCTCGCGTATTTATATATAGAATAGGGGAGGAGTATGGTGTATATTAACAAACGCTTTATAGAATAGCAAACCTATGAGATACGGCCGTTGCAATAATTGGCGGCATATCTCTATGACTTAAATACAGACGCAAGCTTGTTGATACGATATTATGAAAGGTTCATCAACGTAAACGCGCTATTGAGCTCGATTGTAACACTACATGTAATTATTTAGTATTTGTCCTTTCTTCACTAACACAGTCTTCTCACAGATACACTTTGTTTCGCATCGTCGTCTTTATACAATATTAAAATAATCAAAGCCTTTAAATGTGCATACTTCCAATATCACTCTACAGTTACTCTATGAAATGTCTCATTTATGGCATTACACGCGCAAACAGAAACTGATCGATTCGTCAAGAAGTTTGTAGTTGAGTGACTTTTATACAAACGTATTTCCAAATCAAAAAAATCAATCATTTAATATATATATATATCGTTTATTATAATGTGTAGATTTGTATGTCAGAGAATAGCATTATTAATATTAAAAAAGATGAAAGATGTGCAAATTTGTTTCTATTTTTTTTTTCGCCTAAAGAAGATAGTATTTTCGTAGACTATCGTTTCTCATTGATTGATTCGTCGATTTGAAATCCGACGTGCAATGCCATAAACGACTAATTATTCGACCATACCTAGTTGTTTCAGATATAATAAATTGGATCTTAAGCAGGCACTATTCAAAGCTCCCTGTCATGTTCACTTTTCTTCAATTTATATATTACATTTAGATACCAATCCGTATTACAAATCAAAACGTTCGTTTGAACTTTGAAGTCTTTCTTGCAGTGTGATTGTAACATGAAGATACATCGCTCGAGTAAAATATAACCACTTAAAATCTTTCGCTTCTTTTTTCTTTTTCTTTTTTTTTGTAGTAGATAATACATTAATATGAGAACCGAAGCGAATTTAAATATTTTTTTTTTTTGTATGTGATTCAAAGTATGATATAAGTTTCGTACATTTTTTTTCGAACGTATTTTTCATTTGACTAATTAATTAAAAAAAAGATTAATCTATCTCTTGTATATAACATCTTTATATACATTCAGTGGCAGAGGCTGTGTGTCTGCGAGGTGTAAGCTTTTTGACGTTATTATTAGCTTATTACATTCAACGATAATTCGATGGTCTGATTAAGAAAGAATGATCGGACTTGTGCATTGTCAATAAACACTGAAAAGATATCGAAGGGATCGACTTTACATCTTATCGCGACAACGCGCAATATTTCACATTGCTAATAGTGGCCTAAGAATGTTCAGATAATCTTTCGTGATTAATAATTACCCTGTTGTCCAGACTAGTGTAATTATACTTGGAGATGTGTGAAACATCAGATTTCACGATACACATAAATCCAACTGCGACAGATAGATTAACGTAAAGTGTCCCGTTCATTAGCATGACAGAGACGCGCGCATGACTTCGAACAGTTAACAGATAATGTCTCGGTTTTTCCTTAAGCAGACGATCGACACGTAGTATTATTTCTATTATATGTCGATATATACAATCTGTCTACTCTTTCTCTCTATATATATATATCCCTTATCATTACATCTCCAGTAGATATATAACCCTAAGATTCCTTTAAGCCTAACTAGGAAGCCAATTATTTCGATTTAGTATCCTAAATTTTTATCGATTATAAGATGGATCTCCATTATTGAGGCAAAAGAGCTGATGAGGCATGCAAAGAGAAACAAATTCGAAAGATGAAAATGAAATAATATCTGCGTTCTACGTTTTTATTTTAGCTCAATAATGATGGTCGAATTACGAAGAACAAATCAGTACAAGCTACTTGCATGACGCGTATTTTTTAAATGTATATATGTAAAAGCAATTAGGAATTGTTTAATCGTCGCTTACATATTGGAAATATTTCTTTTTCTTTCTCTCTCTTGTTCTCTTTTACTATTATATCATTAACGAAGAAAATAAACGAACTTTCCTTGTTTAAGGTTTATCCAAATAGATATACATCCATTTTATCGGTAATGGGGGAGGAGAATCAATTTGGCAGTATATCATAATATTCTCTCGTAATTATCCTTAAAGGTCTAAGAAAGGTAAAGAATTATAGAACTTCACGAGTATAGTCGCGTGGTTCAATAATTCATCAGGCGGCAACGTTCCCGAGAAGCGCAGTTACCTTGTCTAGACAGATACACAGGTTGTCTTTATTATTAAAGAGAAACGAATGCGTATAAAAAGTTTCAAGTTTCTTTTTGAACAACAAAAGCTATTAACAAGTCTTGAATCGCAAGTTTTTCTTTTGGAATTTGGACAACATCGATTAGCGTTGGTTATTATTTTTAATAATTAAATTGTTTCCTTTTTGAACATTGTGTTAATGTAATATTTATTAATATAATACTTACTGACAAAGACATCGCAAATTGAAAAGATATTTCAAAAATATTTGAAAGATTGGGAGAGATCTTTTAAACATTTTTGAGACATAAAATAGAAAGAAAGAAAATGGAACTGTATGCTCTCTATAGAGATAATGCGTTTATATCCTAGATACAAAAGATATATCAAGATATATCAGATTTGGGAGATACCCAATTACTAACTCAAAGTTTTTAATTAACTCGCAGAATTGTCAACCCGAGGACAACGAAATGTAAATACGGAACAAAAACCTCATGTACTATTTACAAATGATGATAATTACTCTCCCGATTATGATATACTACCAGCATGATTTGTATGACTTAATATCGCATGAGAAACGACACGATAAACGATATCCGGTACATTGATGAGATGATCAATGATGTGTTTTACTCGGATGGGAAGCGTAAGATAATTTTCACGATTAAAAATAATTCTACAAAAGTAGTTACGCCGACCGCGAGGACGGAAGGACATGCATATAAGGTATATACTTGCGAAGAGAGTTCAGGGCAGTTGATGAGCAACCCGCGATATAATGCACACAAATATAGCGAAAGCTTACATAGGAAAAGTAGGAATATAAAAGTCAGAAGACTAAGGAAAATAGTCTCTAACGGTCATTTAAAATTAGTATGTATCTACTCTTTATAACTCTCGACGTCGACGATGGCAAAATTAGCATATGACTGCGAGAATACGAACCATAAATAGAACTGTTCTTCGACTGTCTTTCACGCGGGGTGAGCCACTCGTTTAAGGAATCATAGGGCAACGTGCCGAATCAGCCTCATTCTTTTCGATGGCATAAAATCGATCGAATTTCATTTTTGCGCGATCTTCGTAAATTCAAACTTCCCTTCGCGAGTTTCGCCTTACAAAACGGAGATATTCTTACTACTGTATATACGTTTTGATTTGGTCTTTCATTAATGTATAATTCCATCGTGATATCGATTCGTGAATGCTCTTGGTCTCTCATGTGTTTCAGCGTTCAACGTCAACGTCTGTCGCCACGGTCTTTCTTAGTGTTACTATGTTAAGCGCACACTACCGCGAATCGGCAGACTTAAAGGTAAAAGGGGACAAGCTATAAGAGACAAGTTATGCAGTGGTTGTCAACCCTTTCACTCTCGCCGATCTAATCGACACAATGATGACGACAGCGTTTCCTCCACCGTCTGTTGGACTCGCGCCAGCCAGTAGCTCGCTGTATGTTTTACTTTCTCTTAAGAAAGAAACTAAACCGCCTGAGAGAGTATGTGTATATACGTTGTTGTTCTATTTATATAGCGCTATGTCGGCATGCCGCCTATTGCTCCTGTATAGGAAACGATTCGAGGTGTTTAGCCACCATCTCCATAGTCAGGTACGCTTACTCTGACTGCTCGTTACCGTTACGCCTGTTCCCGGACTGGCGCCGTTTGATAGCAGCAATCTGCGATTAAACTCACGCATCTCGTAGTTGTTGTTGCCGTTGCTCTTTTCGCGGCCGCCAGTCGTGCAATTGTTGTGGTTGTTGGCCGAAGTAGGTGTCGATTCTTCCAGTATCAGCGCGCAATGGCTGTTGGTGTCGCTGTCGGCGCCGCCATCCTGTAGATTGTTCGCCAGCAAGGGATGCCGGCCGGTATTGCATTCGTCTGACTGCAGCAACAGTGATGCGTTGCCTGGAAACAAGACGATGTTTATTTCCCGAATTAGAGAATAGGCTCTATAGTCTCTTTCATTGTTGTCTCTTTCTTTTCTCTTCTTCTTGTGTTAGATATATGTACTTGGCACGAAATGCTACTGTCTCTGCCAAGTACATATATACTGATTAAGATTGCCATTAATATTCTGCTTCTACTTTGTTATAGATAGCAGATGCTACTTGGATACCTAGATATTCGAAGTTGCGGATTTTTTAATTTACACAACATAGGGATTCCATTTCAACAACTTGGCTAAGAATTAGAATCTAAATAATGAATCACTAACTTCATTAATCTGACTCGTCGATGTCAAGCGACTCTGCGATCTTACAGGATTTTTGCAGGTGAGAATTACATTAAATCGAAACTTACCGGAAGGTATGACCGCGTTAGGCAGCGTTGTGCGTCTAGCGATACTGCCGTTATTGGCGGTTTCCGGCAGCACTTGGCAGAAGGGCGGTTGTGCAAATGGCGTAGCCGGCGGCGGCGGTTCCCTCAGCAAACGTATCTTCTGTATCATCTCCCGTATCTCGTAGCGTAATATTCCGAGGAAGCAGAGCTTGGCGAATGCGATCACGCAAAAACCTAGGACGAACAGCAGATCCGCTGTTTTTCTAAGCCAGCGTACAAGCGACTCCTCGCAACCGCGTCCGTACGGACTCTGACAGGGCTCACTCGCATTCAGACTTGGTTCGCAACAAGTTTGCGGCCAGCGGGAATTTGAGAAATCCTTGGGTCCAGTTACTCCGCAACACTCAAACTCTCGTTGAAGTCGGTCCCACTGCTCGCTGAATCGCGGTTCCTTACCGTAATCTACCTGTGAACGCCAATGAGAAATTATATTAAGACTCACAATCACTCAAATTGAGAAGCGAAAATTCTTGCAATCATTACACATCAAGATAAGTTATTTTTTCTGCATGCCATCACTTGTTTTTGATAATATAGATTGATTAAATAAAAATCAAAAACTTTTAAGTTGTTTTTTATTAGTAAATGAATAATAAACAAATCCAATTAATTATTGTATAATTGAATTTACGTTTATATTATTTTGCACAGGGAAATTAGACTTGATGTATATGATGCAAAAAAAAATTTGGAATTTTTCGTTTCTAATATTTTAATAAGCCAATACGCTTGAAACGAGAGTCAAGAATCTTATTAAATCAAGGATAGAAATTGAGATGACACCTGCAAACGCAGTCTGAGCGTGGGCCTGAGATCGGTGCGCATCTTTTCGAAACGGAAAATCCAAGCGACGCCTACTACGGCGTCGCCGAACAGCAGTACCAGCAGCAGTATCCAGTAGAAGTGAAGCAGCCGGGCACTGAGCCGTCTGGCGGCGATGCAGCCGAGCAATTGCACCAAGCCTAACTGTGCCGCCAATGCCAGATAGCCGTAGAGTGCGGTGGGATCGTAGACGCGAGGTACACCTGGCACCACGTACCGGCGTGGGTCGCCGGTGAATAAGAGAGTCTGCGACACCGCGGCGGCGAAGCCAACCGCGCTACCGAGCAACACCAGGTTACAGGCGTAAATCCAGAGACGGTAATATCGCATTGCGACGTCCTGACCACCGCCGGCGAGTCGTTGGGACGTCACCGACGACGGCGCCTCGTCGGCGACGCAATCGTGGCTGCTGCTCCTCCGGGCGTCGCCCCTCTTGAAGACGTTGTTATTATTGTTGATATTATTATTGTTGTTATTATTATTATTATTGTTATTGTTGTTATTTGTAGTAGTCGTGGTGTTGGTATCGGTCGAGTGCCGATGCTCCTCACGATCGTCTAGCAGAAAGAGAAAGGGCGGTTTCGCGCTGCAGTCCTTCGTCGCTGTCTTTTGGCTGTGCGTCGACTGCGGGGTGACTGAACGTTGCAGCAGCATCACCGTCATACTATCGTGCCACCCTGGTGTGCGTGTCCTCGTCGTAAGGATTGTACCCCCGCGAATATGGGGGTTTGAGAGGGAGAGACGGGGCTAGCGCGTTGCACCGTTAGCGGTGGCCGCCGCCGCGGTACTTACGACGTTAGGGAGGAAGAGGAGAAAGAGGAGAAGGAGGAGGCCGATCCTCTACTTGAAACTGGCGCGAATCACGCGATGCACGTCGTGCTGCATCGCCGCACCGAAAGGCCGTTGGTGGGAACGTTCATGATTCCCCTCGTGTCACGCGCACTTTAAATCGTTGTGTACGTTAAGCGCCGTCTTTGGACGTCTTCCGGTAACCGTGGACGATCTTCCTGCGGACACATGGAAAACCCATTAAAACATGCGAAAGAAATGCAGATTTTCAAATAGATATTCTCAGGTCTATCTTTTATTATTCTATCATCCAATAATTGAATAATTGAATTTTCAATCGTTGTATCAGAAATCTAAAATTTTCAGATCTTTGATTTTTGATCCTGGATCCTCCGCACCGTCGTACTTCTCTCTCCCTCCACTTTAACAGGGACGCATGAAACGTGGAATTTAATATTCAACGTGCGTGCATTCGAGTCGAAGCCAGAGGTGGGAGAAGGATAGCGTGTGCCTCAGCGGATTGTATTTCTTTCTGACAGTTGTAGCGTGCGATAGGCGATTCTATTTATCGATTTTCCACCGTCTAGCTCTATGTAGCTCTTCTGAGGAGGGACAGAGATAAATCGCGCGAGATAGAGAGAGGATATGCGTCTGAGTGAGTATGTATTGGCACAAAGAATCGAGCGATAAAGAAACCAGAAAGAGTAACATCCGATAGTTGTGAAAAAAGATGTGCGATTACAAAAAGACAGAGATTTTTAGAGAAGCATAATTTACGATATACTGACTAAGAAAATATACGAAAGAGATAAAGAAAATATACGAAACAGAAAATGAAGAAAGTTACTGTTTTCGAACATGTAAATATAACAGATCTCGAGAACGCGAGAGAAGAAGATGTAGAACGAGAAGAAAACTATATCGATATAACGACGTATAAGCAATATCGTCTCTTCGTCAGGATCGCACTACAGCAATAGAGGAGCTTGATTCGGCCAAAGCGATGCGCCAAAGCGTGCTCCCGTTTCCATGCATCGGCACTCGCATTGCATGCAGGCCGCTATTACGAGTATATGCCAGTGATGCATTGTAATGAAAACACGGAAGAGCGAGAGAGCAGTAAGGGCCCCATCGATCGAAACCCTGCGCGCGCTCTACACCGCTACACGACCACAAAGGAGGAACATATATAGAAGAGAGCGAGCGAGAGAAAGAGAGAGAGAGAGACATGGAGAGCGCGTGTTACCTTCTTTTCGTTAACGAAGGAACGATTCCTAGCGTCTCGGGCGAGCAGTCAACGTCCTGACCGGCGTCCAGTACTGCCTACTTTACATAATTCCGCCGGAGGAAAAAAAGGAGAAGAGAGTCACGCGCGGATCGATGTCGCACGCGATGCCGCGTGCGATCTTTTCTCGATGCCGGATGCCGGAGCGAGGGACGAAGCTACTCCACCGCCTTCTACAGGGATGAGCGGACGGATAGACGGACGAGCGTGATAAAAAAAGATTATCGGATAGACTTTAATTAGATATTGATACGAGTGACATATTCCCGAAGAAAAAGAAGCGCGAAAAGCTAGATAGAAAAAGACGAGAAGAAACGCGCGCGGGCGCGCGCGCGCACGGACACACACAAGGAAAAGGGTAGGAGGAGGGCGAGGATAGAGAGAGGGTTAGAAGGTGGTAATGGATAGGTAGGGAGGGAACGTGGCGTTATGCAATCTTTCTCCCGACCTTCCCGAAGGAATTTATCGTCGCTAGCAACGCTTTGTCCTATTTCCGCCGCAAGTATCAGTTACGCCGTCACTCGAATTCGTCCTTCAACTTTGGCAATCGCATAATCGAGCCGATTATTATGCTGGTTCGTTACATGGATCGCATCGTCAAGGATGCGCGCATCCTTGAATGCGAGCACGCTTTGAATCACTCTCTCCGAGAGATGCATCCTTGCATTTCAAGGTTCTTCACGCGAAACTGCAATGATCGCGGTCCTTCACTGGAAGTTCAACTTGCAAAGAAATAAAGAGAAGGGCACATTACGAACAAACATTCCCGCGGTGTAAAGGAATGATACCATTTATGCTAACCATCCCGGTTTATAAAATCCATTAGATACCTCTGCATAAGATTCTTCGAGCTGAAAGGCACGCACGATGTTAAAGAGGAGAGCCTTTCTACAAGAAGCTCAGTGTCTTTATGATCTTTGTCTTCGACAAAAATTTTTGCCTAGGCAAAATTCTTTCTTCAGAGGAGATTCTTGTCATCAAAGAAAGTCCTTTTCTTCGTTAGGAAGTCTTTTCATCCGAGAGCTAATAAATGATCTGATTTCTCCTATATGTGCAGATAGCACATAAAACACTCGAAAAGAATCTCAAATCTTCACGTTTTATTATTGACCTCGGATTGCGCCTTCTACGACGCAAATTCGCACATAGCTAATCGGCACCTACATGCACGCGGATCGCTGCGCGATAGTTCGCGAATCGTTACGACCGGGTGTCGTCGATCAGGTCGACCGTACGGCGGTCGGGGCGTACACGAGGAACGTAATCGTCGTCTTCGTCGTCTTCGTTTTCGTGTAGTTCGTAGCGCTACTTCCACGGGCATCGCCACGAAAGTCCTCGGCAACGTCGTCCACGTCGTTCATGCCAGTCACCCTCTTTTCCTCGTCATGCGTCCTCTCGTACTCGCAACACCTTTCACCACCAGCGTCTCGACGACGTCTTCGTTTCTCGACTTTTTTTTTTCTACCGGCGTTGATAGTATCCTTGTCGCGTCGTCCTCTCCGTTCTGATCACCGTCCTCCTGATCGCAGTCGACACTTGACAAGGCCGCCGCCAGCCGTAGCGCATGTCGCTTGTACGACGCTTCGATGCGCTGACACTCACTGCCACGAATCACGCAGAGTCGAGAGCTTGTCCGCGAGCGTCGCGACGCCGCGGCTACGATGCTCGACGTTTCTCGTCCGGCGCATGAGACAATATTATGCGTTACAAGAGGACGCACGCGACTCTTCCCTCCCTCTATCTATCTATCTATATCTATCTATCTATCTATCTATCTATCTATCTATCTATTTATTTACTTACCCACCCACCTAACTAACTAGCTAGCTATCTATATCATATACTCTTTCTATCTTCTATCTATCTCGTCAACACGGCGCCGAGGATATGCGAACCGGAAGATAGTCGAGGACAGCGCCCGAGATAGGCAACCGGACTGGCGACAAATGATGGCGTGGGACTCGAAAAGGCGCCGTCGTTCGAGAAATAAATAGAGGAAAGATACGAAGGGAAAGTCAGCAAGGGCGGACAATCGCTCTTAGGAAAAGCGAGCTCTACTTCGGTCTATGATTGCTCTTCGTAGATCAGCGCAATAAATTATTATTCTACGTTATTATTACAAAAAGGAGTCAATGAAACTTGCTTATTCATAAAATGAATATAGAATCATCTTCAAGGAATATAGTATGTTTGATCGATGAGGCTTTTGTTTGCGAGGGGTGCGCGGATCTTCAACTACAGCGTTGAGTATATAGAAATAGAGTTGAGTAGAAGAGAGAGAGATACGAATGTCCGGCTGTATATTACTACCGGACGTGATAGAACTGCGAAATAGAAAGAGAAAGAAAAAGAATGAAAAAAAATATATGCATCACACAGTTATACACAGTTGTTGTATAGAAGAATGGGGTAAAGAGAGCGGAAGTGTAAACACAGCTTAGATACCACAGAGGAGATAGGTCTTTGTAGGTCTTTGCATTGTCTGTCTCAAGTGCTCTCAACTACGTAACACCCCGAAGCAAATCCTCGACGTGTAATTAAATCATTACAGACCAGAGGAATGCGCCTCTTTTCAAATTCAACTATGTTTTTTTAAAGAGATGTTCTTTTCAAAGATGATCTTATTTACTATTTTTATCTTTTTTACCATAAAAAATATGACTCCAGGGTGAAAAATTAATTTCTAATCGAATCAATTCTGAATGATTCTGAAGAAATTGATTATTTTCAGTACGATGGCAGAACACACGTTGGACAAAGCAGACGCAGTTGCGGTGGAGTTGCTCGAAACGTTGCCGATGCTCTAATCAAGCTTGGTTTGGAGAACACACGGCTGATATCCGTCGTTGGTAATGACGAACATGGAAAGGTCATTCTTGAGAGTTTAGGAACCGGCGGCAAAACTGTAAAACGGATGTCGGACGTCAATACCGCGAGGTACGAATAATAATCTTGTCACATCTTGCTACTTGTTTAACGAGTAATCGGCGATAGAAAATTGTCTAACAGGTCTGCTAATATTACAGATTCACGGTGATAGTGGACATCAATGGTGAATGTCATTTTTGCGTCAGCGAAATGGAATCCTTCACCGCAATCGCCCCGGAATTGATAAGAGAGTGTCAATCGCATCTCGAAGAAGCTAGTCTTATCGTTCTCGACGGAAACCCTGGATTGGATACCATGCGCTGCGTGCTCGACATCGCGTCGCAGGCGAACGTCCCAGGTGAGTGAAAATTTCTGCAATAATTTACCGCCACTTTATTTACGAAAACGAATATTTTCTCTCTTTATTTATTATTATCTTACATATCTATAAAATTGTTATATAATTTCAACTCTTTTGTACACAAAAGTATTATATATAATATTTTTTAAAAATACGTATATGTATAAAAAAATTGTAAGATAAAAAAATTTATCTTATATGTGAGTATAACAATGGACGGATATTACGCATAAGAGCGAATTAGTTTAAGAGAATTGAACACAAAGTAGTTAGATTGAAAAAGACGAGAATGCACACGCTTATCTTTTACCAAACTTTTAAAAAAGTTTACCTAAAAACATTTTTTTTTTTTTTAATTTTAATTGGCCAGATTGAAATTATAGTTATATTATAATTATTTATGAATTAAATATATTTTTTAAAAGATAAGTCTCGCGCTCTTGTTAAGTTTAACAGTGATAAAAACTTTGTGCAAAAACTTTCTGTCAAATACGGTTTAATATTATATATATCCGCTTCGTGGCAGACTATGATGAGACTGAGGATTCGGTTGCATTTGCATTACCAGATTGCGAGATTCTTTGCGCAATTTGTAACCAGTCCGCGCATCTAGATATAAAAAGAATGCAGCAAATATATGCAACATGAATGATACAACCGCAAGACCATACGACCACGACAAATGATTGTAATTTGGATACATTAACCAATCCCGACGCCAACATTGCCCACCGAATATGGCTACTGCCAAGAAGAGAAGCACACCTGAAATAAAAAACATTCAAATTAACGTCATCAAAATAAAGATCTTTTTTTTAGTTTTAAAGTTATAGCTCATTTACCGGCAATTGCGTCGCATATGAACGCGACAGATGACAGAATCCATTCGTAATGCAGGACAAATCTCAACGGCCAACGTATCCAGATTAGGCTTATCACAAAGAAAGCAAAGAAAGAAAGTAATAAAGCCAGTGTGACAAACGCTTGTACAATCATGAGCCACACTGGCAGCAGCCACTCTCTTATAACATAATATTCTTGTGAAAAGATGTGATGGCAGCCATCAAATTGCTTGTCAAACTGGTAATAGGGATAACGAAATTGTTCAAAACAATATTCCCAGAGTCCCATGTGTTTAAAATTGCTGAATGTCTCCTCATATGATTCTATCCAATACGGGCTGAAAATTGTTGGAAAGATCAATAATGCTTTACAATTTTACATGTGCAACAAGAAATAATTGTAACAAGAAGCAGCTTGAAAAATACTATTTCATTTTCAGAAAGAAAAATAATTTCATGTACCTTATAAAAGCCATCATTAAGAGGAGTAATGATACAAAGGTGAGCCCTCCGCCAAAAACAACGGCGTCTATTAACGAAAGCAAAAGCATACAATTAGTACAGGATTCTTAATTGATGCTTCATCAATTTAAGCTTAATCAATTACTCACTAGAAGCCCTGTGATATTCTTGTTTATCCACCGACATGGTCTCTTGGCTCTTGGCTCACGGAGACGTGAAGTCGATCGATTCAAATTATTTGGTCATTGACAATTATTGTTTTCGTTTCGTTGCTCCTCTCGTATAGAAACACTTGCCACACCTTGTATTGCGCCATTGCTGCCAACTTTACTACGATGTTAGTGCATCTTACCAACAGATGATAGTATGGTCGCCTCAACTTATATATGTGAGAATTATTTATAAATTTTTTATATAAAAATTTTATACATATATACACAAATTTGCAGCCTTATAATCAAAAGATATAATTTAATCGAATTTAATGTATACAGATTAAAGTAAAATTTGTGGGATACACATAAAAATGTTTTGAATTCAAAATTTTATTTGACAAAGGACGGAGTATAAAATTTATTTGAATATTTCTAATTGATTTCGTTATTAAAAAAGTCTAGATTTTCATCAGATATGAATTCGCGTTAGAGAATGTAAATTTACATTGTGCGATACATTTTATGCTTAATGATGATATAAATATATATAGAAACAATATACAGGATGTTTTATAAGTGGCCTGAAAAGTTAATCAAAAAAAAAATAACAAGGTAACTGTAGTATTCACAGAATAGATAAAAAAATTTTTTAGATATAGTCTATGATCGGTTAAATTTTAAAATACTTATACTTCAATACTAAAATATTGTTACTTGCAGTAAAAAAAATTGCACAGAAATTTTTTTTATATTATTCAGTTTTTCAAAAGCTTTTGCTACTATAGTATTTTGAGGTAGGAGTTATAAAACATCCTATACATATATATATTAACGATAACATTATCATACAATACTTCATCTTATATATGTAATATAAAGATAGATATAAAATATCATACAAAAATATTAAACTTACATATTATTTTAAACTTAAATTAAAATGTAAATTTGCTTTTGTACATTCTACAGAAAGAGATTCTTCTACGATGGTTTTGCACTTTGTGGACGGAATGATTAATTAGAGTTTTAGTATAATATTTATGCGCAATTCTCATGAACACATTATTGAACAATTGTCATATCATTCATTTAAGCGAGATTCGAGTTGAAACCGCGTTTGAGATTCTTTCAGATAATCTCGTTTTTTTCGTTGTATATTCGCCTCTACCAGGAATAAGCCGCTCGCTATTAACATCAGTACGCTACCTATGACGCCTAGAGCGAAGGACCATCCTAAATAATTATTAACGTGTCCAGGCATCCAGCCATCTGCGTTACCAAGACAGGCAAATATAATGACTGCTATGCCACCGCTGAGACCACTGGCTAGTAGCACAAAACCAATAGTAGTTATCAGCTCGATATATTTCTTCCGTTCTGGATCGCAGCAAAGAGTATAAAATAATATCAGACCAAACGATATTAGACCCAGTAGAAAGCATATTGTGAAGAAAACTTGAGTGGCTACCATAAATGCTGTAACAAAAAGATTTTGACATTGTCAACATATTCCAATTCAATGATTTTAAGGACAAAATTAAGCTTGATGTATGTACACTGTCATCCTTTCAAACAGCAAGTTTCTCAGTGATTTTAAGGACAAAATTTTGTGCACAATGTTAAGAGTTATCATTGGTTACAAATTTGTCTAATTATTTTTTAGATGTTTCTGCGACTTCCATCTTTCCATCTTTCTTTGGGAAGAAAAGAATGAAAAACTTACGACGCACTTAAAAGGAATGACATGGTGTCTTTGAATAAGCAAATTGCATCTTAAAGATACTTACGAGGCAATAAGAAGCCACGAATATCGGAGTAGCCGGCGGTAAACGGATCATAGACCCATCTGCAGCCGACGAAAAATCGTCGGGGCGCGTCAGATTCCTGAGGATTTGGCAGCGACCTGAAGCAATGCCGCCAGAGACCGAGTCGATCGAACTTGGCGCCGATAATCCGCGGGTCGCTGACCAACCACGCGGGCGTGCCAAATGCGACGCACACGCATATGAAGGCGACCAGGAACACGCCGACGCCGACGTTGCCGGACAGGCTCCTCTTCTTCATGTCGCCGCTCCCTATGTGTTCTCTTGCGTGGGAATCGCCGATTTCCAACGAAACGCCCGCCCGACAACTGGACGCGCAAGACTATAGTCTTCTCATGAAATGCTATCCCACCTGACAATCCCACGGCACTAATAAACCACACCCAGGCATCCTGTGTTATTGGCTGAGCGAGCGCTTAAACCTAACCGAACCTGTAAGATCTCACCTCGAACCACGCGCGAATATCCCACGAGTAGAGAGAGCGTAAACGTGACGAATTAGGTATATATGTGTGTGTATACAGGATCGTCTAGAACAGGTGACAATAGAAGAAAAAAAATTCTCTCTTGCTTCTCCCCGCCCCTCAGCGGATAGAACTTCTTTGGTGGTACAATAAGACGTAGAATGGAAAAAGAAAGCATTCATTCTTAAGGAATGCATAAACAAGTTCTTGGATGGAGACCCTTTTTAAAATTCATGATCTATAGCAATTTGTGCCGGTCTTACGTCGGTCTTATACGGTCCTGATCTGTCAAGGTACATCATGTGTCACATTTTATTTACGTACGTGTTTCTCTATCCTTACGATCGCATTCCAACCTTGGTCCTGTAGGACGTAAGCGAACCGCGAATAAATGCGTTTCTCAATCTAAATCATCGCTCTAAGAGGCGCTTTTTTTCTTCTAAAAACATGACTCTCGCACCCTTTAATTATATATACTCGTTACACTTTTTTTTTCTCATTTTTCTCCTCGCGTATAAAGTATTCATTCAGATAGGAAGTACTATGGCCTGTAATTGATCGCTTGAAAATTACAGTCGTACGACACGAATCATCGCTGAATGAGATTCCTCGAAGGAACCGGATGCGTCACTTATATCGTTATACAATGAAATCTTGATGCGTGATTTATAATGACGCATTCGCGGATTGCGACGACTAATATATAATGCGAAAAATTCAACGCGGTCGATTAAATAGAATTTTTAAATTAGGCCAACAACTTGCGGATATACTTTTCGATATATCGCATGCATGCGAGAGATCCGTATCTCATAATTAACAATGAACACGAATTCATGAGAACAAAGTGGGTCACTATGTATAAAGGGGTTTGCTTAATTGATTTAATTCGCATTCGAGAATTATTACATGCAATTTAAATATCCAGGTAACAAGACGGTAGAGATTAGAAAAAATCGTTTTATTATTTATTTCTATAAATATAGTATACAAATAAAATAGATTTATTCCTTATAACATTCACATAATCTATTAAACTTATATACATGTACAAAAATTAGTCTCTACAAATATTTTCAGAATAATAAGACTATATATAATGGACGGATTATTTTAGATATGTCTTGTATAATATATCTCGCGTATATAATAGCATTAAAGTGCATATTGCTTTTTTTTATACAGAGAACATTTTGTACACAATTTTAATGTAATGATAATATCAGAATAGCTCTGTATTCTACATTGTCTATTTTTTTTATATATAAAATATGTTATATCTTATATATGTGATATATCTGCAAATTCAATATGTCATGTTACGAAGTACAGATATAACAATATAATTATATGAGTCTTTAAAGATTTATCTGAATTTGCATTTAACATGGCAAAAAAATATTGTTATATTTTGTGTTAAATTAATTAGTTTGTAAATATGTGCTAGATGGTTGTATGTGTTTTCTGTTCTTCGTTCAATATTCGCTCCTGCTTTTTTCTGTGCCTACGACCTTCAATTAGGAATAGAATACCAGCTGCTATCAGGGTAAAGCTACCCACGACAGCTAAGGCATAAGACCAACCTATGTCATTGTGCTCCCAATTGGGCATCCAATCTCGTCCATCGCCTCTGGCGCCAAATATAATCACTGCTATAACACCGCACACTCCAGCTAAAGCTAAATTACCACCAGTTGTCCATAAAAGAAGCTGATACTTGTCATGATGACGAGAGCAACAGGTGTACATAATGGTCAGAAAACTTCCTATTAGCAATAAAGTCAGGCATAGTGTGAAGAAGAACTGCGTAGCAACAAAAAAGTCAGGCAAGAGTATATCGTGTATGATGTAATATTCTTCCTCGAAGACCCACCAACAGCCATAGAATCTAGTGTCGTAGAGATGACGTGGATCCTGGAAGCCTTGGAAACACACTTGCCAGAGACCTGCAAAGATCGGCATAATTTTTTGATCTGTTATTTCGCCACCAATTAGATGTTTCATCTTTTTGAAGATCAACAGAAATTATCAAAAATAAATAGATAAATGATTTATTTTGTTCTAGACATAATTTTCTTTTTGTATAATTTTTGTATAACCATATCTAATTTCTTCATATTACTTATGATAATTAATTATAATAATGCATATAATCTTACCGATCTTGACAAATTGCGGATTATCTAACTTGCCATCGGTCTCCAGCCAATTGGGTGTGGTGAATGCGATCACCACCAGAATGAACGCCACCGCTGTGCACACCACGGCGGCTTTACCAGTCCTCGTCTTCCCCATCACTTACGATCGTCACTCACGATGATATACTAAAGAATGAATAAGCGAAAAAAATATAACTTCTCCAATCACCAAATGCAACGTATTGTTGTCACTTATTCACTTGGGACGCCAACATCCAACTTCTTATTTAGCTAAGTGCACGAACACTAGAGAGCGTTGTATGTCCCACACCGTTCCCTTTCAAATTTCGAGTTTTTTTTATCTTGCCTTGAAACTTTCTTTTATGTTAATTCGAAATATTAACGTAAAAAAATTAAAATACTTTTTTCGATTCTCTTTCTCTCTCTCTTCGTGGAATTAGTATATATATTTTTTTTATCCAGAATTGATATTCGAAAAAAATTAATGCAAGAACAAAAGATTCAAATAATTTTAATAATTTTTTTTCTGTTACAGTCTGGTATGAACCTACGGATATTCAAACGGCAGGAAAAATATTCGAAGCTGGATCGCAATGGAGAAATGTATTACATTTCATCTCACCCAATAAGAACGAGTTGAAAGTCATAAGCGAATACTTTAATATTCCTGTTCCTGAACACATGGATCTAGTGGCTGTAAAAAGTATAGCTGAACAATTGCTTGAATATATTCCAATTGTTATAACTACTTTAGGATCGCAAGGAGTATTGGTTTGTTTTTTGATTCTTAAACATTTATTTTGTGAATGAACTATCTAATTAAAGACGATATTTCAACAATTTATCTATTTTTTATAGGTAACACGCAAAGCTTTGCAAGATGAGCCCTTTTACAACAAAAATGGAGAACTGATTGCCAATTCCTCAATTGCATCTCGATTGTATCCTGCTTTAGATAGTATAGAAAAGTGTAGTGAAATTCTCAGTGTAAGCGGCTGTGGAGATTGCCTTACGGCTGGAATAATTTATGGAATTCATAAGAATCTAGATGAAACCAATTGCATTTCTATAGCTTTAAAAGCTGCTGCACTTTCATTAAGATCTTTTGACACAGTTCCAAGGACACTTACAATGCTCTCTAGTAGCAAAGAATCTTAATTGATAACATTTGTTTTTATAATCATAAATTCTTAATTAAACTATTACAATACATTAGCATTTAAGGCTTTAATCGTATTTTTATACTCGCTATTATGTAAGCAAGATTTTACTATATTTTTATACTCGCTACTATGTGAATAAGATTCTATTGCTACTATAGTATAAATTGCTGTTTTATATTAATTAGATGCGCAACGAATTAAACATGATATTTGTAAAATCAATATGGATATCTTTCTTCTTGACATGTCATCTGTCGACACGTTATTAAATACGTTTTTATTAATAGTCATTATTTGATGAAGATGATTAATAATTATTTTCTACAATTATAAAAAATGTCCGAATCAAATTACAAATGTAAAATAAACACGCAAGGTATGTAAAATAAAACATGCGACGCCGTATTCTCAAAAGAGCTACAATGTATACACCGTGACGCGACGAGTCAATCGAAAAGAGAGGGAGGAAAAAAAAGTAGGTCCGTTGTGCACCTTCTACACCTTCCACATGTAAAACGATAACGAGCGTAGCGCGTGGCACTAGCGAGATGAAGAGAAACAGTACGAGAGTGCAAGTAGCTGCAGATATTTAGACGCGAGTAGAGGGTTTGAAATAGTGGGGGACCAATGACGTTATATTGGGCGCAATCACGTGGCACGCTCTATATCGTTGCGTTTAACTCGACTGAGATGGCGCTATACACGCGTAAGCGAGAGAAACGAAGATGGCTGATTAGAATGAGCGAGATATATATATAGTAAAAGGAAGAGAGAAGGAGAAAGGAGATGGAAGGGAGAAACGGTGAAGAAGAGAAAGAGAGAGAAAGAAAGACAAAGACAGACGGTGGCTTAGAGGAAGGGGACTCGTACACACATAACCGCACATAGTAGCGCTCTAAACCGCACACTGTCGCCACATGTAGCTACGCACGCACACGAGCGTACGAAACGAAAGAGAGAGAGGAGAAACGGACCAAGCGAGCGCCGTTACGATAAAAGAGAAGTTTTTCAGAGAGCGTATTCGGGGAGCTGTTCAATGGTCGCGGCAGCTATGCGCCACGCCGCTGCCGCCGTCGTCGTCGTCGCCGTCGTCATTGTCGTCGTCGTAGGGCATCTAACTAGCTAGTTCTGACCGGACCAGCACGACGGGAGTCGTGTTTCGGTATCCGCCAGTTGATAAACGAGCGCGAGCACGCTACGACGCGCGCGCGCCTCGGTCGTGTCGTCGTCGTCGTCGTCGTCATCGTCGCCGTCGCCGCCGTTGTTTCCTCGAAGATGACCATAATAGTCTTTCTGATCGACACGTCGGCCTCCATGAATCAGAGGGCATATTTGGGCGGACGGCCCACGCTCTTGGACGTAGCCAAGAGTGCCGTGGAGACTTTCGTGAAGGTACGCTCCGAGCGCGGACAGCTTTTACGCGCCGCGCCGCGTCGCCGTCCTCGTCGCCCTCGTCGTCGTGATCGTGCTATATAGAGGGTGGGAGAGAGAGAGAGAGAAAGAGAAAGAAAGAGAGAGAGAGAAGGAAATGTCGTATGTTGATCTCTCTCTCTTTCTCTCTCTTTCGTTTGTCAGGCACGTAGCCTTCTCGGCGACGAGGAGGGCGAGATGCGGACCGCATGACTTATTCCCCGGTGCGTGAAGAACGCGTGTGTAAAGTGATAATCCTGTTTTAGGTACGACAGAGATCGCCAGAGAGCCGCGGGGATCGTTACATGCTCCTGACCTCCGAGGAGCCACCTCAGAACATCAAGGTAAATTTTTCTCTTCTCTTTCCTTCTCTCTCTTTCTTCTCTCTTTGTTCTCTCCGCACCTTTTCATCTGTTTCTACATTTTATCTACATATTTCTTTTCATCTCGTCGCTGTGTTCGTTAACGCGGCCTATCGCGTGAGGATGCTCCCCGGGAAGCCTTCGCGTTTCTCCCTCCTCTCTCTCTCTCTCTCTTTCTGGTTCTGTCCTTCTCTATCTCTCTGTCTTTGTCCCTCTCGAGTCGCGGAGTTCTCATCTCGAGTTAGGTTAGGTTCGATTAATGGCGCCGAATAATTAATACGCGGCAGGCACGGCCGGGCGGGCAACAAAGTTCGCTCGTCAGCTGCGGAAGAAAAGCGAAATTCGAAAGCAAAGGATAGCCTCTGGCGCCCTCCCACCTCGCCAACTTTGCACTCCAATTTAAAGAAATTCAAATGCCACGCATTCCGTTCATTTCAATCCTTGTTTTGCAATTGCGCATTTCGTCTCTTTCTACTTTAAATCTTTTTTTTTTTTAAGACGAGTCTTTGTTATCGAAATATCATATAAAGATGTACAAGAAGACCGCTAGAAAATGGAGTATATTTAATTATCTCTCTTGAATTTAAACATTCAAAGATAAAATACAATTTAAATAGTTTTTAAAAAAATCAGTGTGTTGTATACTTTTTTCAAGTTATCAAAATTATTGATATTTCTTATTTAAGGAATTTTTAAGATGCAGATTTATTTAATCTAAATTGGTCAGAAAGGAATATGTATTTAAAATCATTTAAACTTTGTTTCAATCATTTTTTATACAGAGAGCTAGTTGTGATGATATTCTCATTCTTTATATTTTATTATTTATCTTTATTTTATGAATAATAATGCGTAAATAAAAATCTTGGGGTTTAAAGATTTTTATTTACGCATTATTATTCATAAAATAAAGATAAATAATAAAATATAAAGAATGAGAATATCATCACAACTAGCTCTCTGTATAAAAAATGATTGAAACAAAGTTTAAATGATTTTAAATACATATTCCTTTCTGACCAATTTAGATTATTATTAATTTAAGAGTACTTTGCATAATATTTTTGGAATAATGTCTTTTTCTCTCAGGCAGGATGGAAGGAAAACTTGGCAACCTTTATGAATGAACTTAAGAATTTACAATGCATCGGTTTAACAACATTAGGTGCTGCTTTGAAGCATGCCTTGGATGTATTAAATATAAATCGCATGCAAACAGGCATAGATACATATGGCCAAGGAAGATGTCCATTTTACTTAGAACCATCTGTTATAGTTATTATAACAGATGGAGGGAAGTACACATCCAATGGTGTGCCTCCAGTGCACCAAGATGTAAGTATAATTTTTTGTTACAATTCTATTAAATAAATAATGTTTGTGATTATTTTATTGTATGAAAATAAATTGACTTTTTTACAGTTTACATTGCCTATGCATTCTCCAATACCTGGATCTGAATTAACCAAGGAACCATTTAGATGGGACCAAAGATTGTTTTCTTTAGTATTGCGTTTATCTGGAACACCAGCCGTCGAACGAGATATAGGCTTGGTGGCGAGTGATGCGTCACCGATTGATGCAATGTGCGAAGTGACTGGAGGTAAAGAGGATGTAGTTTAAGAAATCTTATCTTTAATTCTTTATAACATACCGCTTTGTCAATTTATTTGAACAAAAAATGCGAGAATAAATTAGCTAGACAGTGTTTTAAAAAATTTATTAATATCTCTGCTTTAAATAACAGAATTTTAAAAAATTATCAATTATTAACAGTACCATATCCATTCTGAATAAAATAGCAAGCAATCATTCAATTTTTTTAATAATATTTGTAATTCGGTTTATCTAAAGATAAGATTGAGATAAAAACTCTACATTGTGTGTCATATATTATTAATACTTGAATGTTACAGGTCGTTCGTATTGCATCACGTCATTCCGAATGATGATACAGTGCATAGATTCGCTTGTGCAAAAGGTTCAATCGGGCGTGGTGATAAATTTCGAGAAAATCGGTCCCGATCCCCCGCCGTTGACTAACGACGCGTCGCAACATCAGGACGAAGAGGAGAATGAGGATGATGGTAACGCGGGACCGCGCGCTCAATATCCAAACGCGCTAGCGCCAGGCAATACGGCTTGGTATTCCTGTAGACGTTTGATTTATGTACCGCGATCGGCGCAGAAAGGTTTCGCAGTCGGATTCTGGCCGATTCCCGAGAGCTTTTGGCCGGATCTCAACGCCAGTTCGTTACCGCCGAGATCAGCGCATCCAAATGTGAAATTTACATGTACCAGCCAGGAACCGATGGTAATCGAGAATCTACCATTTGACAAATACGAGCTGGAACCGAGTCCTCTGACTCAATACATCCTGGCGCGGAAGCAACCGACGACATGCTGGCAAGTGTTTGTCGCTAATTCATATAAATCGAGCGAAGTAGGCCATCCTTTCGGATATTTGAAAGCGAGTACAAACTTAACTTGCGTAAATCTCTTCGTTATGCCTTATAATTATCCTGTGCTGTTACCCCTGTTGGAGGAGCTCTTTAAAGTGCATAGGCAAAAACCGACTCCCGAATGGAGAGCGCAATTTCAGAGCTATGTGAGGACCATGCCTACTTATTATGCCGTTGTAAGTTTCATTATATATTCTTATATAATTATATATTATTTTATTTAAATTCATTTTTTCATTAAATTGTTTCTTTTGCAGTCGTTGAGGAGAGCTTTAACTAGAATGGGTGCGTCCGCGCCTCTAGCACAAACATTGTTACCAGATACTATGGATACTTCTTTATCATATAGTGTTTTAACTTATTTGAAGCGTCTGAAAAACTTGGCGAAGTTAGAATTCGATCGACTTTGTAGCGAAGTCATTTCTAAGCAGGTCGCTGCTTCGAATCTTACGAAAAATTTATCCAACTGTACCACGAGTGCGGTAACGGAAGGCGTGAGAGTAATACCGAGGACACCACTAAAGAAAGATCTGGTAAGATTTAATATATTAAGAAAGATTGCTCGGATATCCCACAATTTATAAGTTAACTGTGTATAAAAAAACTGTATGCTTTGTGTAGGTGTCCCATCCTTTATTACAAGACAAATTCACGGGTCTCCGCGATCAACTGAACGAGTTTGGAGGTTTTGTAGTCGGATTAGTGAAAAATCAACAGCAGCAACGTGGCGCGCACAGTTACAGGAATGCCTTTGACGTTCCGAGAAAGTCTCTGCTCGATCAAGTCATGAGGATGCGCGCGAATTTTTTACAGCCTGGTTTACTGCACACGAAATTGCTCGATGACGACTATGTTCACTCAATGCCTTTAGCCCAAATGGGAAATTATCAAGAATATTTGAAACGTATGACTCCACCATTGAGGGAAATCGAGAGTGTGCCAGTGAGACAACATATGTTTGGTAATTATCTAATAAATCTTGCGAGTATAACTTCTTTGCGGTGTATAATGGAGAAACAATTTGTGCTGTAAAAATTATCTATGTGTGTGTTGTGTATATGTGTGTATATAAATTATAAATTATAAATGTATTGTGCCATATATTTGTGTTATATCTCAATCATAGGCAACCCGTTCAAGATAGACAAGAGAATGATGGTAGATGAGGCGGATATTGATATAGTCGGCGCGACATCCTCTACATCGAAAAGCGGTCTCAAACGCACTCTACCGCAATCGGATGGCCCGTCTTCCCCGAGACCGCCACCTAACAAGAGAAAGCCCGGGCCCATACCAAAAGATGTGATAGTACGACGACCATCATATTCATCGCCTAACAACACTCCACCAAGTTCACCGATCCCGTGGGTGATGGAGGATGCGAAAAATCAAGCGACAGCGATACCAGTTGCCGATACGAGCACTCAACCGACTTTGACCTGTCTACCCAATGTATCACCGAGTCACGTGTCATCGGTACCGTGTTCGAGCGCTTCGGAAAAGTTGGTAAACGGACTCGCGGAAATGCCGCCAGCTATACCTGTATTCGAGCCAATTCCAGTGGAACATATTAACAATCATATGGACACGCCGCCGGTTTTGACGCCAATAGTTAACAATATCGATACGATATCAACGTCAAAAGGTGAAGTTAAAAGTGAACGGACAGATAACGCGAGGAATGAATGCCGATTACCCGTTAACGATTGTATCGAAAATAGTGCGCGAGTTGTTGATAATGGTATAGAGGAGAGACTGTCTAATCACGTGGAGGAGAAGCGAGAATTGAAGCCTGAGAAAGAAAAAAAGTTAACAAAAAAGGAGTTGGAGGACATCAGACGGCACAATTTGAATATTCGGGAACTCGTTTACAAAGAAGTGCGGAGAAGAGGGACAAGTGAGTCTCTGAAATTAATCAATCCTCTTTAATATGTTGAAAAATTAGATTACCATAAAAAATTGACAAATTTGTTTATCACTGACTATATATTTTCGTAACAGCATTAACAAATAATCGATTTATTTCATTTCAGATTATGCAACGCTGTTTTCATATCTTCATCAAATTCAGGGAACCCTAGATATACGGCTTGCATTTGTAAAAGACATAGTGAAGGAATCATTACGCTTTAAACGACGTAATCTAGCGTCGCTGTTAGAGGAGTATCTTAAAAATATTCAAGAGGATAGTTGCGCTATAAATCATAAGTTGAATCACAATGGTGCCACGAAGATAAGTTGTTAAGATACTTGCGTAATCAGGGCATTATCTTAATAATGTGGAGGAAATAGATTGTGAAAGAACTCTTGTGCAAACTTTTGCCAGAGATTTTAATAGCAATCTTGAACTTTCGGAAATAAAGACTACTTTTGATACTCACTGAGAAGACCTGCACAATCTTGAAGTCTTAGCAAATTTCAATAGCATTCTCGGTGTCAACCACTAAGTAAGCCATGGCACTTTTACGTTTTACTTTTAAGCTTTGCGAGTGATCAGTTGGTAGAAATTTCGAGTGTGTTGTATAATAGGGGTTATGAATTAAAGCAATAATTTATTCACAAAATGTAACGACAAGAATGATTTTATGGAGTAATGTTTTCTTATATATACTCTATTAATATTTCTCGGATAATGATCTTGTTTTAAAACTTGACCATTTTAAATCTTACTCTGTAAAGAAGCCCAAAATTTTATCTGTCTCGGATGCTTGAAAATATTGTAACATATAATCGCGCGTAACGTAATATATATACGTGTATATTATATTCATACAACATATGTTAAAGTTTTTATTCTTTATACGAGTATATGCACGCGTTTCTATATTGTTACATGTAAATACGTTTACACATTTTGTTTCATCGTTTATTATAATGTATTTTCTCTTGGAATTTTGCTGATATCTCACTTGGCACATTTATTACAAATATGTCTTGCATGCTGGCATACAAGACAATAGTTGCATATATGTGAGACGAAATTATAAGAAAAATACAATATTGATTCTTTGTAAATGCAAATCTGCACATATAAAGTTTATTTGAAATACAAGTGCAATCAAACGAGCATAATTCTACCAGCTGCCCAGTCCTCAGCACCTATGTCAAATTTAGGACAAAATAATTGTATTAACGTATTACTCTTATAATTATATTTCCTATTATATTTAATCTATCTATATACACATCATACACACACATTTGTGATCTACATTATTAAGTTTAATAAAATGCCATAGTTTAACACTATACCAAATTTGTCTGTAAATTTTGTTGTGTACTTTGTTAATATTATAAAAGTAAATTAAGATCTGACTTTTTATTGGACATATATGCAACAGGATTTGCAAGAATTGCACTTGTTCATTATTTTTCTTTATATATAAAAGATTAGAACATATCTTTTGTTATACACAAAGAAATTGTAGAGACCTTCATTTCACTGTGAGAAAATTTATTATGCATTTTATCATATAATTAATAGAATTAGAATATTATAAAAATAGAAATTCTTTGCTGCAGTGAATTTTTCTTCTTTCATGAATTAGCTTTTGTAATGCAAGATCTATCGCAAATAGATCCATACCAAATAACATTTAAATGAGATATTAAATGCAAACTTAAATTTATTGTGAAATCTCCTACAAAGGGTTGACAGTGCCTGATGCTATTTGAAATTGATATAATGTATTTATATTCAACCCACTATGTCTCCAAAGCGTTTAATTATATTTTTTGCATATAATTATATATATATAAACTTAAAAAAAATCATCTTTAATTTAAAATGTATATATATTGTGTATCAGGAATAATAAGAATTATAAATTATAAATTTCTCTACTATTGTATGCAACTTGTTTATTATATTATACAGATTCTGTATAATAACAGACATTTACACAAGATAATAAATTTTCTGTTTTTGTCTCTAATGGAAAATAATGTAGTATCATAATGTTGTAAAATTATGGCTAATCTCTAATGCTTCTTGTACAATATATTTAATTTATGAGAGTGAGAGAGAGAGAGTGAGAAAGAGATGTGTATATGTATGAGAAAAATTAAAAAATATAATAAATTAGTATAAGAGACATTGGCAAGCAGTCATATTGTTACAACATCGTGATACCATTCCAAAATGGGAATTCCATTCTAATTCTGTATAAATTCAAACAAATGTATAATATAACAGAATCAAAACTGCAATATATGTCTGAAATAACACACATAGAGTAAAATAAATTGTATGTTTTATCCTCAAATCCTTATGTGTATGTGCAACATGTAGCAATTCGAAGCAATATTATTCTTAAAAAAAAAATTACTTAATATTGATAATACACATGTGGGTTGAAGGAATGCATGCTAATAGCGATAACTTTCTCATTTGTATCATCATTAGTTATAAATGTCAAAATTATTTAATGATTTACCTAAAATAATTCGACCAAATATTACATAGGTTAATAACACAAGCTAGGATGATTATCTTACTTCTGTGATTTTTATATTATAGCTTATATCATGGAATATAATTATGTATCATTATCATCATCAATATTTTGCTAGCTTATTTTTTCATAAAAGAAGAACATCTAAAGTGAAAATTAGGACAAATTTGAAGACATATCATCCTTCATGAATAAATTATTGTAGAGATTTTAAATTTGTACATAGTTTTTAAAAACTCTATACCATTATTATAAAAAAGATAATAGTGTTTTTTTTCCTAAATCTTTTGAGACTTTTATTAATATTTTAAGTGAGATAATCAACCACATGTTTTCTTGTAAATTTGATAATGTCCAATACTCTTTAGAAAGAGATGCAGACAAAATTGTATTTATTAGTTGAAAATATGTTGAATATCTCGTAAATTATTTTATAATAATGGAGCTTAGCTGAGTCACATAAAGACAATGACGCTAGACGCTTATTTGCTCCAAAAAGAAATTAGTAGAAAATTATTGAATACAATTATTGATATGACACTAAGTGCGATTGTATGTAAAAGGAATTAATGTATAATTAGAAAAAATGTGTGGAAGAATTCCAAGTACCTCGATTACAACCTCTTTTATTACAGCACAGCTGTACTTTATTATTATATTAAGATATTTATTATTGTATTATACAAAGTGTATGAATTAGATGGAATAATTTTTTTTATAAACTTAATTTAGGAACTGTAGAAAATAACATGATACACAATGTTCTACCAAAGCAAGATTGTGTTTCTGCACATTTTTACAACTGCTTTATAAAGTGTAATATTTATGTAGAATTCACTGTCCCAAATATTTCAACAAAAGCAACTAGAATATGATCCCAAATAATTGAGTTTGTCAAAAGCTCAGTTTATGAAGTGACTATTATAAGCTTTGTCAGCAGAAAAATGACAAAATTATACATATCATGGATGTATAATTTTGTATAGATACAAGAATTCGTGCAATTATGTTAATAAAACATAAGCTTAATGTAGATGTATCTCATGCTAATTTGTTACAATGTGCCGTTAGAAACTATGTTGCCAAATTATTGAAAATTGTTTTACTATCTAGAATTCTTCATAATTAGAAGAAAATAAAATTTTAATTTAATTGCATGATTTCTTATTAGAACATATAAAAATTTATAAAAGGGATAAAAGGAAAAGAGAAAAAGTATAAACTCATTTTTTTAAATCAGATATCGGTCATTCTAATTTTATACAATATTATGAAGACGATAATAAGAACTGTATTATATATGTCTCTTTTTTTATTCAGGATGTTACTAAATGTTAATTACTATTTTTTCACAATAGTGATAGTGATATTTGCATTGTTGTATATACGAAATTGTACATAAACGCGTGTATTAATATATATATATATATATATATATATATATATATATGTATATATATATATATATGTATGTATATATATGTATGTATATATATATATATATATATATATATATATATAACACATATATATATGTAATTATAGACAAAATTCATATTGAAACGACTGTCCTGTTTTCACGTTTATATTTTAGGTAAAATGATAAATAATAAGCATCTTGAAATGAATAAACAAATTGACAGAAACATCTGTCGTATATTTTTTCGCCGAAAGTACATTTCGTTCTCTCCAAAAAAAAAAATATTTATGTGAGAATAGATAAGAGATTGTATGTAATTACAGTTAGCGAATATTGTATGGAATATAGATACCCTCGTGTAGTGGTTTTCCTAACCTATATCGAGTTTCGTATTCATTTGCCAAAAGTTGAACGAATTGACACGAGGAGAGATTAACGCGTCTTAATAATAAATGTTAGCAATTAACATATTAATATTTGAGAATTTATCATATATATATAATGTTATATATATTATATAATAATAGCACATCTTCGCTTACATCTTTCAAAATTTTTATTTTCTTACTTTTTTATTTTTTTTTTTAGAATCAAATTTCGACTTGCGGTCTGGATATGTCAAGAGGGATACATTATGGAAACTGCGTCAGAAAGTATTTCATGTTACAAAAATACACAAACTCCCATTGTCTTTGGATGCGACGCGGAGTTTATGGAACTTCTGCGTTCTCACATGAATCCACGATTGATACAAATGCAAATAAAGAAGCTTTCGTAAAGCAAGGACCGATAAGGAATATCAAAGATGGACCTTCTTTGAAGGATTTTTTAAAACCGTCTATTATCGATATTCCCAATGAAGAACCTGTTCCTTATGTGCAGGATATTCGTGGAGAAAATCAAAAAGGTTTTTGACATTTTTTATTATAAAATTTTCTATTGATCATTTTTGTCTATTATAAAATTGTTATTTTCTCTCGCTAGTGTACTTTGAAATTTATGGTTGCCAAATGAATGTAAATGACACTGATATAATATGGTCGATATTGAAATCTCATGGCTACAAACATACGCAAAGCATAGATGATGCAGATATTGTATTGCTTGTTACCTGTTCCATCAGAGACAATGCTGAGCAAAAGGTATGGAACAAGTTGGAGACATTGAACGGCATAAGAAACAAGAAAAAGAAAATGTTTATGTCATCTATGAAGATTGGACTCCTAGGTAAATCTTTTATTAATATTTAATGGTATTAAGATAAAGAATTTTTCTAAATGTTCTGTTCTGAATAAAAATGAATTTTTATGTTAGGATGTATGGCCGAACGCTTAAAGACTAAAATATTAGAGAAGGGTAAGTTTATAGATGTGATAGCAGGTCCTGACAGTTATAAGGATTTACCAAGACTCTTAGCAGTAACAGATAATGAAACGGCTATTAATGTTGTATTATCATTTGATGAAACATATGCAGATGTGGCACCAGTTAGACTCAATCAAGATTCTATTGGAGCATATGTGTAACGTATATATATAATATATATTTATTAAAAAAAAAATATATATATATTTTTATAAAATATAATATATGTGTATGTAGATATAAATATTTTCATTATGTCTTTAATGAGTTTTAGCTTATTAATTTTATAAACTTTATAATTTATTATACTACATTTTTATCATTTTGATTGAGATTTACAGTTCTATAATGAGAGGTTGTGATAACATGTGCACTTACTGTATCGTGCCATTTACAAGAGGGAGAGAAAGGTCTCGACCGGTTGCGAGCATACTCGACGAAGTTCGACAATTATCTGATCAAGGTGTAAAAGAAATAACTCTCCTTGGTCAAAACGTGAATAGTTACAGAGATTTGTCACAATCGGAATTTGTTGTACCCACTGATACAGAGACTCATCTTGCTAAAGGCTTCAAAACAGTATATAAGAATAAAAAGGGTGGTTTAAGATTCAGTGATCTTCTAGACAAAGTCTCTTTGATTAACCCGGAAATAAGAATAAGGTATCTTTATATTAAAGAGAGAAAACATATCAATATACTTATATATTTGTGTACTAACAATATGATAATTTCTAGATTTACGTCGCCTCATCCCAAGGATTTTCCCGACGAGGTATTGCACTTGATAGCCGAAAGACCGAATATTTGTAAGCAGATTCACCTACCCGCTCAGAGCGGCAATTCCACGGTTTTAGACAGAATGCGAAGAGGGTACACCAGGGAAGCATATTTAGACTTGGTGTATCATATACGTAATATTTTACCAAATATATACTTCTCCAGCGATTTCATCGCCGGGTTCTGTGGCGAAACCGAAGAAGAGTTTCAAGATACGTTATCGCTAATAGACGAAGTGAAATACAACAGTGCCTATTTATTTGCCTATAGTATGCGCGAAGTATGATCTTTATACTATACATTGCTCGGACAATTAAAGTAAAAGAAATTTAACAAAATATAATAGGAAATTGTTTTTTTACAGAAAACTACAGCGCATCGACGATATAAAGATGATGTTAAATTGCATATAAAAATGGAGCGCTTGAATCGCATGATTAAGTTATACAGAAAGGAAGTAGAAAAATTAAACAAAGCACAAATAGGGCAGCATCAACTCGTTCTTGTAGAAGGCGTAAGTATTTCATCAATTTGATTATTATGTACATACTGAGAGGTATAACAACATCTTTGTTCTCTTTCTTTATTTTCTTTTTCTTTCTTTTCCTCCATGAATTCTTTTAATTTTATATTTTATAAAGATATTAAACTTATATGTTCTAACCTTTCTTTTTTCTTTTAATATATTGACTATTAAATAAATAATATTAAATATAATTATCATTTTTTTTGCAAAAGTACGTAATCGTGCATAAAAGTAATAATTTTTTATGTATTTTTTATTGATAGCCAAGCAAGAGAAGCAGTGAACACCTACAAGGTAGAAACGATGGCAACGTAAGAGTTATATTACCAGCTACAGTTACTCGAATTAGTCGACATTTAGCCACAACAAGGAAGATACAGCCTGGTGATTATGTTGTTGTACGAATCGACAATGCCACTTCTCAGACTTTACAAGGAATACCTTTATATTGTTCTTCTATTATTGAATATTCGTTAGACAAAGATAATAATTGTGTTACATTTAATCAGTAGGAATTATAATATCTACAAGTTATACAAGTGAGTTTTCTTTTAATTTATAATATCCATTGATAATCAATTATTTTCAAACATACATTTATTCCCGATAGATAAATATTTTATTTTCAAATATGATATATAATAGATACATAATATTTATTAAAACACATTTGCGTGATATCGATTGTTAATAAGTTAAAAAACTTTATCACTTGATTTTGACGTTAATATTTTCAAGTTTGATAACTAGATGGCAGAAAATCATAACCACACTTGCGCATGCGTATAGTGAGTAGTATGATCATTCAAGTTCAGGTTATGAATTGTGAAGTAAAGTGTTGTTTAGTTGTTTACGGATATTAGATTTGTTATCGATGCTCTGATTGTGCGAACGATTGCAAAATCCTACTAGGGGCGATTTTTTTATACAAAAATGGCATGTAGATTGAGCGTTACCATAAATAAGCATCACAACTGCTAACCTTTCTTCAGATATGTGATATTAAGTTTGAAGATTAACTGTTTTCTGTTTGGAATGATCTTTTAATGTAGCAGCACGCAGCAATTATGACAATAACAATAATAATAAGTTACTAATAATAAGTAATAATATTGTTAGAACAAGCCGGATTTACAGCCTGTTCTCGTCGCGTTTCTTTCTTTGTGCATATAATTATCGTCATAGAAAGAAACGAAACACAAAAGCGCTGTTGCCGGATATCACATAGAACGCGTTCTATTACGCTCTTCAAAATTGCTATCTTGACATAAATGTTCTAAAATGTACCAGGCTTCCAACGATGGTATTCCACCACCTGCCGTAACAGGATTTTCATCGCCAAGTATCGCACCTAGCTTTGTGCCACCTATTATGCCTGCGGCACCTTTTATTCCTCCTCCCAGTCTACCGCCAGGTCCTCCGGGTATAATGCCGCCTCAGTTTTCTATACCTCCGCCAGGTTTTACTTTTCCCATTACTGCTGCACCTTCTCCAGAGGCTGGAGTCATAGGTTAATATTTATTGCTAAATACTCACATCGATACGATAAATCTATCATAAATGTGAATTTATTCTTCTTTTGTACAGCTGCATCACCACAGATAACAGCACCGGGGATTCCTCCTCCTTCGCCTATCACCAATGACACCACCACCTCGACGATGTCCATTTCCACATCAGAGAAGAAGAGCGACTGGAGTGAACACAAAGCACCGGATGGCAGAACATATTACTATAATAGTATTACGAAGCAATCGTTGTGGGAGAAACCGGACGAATTGAAGACCCCGAGTGAATTGTTATTGTCGCAGTGTCCTTGGAAGGAATATAAATCGGAAAACGGCAAAATATATTATCACAATGTAACGACTAAGGAATCCAGATGGACAATACCACCGGAATTGGAAGAATTGAAAACTCGAATCCTGGCCGAGGAAGCTGCAGCGGCCGCCGCTGCCGCTGTAGCAAGTACCACAAATTCGTGAGTAGAATTAATTTATGATATATAAAAATATAGATATATATCTTAATTGATTTTAATGTTTTTTCTATATTTATCATGATTTCTCTGTATTTTCAGCAATATAGTTCCTGTAGCCATGCAACATTTATCACCAAATATCACGACTATATCACAGACTAGTACACCAGAACCAGGTGGAAAATCTGCCATCGAGCAAGCGATGGCCGCAACCCTTGCGGCGATTAATATTCCGACACCACCTACAAAGCCAGATGAAGATAGCAATTCCGCAATGGGATCGGCTAATGATAGTCGTACCAGCACTCCTGAGCCAAAAATGCAATTTAAAGATAAAAAGGAAGCAATTGAGGCATTTAAAGAATTATTAAAGGAAAGGGACGTTCCATCAAATGCTACGTGGGAGCAGGCGGTTAAATTGATTCAGAATGATCCTAGATATCCACAGATGAAGAAATTGAATGAACGTAAACAGGTCTTCAATTCGTACAAGACACAAAAACTAAAAGAAGAGCGTGAACAAGAGAGACTCAGGTAGCTTTTTACATTTACTTATTGAACTATAAGATTGTGTTGAATCAAGTAAGGTAAAATAGTAAAGTAGTACCTCTTTGACAGATTGAAAAAGGCAAAGGAAGATCTGGAGCAATTTTTATTGGAAAACGATAGAATGATGAGTACAACCAAGTATTACAAGTGCGAAGAGCTGTTTGGTAATCTGGAGATTTGGAGAGCTGTCGGGGATTCAGATCGTCGAGACATTTACGAGGATGTCATCTTCAATCTGGCAAAACGTGAGAAAGAGGAAGCAAAACAATTAAAGAAAAGGAATACCAAAAGACTAGCGCAAGTTCTGGATACTATGACCGAGGTGACATACAGGACTACATGGCAGGAAGCTCAGGCACTGTTGCTACAGCATCCTGCATTTGCAGAAGATGCAGACTTACTGGAGATGGACAAGGAGGATGCCTTGATTGTCTTCGAGAATCATATTCGCCAATTGGAGAAGGACGAAGAAGAAGAGAAAGAATGTGAGAAAAAACGTAGAAAACGACAGGAAAGGAAAAACAGAGATGGTTTCATAGTAAGTATTTTAGGCTTTTGATTTATTGTTATAATTATTATATTTGTATCGATATTTTTGTTGTAGTGATCAAAGTATAGACTTCTTTCATGTAAAAACAATATAGTCAAATTATTTTGTTTTAATCTAATTATAATTTTTATGTTTTAGTATTTACTTGATGAACTTCACGAACAAGGTAAACTTACATCAATGTCGCTGTGGGTGGAGTTGTATCCCATGCTGTCCGCAGATCTTCGATTCTCGGCTATGCTCGGACAATCAGGTTCGACTCCATTAGATCTTTTCAAATTCTACGTCGAAGACTTAAAGTCTCGATTCCATGATGAGAAGAAGATCATTCGTGAGATACTTAAAGACAAGAATTTTGAAGTGCAAGTCAATACGACTTTCGAGGAATTCGCTACAGTCGTATGCGAAGATCGAAAGTCGGCCACTCTAGACGCGGGTAACGTTAAACTAACATACAATCTATTATTGGAAAAAGCAGAAGCTCGCGAAAAGGAACGTGTTAAGGAAGAAACGCGAAAGTTTAAGAAATTGGAGACAGGTTTCAAAAATTTACTCAAGACGTTGAATGTGGACTATCAAATGACATGGGAAGATGTGAGGGCGAAAATTGAGGAAGAACAAGATTTCAAAGCGATCACTTTGGAAAGTGAAAGAATACGCATATTCAAGGAATATCAGCATGAACTTGAAGAGAGTTGCAGTCATCATCATATTAGAAGCAAGAAGAAAAAGGCGAAAAAGTTGAAACGTAAATCACGATCGCGTTCGCACAGCGTGAGTATCATTAAATTATCGCAATTGCTTTTTGTTTTTAATAGTTTCAATTTTAATAAGTGCAAATAATGTAAAATTGTTATCTCTTCTTGATAGGAATCGGAAGGTAGTGACAAAGGTATGAAGAGAAAACGGCATAAGTCACGTTCACCCAGTATTCTCAGCAAGTCCGACAGTTCTGAATCGGAAACGAGGAAATCTAAGAGAAAGAAAAACAAACGGAAGAGAGGTCGCAGTCATTCTGTATGTATTTTAATAATATTAGAAGTTTGTGTTGAAAGTAGATTTTATATATTTCATCACGTTTCTTTCAATATTTCCATAGCGCTCTCATTCGAGACTTGCATCTTCCGAGGAAGCTTCTCCAGAAAGGAAACGGAAAGAAGAAAAGCATAGGAGACCCTCTATTCACAGTGAGGGATCTGTCACGGAAAATAATGAGCATCATGAACTTTCTGAAGATGAATTAGAAAAACAACGGGCGCAACTCTTGCGCGAGCTTCAAATGCAACAAGAGGAAAATTAAAAACTATGTCAAGCCTTGTTGTGTTTCAAGAAGAAAAGGGGCAGAAAAAAAGAGAACACAAAAAAGATAATGTCCTTTCTGAAATTTAAAATTAGAAATCGTTTATCTTTTTGTTTAATGTTCTCGTATTGAATTAAATGACGATTATCTTTTTTTAAAAATATGTTCTTCGCTACACTGACATCTTTATTATTTTAGAAAATGGTAATATATTAAAATCGAGAATTTAACATATCTAAAATAACGAGTCGAGTCATGTTTGTTTTTAAGAAGAATCATAAATCTGAAATTCGCGCTTTATATATATATATAACGTGGATATTTGCATAAAAATAGATTACATTACATAACGCATTCCGATCTTCTACAGCACACATGATATTTTCTAAAGATGTATCACCTGTCTTATTCTTTTTATTTTTTATGATTTGGTGTTCGTGCATTATTCTTTGTGATTAGAAGTAACGATGCGCGACAAATGGGAAATATAATATTAATCTATCTCTGACGTTACTAAAATACAATAGCTTACAAATTTTCTTCTCGGCATTATCGGTTTGCGTTAGCGTGTAAATTGACTTCTCTACACTACACTAAGATTAATAAAGTTTGCCATTACATAATGTAATTAGGTATTATTCATTTTAATAGAGTCAAGAAGTAATTGTGACTAGCAAAGAATTTATTCTGTTATATTCTCTCTTTTTCTCTTAGTATAATAATATCGTATATATTTCTATTTTTTATTTTTATTTTATTATATATTTTTCTAATTTTTAGCTGAGAAGATTGGAATTGCATACTTTCCTTAAATTCTATTTTAATATCAAAGAAATTTTGCACACGACTACATGTTTTGAATCCTCCATATCTATCGAGGTGATGAAAAAAAGTATATTTCAATTACATAACATTCCTATAATTCTTATAATCAATCACGCGTTTGTATGCTGCGATATGTTTGGCATTTAAACACACATTCGCTTCTTGTAGCAGTACATTGTAGTCTATAGATGTTATCATTATTTCTATGAGCAAAGCAGATGCTAGAAGCGAATATCTTGTAGAAAAAAAGGAGAGAAAATAATCGCACACCAAGAGAAAAGTTAATCGTTTTTTCAAGTTTTTAATCGTCAAGTAAGAGATTGACTTTTTAAAATACACGCATTTGATATTAAAATAGAATTTAAGGAAAGTATGCAATTCCAATCTTCTCAGCTAAAAATTAGAAAAATATATAATAAAATAAAAATAAAAAATAGAAATATATACGATATTATTATACTAAGAGAAAAAGAGAGAATATCAGAATTCAATTCTATATGATATATCTCGTTTTATGTAAAACTCTTATGTAAAACTATCGCACGAGATATGCGATATACATTATGTTCTCTGATCAACCATCATTGATTTTAATTGGACCTAATGCAGTCATAAGTGATGTAGTTTAGGCCGTGAGTCGAAGATGCATCAATTGTCCAAATTTTTTTTTTTTTTTTCGAAGGGGAAAAGAATACATAGAGATAACAAAATAAAAAATCGGTATTATTTAATTTTAATACAAGGCTGAAAAAAAATTGAAAAATTTCCAATTACAATTTAATATTATAATAGTAGACAAATATAGAGGAACGCAAAGAGAAGACAAAACGGTAATAAAATTAAATAAGATTGGATAGAGATAGAAAATTAATTTTTTTTTGTAATTTTAATAGTAAATAATATCTATTCTGGATATTCGATACGAAAACGATGGTAATTCTATCATCGGGATAGTAGACTCGCTGTACTCCGGGCTCCGAGGTAATCGCCAGGTGATCGTACGTCCCTGGGCGTTCCCGCGAAAAGTGGGGAACATTCTGGTAGCGCGCTTCGGCTGATCGCCCGATGGTGTGCGGTGACATCGAGCTGTTTCTTCGCAGTTTCGGCAATTCGGCACGACTGCCGAAGAAGAAGAGGAAGAGAAGGAGAAAGAGGAGAGGAGATCCGCTCGCGATTGGATCCATCGATCGTGTCATCGTATTGGCAGGATCTGTCACTCAAAGGGTTCCGTGTTTTCGCCCTTCAACATCGTCGTCTTTAACGAAGGGTGCCGACGTCATTCCTCTCTCCCTCTCACTGACTCCCGTCCCCGTCTCCGTTGAAAGATGTTGGGCCTGGTTTGCCGTCAGGCATTGCTGGCGAATACCCAAAAGTGAGTAATAAACCGATTCTCGAAGCTACTCGAATCGTCCTCGAGCTTTTTCCTCGCGACTGGACGGACGTTCGTGAACGTTGTCCTTCCAGGCGATCGATCATCGAGTGACATACGGTCGCCCTATGGATAACCCAATCTCCGCTCGGCGATCCTCTCCAATTTTTTGGCCTTGCGAACAAAAAATTTATTGTCGCGATGTTTCACTCATCATGTCGCAAGATTTGTTCGACAGTGTCGACACACTATCCCGTTGAATCCAAGCTCAGATTCTACTCGAACGGATAATCCGGCATGATGATGATGCGTCACGTCACCTACGCGACAAGTCCAATCGCACGTAAATACTCGCGATGTCTTTGATGGCCGAGTATTTCACGCGTAGTTCAATCCTGAATGTTAAAAAGTCAATCGCATCGCGTGTAACAATGCGTCCTTAATTAAATTCGTTGACTTCCGCATGAGCAGACTTAATATCCGACTTGCTTTTAATATTTACATTAGAATAGTTTCTTTTTTATCTTTCTTAAGAAATAAGAGGCTATGAACAAAAGAGATCGTTTGAATTAATTGGAGCTTGGACAAAGAGCGTCTTGTCAAACGTAAGGACGCGTCTTGACAGCTGACTCATTGTCAATGTCAGTTTGTCAACTCGCTGACCATGGTCGGCTATATTTTTATATTTTTATATATTGTTTTATCTATTATGTCAGATTTTTTTTTTATCCAGATAACACAATATTGTTTGACTATTCTATTTGTCAAATATACTATTTTGAGGATAATTTCCTACAGAATTTTATCTATGAATATCAATGTAATATTCTCTTGTTAAAATAATATTTTATAAATTTTCTTAGCACATTGTATTTAGAACGGTTTCATTTTGAAGTTCTATGCAGATTCATAGATTATCTTTTTCACTTTATTAGAATATTCAAATATTCTATATTTATAGAACAGGCTTGTGCTATCTGGGTTAAGATGGAAGTATCGCCACGGAATAATTTGAATAATACTTGATGTAATTTACTTCCATAATTTATAATTTGTATGAATACTTATTGAAAGTTTTAGTGGTTGAATCTTTTTTTACAAATGTGTTTTTAAAGTTAAATAACGTCATTAGCGACCTTGCGTCGAAAAAGACAAAATTAGACGCGAGCGTTCTTATTTTAGCAAAAACATATGTGTTTAATCGCGAGAAATTCTTTTGTCAAATATTAATTTCCATTTTTGTCACATTTACATGTCACATTTACTAACATATGTATATAGTCGTAACGTTGATAGCATAATCATGCCTATGTATAAAAGTAATTGAAAATGGGAATGAAAAATATTATCTATGTTAATTATTGATAACCACGCTAATTAGGATCAAGCGAAAAAGAGATTACATAGTCGTTTTTTTTCTGCGTGTCCACGCGAATATCTTAATATTCTCTCTCGTCTTTTTTCTAGTATGTTAATTTCACACTTGACTTATCGCTTGAAGAACGATAATTTTTGTCAGCATAGGAGACGATATCTTAAATGTATTTCTTATATATAAATGCGGCTGTGATATTTATGAATGGATATGTTAGATAAAATATTTTGCTCAAGTGTGACAGCATAAGTAAACAAGAGGCTCGTCTCCAAACTCAAATGCATATTTGACGACTGCGATAAGATTGTTAACTCGAGATTTTACCACAAAAGTGGCTAGATAAATATTTGAATATCTTATCGGGAAGCTCTTCAGAGGACTTAGATAAATCTCCATTTATCTGCTGATGTATCTTTGTTTTGGCAGAAATTAAAAAGAACTTCTTTTCTCTCTTTCTATTAATGTTATTATTATTATCTATTTGACAGAATCGGCGCTAGATGCTTAGGATCAATAGTGCCGGTGCCATGTCCGCCGGAATTTCCTCTGGAAAATGAACCCATTCTTAGCTACAAGAAGGGCAGTCCGGAAAGAGCGGAACTGGAGAAGGTCTTGGGCAGCATGGCCAATGAATGTGAGGAGGTGCCGTTAGTTATAGGAAACGAGGAGATCAAAACCGACTTATGCAAATATCAGGTCATGGTATGTATATATTATATAATCGCGTAGCACGAACTTGAACTTTTCTCTAATTAATGCAATCTTTCAGCCACATAATCACAAGGAAAAGATCGCCAAGTATTACTGGGCGACGCCGGAGCTCGTGAAGAAGGCGATCGACGTCGCGGTGAAGGCGCAACGGGAATGGGAGAAGTGGCCGATCGAGAAACGGTTGGAGATGTGGCTGAGGATAGCAGATCTCATGGCGACCAAGTACAGGCAGTATTTAAACGCCGCGACGATGCTCGGCCAGAGCAAGACCGTGATACAGGCGGAGATCGACAGCGCTGCGGAATTGATCGACTTCTTCAGGATGCACGCGTATTTCGCGAAGGAGAGCATCAAGTATCAGCCGATCTCGCCGAATTTTCAGATTCTCAACTCGATGAGGTATCGCGGTATGGACGGTTTCGTCGCGGCGGTATCGCCTTTCAACTTTACCGCGATCGGCGGCAACCTCAGCTATACGCCGGCTCTGATGGTTTGTAACGCAAACCACACTGTGACAGCGCTTTAATCGAGGCTCTCGCGTCATAATAAAAATGTTATAAGTGCGTGTCAACATGTACCGCGATTGCAGGGCAACGCTGTGCTATGGAAGCCGTCCGACACCGCGTTATTGTCCAACTGGTGGATCTTTAAGATATGCAGGGAGGCCGGAGTACCGCCTGGCGTGGTGAATTTCATTCCGTGCGAGGGACCCGTGTTCGGCGACACCATCACGTCCTCGCCTTATCTCGCCGGACTTAACTTTACCGGCTCGGTACCGACATTCAACCGTCTGTGGATACAGGTCGGCCAGAACCTCGCCAAATATAGGAACTATCCGAAATTGATTGGCGAGTGCGGCGGTAAGAATTATCATTTCGTTCACCCGAGCGCGGACGTGGAATCAGTCATCAACGCAACGATAAAGAGCGCGTTCGAGTATAACGGACAAAAATGCTCCGCTTGCAGTAGAATGTACGTGCCGGAGTCTTTGTGGGGTAAGGTAAGTGAAAATGCCGCTTTGTTAAATTCTTTACCCTATTATTTATTTCGAGTGATTGATTTTTCAAACTCTCTCTTGTTTCAGATAAAAGATGGTCTCTTAGATCTTCGTAAGAAACTCAAGCTCGGCGATGTTCAAGATTTTACTGTGTTCACCGGCGCCGTTATAGACGCCATAGCGTTTAAACGTATTACTAGTTACATCGATTATGCGAAGAAATCACCCAAGATGGAAATTCTCGGCGGTGGAGGCTCCGACGATTCGTATGTTTTGCGATTATTATTAGCGCAATGTTAATGTTTGTAACCGTTATTCTTAAGCGAATCTCCTTCCTAGGTGTGGATATTTCATCGAACCGACAATAGTACAAAGCAAAGATCCAAAAGAGAAACTCATGACAGAAGAAATATTTGGACCGGTACTTACGGTTTACGTTTACAAGAATTCCGACCTGGACGAAACGGTAAAATTGGTAGAGACATCAACGCCATACGCCTTAACAGGCGCAATATTCGCAGAAGATGAGTAAGTAGATTGTATTGCTATAATTGCTATACTTGATTCCACATATGTGACAAGAGTAAAAAAGAAATTAGATAAAAATGTCTCATAGATTATATTTTAAATTGCATGCTGATTTCTCTAAACTTAAACACGTATATATATTGTATTACGATAAATTATTGTATTACGATAAATTCGCATTCATTATTGTAGAAAATGGGCAAAAAAGGCGCTTGAGGATTTTAAATATACTGCCGGTAATTTTTACGTCAATGATAAATCGACCGGATCAGTGGTCGGCCAACAACCGTTTGGTGGCAGTCGAATGTCTGGTACAAATGACAAAGCTGGCGGACCGCATTACCCTCTTCGCTGGGCATCTCCTCAATCTATTAAGGAGAATTTTGCACCTTTACGGGAGTATGACTATCCATACATGCGATCTTAATCACGGGCGATTATTGATTCATCGACGTGATATCTGGTAATTTAGATTGGCGATAGTCGCGCGCGTCGCAAATTGAGAAACACTCTCACGTTCGCAATATCTGATAAGAAAAGAACCGATTAGAAGCATTACACACTGCGATATTAATATATCCTGCATTGACTCGAGGAAGGATTTCAGTGTTGTATAAATTCATAAAACATTAACAGATCGTAAAAATGTTATTTTTTCAATTAAGTTTCTTAATTGGGAAAATCAAATCAATTGTATAATTACAGAAATAACATGAAATGTTATATATCACATATAAAATGAAATTTTTACTTGAGTAATATTCTTACCTCATGATATGACATTCGTCCGGTTCTGACTAATCAGAAAATAGAGAAGGAAAATTATATGTCATATATCAAGAATAAAAGAATAAGAATAAGGAAAGATAGTAAAATAAAAAATAAGCATCATGAGATAAGATCTTATATGTTAAATTAATTTAACATGCAAAAATTGAAAAAAAAAAAGATTAATTTTATGCACTTTGCGTAAGCATTTTGTCTCGATAGAAAACAGTAAATATGCGACCACAGTTTTATGATGCACAATAGAGACACGATTAGATTTTTTTTTAGATGAATTAATGCTAGAGAGAGGAAGAGTCGCACATACACACACACACACACACACACGCACGCACACACACAGCTTTGTAAGCAAATTATAATATATTTAACCGCCTTCGAATGTTTTTAACATTACTTCACAGCGGATACGAATGTGATCGGTCTTGCTACCCGCGGACATTGCATCGTAAGCATTATATTCGTCACTAGTACACATTATCAAAGTATTACCTGATGTGCATTTTGAAAACGCGAGATCTTTTTATCGTGACATGATCTTTTTTTCTTTGTGTCTCTCTCCCTCTCGGTATAATAAAACTTTTATAACTCAGGTTCCGGGCGATCGTGCTAGAGAAAGAAATGAAAGCAAAACGACGCGTTTATTTATCAAAGAGTTCTTTGATACATGTGAGAGGTATCTACATAATCTCTCAAAATTATAATCGATACTGGATATCGCTATTGTCAAGTGTCCTCATTGTCGACGGGATAGAATAAATATTAATGTGATCGATAAAGCGCTTTGGCTTGAAGATCCTATTTAAGCGGTGCGCTATATAATATATTCTACATTTCTTTTTTTATTACTATTAGTAAAATTGTGTGATGCGGGTATGCAATGACTTTGGTTCCTTTGTAATGTACTTTGTAAGATTGTATATACAGAAGACGATCTCTGTAACAGTTAATAGACCTTTTAGATATACCCCATAGACCTGATATCATCAATTGTCCTATGGTATCGTTCGCGATATGGCTGAGACAAGATCGACGAGATTTCGCGAAGCGATAAGTGGCCGAGGACATAGTAACTGACAATATGTTGTATACTGCGGCTAATGTTACAGCGTTATTTAAGTGTACAGCAATAAAAAAATATATATATAAATTAATATATATTATATACATGTATCTTTATTGCTATCTTGTCGAAGGTGTAATAAAGAAACGCGCCATTTTTTGAAATATCGGACGTGACGTCATACAGAATAGCGTTATCTTGGCTGCGGTCGGGAAGATGTTAGAAATGCTTCGAAGCATTTGATTGACCAATCAGGACAAAAAGAGCAAAGATTTCTTTATTCTGATTGGTTAATGTAATGCTTCGAAGCATTTCTAGCGTCTTTCCGACCGCAGCCCTCGAAACTCAAAATCTCCATTGCTCTTTCTTCCGTGATTCCACGCATAGGGAAGAAGTAACGTGAGTATATTCCCGAAATTTTTCAATATTATTTTATATATGTCATGATAACGAAACAATTTTGCATGATTTTCATTAAGCTATATAAGACGTTAAGAAATCACTTATAAAAAGGGAATATCATCATGTTTGTGTATTTGCCACGTGTATGTATTTGTTAGGTTAATTATAATCCTTTCAATGTTTTATTCAATATCAAGAATTATTGTATTTTATCTAATACCTTAATACAATTTCTGTGTTCATATAATTAATAACAATTAGAAAATATTTAATTACATTACACATAATGATTATAATGACATATTAGGCACAGCAGTTATCAACAATATTTTTAACAAGCTAAAATAATTTTTTTTAATACAAATTATATTTTATTTGATACAATTTTGATATATTATAACATTTTTCATTACAGAATGGCGGACGCTGCTCCAGCCGCACGCGGAGGCTTTCGTGGAGGTTTCGGTTCTCGTGGAGGCGATCGTGGAGGTCTGAGAGGCCGAGGTCGTGGAGGTAGAGGTCGAGGACGCGGCCGTGGACGCGGCAAGGAAGACAGCAAGGAATGGATCCCTGTCACTAAGCTTGGTCGTCTGGTCAGAGACGGTAAGATTCAGTCCCTCGAGCACATCTACTTATTCTCTTTACCTATCAAGGAGTACGAGATCATTGACAAATTCCTCGGACCGGATCTAAAGGATGAGGTCTTGAAAATCATGCCAGTACAAAAGCAGACTAGAGCGGGTCAACGTACACGTTTTAAGGTAAATCTAAAGTCTTTTTCTTTTCCCGACATAATTAATTAAAATTGACAAGAAAATTAGAGGCGACAGCCTAATAATCTCTAATCCTAATTTAAAAAGTTATATATGATAAGAATAATTAAAATAAAATATTTTATATAGGCTTTTGTTGCCATCGGAGACAGCAATGGTCACATAGGATTAGGAGTAAAGTGCTCCAAGGAAGTAGCCACTGCCATTCGTGGTGCTATTATTCTGGCCAAGCTGTCCGTCGTGCCAGTTCGACGTGGTTACTGGGGTAACAAGATCGGCAAGCCTCACACAGTGCCGTGTAAGGTGACTGGCAAATGTGGTTCCGTGCAAGTGCGCCTGATACCAGCGCCCAGAGGTACCGGCATCGTATCTGCTCCGGTTCCCAAGAAGCTGCTTCAAATGGCTGGTATCGAGGATTGTTACACCTCAGCCAGGGGATCCACCTGTACGCTTGGTAATTTTGCCAAGGCGACTTACGCTGCAATCGCTAAGACGTATGCGTATCTTACACCTGATTTGTGGAAGGAACAGGCTCTGGCTAAGGCGCCATATCAAGAATATGCCGACTTTTTGTCAAAAACTCATAAAGGAGGCGTTAGAGCGGCCGAAGTTGTCTAAATAAACATCCTCCAGTCTCAGGAGAGCTCTTTAAAAAAATTATCAAATGCATCATTATTTTCCTTCCGCATTTTTCGATTCCTTGAAAGTTAATGTATTGTATACTTTAACTTTAGGTGTGTATGTGTATGTTTGTATTTAAAATTAATATGAGTTTTTTATTTGTCAATATGTTTTATCGAAAGTAATTTAGATTTAAATCTATTTTATATAATATATGTAAGTTTAATTTTTTTTTTTTAGAAATTTTGATATATTAAAAAAGAAAATGATATATTGTTTATAGGAGATATATTTCATGATTAATTTATTTAATAGTAGTATAACATATTCGTATTTTGTAGAAAATCTAATTTTTGACATTTATTTTCATTGTCTTAGATAAGACACAATTATAAATCGTCATTCGAATAAAATCACTAAAAACGGTATCTAATGTTCAAAATGACGTCACTGATCACACACACACACACAATAATGGCGGACGATGCACATATGTCGCACACGGTTAATATACATGGAATACATAATCAAATAATGTAGAGCTGAACGCGATTCTTCGCATCGACCGATCCTATTTCGCTTGCGAAGAGCGGAAATATGAGATACGAGATTTCAGTATTTATACTATGTCGTATTGAATCGCCTCGTCGTAGAACGGATTCTTCCAATTTACGCTCTTGCTGTCACCAATCTCGAGCCGTGTCCACGTAAACATCGTGTCTGCTCGATCGCTACGGAAAAATTCTGATTCCACACGTTATCGCGCTTATCACACTAACCGCAGTTTCCGATACACGCCAGGATGTTCAAGAAATTCAAGGACAAATTAGCGGAGGAGATGAAGCAGTCGCCCGCTAGATTACAGGCGAGCGTACAACAATTAGCACAGGTTTAATTTGACATTTCTCGAGACAGTTTATATACGATTACAAGTGACTATCATTGATTTGATGTTGTTCTTTTTTTATTATTGTTACGTTTATAGGCTGTGGTATCGCCAGCACTATCCAACAGCTCCATTCAAGAAGTGTCAGCGTCAAGTGACAATTTCAGTTTGACAGAAGATGGAGATGGTAAGCATATTTTTGTTGGCGTGTGAATCATTTAATATTTGACAAGATGCTCAAAATTTGGAGATTTGGTATGTTTGAAATATATATGGTGAGTTACCAGAAACAGAATATTTAAATAATTTTCTCTCAACTTTGAAGATACAAAATATTTCAGAGGGATATATTATAAGTGTTCTGTTCTCTTGACAATGTATTCTGCATGCATTTTGAAGATTTAAATTAACATGATATTTTACTTGCAGAAACACCAAAGAACACTCCAGCAAAACACAGTTTCCAAAATGTTGACCTAATGTCCCCATCTTCGAATCGCGTGGAGTTCTCAAGAAGATCTTCAGTGAGCAGTGTCACTAGTGATGCATCCTCATTGTTTCCAATGTATGAAAGTCCTTCGAATTTATATCACTTACAGGTTTGTCTTGTTTAAATATCTTGTTTAAATATCAGCAAATGATTTGTAATTCTTTGTTGAAACTAAAAGTTTTAATTTTACAGTCAGATATGGATCAATCTGCCAGCGAAGTGGATGATAATATTAGTCCACATCTTGATAAAGTTACAAAGGATCAATTATATTCCGCTTATCGAAAGGTACAAGCAAAATATCAAAAATATCGCGGTAGATATACTGATCTAGCCACGCATTATCGCGAGTTGGACAGAGTAAAAAGCAGGCTGGAATCTGTATTAGTTGAAACACAAGACAAAGTTCTAAGAAGAATAACTGATTTAAAAGAACAATGTCAATTAGAGCAACAAGCGAAAGCGCATTTGGAAGAGGCACTGAGAAATGATATAGAAGAAAAGGATCACATTATAAATACGTTAAATACAAAAGTAAAATTATTACAAGCAAGCGGACCAACTTTAGATAATTCAGTATCGGAAGAAGGAAAGGAAAATTCTAAAAACAACCTAATTGATCTGACCAATGAGCCGTCTAATGAGGATGAGAATAACGCTTTGTTAGCAGAAAATACTCTGTTAAAGGATAAGTTAAAAAAATTGGAAAATCTTGTTTTGAAATATAAGGAATCTTTGAAGCGTAATAAGGAAAAGTTTACTGAAGTGATGAAGGAGAAGAACACTTTGGAGAACGATTATGCGGCGCTAAAAAATTCCACTGCCGAGCAAATAAGTACTATAAAAGTTGAATTGACTACGGCGCATACCGAGATCGAGAAACTAACGGAACAAGTGAATATTTTGCACAAACGCGAGGAGGAATCGGCGATTTCATTAGCCGAGAATAAACTTTCGGTTCACAGGGAACTCGAAGAGAAGGAGGAACAAATAAAACAGCTACAAATCGATCTGAAACATACTATCGAAGATAGAGAGAACTTAAATGAAGCAATAGTGAAATATAAAACTGAATTGAGTAAATTGAAAGCTTTACATGTTACAAATATAGCTGCAGATAAGGATACGACGGCACATGATGCTAAGGAAAAAATCGAAGCAGTGAGATCTATGCAACAGGCGCCTATAAGACGCGAAGAAGTCGATCATGACGAAGAGACGCGATCGGAAAAGGATAAGAATACATTGGAGGAATTAACGCTTCGTTTAAAGGAAAAGGAAATAGAACTTCAAGAATTGCAGCGTAAATTAGATGAACTGAAAAAACAAAATGTCGAGTATAAACACGATAAGGAAGCGCTGCAGGCCCAGTTGACAGTATATAAAGAAACATATTCGGAACTAAAGGATGAATACAATGCGCAAAAAATTATCATGGAAGAGAAACAGAAAGACGCCGATTCGACAATCGAGAAACTTCAGGCCACGGTACAAAGCGTTGACAAGGAATTGGAAAACATGAGGAATGCATTGATCGATAGAGATCATGTTTGCGAGAATTACAATAAGAAGATACAACAATACACAGCCATGCTCGAAAAGACTAAACATAAACTGACAGAACAAGAGGCACAGGTAAAATCTCTTAAAGAAAAATTGGAGGACAGGACGGAACTCTCCGAGATGCAAAAAGAATTGGAGAATAAGAAGATAGAATTAAATGAAGTACGCAATGAGCTCGAATGTTGCAAATCCACAATCGACGATCTTAAAAATAAAGTCCAAACGGACAATTCGGCTTTAAGTTTATTGAAAAAAGAAAGAAGCGATTTGATAAATCGTCTTGTTTATTATAATGATTGTATGCAGCGTTTAAAGCAGGACTGCGTAAATGTTAAAAGTGTTGTGAAAGAAGAATTTTTAAGTCGAAAGGCCGAAATATCGAATCTGCATGCGATACTTGCTGTGTCTTTTATAAAGCTCGAAGAAGAAAATGTGACACTCAAATCCGAAGTGAATGATTTACATTTGAAAATAAAGCAAATAGAACAACTCACATCTAAAGAGATAGAACTGCAATCTGAATTGACACAAGCTGTGAATCTCAAATCCATGTTAGAAGTAGAACTGAGACAAACCAATGAACAATTGAAAGAAATGACATTGAAGAGCGATCAGTATGATGAGCTGAAAATAATGAATAATAAATTAACAGCTGAAATTGATAATCTTACTTCTAAAATACACGATTTGGAAAAGGACTCGCATAAGTTGATGCAATCACAACAAGAAATCAAGACTTTGCATGAACAGCTGAGAGCGTTAGAAAACCTTGAGTCTGTAAATCACGCGTTATCGGTCGAGATTGATGATTTAAGAGAGAAGCACACACAAGCCAGTCATATCTTTAAAGAAGTGGACGAATTAAATGTCATGTTACGTGAGGCTACCGATGTCATTAACTCATTGAAGTCGGAAAGCAGCGATAAGGATGCGCTTCGAGAAGAATTATCCGCAACGAGATTGGAAATTGCTCGCTTGAAGGACAACCTGGCTGAGAAAGAAGATGAAATAAAGAAACGCGATGAGAGGCTAGCGAACGAAGAAGAGCGTATCGCGCTTTTACAATCTACGTGCGATGCTCATGCACAGAAAATCGAGGAATCTATGAGGGATTATCTAAGTTTGAAGGCGGAATATCAAGAAGCGAACGAGAATCACGCGAAAGAAATTGCCGAATTAATGGAAAATAATAAAGAGCTACAAGAAACGATTAATGTCAAGCTTGTACAATTAAAAAAGATGAAAATGATCAAAGAACGACAAAATAAAACGATCGAAGACACGAACGCCGAACTTGACAAACTTAAGACCACGCACGCAGAATTATCCAATGTGCTGGAAACTTCTGAGAAACAAATAGAAATGCTGAAACAGGAAAATGCTCAGCTCGCAAGGATTACTTTGGAGAATAAAGATTTGAAGGATAAACATAACGATCTTTTAAATCGCAATCAAAAACTTTGCGAAAATGAGGAGGTTTTGAAGCAAAAAATCGGAGAATACGAAAGAAGTATTGAAGATTTACAGAAAGCAGTTAAAATTTCTATGGAATTCTGTGAAAAATATAAATTTCAATTAGATAGTCAGAACGAAGAAATGGAACGAATTGAAATTAAATTAAATTCATTAAGCGAAAGATTAGCGATGAGTGAGAGAAAATTGCAAAAAGTTGGAAAGATACTTGATGAACGGAACAACGAGTTGCATGATAAGGCCTCTAAATTAAATGCAGCTGTAACAAATGGTAATATTTTAAAAGCAGAGAAAGAACAACTTCTTGAAGAGGTAAAATTACTGCGAGATGAAGTTGCAAGAATTAAAGACGTAGAAGATAAGAACATGAAGCTGAAATCGGAACTTAATGATTTTATCAAAAAGAATTCGGACACAGAGATGATACGTTCAGAATATAATAAATTGATTGCCGAGCAAGCGGCCTTAAAAGATAGAATAATCGAATTAGAAGATTTAAACTCTCATAACGTAGAGTTAAAAACAAATTTGAATAATTTACAATCTAGCTTAAAGGATCTACGCATAGAAAACAACAGATTACAATCAGAATTGGACAGTTTACAATCCGGGAAGAATTCGTCGACGGAATTAGACGCCTTAAAAAATTTATTGACGGAGAAAGATGCGGAGATAAGACTATTAGAGGACAAAAATTCCAACATGTTGCAAGAGATTGGAAACTTAAGGCAGTTTTCGCTGGAAATCGACGAGAGAAGAAAGGAAGTTAATACGCTGAGAAATGTGATCGCATCGTTGGAAGAAAAAGTTGTTAGTCTACAGTCGGAAATTAATTCTGTCACTCGGACGAATGATGCATTGCGGGAAGAATTAGAAGTCGTTCGTAATGATACAAAGTGCCAGCTTGATAACGATAAATTGCGTGAAGAAAATAAGAGATTGGAGGCGCAGCTCGATGAAGCATTGATAACATTCCAAGCGAAAGAAACGCAGATGACACTAGTAAGTAATGAACTGAAAGCGCAAAGTAATCAATTGAAAGAAGAGTTGAAGACCAACGAGGAAGAACAAGGTATGAGGCTGAAGCAACTGGTCAAAGAATTCCAAGCTCAATTACACGATAAAGAAGAAGAGCTCCAAGCCGCGTTGGAGAAACGTTTTGGTAAGATGTGTTTTATTTTTCAAAAAATATATGTGTGTATATATAAATGTGTTATATAATGATATAACTTTGAAATATCTCAATGGATAATGCATAATGATCAATATTTAATCTTTGTAGATCGCCAACAGAATTATGAGTCGAATCTTGTGCAACAATATAAAGAACAACTGAAAGACTGTCAAATAGAATTGACAGAGAAGTCCGAGCAACTCGAGAGTCTTGTTCTGGAGCAGAAAGATGCAGTGGCGGAAAAGGGAAAGGATATCGATCGCTTAGTGGAAACAATCGCACAGCTTAAGAAGGAACACAGCAACGAAATAAAAGAATTGGAAAAAAAGTGGAAAGCCATAGTGCAACAGAAGATAGACAATCTGCAAGGTAAACATGAGGAGGAATTAAATGAATTGACCAAGGAGTGGCAGAACGAAAGAAAGGTGAGTTCACATAATCAGATTAAAGTATAATTTGATTTGGCGCATTTGTTGTTAGATCTGAATGTACATATATTTTTAATGAAATTATTCGTTCATGCATGTTTTAGTTTTGTTATATATTCTTTTAAATTTAATTTTTTAATTTGCGGTTATATACGTATTCGCATTATTTTCAGCTTGATATGCAAACCGAAGCAGTTTCTGAGGTAAAGCTTATTTTGTTTTGCTTCTTTTTCTTTAACGTCTAGAGCTATTACAGCTTTCTCCTATAGCGTAATTGATGTAAATTAAAATTAAACTAAAACTTTGTACAGGAATTAGAGAGCACATCGCGCGTGGCCATGGCCGCGATACAAACGAGCACCGGTTCGATTCATACGCTGCAACAGACCTTGACATCTCAGAGACGAGAGATCGCAGAGCTTAGGAAGTTAGTGAAACTCCGACATGACACGTTGGACGATTCTACAGAAATTGAGTACCTTAGAAATATTCTATTCGAATACATGATGGGGAGGGAGACCATGGTACTTGCCAGAGTGATTGCCGCTGTTGTCAAGTTCGATCAAGAACAAACCACGAAAATACTTAAAAAGGAGGAGGATAAACTGACTCTGGTAAGCACTGTAATATATAAAATAATCTTGTATATATAGTGTAATATAGTGTGATCGATACATCTAAGCTACGGATCTTCTTTTTCAGTTTGGCTCGCTTGGTCTTTCATAGTCCGAAATGTACTTTTATGTATAGAGGTTCACAAATGTTCCATAGACAATTGATGCAATTTCTATATTTCTATAGGCCACTACTAACATGGACATCTTCAGTCTGATATATAAGGAAGAAAGCAAGAGAATTGTACAAAATAGTTAAAATATAGAACTCTTATAAATTTTTTTATAAATATTAATTTAACAGAATGTTATATATACACGCGATAAGGCTTATATAATATTATACAAATACAGATGATTTATAAAATGTGTCATCCTGATTCTTATTGTGTAAAGTATAATTATATATAGACACACATGTTGGGAGTATGTACTTTTATGATAAATATTTTATACATTAAGGACTTTAGAGCGCAGTATGTATTGTAAGTAAAATTAAAATATTTTAAAGAATAATGTGTATATATAATGTATAATTGATAATATATATTCATATAATGAATACTGTGTTCCAGATAGTAACAGTTTATTATCATCAACAATCTGCATTGACATCTATGACATGTAAGAAATATACATATGTACATGTATGTAATCATGTGCATTTATACTTTTCGATGCGTTCACATTCACAAGGATATATGCGACATCATTTTATTTCATACGAGCACGAAGCGATTGAATCACAATTAATTAAACGAAAAGGTATGTTTTTCAAATATCATAAAAAAAATGTATTGTTGAGTACAAGTGCACCAAATATCAATAAAATTTTGATCGTTTATTCGGATAGATTAAATGTCATGTAAAAAGAACGCTTTTTCTAGTTATAGGTGCAAGAATAGATTTATTTCACGTCTTACAATCCAAATTTTGCAGACGAGAATCGAAAAAGTCTTTACTATAAGAAATTGGCACATGTTTCTGCCTCAAGAAAGTCTGTTCATTTCCATAAGCAGTATATATACGTTTTCCTTCCTCCCCTAAGAGAGATCTTATAGCTCTGTTTCTAATTAACGTTTTCTGATAAAATTCTTGTCCTCCTTTAATATAATCGGCTCCTAAATTACACAAAGCTTCATCGTTCTCCCTGTCGAGATGGTAACTTCGATAATCTTTGATACCAAACCATGATATTGCACCGCATACGGTGAAACTCGAATAAAGCGTACGACACAGTATCACATTCTGGTCGCGTAATTTGAATCTGTATGTTATAGCGTTGTAAAGTGTCCACAATATTGCTATAATTAGAGCCAGTACATACGAATTGAAATATGGTTCCTCCGCTTGAATTCGCAGAATCTCACGCGCTATCGCGAATTTTTGCGCATTCTCTGAGAGCATCGATGCATTCAGGAAGTTTCGCGCGTCTTGTCGCGTCCAGTCTATCGGCTCCTCCTTGATCTGCAAGTTCTCGCGGAGTTGCTCTGCCGTATTAGTAAAATTAGCAGGAATTCCCAGTATCGCTCCGTATTTGTTATTGAGTGTCCCAGCATGAAATAAATCGAAACCAAACACACTGAAGGGCTTTATAACATTCTTAATGTCATCGGATAGTTTTAAATCGTCCATTATTTTCTGAATCCTTTGTTGAATTTTAAAACCTAACGGCACTTCTTTGCTAAATCTGTACATATGGAAAAAATAAACATTAAATTACAGACTTGGAGTGAATACGAATCTCAATAACTCCTGCTACTTACTGATATCTGGCTACCATGAATCTGTATTTACTTAAAAAGACAGTATGTGGCATGAGAACTGTGTAATATCCGACAGCAGTTGCAGTTATGCCCAAGATCAAGTTTCTATATTTGAATGAAAATATATTCATTCTGCTACAATGCTCTGAAAATGAAATTATATATAGCTTATTTCTGAATCTGATACTTGTTAGTATGATTTAATAGTAAAAAAATATATATATATGTAGACGTTTATCTTTTGCTGTCTTTCTCTATTTTTTACAAGTGTCACAAGTCAATTTTGGAAAATTATCTTAAAAGTCTGCTGTTATTTATTGTACCTTTTGTATCTTATCTAAATCAGCTATGCTTCAAAATTTGACTTGGTTATCAAAATCAATAGCTCGTGTAATACTTACGTTGATAAATATTTCGTGTAAAAATTAATAACAATGTATTTTAAAAATATTTTTCCCTTTTGTAGGTACATATAATACTCGATGAATTATTGTATATAGCACTATAACATGCCGCGATAGCACCTAACTTAGTCTCACCCTTTATCCTAATCTAACCCTAATCGAACGCTAACATATGGATACGTTCAAAAATTTTATCTGTAGGATGGAGTAGCATTTAATTGACCAATCAAAACAAAAGGAGCAAAAATTTCTTTGTCCTGATTGGTCAATCAAACGATACTTTATCAGCGGATAGAATTTTTGAACACATAAATTGATTTGTTTTGGAGCAACGTCAGTCACAGTATTTAAACACGGAGATGGATGCGAATCGAGAGGATATTTTCGTCCGGATAGAACGCGCGTTTCCAGTGCTTAATGGAAAGCTGTTGCATGTAATATATATTATATATCACGAATATTACAAATTTACTTTTTTCTAACTGAATTATAACTTATGATATTGGCGTGCGATAACTGACAGAAACTGTCATCTCGACACGCGAGTATATGTTATATGCTTTCTTGAGGCATTTACTTAAAAATAAAAATTTGTGATATACTTATTTTTAATTCGAATATTTTGATTATTTTCAGAAATAATTATATTATTGTCTCTTTCACAGACTAAGGAAGAATGCATGGAGGAGGAGTTCGCGAATCTTGCGGAAGATGTGCGAGTTTTGAAGCTGTCACAATTCGTTGAGGATATTGTTATTCATCATATAGAACAATATATTCGTTGGTATGTAGCACCAGCGTTCTGGGAAAAGTTTGAGAATATAGAGGACGGCCAACGAGGCTTCGAATTGTTCAAGTCAGCCGTGGATGGTCTGTACATTAGTCTCACAGAGTTTCTACCTGTTCTAAGAAAGTTGGAATATTTAAGACAGAACAAGGATATGACGATGAATCCATCAAGCGCCGAAAATGATATAGAGGCACGATTCAAACTCATCGTGAGAGCGACGTTGTTGAGTCAATTACCTCTGTGTCACGAATGTATTATAGAACACTTCTATAAAATTGCTTTTAATGTATTCTGCAATTCGGACAACTCATCGCAAGGTGAACGTTTACCTTAATTTGTTCACAATATTTCCAAAACATATGAGATTTTACAGAAATATATATTTTTAAAGCAGATACATCGATTAATGAGATTCAATGCATTGGATGTGCTCAGGAAATCGAGAACTGTCAGTGCCAAATAATAGTTTACATGTTTCACGAGACAAACAGAAAATTAATTGAACTGAAATTATTGGAGAGACTTGTAGGAAATGTACTCACATCATTAATACATATTCGTATTGAGAATCATGTGATTCAAACATGCGACAAAACGTTTGACGTGTCACAATTGATTCCATTAGAAGAGGTATGTGAATTTTTTCCATTAATCTTATTATATAGTCTATAATAATATTTATACAATTATAATAACTATATATATTAATGTTGTATTTGATTTTTTACAGTGGCTCGAAACTGTCGTCATGAGTTGGCTGATAAGAATTTATTCCGGTGGCTCTTCGAAAACGGTAACACTTAGTGATGAGATTCGTAATGCCATAAATAAATTTAAACAGAAATTATCTCATTTTTTATATGAAACATACACCAGGATAAGAATCAATCATCTTTTTAATATAATAATAGGTATATACGCCACTTACATATACATGCATACAAAAATATATATTTGCATATATATATATATATATATATATATGCTATATTTTTTTTTAGAATATCCCGAGTCACAACCCGCGGTAGATGATCTTCGAATTTGTCTTGAGAGGACCGATCAACGGAAAGTCCTGGTTAAGAATCTGCAGGAAGCGATTAAAACGAGGCTTTTGCATCCCGGCGTGAACACTCCGGATATAGTGACGGCTTATATCGCCGCGATCAAAGCGCTCAAGCATCTCGATCCGACGGGAGTTCTTCTGGAAGCTGTTACGGAACCTATCAAGTGAGATCTCTACATTTTTTCGCAGAAGATTCTTACATATAGAATTCTTGCATATCGATTTGTCAAATATGTTTATCTTTGCAGGAGTTATTTGAGGAGCAGAGAGGATACCGTACGTTCTGTCGTTAACAGTCTGCTCGATGATTCGCCGAGCGAGTTGGCCGACGAATTGGTAAAAGGCGAGTGTCTGCAGCTAGACGATGGTTCGGCGGACGACGAGACTGAAGACTGGGAAAAGTGGATGCCGGATCCAGTCGACGCTGATCCTGGTAAATCGCGAAATTTTATTATTGATGTTTTAACACAGCCTGCATTGTACAGGCTGGCTTTATGTATATTTCAGTTTTAAATATATGAGATTTATTCTTTCAGCTAAATCAACGCAGCGCAAAGTGTCTGACATAATCTCTACGTTGGTGAACGTTTATGGCAGTCAGGATTTATTTGTCAACGAGTACCGGACATTGCTGGCAGACAGATTGTTGTCGCAACTCAACTACCATACTGAACGCGAGATACGTCACTTGGAATTGTTGAAGAGACGATTTGGAGAAAATCAGTTGCATTACTGCGAAGTCATGCTGAAGGACGTTTACGATTCGAAAAGGATAGACGGTAACATTCACTCCGACACTAGTTACAATCTGCAAAGAGAACTCTTTCCCACTTCCGCGCTCATATTGTCGGCACAATTCTGGCCGCCATTCAAGGAAGACTGGAAATTGAAACTACCAAATATCGTGCAGAATCAATTAAATAAGTATGTGAAGGCATTTGAGGCCTTGAAGGGAAACAGAACACTCTGCTGGAAGCCTCATTTAGGAAATGTGAGTTTGGAAATTGAATTAAAAGACAGAAAGTTGGACATAAACGTTACGCCAGTACACGCGACGATTATCTTGCACTTTCAAGATAAAAGTAAGTATATTGATCGATTTATTATTATCAGGCGTAATTACATAGTGATATTATCACTAATTAATGTTGATTTTTAGGTGAATGGGCTTTGCAAGATTTGGCGGAGGTGATGCACGCTCCAGCAACTGTTTTACGGCGCAAAATGACATTCTGGGTGTCACAAGGCCTTTTGAAGGAAACTGCCAACGATGTGTATGTCTTGCAAGAAGAGAGTACATCCAAGAATCGCTTATCGACGGACATCGTCGAGGAGGAAGAGACCGAAAGCATCATGGCCTCGGCCAGCGATCAGAGAGAGGAAGAACTACAAGTGTTTTGGTCGTATATTGTAGGGATGTTGACGAATCTAGATTCGATGCCGATAGAAAGAATTCATCAGATGTTGAAAATGTTTGCGTCTCAAGGGCCGGGCGCCGTGGAATGCGGTTTACCGGAACTGAGGCAATTTCTGGATAGGAAAGTAAGGGAACATCAACTATTGCTCTCGGGTAGTTTTTATCGATTACCAAAGTCATAAATTTCTGTTGTCTCACTATTTTATTCTTGACGTTTCAATACATGATTGAAACGGCGTTAGTATAGTTTGTAACGATAGAAAAATAATTTGTGATATTACATTAAGAGCGATATCTGGTTTCTTATCGTATAAACGGATACTTCTTTTGATGAATAAAACTTATACATAAATATTTCAATATATTTCGCATAAAATGTAAATATTTCCCTTTCTATTAGCTGATTAGCATACATGTACATGCTTTGATGAGACATTCATTTTATTTGTATATTCCTTTGAAAGTCAAAAGGAGGTTATCGAGTATTGAAAAAATATTTTTATTGCCGTTCATAATATTTATACATGTTTGCATATAAACTATTTGCACTTTTATTGCAAACCATTTAAATTTTCTTTCGTAAGTAGCATACAGTATATTATGATTCACACATAATCAGATCTTTCCGAGATTTCAGAAAACAGATTAGCTTCTCATTGTCACTTACACATTAATATTGCCACATATATATCCTGCACATATCTCAACATTAAAATAAAATATGAAACTAAAAAATTATCATATAATAAATTTCGGCAAAAAAAACTATATATAACTATAGAATAATAAATGTAAATTCGCATGCCATATAAGATCTAACAAGATTGCTTGCACATATATATTTTCTTATTTAACTTATCTGTATACATATTTATAAATATGATAACAGGGGAGTGTAAATAAATAAATTACCCCGAGATTTACTTTTGCGATGATAATAGAAATAATGAAAGGAAAAAGTTTTTAAATAATAAAAGTATATATATATATATATATATAAATTGCAATTATGTTTAACGCAAAAGTAAATTACGGTTGTATTTATTCGTATCCTCCGGATGTTCTACTGAGTCTCAATGCATATGTATAATACATTATGTATACATGTATAATAATTTATGTTGTTACGCATACATATTAAACAGCATATACATAAAGAGTATACATATCTGTTTTTGTATATAATCGATCGCGAAATGCGCAAGTAATCTGCGCTTTCTAATAAAAAGGATAATAATATTCAAAATATTTCAATTAATCAATTATTTACGTAATAATATGTCGGATATTTACTTATGTGAACATAAGTAGATTTCAGATCACTCTTAATGTGTAGCTGTATATGTGTATGTATGCTTTTTCAGCATTTATATATATATACACAAAGGACCAAGCTATTGGTATCTAAGAGGGATTCTTCGGATAAAAATTCAAAAATAACTGTCGAGAAAGAACGAGTATAACATTTGACACATGGATGACTATACATAGGATTTATAAACGCGTGCAACTCTCTGAGAAATCGTTCTTAATCGTTACATGTACAATATGGCAGACCTAAAAGTGGTGCAACTAATACACAACGATAAAATCAATATTAAGTAAATCACTCTCTCACGCAAACACTCTTGCACGTGCGGACAGAGATTACATACATATTTGTTTATTCATATGATTATAATATCTTGTAAATAATTTTGCAGCACAACTACAAATCGATACCTCGTCTGTTTTTATTCCATCGTTTTGCTCATTTGATGGTATCGATTTATGTGCACATATATATGCAAATACATTCAATGATTCTGCGATTCAAAAATCGTGCATTGTTGCAAATACTTGCAATATTTTCAAATATTTGCAATTTTATTCAACAAAAATCTTGGCAACACTCAGAAACGTCTCATAACGGACGTCTTGTTCTTTTCTCATCAACGTATTGCACAATTGACATTTTAAAATATTCTCTGCGATTAGTATTTCTCTTTAATACTTTTGGCTGAAACAATATATACATGTAGCTCTCATATATCCGTATGACGGATTTTTAAAGCCTTCTCTTCGGGATATTCGCGATTCAAGATACAGATATCTTAACAGTATCCTTCTTTTAGCTTGCAACGAAAAAGATCATTAGAAAAAAAGTTACTTTCAAGTGTTGTTTATGGTTAACTTTATCCTATCCTTCTCTCTCCCTTGATATATGTATATGAGAAAGTAAATTTTGATTGCACATTTCTAATGCTATTACGTAGACTATCGATATTAACAAAGCTTTATCTAAATTAAAAAAAAAAGTAACGCCGCTCAATTTAACCGCATTACGTTTAACATTATATAAGGCACATTTATATAAGAGAGTTGAGTACAGAATTTCGAGCTTTTTTTGTGATGCGTCACACGAGAAAAGAGGAAGACACAGAATATCGGTTGCAATTTTCTTTAACGGAGACTTCGATCCGTTGAAGAAACAGATTCACACCTTTTCTTTCTTTTACGCGCGACACCTTCTTAGCGATTATATTTCTAAAAAAACGCGCGCGTGTATTATATCTCATCGCGCTTAAGTTTTATTAATATTGTCACATTCTCGCGCTGTCACATCTCCGATAAGGAGATATGCCAGCGTAGAAATCGTAAGTACTGGGGAAAGCGCGAACATCAACATTTCATTTCGTTGTCATCGCGAGAAGAGAGAGAAAATAAAATATTTCGCGCGTTACAATATCATTTCCCTTCTTTTGAGGGGAAAAGAAAAGATAAAAATATCCGAAAATAATCGCGAACTATTGTCTTTGTAATAAAAACTAACGCTAATTACTACCGTTGCACCGAACTGCGCGTACTTGACCTGCGTCTAAAACGAGTCCGGAATAAAAGAGTCCCGCATTTATTCGCCCAAAGAATAAGAGAATGAAATACATATATAAATATATATAATATATATTATTATAATATATATTATTTAAATATATATAATATATATTATTATACATATATAAATTAATATGTAATATATATAATAATATATATATAATATATATATATATATATATATATATATATATATGTATATATATATATATGTATATATGTATATATGTATATGTTATATATGTAAATTTTTTTTATATGTATATATTTAAATATCTGTATATTATGCAAGTGCACTTTATAACGCTGATGTTTTGCAGAATGAATTATATATTATATGAATTAATAATATATCGTGCGTTCGTCGTACGACGACGAGAAATGGCTTGGAATCCAATCGACGAATTCGTCGCCGAAAGAGAAACTACATTTCTGAACATTAAGAGGATACAGGATGATGGATAAGCTTGACGAACAGGGCTGGTGACGCGGACGGACGGCGAAGGTGGTCGGCTGGTTGGTGAACCGATCGAACGCGGGATGCTGTTCCAGAGTCCAGGTGTTAGCACGGGGCGATTGGATATCCATTGTTAGCACTCCAAGCCTACAGGCCACGGGCAACCACGGGTTAACAAGAAAGAAAAGAAAAAACAGTTTGTTAGTAATCTGATTATGACTCTGACCGACGTTAACATTAAGTGTCTAGCTCGCCAGCTGAGAGAAATATAGTTAGTGGTGAAAAGCAACGCTTCCGTGTATCAACATATATATATGCATATGGTAGTTCACTAATACGTCAGTTAGAATTTTGCCTCGAATTGACTCTTCATGGGAGAGACTTTTGTCATATAAAACTTGCCATTATCATTGTTATCTGATATCGTGTATGGAATTAGAAAAATTGACGAAGCATTGCTTTGCACCGGCTACCTTGTAATATTATTATTAGTGTGAAGCATTCTCGACTTGTATATACGTCATGACAAGATAATAATCTAACGACACGCGAAAAATTGTCAGTTCGTATCGAATATCAAGCTCTAGTACTTTGTTATTTCATGAATATATATATCCATCTAATGATGACAATTAGATCCGTTTGCTTCAAATACAATACGTGACATAGTTCGTGTACCCTCCCCGCGTATAGAACAGCTACAAAGTCGTAAATCGATAGACACATCGTTATGATGATTCGCGTCAGGGTAGATGCACTAATGAACGAGGACACAATTCTTACGTTGAAGCGATCGCGTTTATTGAAATTAATTACCATTCACTGATGATTCCATCTACTCTGATTGCTACTGCTTTTAAACGACATTTATATTTTCTCTTTAAATGTGCACTCTCAAAAATATTAATTTTGATTAATAAGATGTTGCACGAAATTAAATTAAAATATTAACTAATCATTTATTTGGTGCATCTACCCTACACTGTTCGCGAAATGTAGCTGCCTGTACGTCGGATGTCAGAAAAAAAGAAACGTTTAAATGATAGAAAAAAAAAAGAATCGATCGATCACTATTGTTAATCGTTACACACGTACGTTATGTTCGAATATTATTACAGTGATGATTTCAGATAGGCAGCCTTGGGTGTGCACCTGCCACCACATTAGCACCGATTAAATGAGAGAAAGATTACAACGGAATTTCTGATTACATATAAGTTGGTATTATTGTACCGATCATTGATCGATCTTTAGTGATTAATGTCCCATCAGCAAGCAGGTGTCAGAGGCTCATGATTATTGCATGTGCCATACAGGACAGATATCTGTAGTACAATTCCAGGCAATTTTTTTTTAAAGAAGCATATTATTATTATTATTAATATACGCTATTGTAAACAGACCTCTCTATATTCGTATGTATATATATATATATATATATATATATATATATATATATATATATATATATATTAACGTAAGTTGTGGATCTCTCAAGTAATAACTGAAGATTCGACGAGGAATTCGGATCGAAAGTTATACAAGGAAACATTAAAAATAAACGGTTTTCAATTTTTTTTTTAATTTTTACCAAGATGAATCACGATACTCCTCTATGTTTTTAAAGAAATAAATATAAAAATGGTATTCAAAATTTAAATTTAAATAAGATCTGTCAAATTAAAATTCATCGCATTTCAATTATATTCGCAATTTATTAATTAAACACAGTTTCATCGTAGAATCTTCCAATATTGATTGATCCGTGACTTGTAAAATATGTTTTATGTACATACGGATTCATGTGTGTATAACTATGGGCGCGAATTAAATTCTCGCGTGAATAATTTCTTTTTTTCCAAAAATAATATAAATCGAAGTATATAAATAAAATATAATTATTAAATTCGCGATTGCTTTCGTCTTTGTGTTAAAAAAATTAATTACATAGTTAGAAAATTAGAAACTATTTAAACTAAAAAACCCGATATTTCTATTCTATAAATTTATAAATCTACAAAAAGCACGATTCAAATAAAATTTAAAAAAAAATATTTGCACAAGCATACTTAATTCGTACACGCTGTATATGTACAATATGTGAATGTGTGTATTGTACGTACATTACTTGAAAACAATTCGCACAAAAAAAATACACACAGGAAAGAAACGTTTCTATAAAAATTGTAATTAATTGTAAGCAAACTGTATTTGAAAAAATTATTTCGTAAAAGGATAGTTCTCGTGTTTCCCATATATCCGCACGGGTATTGGTGTCAATCGTATATGTGTGCATGTAGAGTATTATTGTTAGTCTTTTATAAATAAAGATAGTGCAAGTTGTGCGTTCTATAAAGAATGAAATTGCATCTCTATGATAAGGAATGTCAATTATGTTGTAAAAAAAGTACTTGTTAGTGAGATAAAAAATATGTAAAAAGGATGGGCCATCTCTGGCAGCATTTTCATCTCCGCGAGTCGCTACTCCACTTCATTTTTTGTACGATTCGAAAGTAAAAAAAATGTAGATCAATGAAAAACAATTTAATCCGTACACCGTATCAAATAAAAAGATTAAAATGAAGTATTAGCGTACGTGAAAAATACATTCACCCGCGTAAATCTTTCTAGCTGCGAAAAATTAAATCGTAAAATGATCAACAATAGTAATAATAATAATAATAATAATAATAATAATAATAATTTATATTTAGACAATAGGAACCGGATAAGATCGCATAAACCTTCGCATCGTTCCGCGTTACCGCCCCTTAAATTCTCACATTTGCAACGGAAGTATACATCTCTTGGACAAACATACGTGCGTTAATGTCGGAAAACGATTTCCAGATTGACGATCTATTTATGCGTGAATCTTTTGGAACAAAAAAAAAATATAAATAATCGTCAGATTCCACCAGAAGGGTCTTCGAGCAATTTTTCACGGAATTTCCTGATATTTTGATAAATATCGTTTTTTCATCTACCTTGTGATTTATCGCGTGAATTATTATGTCTAAAAGTATCCGTGCTAAAATTTGACTTTATATTTCGAAATTGTCGATAGAAGAAAGGATTGTGAGAGACAGAATAATCGGATCCCCGCGCGTGAAATTTTTGATTCGCGAGATTTATGCAGGCCAAATATTTTATAATCTTCCTCTCGGCGGCCGTGACTCTAATTATAGATTCGGCCTGACGCAAGGTGTTGTTCGCGCGTTCTATTTTCATCCGAGTATAATCGCGTGTCGCGAAAATTATCGCGAAAATCAACCGGCGATATGCATACGGAGAAGATGCGCATCCACGTCTTGCGTCTTGTGTTTTGACGCGAATCGATATTTCGACATCCCGGACGTCCAACACTCTAAGCTATAAAGAAAGGGCTCTCTTTCTCTCTCTCTTTCCGTCCCACGCATCGATCCACCCACGTGTACGTAATCTCTCCCTCTCTCTTCCCTCAGCTCTTCCTTTTTTTCTTCCCATTACCTCGACTATTATGGCTAATGAAAGTTTCCACTGTTGCAGGTCTGAGGAAAGTGCGACCTATTTCTCGGAGGTAGGGGGACATATATGTATACACTGCGACATTAATCAACTCTTCCGTATCCGATCACCGGAAGTACAATCCGCGTATGTATATATATATATATATATATATATATATATATATATATATATATATACGTGTGTAAGAGAAAAGTAAAGTAATTTGATAATGAGAATAAAACAACCGATGTAGATCGGTGCGGCGTCAGGTACACAGGACGAGGCGCGCAGGCACAACACCGCTACTGCTAACAAAAGCCGAGTGAAAGCTCTCCGAACTGACATCCAAGAGAGGAGACACGTCTATGAAGGTATGTATTTTTCACCGCGGGTTTTCACTGCTAAAAAAAAAAAAAATAAAAAAAAAACCTACCCGGAGCGCGTTTGTGTTTGCGCGGATCTCGTCGTAATATAAATGGTAAAGCGACGTAATATAATATAATTGTCGGTCACAGAATGATGGGGACGCTTTTCGTCTGATGGATAATTCAAGATCGCTGATATATAACTCTTAGCAGATTTATTCCTATTCAAGAACGATGATAATAATTATTATACCTTCGGATCTTGATATAGGAACGAATCCGTAGAGGGCAAAAGAGCGTCCCGATCATTCGTAGACGTCGAGACTGCAAGAAAGATGAAGGTGGTGGAAAAAAAAAATTAAGAGGACAAAAGAGAGAATTTAATAATGTCTGTGAAGACACTAACCTTTCCGCGTTGGTGCGAGAACAGTGCTTTTTCTCTCTCTCTCTTTTTCTCTCTTTCTCGCTCTCTCTCTCTCTCTCTTTTTCTTTCTCTCTCTCTCTCTCTCTCTCTCTCTCTCTTTGTATACTCGCGCTGTCTCTGTGTGTTCACGAGAGAGCGCCGGCCCTTTGATAAGGGTGCTCGCGGATCTGACCCAGGTGTCTACGCTGCTTGGCAGCGGCCGCCGCTGCGCCTGTTGCCAACATACATAGCATGAGTACATATGACCGAGAAGCCATGTCGAGAGTCACTTTCAGCGGACACTTTCGCGTCCCGTTCCGTCAGCCTATAAAATCTAGAATCTTGCCGCTATTATCAATGCAAACGACACACACACCGGAGAGAAACTCGTTTCATATAAAGGGAGAGAGAGATCTTGTCCGGTGTGGATATTATTATTATACCAGAGTATCTTTCTTTCTCTCTCTCTCTCTCTCTCTCTCTCCTTCATATGCAACGGATTCCGGTGTTGTTACGAATTGGAGAGCCCGTGATTTCTACAAGACAGAAACGATTTTCTTCGCTAGACGAGCGGAGAGAGTATCAAGACAGCTTCTCTTGCTCCGCAATTCGTAACAGCACCGCCGGGATTACTACTGATTGTTGCCTATGGATCACGATCGATACGCGAGCCACGAGTTTATAACTTTCTTCATCACATCTCCGTCTCTCCCAGGGGAGTGAACTAACACGGAGAAGCTACTAAATGCTTGACTCGCGCGAAATACTGCTCGGTATTGACACGATACTCGCTGACACGCATGCATGTAAAGAAGCATGTCCTTTATGCATGTCATTTGACTTTAAGCATCGCGAACATGGAATACATATGTAGAGACACCGCGATTCAATATTGAGATATTTCTGAATGAGCGAGAGATTCAAATTGATTTTTTTTTTTTAATAAGAATATGATTTCAAATATTGAATAAAGCTTATACATTATTTCAGATTTATTAATATTTACTCCTGTGAAAATCTCGTTACTTAAAGATACCTCAGTATTGACAGAATAGTGATTTTCATGTGGTTTCGACACATGCTCGTCTCGATCTCTCGTAGCTTACGTTCGATCGTGTTCCTTAGGCTTGTGGTAAGCTTGCTCGTCCTACCACAACACTCTGTAAAAATATTATTATCAGTGAAAGAAATCGTGCATCCCTGAAAAATTCTGTGTTAAAAATATTTTGACATTTCGTGAGAAGCGAGATACGGCTTTTTGTCGGAGACACGCACTTACTTACTTACTTATTATACATTTCATTAAAGCCTACCATATTATCTCTACAAATATACATATCTCTTTGTCACTATCGACGTTTATAGGTACGTGAGAGATTTTTTTTACATGTGTGTTGCGTATATATAAAAATTCATTAAATACTTGAGAAAACCTATTTGTCACCGAGTTTCTTCTCACTCTTAGAGAAATCAAGATCTCATTTTTGATTCTTGTCGAGAAAATCAGGTAAATCTTTGTCATGTAATCTAAAATGTATCCAACATACTCGTTCCTAACAACAATGAGTATTGAGATTACATCTATCCGTTGCTTCGGCCCTTAACCTCGTATAAATATATCTATATAATGGCTAAAACTTTATAAAAATAAAATTAAATAAACGTATAAAATAATATAATATAAGATATATATATGTATATATAATTTGCAAAACGCGAATTTTAATATTATTTAAAGACTATGTCATCAAAAGAGTATTGCATATCTATAAAATAATAATCCGTATAAATATTGTACGTGCGCTAACTAATCGTCATTCGATTCTCCTTTGTTGCGGGGACATGGACGCGCGATTAGAAAACACAAATAAACAAAATAAGAAATAAAATAAAATAAAAGAGAAAGTATATACTTTTCAACGCATAGTCTCTTATCTGTATCGTCTCTGAATTTGCTACAAGTAAACGCTAGAACCATCAGTCCTCAAAATATTGTTTGGTCCCTGGGTATATTCTCCCTCCACCTATATACTGTCTTGCCCGTCTAAGAAAAAAAACGCTACGCATACGTTTATTTATTACAGACTACCTATCACCAGCCATTTGTAACATTATATGGCGTGTCGCGCGATAGATTCAATTTCTGTCTACGTTGATGAGATACGAGTTCTCGCTAAATTGTTTTCTAATTTTATTGCCGACAATTGCGAACAATAATGATAATCATCTCGATTGATTTTAAATTCGTCATTACGTCTTCTCGAATAAAAAAAAAAAGAGCTGCTATCTCTTGAAAACCTCGCGATCGAATGCTCTTCTCTTTATGTTTCTTTTTCCCGTTTTTTTTTTTTTTTATAACTATCGTTGCGCTAAGCGATTCGCGTAATTACATCGCTGCAAAGAGTTACGTAATTAGAGGTACGGGTGTACATTCGGGACGAGTGATAGTGTAAGAGAAACAATGTGGAGTGAGTTTCGTAAGAGAGGTGGACGGATCGAGTTGTTAGTTGTTTAGTTGCTTTGTTAGATCAACCCGAGGGATATCGATTGGGATTCTAGTGGTACTTTGTAGTTATAACATCTCTAAGCGTAATCAAGCGTGTCGTAAAATGTACTCGCGAGATAAAAAAAAAGAAGAAAAACAAAAGGAGAAAGAAAATGCGAATTAAAATTCGGTTAATGTATTATACCATCACCGTTCTATCGATAGATTAATTAAAAAAAAAAACGATCGATTTCTTTGTTTAATAAGGAGAAAAACGTCTCTAAGCTGCGACTTATAGTCTACGATAAACATCTCTTCGTCGAAATTTATACTAAATTCGAATTCTAAAGAAAGCTTTAAAAAAAGAAAACCTATCTTACACAAATACAACATTAATATCATCTATATATATATATATATATATACTTTAAAAAAAAAATAATAAATATATATAATATATATTCTCTGAAATACACACGAGCGTACGTGTGTATACGCACATTTATAAAATAGCTACAACAAAATGAATGGCCTTTGATTACTGCGCTGAGTAATGCGCGTTGATGATAACGCGTTACGGATCTTTCTCGTCGAACGTAAGAAAATCCATTGTAAGATCTTACATGTATATAAAAAAAAGTGTATCCACTATCTATCAAGCTTTTCTTACGCGATCATTCACCGGGTAACTGGATGCCTTTGTATCGGGGAAAGAAAGACGCGTCTCGAAAAAACTCTTCCATATATATATAAAGAATATATTATTACATTCCCGAGAGATAGAGTCTCTCGTTCGATTAAGTATTAAGTGCGTCAGACACTTTGTATCAAGCGTAACTCGTACCACTCTGCGGAGAATTCTATTTTGGAAATTGGATGAAGACTGGAAAGGGAAACTCTTTCGCGTATCCTAAATATCCCTACGTTGAATTTTTCGCGCAATAGCTAAAATGCGACTCTCCGCGAGATTGTCGTGTATCTAACGGTTTCTCTATGACGTCGCTGAAATTCCCGTGCATAACGTGACCGAGTCTATTTACATGAATGATCCACTCTCGCGACCGCCCTGGCACTATAAAATCCCCCGGCTATCTATAAGAGAATAAAAATATTTTATCTGGTTAAAATGTTGATAAAAATATATAAAATCCATCAGTAAATATGACGGCAACATTTCTATATTAAAAAGTTAAAAAGGTCATAAATCTTAATCAGCAATTCGTTCCAAATATTAAATTCCATCGTCATTTTCAAACAGTAAAAGTATGTTCTTCTTCGTATTGTAAAAAATAAATAAAAGTGAAGAAAAAACTTTTCTCTAAACTTTTTACAAGTCTAAATTTAAGATTAAATCTACAAAGGCGAAATATATATATTCTTAAAATAGTAACAATTCGAAACGAACGTCGAAACATTTTTATTTAATCAGATAGAATATTTTTGTTTTCTTGTATACCGTGTATTACCCTAAAAGCAATACGAGGAAAAAAGATACATTTCAGACGGCTAAACGTGGCTGCTGACGAACGGCACAATGTCGGTTCTATGTAAAAAAAAAAAAAAAAGACAAAAAAACAACTTTTGGACTAGTATAAATACATCCACCTGCGAAACAGCACGATACCACGAGTGTACGCTCGCCTGACTCCCCTTTTCCTCCTATACTGATAAAATCTTGCCAAATAACGGCCGTCATGCATTCCTGCCTACGCTCTGATATCGCTATGTGATAACCCTGAATCTTCGTGACACAATTATTACGAAGGCGGTGCATACATTATACGCTAAGGCTTTTACGTAATTATTAATATCTGAACTGGACGCGACTAGTAAATGACTGATTTCGGTTGTGCTTTATACTCTAAGCTATCTTTACGAAAATTCGCTAACTGCTACGATGATGAGATGACGATGATAATGATGATGATGATGATGATGATGACGATCGGGACGACGACCGATGACGGAGATAATGACACGATGACGATGACGATAACTGTGATGGTGCGCGTGATGTGAATAATAACAATTAATGGCTACAAGAGCGATCCGCTCGTAATTAACAATTATCGTCTTAAAATTTACGCGATTGTATATGTATTACTACGTGTTTATTGGTGACGCTCCCGGCAAACCGACGTGCGTTGAAAATCTTTTTGATGTCACGTTTCGCGAAGCTGAACGTCGATCGCTATCGGAGTGTCACGATAACGTTACATTATTCAATCCCGTTTCTTTTTTTTTCCCCGTGTAATAATTTAATTTCCGAATATAATTTACGTGTGGTATATAAAAATTGGCACTGGGTAAAAACGATTAGACGAACAATTTCTTACGACAATAAGCAGTAAAATCAATCAGTATAATCGATTCAAATCTTTATATACGACAATCAGTTCTTTAAAAAAAATTTTTTCTTAATCTTATTGTCGTTAACTGTTCGTTGCTCTAACCACGATACTTATGAGATAAAAAAAGAAAAAAAAAATAGCCACCGTTGTGTAAACGCGTCTCAATCGTATATGAAGCAGAGAGAGTCACCAATCACCAACGACGTGCCGTACGCGATATAATAATATTAATAATAATAATAATAATAATAATAATAAAAATAATAATAATAGTAATAATAATAATAATAATGAATAAAAGCGCACGGCTCCGTCTCTTCCGTCTCGATGCGCATGTATCTCTCATTATCAGGATGCTTCCCGCGTGTTTCATTTATTAATTTACTTTTTTTTCATTAAAAAAAGGAGAGAGAAGGCGCGTTTCTCCTTCCCTCTTGATCGCGGAAGAAACTCAACGAGCGAACAACCCACCAGAATGATCAGCAGTGGCGTATTCGGTGAGCAACGGCGATGCCAGAGCGGCGTAGTTGGCATAGTCCGCGTATGGCGTGTAGATGAGTCCATGGGGATCGCCGGCCGACAGGAGCGAGCCTGGTGGCCCGGAACCGTTCAGCAGGGACGCGGCGGTCGTCGGTACGGATATCCGCGGCGAGAGGATCAACGGGGCGCCCAGAGGAGCGCTCGGTGTTCGCATCGGGGACGCTAGACCCGGCAACAAGCGTTGCGTCTCCGCCGCGGCGGCGGCCACTCGTCGCCATTCCTCGTCGCAGGCTGCAACAGACAAGGAATACTGGTCGCTTCTACTCCTCGAAGCCTTTCCCCGGCTTCCGCTGATTCTACTTCTAAGTTTGCACAACCGCGTATATTGGCGGAGGAAAGTTTGAAGAAACGCATGGAGGATTTGACGGAGAAATATTAATAGGATCCTTGTCTTCTCGCATTCGCATAGCAAATTTTTGACACGCATAATTTGACCATGTTTTTCGAGATGTAAGTTTCTTAGAAATCTATTCTAAGTTTCTTTCCACGTATATCTAACAGGACTCGAAGGACGAAATGAATACATTTAGATCAAAGAGACTCGATTTCATGAAACTTATCCAAAATTCTTGTCGCAGAAACGTCGAAAAATATGTACGCATAATGAGACAAGTTGTACGAACAGTACCTGCTGCGGCGGCAACCTTTGTGTTCGAATCCCGATAAGTCCCATTGATAATGGCGAGTTCCATTAGCTGCCTCTTCTTTAGCTCATCCTCGCCGTCAGCCTGCTAACAATCGACATTAACGTCAGAACACACGACCGGAGGTACAGTGATAATCATCTTACTGAGGGGAAAGAGAGGCACTTTGCGACTACCGCTATTGTACAGATCTTTTCCATTTACATATGAAAGTGCTGATTACATAATTAAGGCGCGCATTACACATACGAGATCGCTTAGTTTAGAGGCGCGGAGCGTGTCTTTCAATGGCTCGGTTAATACATTGTATCGATTTTTTGTAAATTTTCCATTAAAAGACTCGATACACTGTAATTTATTTCAAGTGTTCTTGATCGAAACTAACAAAGAAAGAAAAAAAGAAAAACTTTCTAGCATGATTTCTCGCCGAGAGAGATCTCTCCTTTTATTCTCAGCTTACATTTGTTATTATCTGTTCTAGGAGGGAGGAGAGAGGAAATAATACAATTGGAACTTTCTCACCACGGGCACAAGAAGCTTCTTGACTTCCTCGACGGCACGGGCGAGCTTCAAGGTGGCACGATTCTCGGTGTCCTCAACAGTGAGCAGCACGTGCAACTCGTCCGTCAGGTGTTCCCAATTCGGCTTGCCCCGATTTTGCTCCTCCTAGGTAATCAAAACACGTCGCGCAATTTTTATACGCGCATGTAAAACAATCGTTAACCCGCTCACGTCAAATACGCACACACACATACACGTGACACTTGCAATCCACAGATAAATTCAGATAAAAAAGATCGATTTTCCAAGAATTAAAAAGAAAATAATAATAATAATGAGGTGAGTATTGAATACAATTATATACGTATATGTCGTATATTTTTTATATATCCTTATTTCGGACAAATTCTTCGATCAACGAAGCACTGAGCTTCGTTAGCCAAATGCACGGCGATAATAATATAATAATATAATAATATAATAGACGTATACACATATTTAACGTTGAGGAAAATGAAAGATAATGTGTTCACGTCGAATTACACGGAGTTTGTTCTACGTATACTTACGAGAAAGCGTTTCGCTCGTGTACCATGTGCAGCTTGAAAAAATACAGCGCTCAGTTTAATGCTCAATGTGAATCACTCACAATTAATAATCTTAAAGCCATTTGTCGCTGCTGTCGGATTAATTAGCCGAGAGGTAGAGAAGATTTCGCGAGGAGAGATTTGATTTCTTTAATATAATTAAGACGCGACACTTTTAGTAGATTGACGCGAAACTTTATAGTCTTGAAACGAGTCGATTTTTTTCCCTTCATTCTCACCTTCTTTTTGTCCCTCATCGACCCTTTCCCGCGAACCATGATTTTACATCCTGTCTCCTGCTCCAATTGTTTCGCAGTCATGCCTCGTGGCCCCAAAATCCTCCCGACAAAGTTGAACTGTAATCATACAAACATAATGATTGTTGAATCCTTCCACTTTCATGCCTTCAAGATCATTAAACTTGTCAAAATTACATTCACTAATAATGAGTGGAAAACATCCGTGTAGGATGCAAGAGACTTAAAAAAAAATCACTTCAAAGTCACTTTCCTAAATTTACATAATCATTATGCGATCCCCTCTTATCCAGGGCTACGATTTATATATACAATATTCTTGCATTCACATGTACACGTGGTATAATAATGGTCGAAAATAAATATGTATCATTTAGTTTCACGCGCAAGGTACACACTACCCGCTAAACTTGGCTTGTGCGACCATGAAAAAAAAAAAAAAAAACTTGTTCTTCGCGAGATATCTAGTTTCATTGTTGAGTCCCGGTAAATAAAGGTGGGTAAATTTAGACGGTGAATCATCCGGCTATTTAGCCCCCCCTTCGATGCTGGCACGTTTTTTTCAAAAATATTCAATGTATCTCCAAGACTTTAATCGTCTTTTTTATATAAATAATTTTATGTTAAGAGAGAAGACTTTATAACTGCCGAGATGCAAACTTTGAGATGGAGAAGATTATGACAGAGAGATGTAATGATGATTTTTTTTTCTATTTTTATCTCAAAGGTAATTGCAAGCTCAATGTTTTTTCAATACAACCGCTTCGAGTGATAAGACTTGCTATCGCGAACGCGTAATAGAAGCGTTTTCTCTCTTGTCAAGACGATAACAGGAGTCGTTGATAACGTGCTTTTCATTATCGGAAACTACCAATCTTGTAAAATCAGCATCGGTAATCGGCAAGTTATCTAGTCGATGGGCGTGCAAAGTGCTTCGTGTAAGGCCAATCGTGTACACTCGTGATAATGGACGGATTAATCGATCGCTTACAAGGAGCATCCGTAATGAGTTAATAAACAATGGCCACTGTCTTAGATCATTCTCACACACTGATAAGATCGGTGTAATTTTTTCATGCCTACTCTTGGACTAGAGATTAAAAGGATAATAAAATAAAAACAGAAACTTTTGGTAAAAAATTCGATAAAGTTTTTTTTTAAGTTTCTCCAAAAATGAGGTTTTTATTTTATTAATTACTCAGAATGTCAATTTTCAAAAATTTAAAGCAAAAGTCTAATTTTGATACTTATTTATTAACCTTTGATGCAAATTTATTAAAATTAGATATCACATTTCATGTTCTATGTTATTCTCATTTCTGGCGACAATAATAAAATCCGCAATAATAAAAATAACAACAATTTAAGTGTGCTGAGAGTTTTCTTTCAGCTTTTATAAAACTTTAAAAATAGAAAAAAATATCAAAAAATATTATTAAATTATAAAAATCAAAATTGTTTTAAAATATTCGAACTCAACTGATTAAACAAATGCGAAGTAATAATCAGCCACATTCTGAAATTAATTATTGATCCAGTAAACAAAATTAATTTAATTCCCATTTTTTGTTCGAAGAAAACTGACACTATCTTTCAAAATTATCAAAAAAAAAAAATAAATAAATAAATAAATAAATAATTTTTTACCCCAAAATATCGGTTTTATTACTTAATTTTTTTCCCCAAATTTAAAAAACTCGGTTTTTCTTAATCTCTATTCTTGACTCAAGGGCGATATCTATCGTGTTTCACTCATGCAGAAAAATCACGCGTACGAGAGAAAAAGATTCGATCTCTAAATGAATTAAATAAAGAACATTGATGTGAGAATATATTTGAGAAGAAAATCGGCAGAACACAAGTTCGTCCGAAAGGTTAATAAGCTTACACGACCTCGTTATTACGTCTCAATGAGCCACAGTGGGAGAGACGCGATGCAAACGAGACGAAGAAACGTGGCGGAGAAGGAAAGGGAGCCGTTTCTTCTGGCGCGAACCCTATTTCGGGCGTTACAGAAATAACGTCCGATGGTGCATGCCGCGCATCGCTCGATTTCTCGTCTCGAGATCGACGAGTAAGAGAGCTTCCTCCGCGAGAAGAAATATGTGAAGCGGGCTCGGGTAAAAATTACTTTTTCTCGTGGACATTTTCTTAAAGAAACGAGCGTTTGTGGCAAGGGGCACGCGTGGAAAATTTTTCCAGATTGTCAACGTTACGAGATTCGTGTAACGAATATACATATAATATATGTATATTCAGGGTATCTACTGAAATCTTGTAAAAAAAGATGCCTCGGTCTTGCAGGCATTTTTGTTTAAAATTGTAGGTAGAGAGAATATTTGAAAAATTGTTTAGTGCAATTTTCTAAAGTAAGTTTTTTTTTTAATGCATGCGTTTTCTAATGCTTTTGTGCGAAAGAAAAACACAAAGTCACTTAAGTTTCAAGTGCTAGATTTGTAAATGTATTAAAAAGAAAATAAATAAATAAAACTCAATAGATTAAGATAAATATATTTCACTTGCATAATATTTTCACTTTTTATATTATTAAAAATTGTAATAAAAATATGTACTATATATATATTTTGTTAAAACCCATTAATTATATATATAATATAAACAGAGGCAACTTGGCTTCTTGGTGGATTACCGGATTACTCGTAATACAAGAACAGAATTATCAAAGAAAATTTTTTTTTAATTTTCAATAAAAAATTTCATGAGAATTCCCTTTTTCCTAGATATAAAAAAAATCTCTGAGAATTCCAGGTTTTCCATGTTTTTTTTTTTTTTGTTCCAGGGGAGTAAACATTCCGCGTGTATTGTATTCAACACATATATAATTGAAATTATATTCAAAAAAATCCGAGTCTCACGTTCTCATTCTTCGGAAATATTTCGTTAGTTCGTAATTCTCGTGAGGATGGGCATCTCCTTGAGTCGTGTTTAAGTTAAAATAATTCGGGAGGTGTACACGCCAAGTTTATGTATCGTTCGTGCAACGCGACGTATGCGATTAGAGAAATCAAAAGGGTAGTAAAAAAATAGAAACTTTGAGTAAAATAACTTTTTTTTACTTTCCCAAAAATAGGTTTCAAAAAAACAGTGTTACATCCTAAAATATCACTTTTTTACTTAGTTTTTCTCCCATTAAAAAAAAAAAAAAAACTCGATTTTTTTTATTTCTAGTCACGATACTCACGTCTGGATGTTCCTTAACGGGTACGTAGACCTTCTCTGTGAGCGTCGTGATGTCGCCCTCGGGTTCCGGCAAGACGAGCGGCTCCTTCTTCACTCCGCTGATTTGAAAAAGACTCGCCCGCACCTTCGCGATCTCTGTAACAAGAAACGAGAAGATCCATGAATGCGCGCGTGCATCAACAGCTGATGATTAAAAATCATCCGATCGACAAGACGCGCTGCCGATCTCGCGAAAGATCTCGGTGTAACCCGCTCGAATTTCGTCATTCAAATAGTCATCTCACGATGAATCTCGAGGTTGACTGTTATGTCAACGGGGAAAACGAAACGAAGTGAAATGAAACCGCGTGCATCCTTCATTCGATAAATGCGTGACGCTGTCAACTGTGATAAAGCGTACATAAGTGAGCCGCGCGCGCGTGTTTCGTGTCATTGCATACCTATACACGCATGCATTCTCACGCACGCATATATGTGCGTAACTTACCCGTGCGTCAAACGCAACGCTAATAACGGGGCGCTGCGAATCTGGGCGTGGCACGCTTCTCCACCTTAAGTCACGATCACAAAGGGATTTCAATGATACGCTCTCTTTTTATTTTTCAATCATACTTTGATATTTTATTTTATTATAGCGTGAATAATAATTAAATAATTGATATAGACGCGAACTGTCAATTCATCGATCATATAAAGAACTATCCGACACTTCGTTTAAGATATTTTATTAATATCAAAGCTAAAAGTTGATATTTTTTTTAAATTCGTGTATTTTTAATATTTAAATATAATGAAAATTTTAATTTTTTAATCAAATTACAATTTTTTTAAATAACAGATTAATAACTTTAAATCGTTGCAATTTGTATAAAATAAAATAAAAATTGAATAAAATAAAAACTATACTTTAAAGTTCAGTTATGCATAGTAAAATAAATTTAAATCGCTTTGACGAGACGGATCGTAATTATTTACCTCTATATATTTATCAGAAATATCTTATGTCGCGGGGAAAAATAAAGAATGCCTCGATCTCTTCGTTCGCAAACACATCTCGCAATATTGAAATGAAAAAGAACACGGATAGGGCACCACGTGCGCTTCGATGCAACTCCCGCGGCCGTAAGTAGAATGTCGTGTAAAAGGTGACTTCGTTTGTCGTCCCATTCTCTCCATCGGTGTACGTACATGTACGTACCCACACATACACGGTCATCGATGTATCGCGACGAAAGAAATGCGCGGGGCCCCATCGTGCAATCCGGTCGTGTGTTCTTACAACGCCGTATATCCGCCGCACGTAAAGGTCAACGTTCCGTGTCTGCCCCACTTTCTCGCATGCCTGACCTCTTCGGCTCTTCTCCTCCTCCTGCCGATGTGATCATCCACGAGACAAGGTATTTTGCGGTGCGACCGATAAGATATTTTTCGTGTAAAATCGCGCTCCCCTCAGGGACTCACGACGGTGAGTACGGGCTTAGCAAACCCGAGGTACCCGAGCTACCCCGGCGGTGAGGTTTTGTTTCTTTTTCTTTTTTTTTTTAATTGGGTCGCTCGGGATTCTTCCGGAAATTTGAAATATTTACATGAAGAGATATAATTATATATTGAAGAGTAATTTGTTTATTAAATTTAAAAAGTATTGGTATTGATGAGATTAAATGTCGTTTTTAAAATTGCAGACGATTCGATTCGATCATCATCATTTACGCAGTAAATTGCAGTTTACGACTGCACTATCTCACACGCGCATACCTTTAATGAAGCGCTCAATTATCTTGAAGAGAAGTCAATTATAGTTTCTAAATGGACGCCGTTGTTTTTACCCAATAAACTTAGAGCTTAGAATGAGAAGACGTGAGTCACGACAATAATAAATTTTTTTACAAAATTTGTAAAGTCGTTTGAGAAAATTTTCGCCGAGGAAACATCGATATTAAATTTGTCGAGAAGAATGCTTCATAAAAATATCACAAATAAATTGCTGTATATCTCTCGCTGACATTTCATACTTTACAATAAAATTTAAAAAAAAAAATTCCCGTCATCGACATTTTAATCTCTCCGCGTGATGATTACTCGTCGTCCCTCCGTGAAAAGATAATTTCTCGGGTTACGAACGCGCCGCAAATTGTCATACTTATTCCCAGTAGAAATCGTCGGATTTATTCTTTCCTCCGGCACGCCAGTCTCTCCTTTCGGAGCGCGTCATCTCGCGCCGCGATTTGCGAGCGAGCGAGAGAGAGAGAGAGAGAGAGAGAGAGAGAGAGAGAGAGAGAGAATGCGTCACGATATGCCCGCGAGGTGCACGCGTCACGTTCTTCTCGGTCGGATTAGTTAGAAGGAATTCACGCGAGAGGGAAACGCACAGCTCTATACGCATACGTAGATGCGGACAGATAGACGCAGATAGAAAAACAGGAATAAAGGGTGAGGGGGAGAGGGAAGGGAAGAGAAGAGGGGAAATAAAAGAGGGCATCATAGCCGCTTTTAGCACGGCGCAGCTCATCGAGCAACCCATCTGCGTGACATCAGCTGACCGTCGCTCTTGGCTACTCTTTCTCTCTTTCTGTCCGTCCCTTACCCTCCCTCCCTTCCCCCCCTCTTTCCCAACTCACAATATCATTCCTTCTCGCTCTCGCTCTCGCGCTCTAGATCTCTCTTATGTAGAGAGATCTCTTCCAAAATATTTGATGCGTGTGACGCGTAGTCGCATGAGTGCGTCGCATGCAAAATACGGGCGTGCGCGCGCGCGCGCGAGAAAGAGAGAGAGAGAGAGAGAGAGAGAGAGAGAGAGAGGGAGAAAGAGAGACAGCAGAGCTCTCAACCGTGTCTTCGTTCAATGTCAACATGACGAGAGATCAGCGAGCGGCCTTATTTACGTAGTTAGAAGCGTGCGCCGTCGGGAACAGCGACGATTCATGCGAGCATCGATCATTCGGATCGTATGTCCCTACAAGTGCATCACAAGTGACACACGAGCGTAAGTATATGTACACGTGGGTGTACGCGGCCGGTAGAAATCACGGTGCGGCATCGGCGGCATGAGATCACCGATGTTGTAATCGGATGAGACACACACACATACACATGCGCGCACACGCACATCACACGATCCGCATATCGCTCGGAAGCTGAGGGATCGTCCTCCAAAGACGTACACGAACGGTATTAGACAAGCCCTCTCCCCCTTCCCTCCCCCTGCCCGCCCTCTTCACTCTCTCCTTCGCTGCATGAAGTCATCATATCCGCTCTCATCTATCGCATCATCTATCTAGGCATTACGTTTAATGTGTGAGATTCAGCGTGACCGAAAAATCTTTAGATCGTAGAAAATGTTCTTTTTTTCATCCCCCAAAATTCCTCGTCATGTCAATCTCGCTTTGTCTAACGGGTTTGACAGACTGAAGCAAATCTTTTCGACGCAGGCCGAAATGAAATTTTCGCGTTCCTGTAACACGCGTCGAGGAATTGAACGATGAGTTTCGGTCAAACGAGACAGCGATAATTGGCCTGAATCGGTCTCGTCGGAGGGACACGTGGCTCGCCATCGGCGACAAAAGGCCGCGATAAACGCCGTCAGCTGGATTCTCGCGCGGCTCGAATGCAGAGAGAGGAATGCCGTTACAATAAGAATGTGACCGCCGATGAATTACGTGATCTTCATTTTTAGATCGAATTCCGGCGACTTAAAACAGTAAAACTTAAAAAAAAAAATAAATAAATATACGATAAAGATAAATAATCGATAAATATTAACTTTGATAATAATTGCTCGTCGCTAGGTAATTATGTGTGTATGAGAAGGGACATTTTTACGAAAGTAATAAATGCACGATCGCAATAAAATATCAGCAACACGCGAAGTTTTAGAAATAAATCTGCTTATAATATATATGTATGTGTGTGTGTGTGTGAATGTGTGTGGTACAAATATAAATGGCGTAAAATTAATAACTAGTTCATCCATCTTACGGGCACCCTTAAGCAATCCCCAATTTATTTTTGCGCGATGAGGCAAGCGTGTCTATTTATATGTACCGTTGCTCCAGAAATTTTACGACAAATACGAAATACGCACGGAGAAACGACTCGTGTAATCGCGAATCGAGGAAATGGGCAACGGATTATTATCCGCAGACATATCCGTCTCGTGTACGACATGTATACTAACATGGATGTATGTAACAACATATCTGTTTTCGAGGCTTTTATTCGCCTAATCTAACAGCTAGCAATTTAATACTCGTGCATTATCTTCGTAGCGTTTCACATTTTGAGATATGTTATTTATATATATATATATATATATATATAAGATACAATATTATATATTGTATATAGGGTGGGCTCAAACGTTTCGGCCAGACCAAGATTTTATAGGAAATTTAATTCTAAACAAAAAGTTTCCTATAAACATGGGTCGTCTTAATCTTAAATCTTATTATAATGCTAAAAAAAACAATAAAAATAAAATCTTAAAAAATTAGCGCCCAAAAATTTCTAAAATCACGCATTATTATGTATATGATTCTATCTAGTTTTCAATGATCAAAAAATTAATCGCTCGAAATGATCGAACTTGCAACACATGAGAGATACCGTTAAGCTTGATCATCGCGTCCATTGAAATTTCTATACTGATCCAATCAAAATTCATCTTCGTATTTCTTTTTAGTAGTCGACCTTCGAATCGCCGTAAGTACCGTAAAAGAAACATTCGCCTCTATATCATTCTCACAAGAATATTTCTGTCCTCCGTGAATCTTCAAAATCGCATTAGAACTCCGGAAGTGAGATTCTGCGCAGGGAATATTACTAAGGATTTTAATTTGCGAATATTTTGTTGAAGCAGATATTAAGCCTGCATGCAGAATGATTTATCGGTTTGCATGATTCAGAGGCTTTGGCAAAATTCCACATTTTTTTAAGTAAAATGCATGCAGTAAAAACCGGCCAAAAAACTGTCTTTTTTTATTAAAAATATTAAAATAAATAGAAAATCTTTTTATTTATATTTTTCAATTGAGTACCTTTTAAAATTCAAGCTTTATCCAAAATTATTTTTGTAATAGATTAGGAATTTCGACGTGTAGCAAATAAATTGATTTTATATTAGAAAATGTTGAATGGTAAACGCGAAATAAATCTATATTGATAAAAATTTTCAATCCGGTTATTACTAAATTCTTTTATAAAATTAAAAATTAATATGAAATTTAGTAACATTTATATATAAAGTTTTTGTTTTGAAAATTTTACATATTAATTTGAATTAAAAAGACTATTATTAGTATAATTTCATTCTTTTAAACTAGTGATTAATATAATTAATTAATTAAAGCAAAAAAAAAACTTGTTGCGTAAGGTTATGTAAATATATTTTAGTGTTATATATTAGAATTATTTTTAGAATTTTGTCAGTTTATTCCATTGAATAAAGTTCGGGATAATAAAAACCGAAATTTACGTGATTTTTTTTACTCTTCATTGGACTTTTCCAACTAACACTGGCATGATTTCAAATATCGTTTCCAAATATCCTTTAAAAAAAAATTTTTTTTGTTACGATCGTTAAATATGATTAAATCGTTGATAACAGGAAATTACGATACCGGTTATATGACTCGTTGTTTCGCAAAAACTTGGGATAATCAAATTCTTGCAATTCTTTATAACACGACAATATGATTAATCACGATATAAAGAGAATTAGAAAAATAGATTCGATAGGATATATCGAACGTTGATATTTTCCCCTTAGTTTAATTGTAATTTTTTAATATTTTAATATTTTAATTAAATAATTAAATTTTTTAATATTTTAATAAGACACATCCCTTTACGTTCTTCTAACAAATATAAAATATCTAATGAAGAAATATGAATATAAATGCAGAATGACAAATTAATAATAATAGATATATTTCGACTCCATTAATCGAAGAATCGTGACTTTCTAAAAATCTCAAGCGTATAGTCAAAAAGATTATCTTGCAAAGGTTAACGAGGCGAAAATGCAGCACGCGAGATGACAGTTATGAAGACCGAGGAGAAACTCGGTGATGGAGGGAGAGAGAGAGAGAGGCAGAGAATAGCACGTGCGAAACATGCGAGATAATCACTACGGATATCGTGATGATATCTGTAACAATCAAGAGGAAGTTGAATAGACGATATGATAAAAATAAAATTCCTACGGATTATCGAAAGGATCTCTGATGAATGATTTCCTTGAGATTTAAAGATGTTTGTTTTCCCGGGCTATTTCAATTTATTTATTATTATTTTAATTTAATTATCCCAGGATTAACCAGAAAGCTCCAGGGAGTATCTAAAAAATGGGAAACTTTGCCAACCCTGATTTATCCTGAGAATATATCTCGAACGGAATTTTCGCGTGTGCAATTCTCGCATTTGCAACGCTCTATCTTATCCGTAATGCGCAAAACGAGAATGCAACCATCACGATTGCATGCAAAGAAGCCGACGCCACACGTATCGCTCCGCTCCTGGTGCGGTCATCAGCCCCGCTATACTCGGGCCCTTAAGGGCCCGAGTTAAAGACCGCGCGCTGTTGCATGGGATGGTTTTCTCTCTCCCCTCCCTCGTCCCTCTTTCCAGAAAGAGAAAGAAAGAGAAGCATCCCAAGTTGAGTTTTGCGCGCGTGATCGCGACGATGGGATCAAAATTCATGTCGCGAATGAATTTTCGGAGTTCGGAAATTTTTTATGGCGAAATGTACAATTAAGTATGCAGAAACAAACACGTTCAAATTTTTTTTTTTTTTTTTTCAAAGTAAAGACCAGGGGAGATACAAGGAGTCGGGGATGATGGAATCGTCAAAATTTCCAAAAACTGAAAGGAGACAACACTTTCAGCTCTTCCCACTTCCATCGGTCAATCATGTTCATCGATCCAAAAATGGAGCTGCAGGGTTAAATGGGTTAAGAACCGCGCGTGTACGTATGCGAGAAACGTGACAATCGACGATGGCGGAGGCGGAGAGAAGAGGAGCGTAGGCATTTCCTTATTTAGAAGTGGAGAAACGCCGTTGTTGGGCGCGCGTCTCTCTCTCTCTCTCTTCCATACGGGTGAGGAGTGGAGAGAAGAGGACACTTACGGAAAGAGAAGTCGATGCCGAAAAAAAACCCCCCCGAGACGGTAGGGACAGGATGAGCCGTTCTCAATGACTCCGCCTGGGTTGCCGCGCCTCTCTCTCTCCGAGAGATTCTCGATCGAGCGAGTCTCGTGTGAGTCTCCCTGGATTCGATCCTCGGCCAAGATATTCCGCTTCTTCCTCCTCTCCTTTCATATCTATATATCTTTGGATATCCATAAGAGACGCGCGAAACTTCTACTTTCCCTTCCGCTATTTTTCATCGCGTTGCGTTTTAAAAATAAAATAAAAAAAAATATCTTTACGTTTTAATTGTCATCCGATAACGAAGGATAAAAATACAGAAACGCGATAAGATTTTTTTTTATGACAGTTCGTAAATTTATAATAGCCGGCAATAAACAGCGAGCTTGTTTGCTCGCGCTTCTTAATACGCCCCCGCGTTTCAGAAATATCGCGGTTTCCGTTTCACGAGATCGCGGACATCAACTATGACTGGATTACGAAGACATGTTGGCACGGAAACGAGACCTATATTCGCGGATCCGATCCAAAACGATATCTCGGGTGGGGCGCAAATATTAGGTTGCCGACCGCAATTCCTTCGAATGAGAGCACGCTCGCAAGGGATCGTAATTACATCTCGGGTTGCGATTATATATTAGACATTAAATGTAAGGATCTTAAATATATACACACATTTATCTAACGAACGAATAATTCCGTCATTTTCAGATTTTGCGTCGACGACAAAATTTCTCTTTCTCATTAATAATTACGCGTAACAAAAATAATTAGGGATGTATGTGTCATATGTCAAAACATGGAAATTATTTAAATTGAAAGTTAGTATTGCTTCTTATCGCGTATTGTAGGACTTATTGACAAATTTGACAAGAAAAAAGTATTGTCAATGAAATAAAAATTTTCACATATATTAAGAAAACTCAAATAAATATTTGTGCAAAACTTGATTTAGATTCACTTACTCGTTTAAAAGTTATTTATTAAAAATTGTTATAGAAAAATATTATGTCTCTCTCTTTTTCTGCAAATTACTCGTTTTTTTATTTCTTGCAGTTGATTTCAGGGAGTATTTAAGATCAAAAGTTTTTATCATGAATTAGGAAAAATATTAATTAACTATTTTCTTTTGCAAAGACATTAAAAACCATATTATTTTGTGATACTTTAATTTTTTTTATAATGCAGATTTATTTATTTGATTTTCCAAACATAATAAACGTAAGAAATGTTTTTTTTTAATTCTGACAGTTTTTTTCTGCTACTACTTGTACAATCAAAACATTCTTAAGTAGGTTTAGCGGATCGCTTAATTGTAAGATAAAGAGAAAAAAAGAGAATATCGTCATCGATCGAGACGCGATTTCTCGTCAAGAGTCCCCAAGAAGGCGTTGCCAATCGCGTTGCGAAAGATTCTCGCGAGGACAGATTTTCCTCTTGTTTATGCTCATATTCCGCGTCTGTTTCTTGAGATGCAGTTCTCGCGTTGCAAATACGAGAGATTGTTCGACCATACGTTTTCCGTATAGTAGACAACAACTATGTTGTACGTATATTCGTTGGAAAGTTACCTCGCAAGCTGGGACACGTATTTTTCTAGTCATTCGGGTATTTCATTCCTTATGCCGTTAATAAAATTCTAAAGAGTAGGTTACTCGGATGTAGATATTAAATTGCAAATAAAAATCTTGTCCATCGTGTTTTACCATATCTCGAACGATAATACCGGATAAAATAGGATATGATATTGAGACAAAGATCTATCATCTTCCGCATTTTATGAAAGAAAAATCTATAAAGGAAAAATGGACCTCATACGTTGCTCACTTTTACCATATCCTAATGTTCATAAGTAATGGTCAGTTTCGACTTGAGCGACTGATCCGTCTATAACCGACTTACGCAGTTTCGTTATGCAACAATCGAGAACAAGTCGCGCCTACGACGATGAAAAATATGCGATTACTAAACGATATCAGGGTGCGCTATTATTAAATCAGAATAATCTCTCGCGATACACACACACACACACACACACACACAACTTGCAATTCTATCGACAAGATATTTTAAAGCTTCGCACACGCCTAATTGCGTATGTGCAACGAGAAAATAGAGAGAAATGTATAACGTTATATAGTTCGATATACAACTTGTCGCGAACAACCTTAGATAGGTTTGCGTTGGGTGTGGCATATAGTGCATACTAGTACGCGATCTATCGATCGCAGTTCTTTGGCGCGACGTGTCGCGCTTAACCTTTGCCTCAATCGTTCGTAAATAATAGCACGACGTAAATTTTCATTGCAGTCACGAATGCGCGCCGACCACGTCGACTCGTTTCGTGACGATACCATCGTTCGTTTGCGGTCGCTCTGAGGTTCTCTCGCCGGACATTCATTAACTGGATTGCCACCGTGCTCCTAGAAATAAATCTTGTACATGTGACAACTAACTGTTATGTCCAACCGAGAGAAAAAAAATCCCGAGTCTCCTTAAGTTGTTTTATTGAAGAAAAAAAGCGCGTTTTTTCATCATAAATCTTCTTGGATTGATTTCGAAACAATTTTGTCTCCCACAAGAGTATCGAATGTCTACGCTTTTCGAGTGAATGACGGTAAAAGATAAGAGACTAATGAACCATGCTCTCTCCCTCAAATCTTAAGCAGATTTTATTTTGAAATTTCTATAAATTTTACTCGATTTCAGAAAATTTAATTTCAATTAATGTATTTCTGAAACACTTTGTATATTCAATATATCGGGAATCCCCGATGCGATTCGATGCAGGCTCCTTGGATATCGATCCTCGAAGAACCGATGCGACTCTCAGCTAACGCGCGAGTTATGATCCTCTGATCGCTAGCGAGCTCTCGAGAGTAAGGCAGGACAAGACAAGGAGAGATGAGACGAGATGAGACGAGACGAGGCGGGTGAGACGAAGCGAAGCGAGTCAAATCGAGTACAGTCGAGTCGACTCTGAGACTCGAGTTGAGGCGAGGCAAGGCAAGGCGAGGCGAGTCGAAGCTCCCGACGAAGCGGCTTCACCGCTTCAAGAAAAGGAATGCGGCCGCCACGGCGCGATGAAGATACGGGAGGGGGTGGTAATGGAAGAGAGAAGGGGGGTCGAAGACCGAGTCCGGTTAGCGATGGCTTCGAACGCGATCGGTCGAATTGCGAGACACGCAAACAAGACTCCTTCATTGACACGTTAGAATCGATCAGCTGTTTTTGACAGCTTGACCTGCGAATTCCTTCAATCACTCGCGCGCGCGCAAATGTAATATTAATATTATCTTATTATGCAATAACAAATATCGAAATATTTTTTTTTTTAATTTTTCAAATGTTTTCTTTCGTAATTTTTTACAAAAAGTGAAGTAGAGGGTGGGACGTTTGATGAGACAAACGAGTCGATCACGATGAGTCAGAAAATACCACACGTCGGAATTATTATTGCAAATTCTTTAATGACGATTTCCGCGATTTGCCTTTTACAGTATGGCTGCTAACTAAGCAAAACTTTCTTGCCGTTACGGTAATGTCCGTCATTAATGTCGCACTGTCCCTGCTCACGCTTCGTTGCCTTTTCCCATAAGGAGTCACACGCTGCCCGTATATACACTATGACGGTAAGCAATTAGTGACTAGAAACGCTAGCGGTGTCGTGATTGCATAATATATATATATTTACAAGTGCATTTGCGAGAAGCAAACGTTCTCTCCATTTTTCAACGTCAACCGAGGGCTCCTCTATTAAGCTTATCGCGCGCGTTCCATTCACCATGTAAATTAGACCTTTTTATTTTATCTACTTAATAAGCTCGAACATAAGAAATGCGTTTGTCAACAGTTTAACGACAATCATTTCAGCGTTCATTTTCTTTTTATTTAGAAAATATACTCTTTCAAAGATATAAACTTAAGCAGAGTTCTCTTCTTATATTAAAAGAATTTTACTGAAAATTGGAAGAATCGCTCGCGAGCATTGTAGCTTTATTCTTTTTGCTCCGAAGAGTCGACGCTGATAAGATGTTCAGGGCACGTCCCTTTAATCCGCGCATCGCGTCGAAGCGTCTCATTCGCCGAAGGTTGCGGCGATTAGTCACGTCGATCACTAGAGACAAAATCATATGGTATCCAAGTTTTGGCCAGACAATTTCGAAAGGACGCGCGCACTTGGCGACGAGTTCTATTCGCGCCACTAGGTCACCGAGAAAACCTCGTTACACAGTCCCCGATGGAAATAGAGCGCGTACGTACCCGCACGTTTGAACGCGCCGGTCGCCCTCTCGAATGCATCACTATACGAAAGGATCATTACGAGAGGCGAGAGCTCCCGCGTCTTTCCACATCGTACAAATGTAAAAACCGACCGTAGATGCCCGGATGGGCGACAGTGTCTCTCAACTTTCCCGAGGGAGAGAACGTCGCGGCTTGATACACGATTGGAAAATTTCTTTTCATGATAAAAAGTATGCCGATTAAAATGGCAAATATTAAATTATTAAAACAACTGAGAAAGGTGTGAATATAATGCAATGTGCATATATTTTTAATTTTATGCAATAGATATGTTCCGTATTATTAGTGACAGGATTTAAAATACAGTATTTACAGGAAGAAATGTTGATTTTATTCTATAATAAGAGTGAGAATGACTACAGATTGTCAATAATTTTTTTCTAAGTTAATTTTGTCATTAAAAATATGTTGATTTTACACAAAATTTATTTCAAATTATTATGAAGTGTGCACTCATTTTGTGTTGAAATATCATATTAATAATAACAGTATTAATGTGTGTCAGCATTTAATATATTCATATTATATTAAATTAATAAAAAAATTTGTATGTACCGTTTGGGATGCAATACATATTAAATTTAAGTGAAATTTTCCAACTGTGTAAAAACAGAAATTGCAATAAACAAGGATGGATAAACGATCAATTAAGCGAGTCTGACGCATCGTTGATTAAACAAGTTTTACTATCGTAGAGTTTTGTCAAGGATTATTACCGTTAATCAATATTTATAGATTATAAATAATCGTCTTCAATTAACTTTATTCTTAACTAACACACAATAATCTCAAATTCCTTGTATATCGCGTTATCATCAAGTCTCTCGTTAACAAAAAGGGAGGGAGAGAGAAAGAATACAGGCAATAAAAATTTTTAAAAAACTTTAATGAAAGCAATTTATAAAAAATTGTCTTTTACGATCTCGAACATATTCGAATGATGTGAAGAAAAACGAAAACGAGGGCAATATTATTATTATTTTTTTTTAGAGTGGAAAAACGCAATTAATTAATTTTAATTAACTCTGTTCAGCCAATAATAATTAATATAGATTATTATTTAGCTTTTTTGACCTAAAATAAGATAAAGCAAATAGAAGAAGAACAAAAAATTACACCAATTATTTTTTTTCCTTATCGTAAAGAAATAAATATAATACTTTAATATTATATTTATGCACAATGTGGATTTGCATTATATTAGGTATACGCGAGATTAAGTCTCTCCCGTGCAATGCAGATAACATGTTGGCTTTCCAGCATAAAACAAAACGAGCGGACCCAGCTTTCTCTCGACTTTCCAAAGCCGAACACGTCCTTAGAGTCGATCTGCTTCCTCGCGATGTATAATTCATTCGTTAAATTACCGTTAATCAAAATTGCTTAAGAAGGAGAAGATCGTGGTGGACAAACATGCCAAATTCCCGCGAGAAAATTTTACAAGCAACATATTTATCCGATAGAGGATCGCTCTCCGCAAATCTCTCTAATTGAATAATCGGAAAATTAAATATTATCAATTGACAATTATATACATATTTCTAAGAAACATTTCTTTCTTCTCAAATATATACAAAACCTTGCGGATAACGATAATCTTGTCACATTATCATATAAAAAGGAATGACGATAGATTAAAAACATCAAAGCCGTAGCCGCGCGATGGAATGCTACTTTTATCCAATGATATAAGTGCCAGTCGATCGTAAGTGTGTGCTTTTTGTTAGAGGCAGAGATTCCACATGTGTAAAAAAAAAAGAAAAAAAGAAATTCTCAAACGTTAGCGAAGCGTGTTCTCTATGAATCGAGCGGGTTTATTCTTCGAGAACAGGTCGACGGAGATCTGGTGAACGGTGTATCGCGAGTTCGATGGGAGGGGGAGGGATAAGATTGAGGGGGAAGGGGAGGCATATATATCGAGAGTACCCACAAAGCGGTTTTACGAAGCTACGAGGTCAGCGTCTCTTTTTCCATGTATTCGGATTCACTGCTGATTTTTAACGACAACATCATCTCGCTAAAAAAGGTGTCTTTTATAAAAATAGAACGACCAAAACAATAACAATAACGATAACAAGACGATTTCGATTAATAGTGCCGCGACATGTGACCGATATATATACAAATAAATATTTACGCACACTATTTACGCGGCGCGCGTTCCTTTCACTCGCGCGTATCGCCTGTTGGCTTGCTTATCGATTCCAAAACACGCAGATGTGCGACGCGAATAAATACGCAGGAGGCCTGTACGCGTTTTCGTGTGCCGAGTTTCGAAGTTTTCGCGAAAATCTTCGTCGAATGTGCCTTGTATAAGAGAAAGAGATCCTAGGTAGGTAAAACAACACGTGTGAGGCTTATCACGTGGCGATAAGCTGTATCTTTCGCTCTATCTTTCCGTCTCTATTATCCCTCTTGGAAATAGATATATCAGATAGATCAAGGTTGATAAAATTCCACATTTTTTGGAAAAAAACTATCTTTTCCGGAAAAAAACTGATAAGAATTGGCCCTTTTTATTAAAAATAGTTATATATAGAAAATTTTTGTATTTATATTTGTCAATTAAGAAGGTTTTTTTAATTCAAGCTTTATTCAAAATTATTAAAATCATAATAGAATTGACTTATAGGAAATAAATTAGTTTTTTGTTAAAAGATGGTTGAATAAACGTGCGAACAAAATCTATATTGATAAAAATTGTAAATTCTATTAATATAAAAAATTTCACATACTAATATAATATAATTTAAATAAAAAAAAATAATTTAAATTAAATAATTAAATCAAAATTTATTTAAATAATTTAAATAAGAAAAACTTCATTATTATATTGATTTCATTTTTTAAAATTATAGTGATTAATATGGTTTATTAATTAAAGGAAAAAAAATTTTTGCTTTAAAAAATCATTCATTGAATTTTTCCGAGCAATCCTGATAGATTGCTAGGACGTATTGTTGACGGCTTGATCGATTATTGTAGACTAGCTGTAAGAATTTATAGCACCCTATTGACACCGAGATACGAAAATTGCATTTTAAGGTCTTAATTATTGCCATGACGAAACCGATTCATGACCGGCAGCGATAAAGCTATTTAGGGAAAGTTAATTCTCATGGTACTAATCGTACGGTCGGACCTTTTGTAACCGAAGCTACTTCCAATTTGTGACGTCCCGCATCATTGATATTGGTCGACCAGCATTACTCGTCAAAAGCCCTAAAATCGCCCGTCTACTATTCATTCGTGAATCGATTGAGGGATCGCTTTCGAGGACGGTTGACATCGTCAAGCGCACCGCGAATAATGCGATTATCTGCCTTGCAGGATTACAAGGTTTGCACGATTAAAATATCTCGTCTAAACAAAATTTGTCTTTTCGCGAAGCAAGCAAAAAAAAGGGAAATCAAAATAATATATTCTCCCGCCGATTATCTTCAACAGAAAAAATCCTTGATATTTATCGTACACGCGTGACATCGCAAATATGAATGTAATATCCATAGAGAAGTTCTCCTTGTTTTGTACTGTTATTAGACGCAACTGTCATAAATGTCAGATGCAAAACTACCTACCCATCTACCGCAATTTCCATACATGATGAGATACGTGGTAATACGTCAATATCATCTCGCTCAAAAAAAATAAAAATCAAGAATGGCGTTTCGCGGAATATTTATTTTTGCTGATCCGTAATTTTTACACACGCTTATATATTTATCGCGCACAAAAAATGATGAATCCGATTGATTCGCACGGCTTGTTGACGACGCGAGAGAGCCTTTAATTCCATATGCGGTTCCTATTTCGCGTTACATTTCTTTCCTCGTTTCTTTCTCGCGAGCAAGCACGCCGCTGCGAGCCGGCCACGTGACATACACGCGTTCGTGATAGCGAAAGGAGCGGATTAAGGCGATCGCGTAGACGTGGAAGGGTCGCGAAAACATACGCGACACTCGCGCAGGGTGTTCCACATCCTCGCGAAGAAGAGAGACGTCAAGAGGGGAACAAGATTCCTTCATTATTTTTCGAGCGACGCAATAAGCCCCGTGTCACTTTCGTAATACACATACACAGTTGCAAAATGTGTTTTCTTGTCAAAAAATGTGTCGGTTAAAATTTACGTGTTTAATATTTAATTCGTGTGTTAATTAAATATATAATTAATATATTAAATATATATAATTTTTTTTTATTTTACGCAATAAATATATACTAGTAGTGACAGGATTTCTATTAAAATTTACAATAATTTTTTTCTCTAAGTTAATTTTATCATTAAAGATATGTCAATGTCACACATAATTTATTTCAAATTATAAAGTTTGCGTTCAGATTGCGTTGAAATATTAACGTCATTTTCATCATATCCATATTATATTGGGTGACAATTGAAAAAACATCACGCGAAAAAATATAAATATGTGTGCTATATTTATATACGCATTCGGAAACGCGCATATAACCCTCGTTCTTAAAAATTAGATCTCAATTTTTCACGACACCCTATATAAGCCTTATTCATAGCGCAGCGCCGCAGGAATTCGCTGATAGCGAGAATAGGATCCGATCGACTCTATCGACGAATATTTCGAGACGATGACGAATAGGATGTGAAAATTTACACTGGCATAGCAATTAACTAAATCGTTAATCCATATGGGCAAACGAACGCGCGAAGGAAACAGCAAGTCCGCCGCGACAGATTGACGAGAGAAGCACGCGCGTTACGTCACGATGGCGATAAAAGAAAAAAAAATTCATTCTCTCGCGCGCATTCACGAGCGCAAAATGGCGCGTCAAAGTTTCGTCGTGTTTTATGATATATATCGATCGACATACGCATGCATCCACACACATACACACACATCCTCCTTGCGGCTTTATACTTATCCGTCCAGACACATTTCGGAGAAGTCTCACGATCTGGAGTAGCGATCTCGCTCGTCGAATAAAATGACTCTGGTTTCAGGAAAAGATCGAAGATTGACACGAAAAAAAATGAAAAGGAAAAAGGGAAAAGAAGCTGTCAGCTCACCCTCATCCAGCAGACGCTCCACGTGTATGAAGACATTTGGGAAGGCAGCTAGCTGCTTCCGGTCCTTCAACAACTGTGACAGGTAGTCCGCTATACTCTGCGTCGTCGTGTTAGTATTATCACACATCGCAAATTGTACTCGGTTGCTTTAATGGCGAATGTTGGCGCGTGTTGGGCGCGCGCGGGCACGCTTAATACCCAACGAAGATAGAGAGAGAGAGAGAGAGAGAGAGAAAGAAAGAAAAGAGAGAAAAAGAGAGAGAGAGTGAGCGCGAACGGGGCACACGACGGTGCGTGCGACGCGGTGTCGTACGGACGGAATCGTTCTCTTCGGGAGAACACAGGCGCGGACGGGCGGAGACGTACTGACGAAGGAGAGTTAAAAGAAAAGAGCCGGGAACGCGGCGAAGGGGACGGTGACACGGTGGAGTGGGAGAGAGGGGAAAGAGGGAGGGAGGGAGAGAGAGAAAGGAGAGGAGGAAAGAAACTCTAGCGCGTAGAGGAATCGAGAGAGCGTGCGAGGCGGGATTGGTACGTACGTGAGGCAGGGAGGGAAAGAGAGAGGAGAGGAGAGGGAACGCGCGAGGGCGAGCGCGACAACACTCCTCCGAGAGAGTCGTAAAGTCGTCTCCGGTCCGCCGTAAAGTTTCGTTTCTCCTTTTTTGTTCTCCAGCGACGCGCGAGATCCTCAGCTTCTGGTCGAGTCTCTCTGTCTTTTCCTCGCGTCGACTCCTTTTTCGCTTTTCCCGACGACGATCCTGAGACGCTCACCGTCACCGAGGTCCTTCCTTCTTTTTTATTCTCTCTAGTCTTTTAACCGCTTGACCGACTGTTCATCGACTCCGATTTATTATCTCGTCTTTGCTCCGATCCGGGAGAACGCGCGCGTCTCTCGTGCACACAATCGACTATGACGTTTTTAGGAAACGATCCCCACTGGTAAACGCGCGCGCAGTAGATCGCAAAAAGCGACGCGGAACGATGGAAGGGAGGAAGAGAGGGAGGGAGGGAAGGAGAGGGAGGTGAGAAGGAGCGTAGGAAGGGAAAAGAAGGGATGAGACCGGAGAGTCGAAGATAAATAGAACGATCGACGATGATGATAGAAGAGAGAGAGAGAGAGAGAGAGAGAGAGAGAGAAGGAGAAAACGGAGTCGACTGGGATATGAAACGGCAAAGTGAAAGAGAGAGAGAGGAATTAATCGTGCATAGATGAATCGCGTTCTTCTCTCTCTCTCTTTCTCGCGCTCCGCGTGAGATGAAGTTAAAATCGGAATGCGAAGATCACGCAAGGGCAAGCGGGAGGGGGAGGGGGATTCAAAAGTAAGTACGCGCGCTACGAAATTCTCGGATCTACTGATTGCACCTTGCACCGCCCGTTGTGTGCGCGCGCGCGCATCCGCGCCGACCCGAGCCGAGTCGGAGTTAGCCGAATCAAGCCGAGGATGGGATCCACGACGCATGCGTATTTCCTCTCCGCCCCCGCGCATCTCGCTGTTGCCGTGTCTACCGCCCACTACCATATACGGCCTCTGCATACGCGCTAGCGAGCGAGAAAAAGAGAGAGAGAGAGAGAGACAGATTGACAGATATACACGCCATAACATCGTGTTGCAGAGTTGGATAGTTTAGGCCCACGTCTATACATTCCTTCATTCTAGATGTATGTGTGTACATATTGAGGGGGCGCGGGCTCTATCTCCTTTTTCTTCTTTGGATAGGAATCCTTCGCGGATAATCTTACAGGATATCCACGTTCTAATATATGTTTAATATCATATATATATATATATATATATATATATATATATATATATATATCTTTCTCTTTCTCTCTTCGGAAACTTGCCGCGAGACATTCGGGAGGAAAGATTTACTCCCGAATCTTTCCGGCGAGACGTGTATTATTGCCACGGGTCTCCAATTACAATTTTTAATCTTGGCTCAGGATCTCGTATATTGCGACGAACACGCGCTGCACGATGTTGGAAACGATTGCACGTTCGCATCAGCTTTTGTCAAAATCAGATGCGAGCCTTGCGCAATTTTTCCGAGTATGAATAACGATAGATTAGCAAAACGGGAGAACCGGTAAACGCGCCTTCCTCGTGTGTGCTAATTGTAATCATGTCTGTCCCAAAGCAAGCCCGCAGAAAGCCGCTCCTAGAAAACGTCGCGTCGCGCGTATTCATGGAAGTAGTAAAAGAGAAGGAGAAAAAAAAAATTAACCATATAGGAGAGATATCCCGGAGTGCGCAATCAGCCTCTTCCAATGAGATCGGTGCATTTTATATTATTAACTTTGTCACAATCTCGAAGCGACGTGTCTTAGAATGCATAATTAATATTCTCTATCCGCGTTTTCGATACGCGCCGACCGCCGCTATGCTCAAGGTGTGAAGGTAAATGTCTGATGCAGACGCGTGTCGCCGATTCTTACATCAACAAAACATATGAATCGACGAATATTTTAAAGCTCATAATTAATCAAGATTTATCTCTTTTCTTCCTCTTCTGGGAGAATCGGTAAATAAATTTGTGATAAAACTCGCGTTTTATCACAAATTTATTTCATAAGTTCACGAAACATATTTTTTATATAGAATTCATATGAAGCACCAATTATATACGAAATGTTACTGTAACTTTTTTCCAGCTAGAACGCCGATAAAAATATCATTACAAGATAATCGCCGTTGACAATTAATGTTGTCAACGGTGTGCTAGTTTGTCCTTACAAGTCGCTATAAAGAGAGCGCACACGATTGCGAGGCGTTTAAATGCCCGGAAAAGAGAAACAAGATAGCATGCCTCAGTCGCAAAAATACGGATTGAGTCTATCAGAATTGACGCTCATAACATTTTACTTTGAGAATAAGAATTGAATAGTAAACAGGTGCAAGAAGGTGACAAATCTCATTTTATTAATATAGAAAATAATAGAAAATAAGAATTGTATATAGTAAAAAGGAAAGTGACAAGTCAATCTTGATTAATCCAAAAGCTAAATAAAGCAATAAAAAGTCAATTTTGTATAAACATGTTTTCCAATTGATATCTGAAATTCGAAGACACTCGCTGAATCTATGCTAGAACAACAAATAGCTAATGTGTCGAAAGAATCTTTAGTTTTTCCGCTCTTGCCCCTTAGCTATTTTAAAATTATCGTTGTGCCTTTGTTTCACTTTCACATTGAAACAAAAGTCAGATCTCTAAAAATAAAAATCGCATTTGTGCATCCTACTGCGTCTCAAAAATATAAACAGGCATTTTTATAGGCAAAATCCAATTACATAAATCTAGCATTCGAGATATAAAATTGTTGAAATCCAGAATTTCAGACTACAAAGTGTTTTTATATTTTTAGATCCTGTTGCATCGTTTACAAATCATCTTTTGTCGAAAGAAATCGACAATGAGATAGAATAAGCCACGCATACATCGAATTCAAGGTATGATCGTCGATCGATCGATCGCACAGATATGTCGGGCCCCGATTCTTTAGTTCTCCCACGGACTTTGCCTTCTATGCCCTGTCGAGCGCCTACATGCATGCACACGTTGATAAACGCAAAAGTAACGTTGACGTCACACGTCCATACATGGTCTTCATCGTGAAAACCATGTGGGTGTCGCGCGTTATAAATTATTTCGTCTTGAACTTCTTTTCTCTCTATACTCAACATCCTTCTTCCATTTTTATCCCCGATCGCACCTAATCTGGGGGGAAAAGGACTGTCGAAACCTACAATACAATCATTATGATAGATACTATATATAAATGCACCAGAATGAGACCAATGCACAATCACATTCTTCTCTCAGTAAATATGTTGAAATACACATATTTACGATTTCTTATGTAAAATTTCCTTTTATTTTAAATACGATAACAATATTCTTTTTTAGATTATTTATTTTTCTTTAACATATACACAATTTCAGAAATAATTTCTTATCTAACTTTATCTTTTATTATCCTATTTATAAAAACACAAATTAGAATCAGAGTTAGGAAACTTTACTCGTAATATGTATATATGAAAATCCTGTGACATATTATTTCGTGATTCACGTATGTAAACACGCGAAACATATATCATTTAACGTTATAGTAATATATATAAAAATAATATACAATTGTATAAACAATAATTGTAATTGTTTGTAAATTGTACAATTGCAATAATAAACATTGTAATATTACTTGTACTGTAATTAACAGTATAAACACAATATTACAATTGTTAGGAATATAAACCAACTCATAAGTAACAATAAGAAAAAAGATAATGCAAATTATGTTAAGTGCAAACTACACATACATACACACATATATTGTATGTGTGGACAGATTATAAAGTTATCAAATATATAATAATCAAATATATAGAAAAAAAAACATGAAAAATTTTAATTATAGATACAAACATATACATATGTTTATATATTTTGGTGTAGATTCTGCATCTCTATATGTATTGAATTTTTAATGACAGTAATAATTTAGAATATTGATGTCGAATATAATTAATAATAAAAGAACAACAATAAAAGTCTTGACAGTAATAATTATTAAGAGAAAATTTATGATAATTATTACTGTGGCAAGGTAATTATTCAAGAATATGACAATTCCAAATATAAAATATAAACAAGGAATAACAATTATAACTTTTTTCATCGACCGAATTTGACATATAGATATATAGATATATTAGAGATACATTTCCACACCAAAGTGTTACTATCAATTAACTGAAATAAGAAATTTAATCATTTAAAGTATTTATATATGTGGCGATCGTGACGCAAAGAGATGTGTGTTTACTTTCTTCTATGCCAAAGATCTCAAGTTCAAATCCAGCCCGAGCTTAAAAATATCGTAGGATTTCACGGTCGCCACCTCTCGGCAGGCAATGACAAAAACCTGCTGAGAGTATCTTGCCTGCAACGGATGGCGAATGAATTAATTCACTATCTAACGCAGCCGGTCCCAAGCCCGGGTTAAAAAAGAAGGGTTCGGGGACAAGGCCAGCAACCTACCCCCGATAAGAAGCATTTGACGCTCACAGAACCGATAATTGTGCCTCGCGAGGCGAAATGATCGGAAAAAACAGGCTCTAAGCCTATTTCAAGCGGAAGAAGAAGAAGTATTTATATAATAAACTCATATCCGCTTATATCGTTAAAAAAATTAAACTATAATTAAAGATATTAAGCAAATACAGAGCAATTGTGTAATCTTCGGAAAGCAACAGATCCTGATTTTTTTTTTTAAACAAAACACATTGGTGTTCTTTCCATTTTCATACACAATCGTTCCTGCTCTTCAGCTAAATTATCCAAGCGAATATTAACTCTGCAAATAGAAACATTGCCACATAAATTATCGAAATTATAATAGATCTGCATTATTTATACCGTAATTGATCGCTTACCCTTCTATCAAGGCTCTTCCACGATAAGCTCCTAAATGAGCATAGTAAGTTGGTGCAGGATAGCTTACTGCTCTCGTACATCGTGCATACATATGGCAAAGGTAGTATGTTAATTCTTCAATATCATCTTCCGTGTAATTAGATTCATTGCATATGCATCTGTATTTTGTAGGCCTTGCCGTACCCTGCATTTAAGTAATATAAATTTTACTCACCGATTGAAGAAATACATTTCCTAAATTTGATTACTACTGATATATTTTAATGTTTCTTACAATCGATAATTATAATTATATGTTTATTGATAATATAAGTCAATTATTACATCGATTTTATATCAGTATCAGTATAGATTTTATATCTCAATGTTTTTCTTCAATGTTGAAATATATATTTGGTTATATAAAAAAATTTTATTTTCCAGATCTTACCTGAATACTCGCATGTGAAACGAGATAAAAATCGATGTGATTTGGGTGAGTAATTTCAGTATCGACAATCGTGCCTGCTTTCACATTTTTATTTTTGTCGTCCGAATCCGCATCACGCGTTGGGAAAAGACGCACATGATGTCTCTTTTGAACAACCAGGCAAGTAATTTGAATATTACCGGCCTTCTCTCTCGTACACGCACGTTTAATGGCATTTATTTCGAAGTGCATAACTTGAGCAAGTTGTCCTTCACTAACCCCATCTCTATACATTAAAATATTGTGCAATTATAGATATATGACAAATAATTTATAATCTTATAAATTTTCTGCACAACATCAAACAATGTTATTAGACAATACACACCGGTAATAGATAATTTTATTAGGCAGACGTGATGTTTTCTGCCGATAGATCTGTAGTTGCGATATTATTATTTCTTCAAGATCTAAAATCATTTCTTCTTTGGGTTGTTGAAGTCTAAGAGCAATATTATACTGGAAGGCGGAAGTATTACTACTTGCAGCAACCTAAATTAATGATATTTTTTATTAATGTACACATATTATTCATATAAAAGAAAAAAACACTATTTAATAGTTATACTCACGGCTGCTATAGAGGGTATATTAATAGCATCAGGTGATGGATGTGTCACATCGGCACCAACAAGCATACAGTCGTTACTTTTTAAACATTGTGGTCTAAAAAAAAAAAAAGAAAAATTATAGAAAAGTTAAAAATATTTTTTCATAAAACAGTAAAACACAAGTATTACTTACATAGATTGTGCATTGATTACATGATTAACACCGTTTAGTTTTGAATTTATCTTTAGAAGAATATTTTTTACTGCCGAGTAACTGTTTTTCTTCACAGTCTTAACCTTTATGCACTGTGTTAAAATACCTTCTTTTAACTCGGTAATTTGTTTTACTTTGCCTGAAATATATAAATAATTTTAAATTTGCAATCAGGATGAGAAAATATTTAGAAAGTTATACCGTATGTTGTGTTTGTATGATCTGGTATGATAACTATTATCAAGTTTAAGCCTCTTTTTGATTTAAAATAGTCACTGATTTCTGCAGTATTGTGCGATTCTAAAATTTTGAATGGAGTTTGAGGTTCTCCAATAACCATACCAACTTCGGTTGCTACAGAAATAAACAATTCAATATGAATTAATAAATACATTGCATTTTCTTATGAAAATGTCCATATAGTAATGCACAATTTCAATATTTTAACTTTTTTTTCATATACTTACCACATTGCCTCAATGACTTTACAAACTCATTTGTAAAATTGCTCATTATAATGTTACTCAAATCAAGAATAGTCCATGTGTCTTTTTCTAAATTACTAGCTCTCAGGAATGTTTGCATTTGCCATATTCCTTTGTTCACTCTTGCTATTCTTTCATTATATTGTAATACTGGTGCAGGTAAAATCCTAGCATTCACTTGTTTCATTTCTGGATTCACAGCCAGATGAAACTCTTGTTTCATAGTGAGGCTATTATTTACTTCAATCATTGCAAACTACAAATGTATTATGTTATAAATTATGACTTAATATTTTTAATACAACAATATGAAATCTGCTCTTACCGCACTTTCTATTCTTTGTTTACGAATAGGTGCAGGCGTCGCTGCGTATTTAATCATTTTGGTAGTTTGTTCTTCATCCAATTTTTTGTTAATAGACTGACCAGACACAATGGTACATAACTGTAAATATTTGAGGTAATATTTCAATCAGTCATACTCAATCATTTGTAACAAATATAAAATGGCTTACGTACTTCGGCGGGCAAATAAATTTTTTCTGCCCTATTTGTTGCGCCCACCCAAAGACAAGGCAAATCAGGATAACGCAATTTGTATTTTTTTGCTTGCGCAAAATATGTTACTATTGTTATCCTTGATCCTTCATAGGGGAATTGATGTTGAATAGCATTTGGACCTAATCCATTTAATCGATACGTTCGTTTTGTATTTGATTGACCAGGTATTTGATAAGTTACTTTTAAACCCTTCAAAAATTTCTCTATTTTATCCCGATTCCGTCTATCATTCACGTCTGCTGCAGTTAGAGAGCCTCTTGATCTCGTAAGCTCAACCATTAAATCGATAACGCTCTGAGATGTAGGAAATCCTTTATGAACAACTAAAAAATATCGAAATACAATAAATATTACACATAGATAAAATTATATTTTTTAGAAATATTTATAATTTATAAAAATAATTTACAGCCCGAAAGTTTTTGTAAAGTCTATGTATCATTTAAATGTATTAATTAATATAATATTTTACCATCTATATTTATATATGGTTTCCAGCCAAGTATAGCCGATGAAAATCCACCGCGTGATAGACTTAAACCACCACCTAATGGTTCTGAATTATCTATTTTCCAGAATAATGATCTTCCAACCTATAATAATACATAATATATTTTATATCATTAATCATATATACGCGATTTAATAAACAATAAAGAACAAGTATGTATAATGTATTTATACACATCTGTTCTATTTATTAAATCGCGTTTTGAAAAGTATAAATTTGTAAAAGAAAAATTACATTCTTATATTCAAACAATATTATAGTATTATATAATACATATACATATATTTTTTTTTGTGATATAGATGTGCAGTTAGTTTATCACGTATTACTCGTTATAATTATATAAAAATAGTATATATATATATATATATATATATATATATATATAAATTAGTTAGTCACATATTACTCGTTATAATTATATAAAAAATAGTATGTATATATATTAATTACAATCATTATTAATTACTTACACTCAAAAATCGTGATTCAGGTGCATGACGCATGATGATATCCAAAACTTGTATACTAGTTTGATCTCTGTCAGCTTCATCCAGACCAGGGCGTAAATTTTTTATCCAGCTAAGATCAATGTTAGCCACTTTCTTTAAAGTAATTTTAAATGTTCTTTGTTTCTCACGTTCAGGATCATAAACTTCAATATTAGTTTCCATCTAGATAAAATAATAAAAAAGATTACTACGATTAAGAAACAAATGAAAAATTTATTTTGTGCTTATAGAATTCCAGAATTAAATATTGATCAATTTAATTCATATACCTTATTTTTCACAGATAATTATATTATAAAAATATGCATGTATGTTGTGTATTACTTACAAAATTCTCAAAAGGTAGATCATTTGCACTGTATGCATTTTTCTTGCCATCAAATGCCGGATATCTGTTTTTAAAATTATTAGCTCTACATTGTTCAAAAACTTTTCTATATAAAGTTTTTGAAGCAATAGGCGTAATATCTACATCATAATGTACGGCATTTGTCACAAAATTTTTATTAAATATAATTTCAAACATATTCGTATAAACACGAATTGGTATTCCTTTTGTTCCAGCTTTCATAGGATCCTTCCTTCTCGGTATAGCAAGTTGATATTGTTTCATTGCACTAGACGTCATTTTTGCTTTTTGAGAGGTTTTTGCCTGCTTTAATGGATCTCTCAGAGATATTTGAGATAACTGAAAAAAAAAAAAAAAATCACTTCATGAATTGACATGAATGAGATATTAAATGAAAATCTATTTAACAGATATTCTTCATAATTATGTAAATAATTAATCCATAATTGTTGTACCTCGAATTGTGTACTTGTTGTTAGTTGCTGTTGTTGCTGTGTATCAGCTTTGCCAGTTGCTAGTTTAGAATCACCACCACCACCACCTATATTAATTGCAAAAGAATAAAAGTACAATTTTATATGTATATACAGGGTATTGTATAAATGGTGAGTAACATTTCACTAATGGATTTCTAATACTTAGAGAAGAAAAAAAAGTTACATTAGCATAAGCTCAAAAATGATTAGTTTCTGAGTTATTAAAGTTTTTGTGACACAATTCTCGTCACATCGTCTTAAGCGGCAGATATGCGTGCATTCGCAATTCGTTTATAATTCGTGAATAATGTAGATGGAGGATTCGTCAAATTCAACTACATATTTCTTTATACCGTTCACGAATTACGAATCACAAATTGCGAATATGTACATAGTCTAGTGCTAGCTCTTTAGAGGAAATGTTCAATATATCTCAATACAAGTCTTAGCTCATTATCTCATTGAACTCCACGCTTCTAAATTTCTGGCGTGACGCGTATCATCTAATGAATTGGATGATACTAAAAGTATGAAAAAGTATGTTTCAGCATTCTTCAACATTCGTTCAGCGACTCACGTACAACAGAATATTCGTGTATATATAAAAAAATGTGGAACTCTAAACAAGACAAATACATCGCGAGAATAGGCCAACATAGGCCTAAACATAGGCCAACGATTGCTTGAAAAACATCATCGATGTCTTTAAATGGGTCTAAGACGGTAAATTTTGGTTTCTCAAAAACTTTAATAATTCAGAAACTAATCATCATTTCCGGACCTATGTTGATATAATTTTTTTTCTTCTCTAAGCATTAGAAATTCATTACTAAAGTTTTGCCCACCTTTTATGAAACTCTCCCTCCTGTACATGCACAAGTATATATGTACACAGAATTGAGATAATTGTCGCTAAAGATTTCTCCCAAACATCCATAAGTTTTAGCCAATAATATAGACTTATGTGACACATATATAAAAAAATTCATAAATTTATGTAAAATATTTTAACGGTACATTTTTAAAATTAGATATATTGAAAAAATATTTTACATGGAACTTGGTGTGGTAGTGATTGAACCCATGCTCCTTGCTGGGATGGACCTGGCTGTTGTGGTAGTGGGCCTTGTAGTACTTGCTGTTGTGATTGAGGTTGAGTCCATGCTCCTTGCGGCTGTGGAGCTTGTGCTGTTGGTTGATGTGATTGCCCCCATGCTCCTTGTTGTTGCGGTGGACCTTGTGTTTTTGGTTGTTGTGATGATGGTGGGCCTCGTGATATTTGCTGCTGCGGGCGAGGTTGAGCCCATGCTCCTTGCGGTTGTGGAGCTTGTGCTGCTGGTTGTTGAGGTCGGCCCCATGCTCCTTGTTGTTGCAGTGGTCCTTGTGCTCCTGATTGTTGTAATGGTGGTGGTGCTTGCTGCTGTGATCGAGGTTGGCCCCATGCTCCTTGCGGTTGTGGAGCTTGTGCTGCTGGTTGTTGCGGTCGGCCCCATGCTCCTTGTTGTTGCAGTGGTCCTTGTGCTCCTGATTGTTGTAATGGTGGTGGTGCTTGCTGCTGTGATCGAGGTTGGCCCCATGCTCCTTGCGGTTGTGGAGTTTGTGCTGCTGGTTGTTGTGATCGGCCCCATGCTCCTTGTTGTTGCAGGGGACTTTGTGCTCCTGGTTGTTGTGATGATGGTGGGCCTCGCGATACTTGCTGCTGCGGGCGAGGTTGAGCCCATGCTCCTTGCGATTGTGGAGCTTGTGTTGCTGGTTGTTGCGGTCGGCCCCATGCTCCTTGTTGCAGTGGTCCTTGTGCTCCTGATTGTTGTAATGGTGGTGGTGCTTGCTGCTGTGATCGAGGTTGGCCCCATGCTCCTTGTAGCTGAGGTTCAGGTTGTTGAGGTGGACCTGATGGTATTTGCTGCTTCTGTGGTAAACCCTGAGCTATTTGTTTTTCTTGTTCTTTCTGCTGTGTTTGTTCCTTTCGTAATTGCTCACTAGAACTAGCTTTTGAAGTTGATGCAGTTTCTTCCTCAGTGCTTTGCTTCTTCTTTTTTCCTATAATACATATTATATATCTCTTGTACATTTTAAACATCATCAGAAAACAATTAGATTCAATTTTTCTGTTTAAAATAAACGTTCTTTCAATTTTCTCTTATAAGCACAAGAATGTATAGAAAGAAATTGTCAATATATGTTTTAAAGATAAGTTAATATAGAGCTTATTTTATGTTGCTGAAACTTCCTAAACTTCTTGCATTTAAAACAAGATATATATATTAGCGTTGGAGAGAAAGAGAGAAAAAAAAGCAGATTCTAAGTACAGAATTTTAAGTAAAAAATGCATAGAAATATAAATAGACCATTCATATATTGATTTTTGTTTATTGTCATAATATTGAGATATTATAACATTAAAACATGAAAATCAAATTATATAAACTTTGTTGAATAGAAATATGTTATTTATTTTATATAATTATTTCTATAAGCTAAAGTTCCCCTTTTAGTCCCAACAAATAATTTTAAGGTAACAAAAGAATGAATCATTATTACGTGATTAATTAATTATTGAATGATATAACTTGCGTAAAAATAAATTTGCGAAATGATCCCTTCAATGGTCGTAAGGATGACTAATATATACCTTTTCGACCCATCTTGTTTTAGTTCGTGTCAAACGAGCTTCTCAAAGATCAGATCTTTCTCAAATTACTTGCTGATTAGAATAATCTAACAATGACTTCCATATGCGTTGCAATTACGAAGATTACGATCGTTGACAAATGACGTAGATCGTCTCGCGTAAAAGTTGGATCTTGAATGTCGAAGCTCCTCGATTACAGATTCTTTTATCAACAGGATACGTACAAGAATTGTAGCACAAATAAAATTCCCCTGATTTTATGAAATCACTTTACAAAATCCCTCTCTCTTGAGAGTCTCACGGCCGTGTTTCGCACTGTCACGGCGAGAAGCAAATGGTGGTATCCCGATGTTTATATTTACAATCGTTCTGAAATATCATTGACGTGAAACGTCAGTTGACGTCTTTATCCTACCGTTGCTGCGCATGCGCGTAAAGTAGTCACAGTACTTGCTGAGTTGCGTTCCAAAATTCCCCTCCAGCTTCCGATTGACTAATCGGGATAAAGGAAACAAAAAATTTCTTGATTTCTACTGGTCAATGAAAAGTTTGTTCCGAGAAGTAAATTTTGGAACGCGCATACTCGGGTGCACGAATGAAATCGGCCATATTGTTCAGAGGTGCCAGCGACAATCTCCATGAGAACTGCGCGTTCGCTTTCGATTGCGAGAGTGTGTGTGCACATAACCAATCTTGTCGATCTCGAGATCGACGGTAATGTTTATAAATATTCGAATTTGACATATGTTAGGCGAGATCGGTGGACAAGCTCGTCGAATTTTTACGCGAATTTATTCTATCTTCCGCGATGCGTCTTGAAGCTATGCCGTTAATGTGATAGACCGTCGAAGGTCGAGGAAAATCGGACGTTGAGAAAATGACAACTGGCCAGAGCGGGCACGATCATTCTCTCGCTATCAGGCAGGAAATACAACGTTTCGAGAGCGTTCATCCGTCGATATATGCCATTTATGATCTAATAGAGCTCGTGCCCGATGCGCACATCGCGAAGCAAATTCGCGAGCATGTCGTGGCGATAGAAGGTATGTATGTACATTCTCGATGATTTTATATTCCACTCCTCAGTGGTGTAAATATTCATTCTATACAACGATAATTGGCATATATTATAAAAAATAGTATAGTAATATTATATTAATAATATTAGTAATATTATATTAATATTGTTACTTTATATACTATTACTCCATAATGTAAATTTGTGCTTCAGATTCCTTCGTCAATAGTCATGAATGGACCCTGGCGAGGGATGTTCCAGAATTGCATTTGGGAATCATTGGTTCCTCAGACTCGGGAAAATCGGCTCTTGTTCACAGGTACCTTACTGGCTCCTTTATGCATGAAGAATCGCCAGAAGGTGGTCGTTTTAAAAAGGAAATTTTTATTAATGATCAGAGTTATCTACTTTTAATCAGAGATGAAGGTGGTGTGCCAGAGGCTCAAGTATGCAACAAAATCACATTTTATTTTACATATTAAAATAATACAATAATTGAGCTGATTGTTAATATAACTAATAAATCTTATTGGTTTCAGTTTTCGTCTTGGATAGATGCTTTATTACTCGTATTCAGTTTAGAAAATGAAGAGAGCTTTTCTATAGTTTGCAGTTTTTATAATAGAATGTGTTCTTTTCGGAATATGTCAGAAGTACCAAAAATACTTGTAGGTGTACAAGGTGCGTACATTGTACGCATACAAAGTGTACATTTTCTTACAGAATTTTTTTTATTTATTACAAATATCATTTTGCTGAATTCTTAATTTTCTAGATTCGATTAATGACAGTAATCCTCGTGTTATAAAAGATGTTAGACCGCGAAAACTGGCTTGTGATCTAAGATGCCCTTATTATGAAACATGCGCTATTTATGGCTTAAATGTTGAAAGAGTATTTCAAGATGGTAAGAATATATATTATTTACAAAAAAATAATCATATATATATATATATATATATATATATATATATATATATATATATATGTAGTGTAGTGTGCGCGCATATGCGTGATGTGTGTGTGTGTGTGTGTATATACATATATATTTTATCAATTATAAAACATTACATATTTTGGCAACACTGCTTAATAACAAAAATTTTTAGTGTGTCAAAAAATCATACGTAATATATCGATGAAACATTTTCCATGTGATGTATGCCAACACAGTACAGAGAATGATATTAAGTTTCCAGTCCCTGTTACTTCTAAAAATGTGCAACTTCAAAACAAAGAGATGGAGACCTCAAATTCATTGAAAGTAAATGCGAATAATTTTATCTGCAGCTAATTTTATCGCAGCTATAAGCAAATAATTGAAAATTAAGATTATTAAAACATTTCATTCTTTAATAGATTACGGAAAAAGACGAAGATTGTCGATCGATTCATAATAATTCCGTGCCCAACGATTCGGGATTGCTAAATGATAATTTTCATGATGTACAAAATCAACATGGGGAATTACGAACGTCGATTTTAACACCAACTACTATTAGGTTTAAACAATACAATCTTTCTTTTTTTTTTTACTTCCCCAAATATTGTATTGATCTAACAACTAATACATATTTTTTTATTTTCCAGGAAATTTAGAAGAAAATCGAATATATTTACACCATCTAAAAAGGAGAAATACATGGGCGAAATGGGTGTTGGTAGAGAAATACCAGTTAAACAAGGTTACTTGTTTAAACGAAGTAGCAAATCTTTGAAGGAATGGAAGAAGAAGTATGTTACATTGTTAGAGGATGGTCGTTTGACGTATCATTCAAGCTTACATGTAATTATTCATTATTACATAAAATTTATTACTATTTTACACTTATTTATATGATCTGATTTACAAGAAGACATTTTCAGGATTATATGAACGATAGTAATGGCAAAGAAATACTTTTGCAATATGTTACTGTGAAGGTGCCTGGTAAAACACCAAAAGGTTCCAAGTCCTACAATGCTCAAGGTATTATACCTTTTCATACTTTTTACAAGTATATTTAAAATTTTTTATATAATTTTATCTATTGTAAAATATGGCTTTTTTCAGAAGACAGTTTCGAATTTTCTATTATCTCCTTGGAAAACAAAACTTGGCACTTTGAGGCAAACAATGCTGAAGATAGAGACAACTGGATTGCTGCAATAGAGCAACAAATCCTATCGAGCTTACAAAATAGCGACGGCGATAAGAAGAATGAAACCGACGCTTTTAAGATGCATTGTATAAAGAACAAAGTTTCAGGAAATGATGCATGCGTCGACTGCGGTGCACCGAGTAAGTGAAGATTTTTTTCTTACTAATTATCGTAGAATCAATTATATCGCGCGAATTACATGTCTTTATTTATTTTAGATCCCGATTGGGCCAGTCTTAATTTGGGTGTGCTGATGTGCATCGAGTGTTCTGGTATTCACAGAAATTTAGGTTCGCACATATCTAAAGTTCGATCATTAGATTTAGATGATTGGTCGTAAGTATAATGCAAAACTTTGTACACGTGCTACATAACACGCGTTTAATTAAGTTGTTTCTTGTATTAATAATATCCTTTATTTAAAAATACATCTTTAACAATGATTTTAGCGCAGGTCACCTAAGCGTCATGCTAGCCCTCGGCAACGATATAGCTAACAGTATCTGGGAATATTGTTTAAATGGGAAGCAAAAGCCAGCCTCAGATTCATCTAGGGAAGAGAAAGAACAATGGATAAGATGGAAATACGAAGACAAACTCTTTCTACCACCGATTAATCCGAACATTTCTTTAGGGAAATTGCTCATCGATTCTGTTTGTCGGTAAGATACTTATTTAATGATACATATTTAATGAAATTTATGGAATTTGAAATCAGTTAATTGTGTATATTCTTGCAATCTGTCATCTTTGAATATACAGAGGAGATATGCGAGCATTCACATTATGCTTGGCCCGGTGTAGTTACGAGGATATAAATATTTCGGTTAGCACGGAAGATCTGAGAACACCGTTACATTTGGCATGCGCAACCGGAAATTTAGCAATGGCGCAACTTTTAATATGGGTATGTTTTTTCTAGCTTTAGTTGAAACGGAGATGTGGAATTTATGCTCTAGTTAGGTCATTGCAAATTTTGCAGCATAAAGCGAATCCACAGAATCTAGATCATGAAGGACGAACATGCATGTCGTATGTGCGAGCTTTGGAAAGAACGCTTGACAATTCGTCTGACTCTATGGAAATGCAGAAGCTCCTCGAGGTATTAGAACAAGCAAGTGTCTCTGGTATGGACGATGCAGATGCATCTCAGTATTAAAGCCCGAAAAAAAAAAAAATATGCCTTAATCACCCTGCCTGCATTTTTCATAATGACACGTTATGATACGTTGTTAATACTTGTGTACTTACTTATATATAAAGCCATGCTTTATTTAGTGGCTAACAAGAAAAGATTTTATCGTTTTAAAGTGACATTGGTTTGAGAAAGCCATCAAAGTATATTGAACAAGATTGGAATATAATAATGATCAACATATAATGTTATTTATGCATTCTGTAAAAAGTTTATATTGTACGTATAACGAATTCATTTTTAATATCGAAATTTATCTCTTATTGGACGAAAATTTTAAATATCATATATACTTTTGTATATTAAAAATAATCCTTAAAAAAAAAGAAAGAAAAAACACTTTGCAATATGATATTGAAATAAGATTTGTGTCAATCTTGGAGAATGACTAATTGCATGCTCGAGTGTATATTGTCAATGACTGAGAGTACAAACACTCATAAATGTAGTTATATTTATATACCTAATACATGTAATTGTATTTGACAAGTGCTTTTATATAAGTTTTATTTTATTAATTATTAATTAAATGTTTTAATTATTTTCAACATTATGTTCAATTTATTCAAAATTGTATCAGCTCTGAAATTTTATTTTGTTTCTCCAACATTAATGCAGAAGCATTGCGTTTCATAGTTTTTTATATTTCGTCGATGATGATGTTGCGCTTATACCATAAACCAGACTTTCTTCCTGTGTATTTGCATTATCTGAAAAGAAAGAAAGACAAACAGAATAGATAAGTAAACTACAATAAGAATTCAATCATATATAGCACAACACAAATTTTCGAAGATTTTAATTGATACTTTAATTGAAACTATTTGCTTTACCAATAGGATACATATCCATTGGAAAAATAGGCATTTTACTATAATAAGTAGTAGTTGTTAGTTTCAATGCGGCAGACTGAGATGAAATAGAGGTTCTGCATACAGAAGGATCCCTGAAATAAAATTAATATATATACGTGAGTTTTATATACCATTTCCTACAATTATATATTATTTCATCTGCACAAAGAAAAAAAAATGCTTTTGAACATTTTTATATGAATGACACTATAAGATTGAATCTACATACATCTTGTTTAACTCATTAACTAATTTGTTGGGTAGAGGCATCATTAAAGTAAAAATTCGGCTACACAGTTCAGTGTAATCTTGCAAAGGAGACTGTGCAGAAACAAATTCTTTGTAAGCATAAGCAAATAGATCTTGCAAATTTTCAATTGAACATTCTAGATGCCCTTCAATAAGTAACATGCATTCCAAACAAAGATGAATTTGTGCCAACGTAACCAATTTTTTTCTACAATAAAATTACATTAATGTTAATTAAAAATATAATCTTTTTAATTTATAGATAAATATTCCTGTGTATATATGTGTGCGCATTACCTATAATTTTCCGTATTGAACATTCCAGAAGATATATCTATTAATTTCTGTCGTACATCGTGTAAATCAACAAATCGCGCTCCTCTCAAGATATATAAATAGTCTCGTCTAAGCTTTTCAAATCCCATATCTACAATAAGTTCTAATGGTACGCTTCCTGCTAGTAAATGGGATATTGTATCTTGATGATGCAGATTAGAAGTACATTTTATAAGTCTTGTTGAATTTGTGTCATTGATCTGACAAAGATGCAAAAAGGACTTGTGTAAAAATTTATTTTTTTTATTGTATCATTGAGATGATACATGAGAATATACATTGAGATATATGACATAATATATGAATATTTTGATGATGTAATTGCAGATAGGAATATATTTTTGATTACCTGTGGTATAAATTCCTGTTCAAAAATTTTCTCCAGAATTATTTCAATACAGTTTATCATTTGTGAATATTGTGAAGTCTCTTTTTGTATATGTTGAAATGAAAAAAAGACAAAATTAATAAGTATATATATATATATATATATATATATATATATATATATATATATATATATATATATAATCAATTTTTGCTCGCAAAGAAAAAGCTTACTCATAAGTATTTCCCACAAATGATCAGTAAAATCTACATTGTCTCTCAAAAATACATTTTGCACTCGTTCTAATAGTTTTGCATCAATATCAATATTTTTCTTATTTATATGATCAATTCCCTTGACATTGCTTTTATTAGATCTTTTGAAATTAAAGTCTCCATTTAACAAAAGATTTAATTCTTCCATTATAACATTATATTCCTACAATATTAAAGTGCATAATACAATAAATGAAGTGAAAGAAAATTATATAAAATTAGAACATATTTATAGAAAATACAGAAATCTGTCTACCTTTGAATATGGTGTCGAAAATTTTATTGGTTTTTGCATCTGGATATTTTTTTTGTACTCATCTATTATTGATAAATATTGGACTAATAAGAGTAATTGGCATCGTAGTTCTTTTAGAAAACTATTCTTCCATCCAGCATTTATTTGAGTGATCTACAAAAATAATTGTATAAAAATAGAAACATGTTTTTATTTTTATGTAATCTATTTGTATATAATTATACATACCAAATTATTTTTTGATCTCTCGGATCTAGGATTTATTACCAATTTATTTGAATGTATTACAATGTTAATACTTCCTTCAAAATCACTTGTAGCAGTCTTATTCCAATCAATCATTTCTTGTTTTATCCCAAACAAGTCAAAGGTATTAAGCATAGATATCTTTATCTAAGAATATTAGAAATTGAGAGATATTGAAATGTCTAATTGATTATTAAATTTTTATATTACATACATCATGTTCTTGTACAAATGATTGCTTAAGATGTTCTTGTACAATTTTTTGGCGTCCATTTCTTATTGTAGTCAGAGTCGTCACACCAGTAGAAACAGCTTCTAATGTAGTAAACCAATCTTCATCAATAATGGCACCAATAAGTTTGCTTTGTTTAGGATCTTTTCCATCACAAAGAGCTAATATTGGCAAAGTATTATTATCAAGGAATTCCAGACATACATTCAATGCATTACTAGAAAAAAAAAGTTGTGTCAATTTATCATATCAAAAATATTTTAAATATTTATATATGTATCTTATATATTAATTATATATATATATATATATATATATATATATATATATATAAATTCTTATTGACTATGTACATATACTGTATATACACACCATGCATCATTTCTACTCAGTGGTAAATATGACTCCTCTTGTTTTCGCCAAATTTGTCTTGCTACAACAATAGTGTCCTCAAATTCATAATTATCAAACGAATATTTCAGAGGTGAGCCACTGAGAGATGAGTCATGTTCTAAAAAAATTTTAATCTTTATGTATTTTCAACTGTGTACAATTAATTTTTAAATTTTAATATCCTTATTACTGGTCGAATATTTGTCGCAACTTCTTTCTTCATTGTCATAGTCTGAAAATTTCGTTTCAGGAGCCTGAGTGACAGAAAGAAGCACAAGATTATATTTTATACAAAATTGTAAGAAAAAAAGTAAAATTTTATTCTTGCACTCACATTTCTGTGAAGAATGATGTAAGGATTATCCTTAAGATCTACAAACAATTCGTCTACATACGATAATTTAATTATACTAGCCCGAATATGCGGCTGTAAAATATCAGTCAAACGTTCCATTTTATTTCGCACATTCAGGTTTTAATTTGAATTATATAAATATAGAATCAAAGATGGCACCGTTACAAAGTCATCGACAAAGTGATCTCAAAGATGATCAACTATAGGTTTTTTTCACGATTGCATATAGAGTGAAAGGTTATATATCAAATCATGCCATAACATACATTTCTTTTATATATTTATATATTTGCCATTACAGTACATATATCATTATTTTGATCAAATTATAAAATATATTTTATTTACAGGAGATATAATCTTATAACATAAAATCTTATACAAATGATTCTTTTAAGAAATACTTTGCAGAATATTTTTTTAAATCCCCTTACAGCATGACTCATGTTTCTGGATGCGGTTTGGCATGAAAGTTCTCTTACATTTTTTACAACGGATGAGTTGCGCAATATGTTCTTGCCAATCAACTTTTTCTTCGTTTATATCTGAAACTGATTATATAGAAAATATAATTGTTAATCTTTGTCTAATGTATCTAAAGAATAAATTTTTAAACATGCAAACAAGTATAAATAAACAATAAGAATTTATTTTATTAATTTCTTTAACGTGACTGGGCTTTTCTCAATAGAATCTTAATTAATTATCTTTAATTATCAACATATTAAAAATTTAAACAAAATATAGTAACATATATAGAACATATATAGTACATATATGAAAGTAACATGACCAGGAAAGAAAATTCACAAATGAAAAAATAATAATGACATTGATTAATAAAACATACCGTGAGTAGATGTTTCTCCTGATGTCTCCTGAGTCTCAGTTATGTCATCTTTTTCAAATTTTTTATTAGTTAAAATTGTTTGTATCGATTCATGTTTTAGCTCTGGAAACATTTCCTGTAAAAAGATGGATAAAATTACATTACCATTTATTGAATATAAAAATAGAAACATATAAAGATATATATATGTTCCCATATTTTTACATTTTTGCGCAATGGAAAATATAATTGTATTAAAGGCAAAAAAATATCATGCAAAAAAATTTTTTATTCAATAAGATTTATGGAACCAACAATAAAAAAGAAAATTTAATTCAAATTTCTTACCATTAAAAATTCATTGTTTGAATAAAAGTCATTTTCATTTATTTCTATAGCTTCATGTATATCATTTTTAGTATCATTTTCATCATCTCCTGATTTCTATAATAAATAAAATTAATTTTAATATAGAATATTTTAAAAAACTTTATAGATCTATAATAAAATAATCCCCATAATATTACCTCGTTTTGGCATGTATTGTGTTTGCAATTACACAAAAAATTGCAATTTTTTCTTCTCTTTACACATCCACATGTACGTGAAGCACATCTACCTTTACATTTACAATTAAATTTCATATCCCTTTTAGTATTACTTCGGATATAAAGTTGTTTAAACTCTGTAGAAATTTCGTCACATTGTTTATTTCGCATTGCCTGCTCAGTTTGCGAGCGAAAGTATTTTAAACATTCTTGCCATATAGTTTTACAATACATTTCAAAATCTGTTTGCGTTCCAATACTTCTTGTGCTAAAAAATTAAATCTTTATTATTCCATTCTATTTCTATTAATTTTTTCTTTTATTTACCTAGATAAATTTTCACATTTTCTTATTCTCTCCATTTTTCTTCTCAATATTCAATCACGAGCGTGTATTCACTCAACGGATTTTAACGAATCCGACGGTTATCCTTTAAATATATATGCCTGTCTCTGGAGATATTCTTTTTTTGACAAGAAAGAAACGTCTCGCATACGATTGGCTATCGAATAGAGATACTTTCTGGACTTCAGAAATTTCTTATTAGGTTACCAATAGCATGAGAGCTTTGTACTGATTGGTCGCTATTGCAAGTACTTTTTTGAAACTTTAAAAAAGATTTTTTATTTTATAGCCAATGGGCAGCTAATGCTCCGTCTATTCGATATATTCAGAAAACACACACAAGAAGGATCACTGTAACAGATGATACAAAAAAGAATTTATCTATTGTTCAAAACCTCGTGACGCAGGTTATGTTAGATATGTTTGTAAACGATGTAAATTTGGTGGTATCTTAAAATTTCAATAGAAGAGTTAGAAATTGTTAATTACTTTACGATTCGCCAATATAATGTAAGCAAAATACTAAGACTAATACTTTAACACTAAGAGACTAATTTTCAAATATTGAGAAGATAAATGTTACAGGAATTTATAAAAATGCTCGTTAAGTTTGAAAAGATAATAAGCTGTTCCTCAGAACATCCATCGTACCCTGCTGCTAATCTTCTTCAATGTAATTCAGAAAATTGGAAGGCCACATGGCGATGTGCCAAGCCGGGAGAAATGCTGGCCCAAGTCATATTTCAGTTAGTTGAGCCTTCTTACATTACGGGAGTTGATATTGGCAATTTTCAGAGTTGTGTAGTAATTGTCACTGGATCTACATCATCTGAACCAGACAATTGGATAGTTATAGTGAATCACAAATTTATGACAAATGATGAAGCAGCCAATAATAAATTCAAGGATCAAGTACAATTATTTACGAAAAGAGAATTAAATCCAGATATTTTGAAAATTAAATTTGATCGAATCAAAGTCACTTGCATGCAATCGGCAAATTTAAAAGTCTTGTTTGGATTGTCATATATTATTTTAAGATCAGATCCTACAGTTGATTTAGGCTTAGATATATTTGGCAAGTTTAAATTGAAACAGCCACATATCATGAAGACACCTTTGGAGATCATGAAAGAGAGAATTCTTAATAAAACGGAAAATAAAAAGATAGATTATAAGGATGAGTTACGCGAACAAATAAAAAGGAACTCAATAGAAAATTTTGCTAAATGTCAAGAGGAGCCTAAACCTATAAAGAGACCATTATTAGAAAAATTAGAAGCTGGGAAAGCTGATGAAGTTTTTGGAAAAAATGATAAGACTCAGCTGCATTCAAAAAATAAGGATAAAACGTGTACTAAAAACAGCAGAAATGCAGAAAATGTATCAAATGGAAAAACAGTTGTCACAACTCCTTTTGGAGACACTGTGCCTTTGACATTCGTTCATAAAGGTAACAAGAATGATACAAAAAATATTACTCAGGATTCTTGTAAAAAAAGGTCTTTAAGCAAATTGGAGGATTCATTAAACACACAATATGATAAAAAGAAAAAACAAGTGTTCTAATTGTTGTAAAGATTCGCAAGATCAGTTGTGCAATACTTGTCAACGATTACCAGCACCCTCTACTGAAAGTATTGCTTTAAAAGCAAATGTTTCTGTAAAATGCAAAAAACAATTTAAAGAATTGTTCAGTGATGCCACATTCTCTCTCAGTGGATATGTTAATCCGCAGAGAGATGAAATTAGAAGGAAAGCTCTTAGCATGGGTGCCAAATACATACCTGATCCAAATACAACTAATAAAAAATGTACTTATTTGATCTGCGCTTTTAAAAATACACCAAAATATCAGCAATTTAAAAATCATACAAAAATTGTCTCTCATGTTTTTATTGAAGAATGTTTTGATAAAAAGATAAGGTGTGGTATCATCATATTTGTTTATATCACAACATTTATAGAAGTATTATAAAAAAATATTAAAGTGTTTTGTGCTTTATAGATTTCCTTGGCGGCTATATGCTTTAGATCAAAAAGACAAATCACAACCTGAAAGTGAAGAAGAAATCGATGGTAATCAACCAGAATCTGTATATGATATGGATACTGATGCTGAATCTGATTATTAATATTTAAATTTAATTTAACATTTAGCAATCCTCGACTTCTTTCTGACATGATTATATCTTGATAATTATTAATAAATATATTTTTTTTATATATATACTTGTTTTTATGTAGCTGTATTTTTCATTTTCTTTCTTTCTATAGATATGCATAAGGCATATCTACAGAAATATAATTTATTAATGTGAAAAATTCATCACATATTGCATCTGATTGCATTCGATATCCAATATATGTATATACATAATATATGTATATATGTAATAAAATGCCAGTGTACATTAAGTGTAATAATAAAAATGACTGTATGCGTGCGTGTGTATAAGAAATGTAATTTAACAGCAAAAGCGATTGCTTCCGATACTCGATATATATATATATATATATATATATATATATATATATATATATATATATAATGTAATAAAATGTTAGTATATATTTTGTATAATAATAAAAATGACTGTGCGTGCGTGCGTATGTACAAAAGTAGTGTAAGCGAAAGCGATTGCGTCTAATATCCGATATTACGTAATAAAATGTCTATGTATATTATTACGTAATAAAATGTCTATGTATAATAATAAAAACGACTGCGTGCAAAATGTAATTAATGGCGAAAGCGATCAATCTATTTTTACCTGCGAATGCGTATAAAGTCATATTATATTGCGGAATCGAATAGATTAATGTACTTTCTATCTTAGAAAATACATTAAATAATTTCTTTTTCTTTTATTATTTGATAAAACACCGATGATAAAAAGCGCAAAATGTAAAAGAATTATGTATATTTATAAGAGAATCGATAATACTCTGTAAAATATATTTTGTAATTTTGAAAAGTATTGAATAAACTGCATTATTAATAATACAAAACGCATATGTCTTCTAATTGAACATACCCATCAATTTCCACACATCCATTTCCCACATATCTTCTTTTTTTTAATTAAATCAGTAAAAAGATAGCATTAGAAATAGAAAAACCTTAAAAAATTGAAGTTTGAAATTTGCAAAAGTATCAGAACATCAGCAAGGAGATAACATAAATAAACTTTAAAAAAGCGCGAAAAATTGAAATTTCGAACTCCGCAAAAGTATCAGGAGAACATGATCAGCAAAGAGGTGGCGTATCAGGAGAACATAATCAGCAAAGAGGTGGCACAAATTAAAATTTTAAAAAGCGCGAAAATTTGAAGCTTTGTAATCCGCAAAAGTATCAGGAGAACATGATCACCAAAGAGGTGGCGTATCAGGAGAACATAATCAGTAAAGAGGTGGCACAAACTAAAATTTTAAAAAGCGCGAAAATTTGAAGCTTTGAAATCCGCAAAAGTATCAGGAGAACATGATCACTAAAGAGGTGGCGTATCAGGAGAACATAATCAGCAAAGAGGTGGCACAAACTAAAATTTTAAAAAGCGCGAAAATTTGAAGCTTCGAAATCCGCAAAAGTATCAGGAGAACATGATCACCAAAGAGGTGGCGTATCAGGAGAACATAATCAGTAAAGAGGTGGCACAAACTAAAATTTTAAAAAGCGCGAAAATTTGAAGCTTTGAAATCCGCAAAAGTATCAGGAGAACATGATCAGCAAAGAGGTGGCGTATCAGGAGAACATAATCAGCAAAGAGGTGGCACAAACTAAAATTTTAAAAAGCGCGAAAATTTGAAGCTTTGAAATCCGCAAAAGTATTAGGAGAACATGATCACCAAAGAGGTGGCGTATCAGAAGAACATAATCAGCAAGGAGGTGGCACAAACTAAAATTTTAAAAAGCGCAAAAATTTGAAGCTTCGAAATTCGCGAAAGTATCAAAATTTTTTTTTTTTTTTGTTTTGCGAAGGAAGAGAAAAATGCATTATGCATTCCCACCGGCCGGTCCGGTAGGATATGCGGGACTCGCACCCGCTAAAAAACTCTCCCTGTAAGGCCAAAGTCTTTGGCCTTCCACCGAACTTACACAAATTTAAATTCTGAGATTAATGACATCATTGCATTGTCTTTGCCAATAAAAGACTTGAATTTATAGTAAATTATAGGCTGCGGTCGGGAAGTCGCTAAAAATGCTTTGAAGCATTACATTAACCAATCAGAATAAAGAAATCTTTGCTCTTTTTATCCTGATTGGTCAATCAAATGCTTCGAAGCATTTCTAGTATCTTCCCTCAGCCATAGTGATTAATTAATCCAAATTGGAAACCCATCCATTCGGAAACGCTATAAGCGCTTTCTTTGCTGAACGCGGCCATTATAAATAAAAATTTGACATTTTAAAAACTTTAATTTTCTTTTCTTTTCTTATTTACAATATATAATAAAAATTAATATCTAAAAATTGTTTGTAATAATTAATTACTATGGAATTAATTGCATACACATATGTATGAATGAAGTACAATTAAAAGTTAACAAAAATTGAAGACTATATTCTTTGTAATTTTATAATACAAAAGTTTGGCATAAAACATCAAAATTAATTTTTTCAGAATTATATGCAATATTCTTGGCAAGAAAAAAATTGTCACAATTTGCCATTTTATAATTTGGATTTGGAAATTTGGAAGCAATAAACTGCAACTTGAATATAGTTGTGTCAGTAATGGCGTGTGTTGTGATAAATTTGCAAGCTAATCCATTAGAACATCAGATGACAGATACTAATATGTTTGGCTTCGAAGCTTTGCACAAAGTACATTGTAAAGAAATTAATAAAAAGCAAGATGTAATAATCTTATTAATACACTGGTATTTAACGAAGTGTGGATTCCGTTGCATTGGCATCGGAGATGAAGTAAGTCCTGACTTAAATATCCTGCAATATATTGCGTCACATTTTGCAATAATATCGAAATTCTATATATCTTATATTTTTCCATCATAATAGCATCTTTTGTGTGTAATATTTGTTTAGCTGCTTTTATAATTCTAACCTATAAAAAATAAACACAATATACTAGTATATTTTTATAATTTATTCCATATAATTTGTTTAGATTTATAGCTAAGATACATATACACACAATTTTATGTCAGAATTCATCAGATTCCTCAGATTTTTTATGTATAATGTTAATACTTAAGGAATAATTATTCTAAAAATGATAAATTTATATTTTTTAGAAAGCTTTTGATGCATCTCAGAAAGGATCTGAATTACTTCCAGAAGGATGGAATTCGCAAACTAGTTATACATTACGTTATATTAAGGATGAAAAATTATATATACTTCTTGGAATCAAATCAGATATGGATCTGTTATTAAACTTAGTGGTAATTTATGATAATTATTATTAATTAAATTCCAAAAAGAAAATTAATGATTAAAATACTGTTCACACAATTTATATTATTCAATATTATATTTTTACAGAGACACCATGACGATTCTATCTCTAATATTCAGTTCTCTATTGAAGAAACTGTAATTTCATATTCTGGGCTTTTAGAAACTATGATACCATCATATCACACAATTTTATATAACATGCAAAAAGATTTTATAGGTGCAATATATTCTGGAAATACTAAAGAGGTAGCAACTCAAACAAACTCGAGCAACTCACATTCCTTTTCCATTAAATTAAATGAAAATCAAAGAATGAGACGGCCAATAATTAGGTAATCAGACATCAATTTGATTAAAATATATGTGTATATCAATACACTTTTTTTTATATCTATATAGATTCTTGAATTTCAAAGTCGAAGATCTGCAATATAATTTTTATAACTATTATAAAATATCAGCAATTATTTATAATCAATGAATGTGGATTATTACAACAAATTTCTAGTCTCTTATTTTTTTTATTTTTAATATTCTTTTTTAATGGTTTTTATATGTTTAGTTTTTATTAGATATAGTTTAGTTATTATTAGATGTACTCTTTAAAGTAATTTTTTTATCTATAAATATATAGTGAACATGATCCTGAACATGATCCTGAAAGAGTAGGAGTTAGAGATCTTAATCCGTTTGGACAAGGCGGTGGCATGATATTCAATCCTTTTCCTTATCGTCCCGCTAGACCTAGTTTAGGAGTACCTGGAAGATTGCCACCGTATGTCACATTTATTATATATCTACACATTTTCCAGTTATAAGAATCATCAATTTAGATATTATATTGCAGAGGTGCAATACCACCTGGCGCAAGATTCGATCCCCTTGGTCCACCTGATGTGGAGCCATTAAGACCGTATGCCCGTAGACCCGACGACGACCATTTTCCTCCTCCAGGATTTGATATGTTTGATTGATTTTATACTTAATTATGTGTATCCGGATATTGTTAAAAAAAATATAAAACTTAATATAAAATTTAATACAAAATATTAACTTGTAAAAAGAATTGAAAGAAATGCTAAGAGTTAATTAATACTGTGTAAATAATATTGTTTTTTTTTAACAATAAAAAATAATATTTCCTTTGCAATATTTTTATTTAATATTTGGAATGAAATTGCTCGAGATAGATATCTTTTCCCTAGAACAAAATTAGAAATTTTGTTCTTACACAGTACACCATCAAAAAAATCAAAGTATAAGAGAATTATTATAAAACGTTTTTTTCTTTTTTTCACAAAACACAACTTTCATTCTTTTTTTTTATTTTTATTGATATTGTTTACACACAATATAACTTAAACAAAATAATTTTGTTTAATTTAATTGAAGGCAATCGTATATAATGACAGGTGGAGGAAATTGCATTTAAAAATTAAATAGTAATCTTTATTTAAATTGCGCTAACTCATTATTTTTTATTTCTTGCTTAATCAATTTGTAAGGAGTGATTGTTCTTATTTTATTATGCCGGTTTAAAATAGAGGATTTCTTTCCTATCTAAATTGTTCTTGCTTCAAATATTCACATTAAACATATTGTTAAACAAGAGGTCTTTATCGATGAAATTAATTAAATTCATATAAAATAACATCATTTAAAAAAAGAATTATTTCAACTATATAATTGCATTTACTTTTTCGAGTAATATTAATATTTGCAACAGTTCGATTCATTTCTTCGAGAAATAAAACATTCCATACATATGTATCATTAATGTAAAGCATTATTGCACAGTGAAACGATTTTCACATGTTGAATTGACCATTATGTAAAATAAAACAGCAACATGCATGATCTTTTACATATAAAACATCATTCTTGGCATCACAGTTTTGACCGCAATCCTCATTCCATTCTACTTCTCAGTCTCAACACTGTTTTTTTTATACACAAAGAAAAATCATATCACAGTATATATAAAAACAAACGTTTTGTATTATAGCAGTAATTTATTTATACAACTTGAAGAAGTGAATCGATGTGCAAAAGTAATAGCTAAACAATGAAAATCATATTGGTAACTTTTAATATCATACTTATTTTGCCACAAATATGTATGTTTCAAAAAGAATTTAATTTGAAAAATATATTTATATGTGCCCGATTAACTTAATTATTATAATTGAACTAGGATTAAACTATATAAAAGTAACATACTTTTGCATCTAAGATTGGATGATTTGTTTTTATGAATAACCCTCGTCCCATCCTCTGGTAAAAAATATTGCAGTTTCAATATTACAAAAAAAGATGCACCAGGTTCAAATTTCAATCCGAGTCTGCGATCGTAGTGAATGTATTCTATTGTCACTCGTTAAAAATTAAATTATTCTTTTGTCGCCCGTTTGATAATCAAATAAGTAATAGATTATCAATCGATTGTGGTGTCAATCGTATTTTGTCATTGAAATAAGAGATACGCATATGATTAACGAACGTGTAACAATTAGCAATAATTGTTGTGCTGTACTGAAATGCAACAGTGGGATCGTCCGGTAGCAATTAAGCTTGGATGGCTGAATGTATTGATACATATTGACCAAACTCTATTGCTACACAACTGTCGTGTGCAAGTTTCATTTCCGGAACGGACTCATTGTTAAGCAGGACGGTTAGAAACAAAGGCGGCATAACAAAACAGCGAATACAAAACAACGTACATTCACATTAAATCAGCAGACGCGCGTGAAATGTGTTCTAAGTATTATATTTGTTATTATTTTACGAGTGAATTTTTCTATCCTTTGAACACAGTTTAGTGTGGCGTACAGCATCACCGACAATTTTACCAAAATAGAAGACGACAATGATTTTACATAAAATGTTCGTATTAGATTGAAAAATCTATTTCTAACTAAAAGTTAGATATGCAAAGATTTTGGTAAAATTGCCGTCGAGCTACGATAAATGTGATATACAGCTCTGGAAAGTGATTTACTTCACATTAGTTTCTCATTATCCATCTTTCAAGTTAACGCAGATTCCAAGTCCAATAAGAGTTAAAAACATCCATCAGCAATTCGGCATGCCATTGGAAATGCAACGCAATATGTGTTGTTTCCCTTCTTTTCTTTAAGCTAAAAACTTTTGCCTTTAGATTCAAAATATGCATCAAAGTTCAAATGCTGCAATTCATATGTTTTGCATTAAACATTTGTATGCGGCAAGTGTATCAAAATATTATAGTAGTAATTGCAAACCATTTTTGCCTAATGTTTTACTAATTAGAATTAATATAATTTCAATAATAATGCAATGAGAAAAAAATATATATACAAGTTCAATATCACAATATGTCTTATAATTGCAATGTTTAAAATAGTATACTCTTTCATTATTGAAAAGTTGATAATCTTTATGTTTTCTTCTAATGCATCATTGAAAAAATTATTTTGATGCTTAATATATCAGAATTTTATACTTTGAAAAGTTGCGACTAATACATTGTATAAAAAACACCTCCTTTTTATTCCAATCGCATTTTGCGAAAAATGTATATAAAATTTTTCTAAAGAGCAGTATATTTTTTTTTTTTTGCATACGCGCGAGGCAGATAGTTTTTTTTTAAATATATTTACTTTAAAAAGAAATATATAATTCTGATTCAGATATTTTTACACATCTTTATATATTCTGTAAAGAAACGTATTTACTTTTTTATAGCACTCCTATTATTTCAACCTGAAGTATAGCTTACAATCACTCAGTGTAGAAATTTCTAAATTACATCTGGTAAAAATTCGATAAATAATAAAAATATTTTACATATCTTTTATATATATTTCAAAAAACATAATATAATTTGTCATCTCAATGAAATACTAACAAGCTGATAATGTACATACTGCACATGTTCATTATAATTACAATTATAATTCCTATTTTTCTTTTTTCAAATTAAATTAATTATATTTTGTGCGCATGTTTACTCTATAGTTGTTTTTATCTTTTGTGTTTATCAAGAAAGAAAATAAAGGTATATTACACAATAAATTTACACATATATGAATAATTCACAATTTAGAAGTCATAATTTAGAAATCGCTAAGGCTGAATGACAATAATGTAATCGAGATTTTCGAGTGTTTTAAAAATAGTTATTACTATTTCAAGGCTTAATTTTTATCCCATTATGTATTTAATATAATATCGATCAAGTATCAAAAATAAGTATGCGATCATTTCACAAAAGGAATCAGTTTGAATCAATTTGAAGCTATATTCACATGTTAATGACTTGCCTCAGAAATTTAAAATAGATGATTAGTGCGAAAAAAGTGCCTCAAAGTTTATTGACATTTATCACGATTGCATTTCCATTGATAGGCCATTCAGAACAGATTTACTACAATATGCCACTTGTTTTCAGGCGCAAAAACCTATACATTTATATCAATCGGTATGTGGATTAGTGACTTTTCTCTTCCCATTTTTTCTTTTTTCTTTTTTTCTTCTTTGAAAAATTCTTTAATCTATTGGATGCAACAAGAATTTTTTTGTCCATTCTTGAGCTTCAATCGAGACTTGGGACGATACTTTTCAAGAAAAGTTAACTGCTTTGCGTTTATGGCGCCTCGTCTTTTCCTAAAACAGAAAAAGAATCATAAGTCACAACTTAATTGTAATGTGTATCAATAATATATATATTTAAATATATAATATATATTTAAATAAACAGAGATATTATAAAATATAAGACTTACTCTCTGATGAGAGCGACAGCATCTTCGAACTTGAGTCCGAGCTCGATGAGAGCTATTGCAACCAAAACCGGTGCTCTACCGAGACCTGCGACGCAATGTACCGCTACACATGCATCAGGTGACTCTTTGAATCGATTTTTTAGCAATTCGAACCATTCATCCACTACCTAGAAATTGTTATAAATAGACAAAATGGATGTAAATATATATATATATATATATATATATATATATATATATATTCCCATTTTGTTTCTTCGTTTATAACGTCTAAAGATGTGAGAGATACTGTACCTCGTTTGGTGGAAATGTACCGTCATCGAATACCAAATCTATCACATTGATTCCTTCCGACTTGAGTTCCTCGACTTTGTACGTTGGTTCGCAAACTCTGACCACTTCCTTTACATTATGCTTTTTCAGTTCCTATTAAACAGATATACAACAATTCGTATTTAGTAATTATTATTTAGTAATTATTATTAGTATTTAGTAATTAAGGAAATGAAATTGAAAAATAAAAGGATCTGTCTTGAGCAGATAATTTTGCATACTAACTTGGATAAAGGTATGGATGGTTTGATCATTGGGCCGATCAGTAATGAGGAACTTCATATTTTTATATTCAATCTCGGCGGGCGCCGGTCTGATATCCTTCACCCTCATGTTGCTCATTTCCTCCTTAAGATTGTTGTATTATCTTCTTCCTTTTGTTTTTAACTCTCTTAAAGATTTTATATAACTTGTCTTTTAAAGTCTCTCACATACGTGTGCCACACTATACGAAGCGACAAAGGCTGGATTTGACAACTTAGCCCATTAAATGTCAGTCTTATAAAGTTGTTTTTCATTTAACTAATAGAATATCTTATTTTTTTACAGAGGACAGAACCACGGGTTTACATGTAGATCTTAGGAAGGGGTTGTCGGGGTGCGAACTTCGCCGAAAGTGTAAGGGCTACGTTACATTAGGCGGTGTTGATATGCGCTTTATCCTTCCTACTTGAGACTTTTTGACTACAATTTGCGGAAGATTATCTGAAATCAATATAGTTTTACAGATTTATCTTTATGCACGGCAAACTGCAATTATGCAATTAAAAATTAATGTACCTATTTGGCACTGGGTGCTCCAGGTGCGCTCAGTATCTCTACAATGCTTGCATCTACTAATGTAAATTAATAATTTCTATTAAATTCTTCTATGTGTTTTGCGTGATGACTAGTCGATGATTTTTCTGGCTTCCCCGGTGCGTGATAATTCTTCTTTAATATCCTTCTTTCCACCCTCCAAGATGTTTCTACCCTTCTTCTCTTTGTTCTAAGAGTACCTAATAATTGTCAGGGAGTATGGTGGGGCGTGTCTCTCTATTTGTGTTGAGCCTGGCAATACTCTGCGCTATCCAACTGAAACTCCATGTATGTGAGGATGCACTCACCAGGAAACTGCAACAAAAAATAAAAAATGATAGATCTTTTCATTAATAATAATAAAATTATAAATCTTAAAGTAACATTGCACCACTCTTAGCTTCCTCGCTGATAATTACACAAATTTTCGCCTGTCACGATAATAGCAAAATTGTGTCCGATGCCAATTTTCGAGTTATTTCGCGAGTGAGGAGAGTGTACCCTATTTATTAATCTCTCCTCTATAATTATTCGTTCAAATAATTTAGCTTTGTTTCCTAATAAATTGAAGCAATCTCGCACGCGCACGTGGTGACGAAATATCGCTCATGTTGCGAATAAAAAGGGTATTGAAATAATTTTTAGATGGAAAGTGCACACACACACACACATATATACACATTCGCAATTTCTAGTTGTTCTGTGCCAAGCTTGCGTTTGATAGCGTATAAATTGACTTCTCGATCTTTCACCGCGATTGATTTGCGAAAGCCCTTTTGCATAACGCTGTCATTACACGCGAACAACGACTGATTGACGGACAGGAGCATGACCAATCGACATTCAGGCATATGCACAAGAATAACCGAAATAATTGGCAGGTGAAGTCTCAGAGAGGAGAGCAGCTTCGCGAAACCAAGGCCAAATCTATCGCGATGATATGTCGCCGCAGACCATCACCGCTGCCTGTATTTTATTTTTTTTTTTTAACACGATATGCTGTTCGATATGATTATTGAAAGTTATTGCAATTTTCATTTTTGATAAGAAATTGCTTAGAAATGTGCCATTTCATATTTTATAAAAAAATTTTTTTTATTTAGAAAAGAAATTTTTTTTTCAATTTGATTATATTGCTATGAAATGATATAAAAACATCGATTGTTCGATTAATAGTTTGATTAAAATAATAATTAGAATTAGTTTTGCATATTTTGTTTCGTTAACTTATAAGACGTAGAGCTTGCAATCTCTCATCAAATAAGACAATAAATTTTTACCTTCCGAAAATTATCTTATAAATCTTTCTGCTCTCTTCTGGCTCGGCGAGACAATAATAAGAACAAATGAGAAAGAATAAAAGAAAACAATTATCAGTAAGCTGCCAGGTATTGAATAGATGATCAGGTAAGACTTTCGAGAGACTTCATTCGTTTGAAAAATGAGGATGACTCACTGTCATAAAATGAAGAGAGAAAATATTACAATATTTACAAACGAGATCTCAAAACTGATTTGACAAGCCTACTTAGGCCGTAGTTGTATAGACTTGTTAAGATAATAATATTAAAACGTGCAGCTACCCAATTTTAAAACATAACATGTGTTTCGACTATAAATAACATTAATGATTTTTTGAAAATTCCTCTGAATTCGATATATTTATTTTTTCGATATATATTCAATATTCATATACTAACTCGTGATATTTTAAAGGAAAAATATATATATATATATATTTATAATCATAATATTACATAATAATATAATAAATAATATAAGGAATCGTAATGAGATAAACTCTAGATTGAAAATTAAAATGCAAGATCTACGCCTCGTTTGATTCGGCGAGGAAATATCGAGATATTGTCGATAGAATTTTTCTCGATCAGATTATCGCGACTTCTTCTAAACTTTGTTATTGTATATGTACTTGACATCGTTGTGATGGTTAAGAAAAGAAACTGCCTGCGGTTTGCTTATATAGCAATAAGGCGCAAATACTTATTCAAACATTTCCACGTCGTCAAACATATATTTTAGTTTTATATTTTTGCAATACATCCGTACAAGATTGCAGAAATATTTAATTATAAGATTGCGAGTTTCTTATACAATTATTGTTACAGAATGTCCATTCAAATCTTGTAAAAAATTGAAAATTGCCTGATTATATTCCAGAATTATTTTTGCTCAAAATTTCAAGTAAAAAGAATATTTTAGAGATTTTTCGATGCAACTTTCTAAAATAAATTTTCTTTTATTATATGCATTTTCTAAATGTTACATTCTAATGAATAAAAATTACAATAAAAAATATGTAGTGCATATATTCGATATTTCGTTAAGATATTGAGTATATGTAAACAGATAAATTTTTATAATTTACAATATTATTATTTATATTTATAATATTTTAAACATATATAATTCACTTGCCTTGCCGACTGCTTACAATATAGGAGCAAAATTATCAAACAATTTTTAAAAGAATTCCTTAAGTCCTGATAAAATTCCATGAGAATTCTCTAATTTTTCCAGGTACAAAAGAAATCTCTACGAACATTCCAGGTTTTCCAGAGAATGGACATTCCATTATTGTACGATTGCACAGCACAACGTTGTCAAATGTCTGTTTTCCGATTGCAATATAACTAATCATGTTAATGTTGGACGCAAAGCATTTATACTGTGATAACATTGCCATATAAACATACAGCATGGGGGGAGAGAATATTTTTAATTTCAAATTATTTTCAAATTTAACAAAATAACGCGGAGATAAAAGAAATAAATAAAAGAAAAGAGCTATATTGGTCTAATTTTTTTTTTATATATAATTCCTAGCGACGTAACCGAAAATTTATTGGGAGATTAATAATAATAATAATAATAATAATAATAAAATAAATAATAATAATAATAATAATAAAATAATAAATAAACACAATTAAAATAAAATCAATTACATTTCTATTTTTGTCAATGGCCATTTGTTATTTATTATTTTTTATATATATTATTTAAGTTATATATGCTATATAAACACGCGCGCGCGCCTATATCTGTGTGTAAAAATTTTATATGTATATAAAAAGCGAGGCCGCCCCCACACGTGAAATATCGCCGCAATCCCGTTTAAAATTGTTTTTCCATATCTCTACGTACAATGTCTCGTGTGCTATAATTCGCAAGATTGTAACGTAAGCGATGTACTAAAGCTGTTGAAAGGTTCCCGTCGTACTGCTCCCAAAGGAAGGTTCGCGCGATCGGAACTAATACTCGAAACATCCATCATCGGAATCATCGGAGTGTCACAAGACCGACGACGCGCGTGGGTTCATGCGGTAAACAAAATTCTATTTATGTTATAGTTACGTCGCGGACATTTTGAAAGACCAGATCCGCGAAGAAGCACCAAGCGACAAAAATCGCTCGCTCCAATCATTCGTGTCTATTAATAAAACGTAACGGAAATTTTCGCAAGAGAAAATGTATACGTTTCTGCCTATAGCATCTCCCTTTAGTACTGTCCCATTGAATGTCAATGTTTAAAATATTATATATATATATATATATATATATATATATATATATATATATATATAGTGTACAGTTACACTATATGCGAGACGAGAGAAATCGCGAGGGTCATGAGTCAGGATGTGTTAGATGCAATAAGGATGTCGCGACATGAGAATAATTTATCTACGCCTCCGCTAAAAACGATTAGCGAAAGAAAGTTTCAAACCATCGACGGCTTTTTCTATCCTCTAACCATTTACAAGTCAGATAATTCAATTTTACACACAAACTCGAATGATTAAAAAATAACAAGTGGAAGAAGATAGTGATATATGCACGCGCGCGGCGAAATATTCATCGATCAGCAAGTATCAATTTACATCTCGTGAGAATAGCGTTTTCCTGCAACGCACGTTACGTAATACGAAGGAATTTATGAGTCTGCTTATAAGTGAGATAAACAAAAATCATAAATCGCTTCGGCGAAAATAAAATAGCTACAAGGTTGAAATACTGCGTAATTTTTTTTTTTTAGCGAGAAAATAACGTACGAACTGATGATAAGCCTATCGAATGAGATGTCAAACGCACGACAGACTATTTTTCTTATTTTACTATTACTTTTACGCGTGTCCTTCACGACTGTCCAAAATATACATTATATATTGACACAATGCCTCTTCTCTTTCTCCTTCGACAAACGGTGCCAATTTTCGTCCAAATAAAATAGCAAACTACTTTTGCGCGTTTGTATATCGTGTAATTATATTTATTTCGAAAGAATGTGAGAAATTCGACGATTCCATCATCAGCCTTTGTTCTAGAAACGTATCCGTTGCTTTCGACAGGCGCATTATGCCGCGTTTTATCGCAAGAATTTTTAAGTATCGATAATACTTTGCTCTTTCCACGCGAAAAGAAATAATTGATCTTGTTCCCTAGTCATTAGATGATTAGAGCAATAAAATTCTTTGCACGCATAGATAGAGACATGCGAGCAAAAATTCACGATTCGCTTAAAATTTATTTAGATAAATAAAAAGAAAAATTAAATAATGATTGTTAAATTTAAAGCTTAAGACGAGCGAAAAATTATAATTTGCGTGTTGATAAGATTTTACTTGCATACATTAAAAAGCGGCCACGCATTTAATATTTCTTCGCAACGTGCTCGATAACGACTTGTTTCATTTTACCTTACAATCATTTGACGAGAAAAAAAAAAATCTTCAAGGTCACGAAAGCGTTCTCAGGAAGATAATTATAATCTAAATGTCAAACAGTATCGTCACGCGATCAGAAATTGGTAGCAACGTGACGAGATCACCGCACCACACGACGAGAAAAAGTCACATTTTAATGTTTGCGCGTGCACTTTGGCGAGATCAAAAGTAAAGTTCACTGCTCAGGATCCAACGAGATGATCGTACATATCCTTCCACGTGTTTTCAGTTTTTCAGTGCCAGTGACTGTTGCTTGTAATCGCGAGGCGCGTCAGCTAACGTCGATTTCTCACACTTCGCACGATCGACTATACAATCGCGGATCGTTTCCGCTATAAAAAAAAAAAAAAAGAATTATCCTCGAAGAAGTCTCGCGAGGAAGACTCGCCTGCCGCCTCTCGTCTCCTAAGTAAAAGTTGCTTCGAGTAAATGTTGTTTCGAGATTCGCGCGGATACGTGAGGCCCCCGTGGATGATGTCGCACACTCGTTGCGGCGACGATGGTCGTGTCGAATCTGGGCCAGCCACAAGCGTGGCGATCAAAATAGCACACAGTATCGAGACAGCCTCCACACTCTTCCCGTCACCGAGCGAGTAGTGTTCGTCATCTGACCTCCTCCTCCTCCCTCCCCTCCCCCACCGCGAATACACACGCAATGTCATCTCTCTCGCACGCAATCCAGTGACGTTCTGTCTTATGGTTGGCTCCATGATTTTTTTTTTTTTCGTGCGTGACGAGAGTCGAGCAACGACGTTACATAAACGTAGTGTTTCCAGTTTCTTTTCCACAGATCGGGATGTACTCGCGAATTTTGATCTCATGCGGGAATTATCGAGATATTGAAATTTGGCGCCAACGATTTCCTCCTCCGATTCCCAGCTTGGCGCCGTTTATCTGATCGAAAGAATTCGATATCGATCGCTCTATGCGCTCTATCCGCGTGTAAGCGTGCCGGATTTTCTAATGTGTGATCTAAAATCAAGTGCGGCAACAGATCCCCACCGCAACGAGCGGATTTTATTGACCGCGACACAATTTCCCTCGCGCGCGTATCAATTAATGATTAATAAAATGATCACGCGATTATAATCACGATGCGGGCACGAGTAGGCGAGATGGATTAGCGATGATAGTCCGAGGTGTAAGCTTATGCAATAGCGTTGCATGCTATTGCACAAGCTCGCACATGGTTTTAATATTCTTATGCGCAGGGAACCGATTACCGATGTGTGTATACGTGGTGTTCGAATTCTCTCGACGATCCTCTCCCTCTTTTACGCTACGCGTACATTTTACGATTCGAACATCGACGCCACGATTATCAGAAATGCCAGATCGATTGTTATAAGCGCGGCGCAAACTTTCACAGTCATTCTCTCGTTAACCGATGATGAGAAAGCAAGATCGCGTCCGATGACGTCAGAATCCGTCGAACTAAGATAAATTATTAGGTCGACTTTATAGAAATATGCGCATTTGCTTACTTGACACATTTGACTTGTAGACTTCAACGCAATTTGTCGCAGAATCGCGGATTTCGAACTGATAGCGTGTACGAAGAAAATTCGAGAAGCATTCTCGATATAGTGTTGTCAATAACATGTTTTTTTTTTTTTTTTATACACACCGATATAATGTTTTGATAAAACTACCTGTCCTTCGACTATGAAACATTTTCTGAGAAACGTAATAAAAAAACGTAATAAAAAATAATGAAAAATTCTAAATCCACGATATAAAGATAATACGCCGCGACGTACACACACACACACACATATATCATTAAAAGATCTTAAAGCAAATAGAATGATGACGTTCAATTGATGAATAAATGCGCATTTGAAAAAAGTATTTTGCAAATGAACCAGTGACGTCACCAAAAATCAATACGGCAAAACAGCTAGTAGGAGGCGTTATGACGTCGAATTGTGACGTCACTATTGTCACATTCGTGTGGGAGTAAATATATAAAACAAATTGAAAGAGCGGTCATTACATGTTCTGCATATTCTAGCATGTTCTGGATTAGAAATGATATATATATGAACAGAGTGAGACCAAACGTTCCGAGCAGATTTTGAAATTTTATTCTGAACCAAAAAAATATAGATCGAAAAATACTTCCTTAAAAAGTTAGCGCCCAAAAAGACATCTAAAATCACAGTTATTTTATATATTTTTATAAACATCTTTATCTTTTTACAAATATGTAAGGAAGCATTTTTCGACCAATGTTTATAGAAAACTTTTTCTTTAGAATTAAATTTCATATAAAATCTCAAAATCTGGTCGGAACATTTCGGCACATCCTGTAGATTAAAGGTAGCTCTATAATTCTCATTTATTAATAAACCGTAGCGATGGATGTAGTGATGTATATTGCATATTGCGCTCCAAAGTACATCCCTATATGTTATGCATTATATGTTTATAACAGTCCCTCGACACATTCGCCTTTACCCTCGTCCCTTACATCCCTGCCATCCAAACTTCCCGAGACGACCGGGAATGGGGTGGGATTGAATTAGCCGTGGGGCGACGAACTGCACATTATTAGGCAACGTTCATAACGGGATTAACGACATCGGGTACAAATATTTTCATTTATTGGACTATAAATTTTTTGTTCATTATATATATATATATATATTAAATAACAGATATTTTGTTAGAAACAGGGCCGGAAAATAATAACACAAATTATATATATATGCGATAATTTTTTACAAAATATAAAAATGATTTAATAAACAATTTAACAAACAATTTTTTTACCGATTCGTTTGGGAAATATTCGTGAATTTGGTTCATGTTATTAAATTGAATTTATTGATTAAATAATAATTCGACCTTCACATTGATATTCCTTGATAATCGTTCACATTTGTTCGCATATGTTAATTTAAATTGACTTAACGCATCCTTTGATGCGACAATAAAATTTCGATTTTATGGTTCGACAATAATGTGATTGGCTCAGTTTAATATAAGGGCTATCCAATCAATGTCGATAGCAATAATAATTTGTCGCGAAATTCGTTGTAAAAATATTAGTTGTAGCGCAAATAAAAAAAATCTATAAATAATTTTAGCTTAAATTTGATTCCATCAAAGTAATATAGGTAATATATTTGCGAAACAACTCTTCTAGCTTATGCAGACGCACTTTTGCTAGCTGCAAAAGGTGCGGCGCGAATAATGAAAGCGTTCGCGGCACGAGCGGTCTCAGGTGCACGTTAAAATCGATATTTCAAGTAGGTCAGTAGGTTACTAGGCAAAGGATGATAAGAGAATCACCTCGGCACAAAGAATCGCTATCGTTAATAATACGAAACGGTTTCACGAGTATTCTTCGGCATCAATTTACGTATCATACTCGTTAAACTTTCAATATGTAATTTTGAATAATTTTTAATTTTCAATATTATTAAAAATTAGAAAGTAAAAAATAAATATGTACGTATGCGTGTAATAAAACGCGCGTAAATCCAAAATTAAGTAACATAAGATGCCCTACGCAATTTATGAAAATGTAAATAACGAGAAATAAGGGAATGGGAAAATTCCTCTCTTTTCCTATGTCCAGATACGCGGGGACACACAAATATATGCAGCTCTTCCCAAAATGACAGCCGGCCCCACCGGCAGCCGCCCCATAGACATTAGCGATCGTTATCCAAGGTCAGTGACATCGGTCGTCCACCCTAGGCGTCTCGTCTGGGCGTCGAAAATCTTTTACATCTCTTTTTTCCCCCACCGAGCGACGCCTATCCTGCGACTGCATATATATGTATATAGCGGGGATGTTAACATTCGTCGTCCTTTGAAAACCGGCTCGGGACGCGATATTCGATCCACTTAAAAACTCCCCACAACATCATCTCCCTTGCGTGATACTATTTTTAAGCAGACAGACGTCATTCGCGCCGTGTAGCTTCGTCTGGCCGTTTATTGTTGGAAATTATACCTGAATTTTAAGTTTTACAATTTTCCTCATATGATATTATCCTAATCCCGAAATGATATTAGAAGCTATGATATTTCAGTTACAATTGAAATGCGATTGAAACACGACAACGTTGATGATATCTCTTCCATTTACGAAGCAAGAAATTGTACGATTTGACATCAAATTACGCTTTGCAAAATATATATAATGCGCCGATCGATTATTACAATTAGCAATTTACTCCGAATTCCTCGCAATGTTAATTTCCTCGAAAGCTTGATTCGAAGTTGCGAAATCTACACGCGGATAAAAACGGCGGCATTGATCGCCAGACAGCTTCTATAAAGATTGCTCGACGATGGTGGTCTATTTTCGATGACAACGCTCTTTGTTTTTTCTCTTCGAGTGTGTGTTTTGTCTCGTATTGCGAGACGAGTAGCAAGGATAAAGGGAGGCACATACATGTGCCGAAAGCAATTTAATCCAAGCTCGAATGCTTAAGAAGCTCCCTATCCTATCGTCTGTCTGTAGGTGCGTAACACAATGTTACATAAATTCATATCACACAATGGCATAAACAGGTCCGTTAAAAAGAATAAAAAAAAAACAAGCATGTAATTATATTTTATTTTTAATTAATATATTCTTTCATACCATCAATGCCATTTTTTCGTATAATTCCTATTACGCCTTTAGGCGTAAAATTCGAATTTAAGTGAAGGTAAGTATTTTTGTGAGAACAAGGGATGCTGCTTCAAGTTAAGCCGAGATGACGAACGCTTCTCTTTCACCGCCGTTGAAGAGAGCAACGAACCGTCGCGACGAGAGGGCCACTCGAGCCAGCACGTTCTTTGATGATAAAATGTGACTCTTGCAATATCTCACCAGTTTAGGGATAATTCGCGCGTAAATGTTTCCGATAAATATTAGAAGAGCATTTTTTTTCCAACTGATAAAAGCTATTAAAAGCGGGGATATTTTTTTTTCAGGAAATGAAAAACGGCAAACTTTTGTAATATTAAAATGCCGAACGGATATAAGTAGAGTAAAAATTTCGAGTAGATTTTAATAAAATCTTTTTCATGGCGCTTTTTCTCGAATATGAAAATTGAGACAAGATATTTCGGATTGAATATTTATAAATTTTATTATGCACGTGCGCGACGCAATCTAATGTTAAAAGGAATGAAAAGAAAAATAATTAAATATTAATCTGAATTTTATATGAGCATCGAGACTGCATTATTGATATGATTCTGACAGACGAAGTTGTTACATTTGAGTAACAAATAAGAACTACAAATCAGATCTTAAATATCTGTAGATAAATTTATTTCGAAGAAAAATGAGATGTCTGTCAAAGGAAATAATCACTATTGATAAAATGTATGGGAGAAAATTTTGTTACATTCTTGAAAGGAAAAATATAATAGACACATATTTCGCTGGGAGCATCATATTATGTTTGCAGATACAAGAACAAAAATGCTTATAATTTGGAATTTTATGAAATTTTTAACATTGTCATTATATGTTATAAGAAAGATATATTTTCTTGCCTACGTTTATATTTATTCAACATTTTAATATTACCAGGATAAAGAAAGGATTTGCGGATCTCTATTTTTTTTATTTCCCGAAAAAGTGTATTCGCACTTTTAATAGCCTTTCGAGTTGGAAAAAAAAAAAAAAACTGTGGGGGAAACATTTGAAAGTTTATAAAGTTTTGAAAAGTTGCTTGCTCCCCTTTTCTCTCTCCATCAAACATATCTCCCGATTATGCGTTACGTGGCCTTATATACATCATCGTCTTATTGAATCGTCCTTTACCTCAAGCCACACATACGTATCGCTCGCAACCGGTCTAGTCGAGATAGTAACTTAATCCAACACGTGGCGAGGGAGCGGTAGAGCGCGGCGAGAAGAAAGAGGAACGGTCTCGGAATAATCTCGCGGTGAAACGCCTCGGTCGCGACACTGCCTTAGGGATGGCCCCCAGAGGAAGGCCTCTGAAAAGACGACACCGATACAGAAAAGAGCTAACTGCCCGCTACTGTCGCCTGTCCTTCGTCGTCGAATTACTCCGAGTGCGTTTGACTCCGCGCGCGTGCTTCTAGTATCCAGTTCGGACGAAACAAAACACTTGCATGAACCTTTCAACCCTATCTTCAATTAATATTTATAGCGCTAAAAATGCGACAAAATAATGTGGATCCTTGATCGGAAGATCACCGGAATTTTCATACGATTTTCATATTTGACTTTGAATAATATATAATTTTTACTTTTCTTCTTCATAAGTACCTGCCTTCATTTTATTAAATATATGCATATAGCATATGCAAGATACGTAAAAGATGATTCATTAATTAGTTAATTACTTTATATACTATATATTCTCAATAATGTTACGCGCAATGTCATTTCCGCCACTCCCAAGTCATTCCACACACAATGTGTTCAGTTATATAATGTAGTGCAATTTACTTTAACAGGAAATGAAACGTTAGGTCTGCTTTTATGAATTGTCATTGATGTTTACTGCAACTCTGATGTGTATAAATTTTACTTGCAGCAATTTTTTTCCGAAGAACGTATTTTTTTGTTAAATGTGTACGTACATACACACACACACACACACACACACACACACACACACACACACACACACACACACACACACACACACACACACACACACACACATATATATATATTGGAGAAAAATTGTATTTGAAAAAAATTACTAATCGCTTATCACGATTTTTCGCAACAATAATTGCGGTAAAGTTGAACTTTACGCGAAATTCGCGATTTTCGATATGTAAAAATTTATTACAGGGATCATCGAATATTATATTTTTGCGAAAATTCCAGTTATATTTAAACGTGTGAAAATTCACCGATAATCGACGACAAGATGGATTGATAATTAGCATGCGACAGATACATACACTTGAATACCAATTGTGAAATACGTACATATTTATACATGATAATACGAACAAAGAAGAATGGTCTTTGATGAGGAATGAAGGGAGGAGGAAGGATATTTGGAAAACATTCGTAGAACAATCAAGCAATTTGTACCGATCGATCGTCGATATTCTGGAATTCACGTTTGAAAAAATGACGAGGATATCGCAAAAATTAAATCGAAATACAGATGTTATCGCGGATCTTCGTTAACAAAAAAAAAAAACTCAGAACAGAGGAAATCGAGAAGCTCGCTCGATATTTAAAGCGAAATTGCATCTCCGGACCGTAAGCTAATTATAACGATTTTACGAGTTACGATCAAATTTAATATGTATTACACAGTTGAAATATGATCGCGCGTAATTCGATGACTTACGCAAACTCGACGCGCACGTGGTCATGTAAGACGAGATGACTGGGAGATAACGATCCTTTTTATTCGGAAAAGCTGAGCCCGTGAGTTCTCTGAATGCTATCTATATGACAGCAAAACAGCAACGCTATTCTAGGCGACCAAGTGAATAACATTTATATGCGAAACTCTATGTAGGTATCAACTATCCACGTGCATATCTAACGTGTGACACACATTAATGTATGTTCAACGTTCGTGCCTTCAACGTGGGTGCCACGGGTCTCCGCGATTGCCCACGGAACACCCTGCTTGTTCAATCTAATAAAAAGTCCCAAGAACCAGTCATAAGTGGTTGTGGGTAAACGGGACGCTCCCATGACATTGTGTAATATTCTGGTGAAAAGGAGAAAAAAGAGAGAACAAAAGGATGTAACATTAATAAGGCTTCTGTTTTCTTACTGCAGTTATTTATTAAATTATGACATTAAAAACGAGAAATATATTTCAGATTTATTCTCTGTAGCTAAACTTTTTGCACTAGAGTATATTAAAAATAAGCTATATATATTTAGAAGTTGGAAAGAAAGAGAGGAAAAATAAAAAAATGCAAGAGTTCCAGCTGCAAAGAATAAATCTTTACGAGTTTTATTTTTGCGTATTACATCAAAATAAATAAGTTTTTTTTTAATGTAATTATTTCTGTTCACAATAATGATTAATAAAATATACCGGAAACTTTTTTTGATTAATAAATTAATAAATATAAATTGAAACTCTTGGTCAATTGTTGTGACGTTCATTTTCGCTGAAAAATCGAGCGTTTAAGGAAACTTATTTATATCGATGTATTTCGCAAAAACAAAATTCATTGTGATTTCTCGGTTCTGACGTCATAATTCAATATCAACTGCAGTAATGAGACAGGAATTTTTAACTGTCATTAGTCATATTTAAATGCGTTGAGTGACAGATGAGAAATCTGCTAAATTGGAGTAGATATTTGTTAATGTACACATAAATAAATATTGAATTTAAACTTTCTATATAAAGTATTAATGTCTCATATAAATATCAATGTAGTAATTTCACGTGTGAAAAAAAAAACCATTTTTAAAAATTCCGGAAAGAATATGAAATTAAAAAACCACCAAACTGTCAGTGAGCAAGCAATGTGCTTACAACAGTTTTTATATATAAAATAATATAAGAGACGCGAGAGATAAAATTCCTTCATTATTTAATGTTAATTAGGTTATCAATAAATTATAATCAGACAGGAAAATAGCATAGACGAAAGCTAACGCGGTAAAGCCTGCTCGAGACATGTCAATATTTGCGATAATTTTCATACACATATTATGCCTTTCCCATCCATAACAATAAACACGCTATCAAGTGACAATAGTGCACGAAACGTTCGGTAATGATACGTTCCATCCTTGTTTGAAAAAAAAATAATAATAATAACAATAATAAAATAAATAAATAATAATGCGAGATAGACACGCTGTTGCGATCCCGAATCCGTGCGCGATCAAACTCGCCCACGAATGTCGATAAGGCGTCCCCGATAATGACTACACAATTTGCACCTATCGAACCGGTTGACGCAAAACGCAGTAATAAAACATGGCCGAAGTTCACAAACGATAATCAACTCGCTCGCTCGCACAGCGCGTGCACGCGCGTGCTCGCCCGTTCCACGCCTCTTCGTACGCTTCGCTTCTGCACGGGATGGGATGGGATGGGATGAGACGAGGAGGGAAAGGGAGCGGAGGGTGGGGAGGGGAGGGGAGGGGGAGACGCGTCGCGTCGTACCGTCGGAGAGATGACGTCAGCTCCGTTTTTCCATTTTTCCGAGAAATTCAGTCGAATCGCTGTTTAATACCGGGCAAAAATATAGCAGAGCAGGAAGGAAATCAAATTTATCGAGCGATGAGGAGAGGGGGAGGGGGAGGAGGGAGTTCGACGGACGTAATTTGCCAATTTTCTTTTAATTCGAGCTATAAATTATGTAATGGTTTAATATAACTGATTATTCTCTGCGAAAAAAAGGAATGAGGATATTTTCCACTAAAGTTTTAAGTGATTAAAAAAAAAAAAAAAGTTAACGCGCGATGTACATTATTTTAGGGAAAAAATCTTAATATTTTTTTTTTTTCTTTTAATGAGTGAACGATTGAGGAATAAAAAAAATAATATTCGTTCGATCGTTTTATCCATTTACACATATGTATAAGCGTAAGAATAAGGAGAGAATCGTAGCGTAGCGTTTCAAAGTTACAAGTTATATTATCTCTTCAATCAGTGGATGTTCCCCAACATATTTGGAAAAGCTGACATTTCCTCTCGAGATAGGTCGTGGTCTAATCGGGAACGAAGGCGCGATGCATCACTCGACTGTGAAGTATCCGTTAACATTGTTTACGCGTTGAATCACGACCGCGACAACATGATCGGACGGAATTAATTCTGCGATTCAAGATTGACGCGAATTAAAATCGAAAGACCGAAAGGGAATTGTCGGACCAAACGAAATAGAATTCTTCGTTGGCGTCAGACGTTTTGGCCGCATCGAAAAACTTTCGAGGAAAATGTGACATATTCGATTGCTAAAACTATTGCTACGACATGAATTTCAATACGGGATTGATCCAAGCACTTGATTTTATCTTACTCTATATCCGGTAAATGACAAATACATATTGCATGCTGCAATCAGACTCGTATTAATCAAAGTACGTATTATATACATTGATCATAATTCAAAATAAATTTACTTTTTCCAAAATTATAATGACGGGTGAATAAAAAGACTCTCACTCAACGTCAAAAAAATTCAATTTACGAATCAATAGGTACACGAATATTTAATGAGTAAGAGTTTGTGTATTAGAGTTAAATACATTATTAGTTTTAATTATATTAATATTATTTTTTATTGTTCAATTTCATGAGAGTTATTTAAATTATATTATTTATTTTTAATACGTGTATAAATTTTCTAATAATTATTTAAATTCATAAAATTTTTATTAGTAATTATACTTATATATATTTATTTTTGTTAATTAATAAAAAATCAGACTATATTTTATTATAATATTTGTTATTTTTTATTTAAGAATTTATATTTAGAATGGATATAAGGTAGAGGTCAAACAACAAAAACAATGAAAATTTCAAAGGAGACCGCGCTTTTCGAGCGACCAAGCAAAAAATCGAGATCTATCCAATTCGATAAAAATGTGCTTTCCAAATGTCCTTCGCGTCAAGATTTCTCGTTCGGAGAGCTGGAAAGGTAATGTCACTCGGGACGCGAATAGAAGTTACGGGAATATTCGGCGGAATATATATATACGTCGTCGAAAAATCATCGTCGTGTCCACTGGGCGCCGAAATTGACGGAGTATCGAAAATCGTCCCCGATAGCGATGGTGGCGTCGGCGACGAGACGCCAGAGTTCGTCGGCCGCGCCACGCCGTTCACACACGTCCATGGAAGCGCACGCACACACGCGTAAAGCAAACAAGCGAGCGAGTGAGCGAGCGAGCGAGCGAGCGACGTATCCGAAACGCGATGATCGCGACTTTTCTCCATCCGCGCACGCACACGAGCAAGAGTTTTCCGCGACTCCGCTTCCGTACAAAATAATGCCGCTGTACGCGTTCCACTCACCTGAATCGCCATACACATTGAATATGGAAGCTACGGTAGGGCGTTCGTTAGCGAAACCGCGACCTCCGTAGGTGACAGGAAACACGCCGAACACTCGCAAACTCGCGCACGTCCGAACACTAGAGAAGCCCGTGAACAACTGACAATTGAGATGGTCGGGCGGCGAGACGAACGAGTTCGGACGGAAATGACCGAAGGTACTCGACTCGGCGATACGCTGCGCGAGATGAGCGGCGCGAAATTCAAACACGTGGCTGCGCGCGCGTGCGCGATAGGCCAAGAAGTTTCATTATTTTCGCGTAATAACTTTTAAGTTTAATAAGTTAAGAAATTTTTTAACTTAACTTTGATTAAATTAATTTTTGCTTAAGTAACTTTTAGTGTGAATTTAGTTAATTTTTGGATAGGGTTTAAACTTAACTTGGTTAAAAAAAAAAATTCATTTATCACTCCTGAATATTAATATAAAAAATGGGTGTCAATACATCGAAAGAAATGAGTATTTATAAAGTACAAAAAACTTTTTTAAAAATGCGTGAGTTAATTATATGTGCCGCAGAATTGCTTCTCTTGAAAAAATGTAATACGTTATGCAGACGTGCGTATTATTATGAAAAAATGAAGCAGATATTGTCAAATCTATAATTCAAAATAAACAGTTTTCGAAACATTTGTTTATTATTATACATTTTGTTTGTGTATCATATTAAAAAAAAAATTTTGAATAAGTCGATTAAATGATTTCAATCATTGCGAGATTATCATTTTTTTTGTCGAAACAAAAGTTCCATTATAAAAATTGCAATTTTCTTCAGACTCAATCGATTATCGCTTTTCCCGTCTTGTATGAGCCATTTCGTTTAAATAATATATTTTAGAAAAAATCTTGTTTCCATTTTTTTTACAAGAAGAAAAAATTTAAAACGAGCTGTAAATCTCGCTTATACAATGATATCGCTTTTATATACATCTTTCAAATTTCTCTGACACTAGAATTACATTATAAAAATTTCTATTAAATAGTATCAAGCGCGCTTTTACTAAATTTTTTTATGAAAAATACCTATGTATACCAATTGGAAAACTTTGGTATATATATGATTAAATTACTATAATTTTCTCTTTATATATAAATCTATGTGTGTATAATATAAAGAAAGAGGAGCGGGAAGGAGATACAAAGAGAAAAGAGAGAGAGAATTATTTAATCTTTCTATTTTAAGGCAAATCCCAATTTGCGATATTTTCATTTCTATGTTTTAAAGCAAAAAGGAATTCTCTGGATTTAAATGTTTAAACGTTTCGCACTGTTTATATTCTTTTTACTTTTAATATTCCTCGCCATGTATCCTATATCGCTTTACAATCAATATTTAATAAAAACCGTATTAATTCATTACAAGTATAATAATCGAAGGTGATTTATCAAGGAGAAGTGTAAATAATATTTATTTTCATGACCTTGATCTTTCTCTTATTCTTCATTACTGTATCTCGACTAATCGCGTATTGCTTTCACATAAATGTGACAGAGAATTAATTATTAGTTTGTATCATTAATACTAATCATAACATTATATACTTCGCTCATATATTATGGTCCCTACAAAAAATACATTATCTATATAAGCAGCTTACATTATAGTTATAATCATATGTACATAACAGTTTTTTAATTGAATGTATGTATGTATGTGTACATACTACAAACTTTAGTAAATATTCGATCATTCACTTGTTAATCATTCATTGTTAAGCACAGGCGTGCACACACACATACTTGCGCGCGCGCAGAGATATATCTTTATAAAATGATTTATTTTATTTACCGTCGCTTCGGAATGTTTCATGCAGGAATCTTACTGATTGTAATAAAAAAAGGGTTAAATAAAAAAAAAAGTTTGTAAAATTAAGAATATAGTGCAATAGTATCATAGCAATAATGGTAGTATGTAATAATCATAGTATTTGTAATATTAATAATAATATAATAGTGTGATAATAACGGTAATAATAATAGCAATACAATATGGTAAAACTAACGTTGATCGAGTGGCTGAAGAAAAAATAATTACAAAAATTGAAACTGTGGTAAGACAGTCAAAAATTCAGTAATTATAGGAAAATTATTGGTGTCGCATCATTAACTAAAAACATCAATGTAAGGGGGAGGAAAATTCTTACAAAAGTATTTAAGTGTGTAATATTGTAATAAGTCTATAAATATAAATTATGCGTAAATTATAGATTATACGCGAATCGATATATTCTTTAAAATTGATTACACGCCCCATGTCATCTTTCTTATTTCATACGCGTAGAAATATCGCTTTATCATGGCAACCTTACAAATAAGATTATGTTGTGATGTAATTTTTCTTTCAAATTTTCTAAATATAAATCATTAGCTATTTATAGTATAGTTCCTTGGGATAAGATCTGATGCTAATCCCTTTCGGCATATTAATTGAATTAAATTTGATTTAATATGTGTATTTTTTTCCTCTATTCACAGCACTTGGTATTATTCTCTACAGTCTTCTTCAAAGATTACCGTTCGGAAGAAGTTTATATCACAAAGTAGATATATATAAGTGTTTAATTAATATAATATATATTATATATTTTATAATATATATATATATATATATATATATATATATATATATGCATATATATATATATAAAATATTTATATACTACATACACGCATACACACATACATACACGCACACGCAGTCACGCGTGCGTGCGGAGATCATCGCTGTCGTTAAACTGATACGAACGGTCAACTTTGATGAAGTTCACATTAAATCTGAAAATTGCTTCTAAAATATAATGTGCATTACTATTTGAAAAATTGACAGTGATGAGTCAAGCATAAAATGAGAAAATTGCATAAACTTATCCTTCTACAGAGAAGCACAACTATTGACTGTGTTTATCATCAAAGCGAATAGCATATAATGAAGTATCCCAATTAATCAGCAAACATATGTACAAAAAGCAATTACAATTAAATCGTTTTAACATGATTTATTTAGGGCTCAGTACTCTAAAATATTTCATCTCATATGTTACAGAATCCCACTATGCACGAAACAACATTTATATTTCTTTTATACTATAATCTCATTTTTCTTTGCATCCTTGGTATATATCTCGTATTTATGAATTCTTTATTTTATTGAGTTAAATTAAAAATGTGTCCTTATTCTCTACAGAATTTCATTCCTGAGTAATTTTATATAGTTTCTTTTCGTATATATCGAAATTGATTCAAGAGAGATTGTCAGGTACGAAGCAAATAGACTCCCCGTACAGAGTGAGCTTTCTGTGTAAAGCCAGAATTATTCAAAACAAAGCAGTAATATTAATCCCAGTTATAATCTTTGATTTACCGAGCCACAATATGCAAATAAGAATATCATCTTCGTTGCTTGAAAGCATCGTTTATATTGTGCATAATATATATGATTTATGTATGTGTCTATTTCCCTCCCTCCTTCCTCTGGAAACATACTTTATAAAATTCTATTTAAAGATTACATAAAAAAATTGATTAAGTTGAAAAAGAAGAGTAAAAGAAAATGGTAGATAAGAGATCATATGCAACTTAATTTGCGATTTTACGATTGCATCTATCTACAGAAAAATAGAAAATACAAATCAATGTGTTGTTCAACAACAGAGGTTATTCATTACACTAATCTTCGTTATTTATTTCACTACGCTAAATTGACTATTGGTTTCAAGAAACCTAACTCTAGTTATAAAATAAATTGTAATTTTTGCTCTGCACTAGTGATATTATATAGATCGTTAGTTTTGTGTGTGATACTTAATTCATTATTTTTAAATATACATTTGTCTATAGTCTTGTATTTTTATAAGGCAGGATTTTTCGTATTTACAATTACGTCGTTACGTTGGCCTTTTCTTGCAATGATGCAAGGCTTACTTTACACGATTTCTTACGGACAACACAATAGAAATTTATCCGTCTCATCTCTTTGCATATCTATTCTCTCATGAACGATACATGTAGCAACAATATTAATCTAAATGTGCAATGAATAATATAATTTCGAGATTGTACGTTTTAAACGCTACATTTATGCGTTATATGTATCTATTTATTAACATACACACATACATCCACACACACACACCATTGTTGTAAAAACTCATCCTCTAGTGATATTATATTTCCTAAAAATAACCAGTTCAAATAGTTAAATTTGTGACAAATTACCTTAAATAATAAATTATAGCTTTATATAAAAAGAAAAAAAAAATTCAATTTAATTTATTATTTTTACATTTTTTAACATATTTTAATATTATATATAAACTTTTGTTTTTTTCTTAATATTGTATTTTCGCGCTTTTTAACATACAAGAGATAAATAATGTAGATGTGGATATGTAAGTTTGTATTATTCAGACAAAATCCATTAGCTAATAAAAAACAAATTTAATTTGTCACAAATTTATACATATCACCAATTTGATATATTTATTTTTATAATTTCTAATATAAAATAAACATTAAACATCGCAGTTGCGATTTTCTGTCATACCAATTGAAGGTTTGATCTCAACATCTGGTTCTTGTATGGCAAGTGGTGCTTGCCTTGTATCGGGAACTTCAACTTCCATATTTTTTGAGCGGTTTGTCGTCTCAGTTGAATCTTGCGTTTGATTCGACGACCCTGTTTCCTCGAGATTCGTTGACTTTGTAGGTTCTGTAGGCGATGAAATAGAAGATGGTGTTGCAATCTCAGAACTTGGTAAAGTCGCATCACCATCCCCTAAATTCTGATGTGGTTTTTCTTCAAATACTGCGTAATGATATCATACATTATTATCGTATTGTACAATAATAACTATAAAATATATTATTCTAATTATTTACTCACATTTATCTAGACTGATGATTGATCCTACAAACTCGTTGACAGTGAAAGATGGTGGCTGATCTTCCATTTGTCTCCTTCTCCTTACAAGCCACCAATCAATCAAGAATAGGGCCAAAGCTAAAATTTTTATCCCAGCACATAGGCCGACATATCTAAAATCATCATATTCAATGAGTATTTGCAGAAAAATAAAAATAAATATCTAAAAATTATTATGTATACATATTAAAAAAAAATATAACCTGTATCTAAATTGTTCAATATCATAGAGTAAGCATCGACCTCCCTTTTCTCCACAAGTGCTCTTCCATAGCAAGCATGTGGAATCAATCAAGTTACCAAATAGTATCGGTGCCGGTATATAGCCAAATAATCGAAAAATTACAAACTGCATACCCAAAGCAAAAGATCTTTCTTCTTCAGAAACGGATCTATGAAATAACCAATAGTATATAAAAAAAAATGTATAGTATACAAAAAAATTGCATTTATGGTGTAAAAATACTACTTACCGTAATACTATCATGAGCAGAGGCATTTGGGTCACGGCAACGATAAATGTCATAAAAAATAAAAGAATCAAAAATGGAAATATAGTTCTACATGGTGAAGTACAAGGACCTGCAGTTGCTACAGGCACAACGGTCACTTCCGCAAATTCTGGAGCAGCCGGAGGTAACATAGTCAGATTACCATGTATACCTAAAAGACAAAAAGAAAAAAAGACAAAAAACTTTCAATACATACTTGGAGATAATTATTTGAGAGTATCGCATCGATATATGAGAAAACTTACATGCGCAATTTGTAAAATTCGATTTGGAACTAAAGGCAGTGCAACCTGCATGACATGGACTAAAATATGTCAGACCATTATTTCCGCAAACCGGTTCGACATCCGTCATACGGCATTCACAACCAAAGTTGCATGCGGCAGTAAGATTTACTTGAAAGGGTTCAGGACCCTTCGTGCTACTATTAAAGTACGGAATAGTGGTCCCAGCCATTTTTACGTTCTCGCAGCCGAGGAAAAATAGCAGACCGTAACATACTAGGCAAATTATATTTGAGACAAGAACAAATTGCACTGCGCCCTTTGGCCTTAATTCTAAACGTTTGAGCATACATCCGCCAAAAAAAATTCCGATACAGGCGCCTGGTATAGCGACAGAGCCTGTAAAGATGCTGGCTTGACTCTTCCCTAAGCTGAATTGTGTTTCGAGATACTTGGGTAGGAATACTACAAAACCAGATACAATCACCAATTCCATGCATGCTCCCAAACATGTTACAACATAGACTGGATTGCAAACAAGTCTCCACATACTTCGTGGAATATCTGTTGTAAGAAAAATAAAATTAAAGATCTCTTAACTCTAATTCCTCATGTCCAAAATAATATCGCATTAATACAAATTTATACAAATTAATACAAGTTTATTAATAAACTTTCAAATATTGAGAACATTCAAATAACAATAAATTACCTTTAACGTCCTTTCCATAACCGCTATCGTCTACTTTCTCCTTTTTAGGTTCTTTTGTTTGCTCTTTTTCTTTTTGCGATAATGCCTTATTTTTTTCTATAATTCGTATCTTTTCCTTCTCGCGTTGTAGAGTTTTAGGAAAACTGAAGAAAGGTATGGCTACTAAAATAAGGAGCAACCCGCAAAGTAGGAATCCGCCCCACCACATACCAACCCATCTGTGATCTCCAGGATCTGTTTAATTTACATTATATATAAATTGAGGCAAATATAAAAAAAATATATATATAATATACAAATCGAATATATCAAGACAAATATTTTTCTTACCAATACTTATAATTTTTGAAAACGAGTCCATATGGAAAGACAAAAGATACGCTCCAAGAAGAAAACCTAAAACTGGTCCAAAGGCCGCCATACTATACATACAACCTGAAGACATAAAATAAAAATTTCAAATTATTATTTATTCATACCCGCATTTATGTAATATAAAAGATTAAAAGATCCACAAACGATCGAACAAAAGTCTCACCAATATATAAAGATGCACTTTCCGGTCTCACATGATCATCTATATAAGTAGTACCAAGAGTAAATAAAGGAGAGCCTCCACATCCTAATAGTAACTGAGCAAGTACAAATAGCGTAACAGGTCCGGCTGTAGACGGAGAACCCTGTATACAATTATCACCTCTTAAATTATTGTGTGGTGCTAAGGGAGGTGAAGATAACCCTGATGAAAGTCGACCTGTAGATAAATTTCCAAATAGGTAAATCTTAAATTAAATTTTTTTTTCTTGTAATACTTTTTACTTTTTACTTTTGATAATGAGATGTATGTTCATAAAAAATATATAAGATGTATGTATATATATCTTTTATTATATAAAAACTAATACTAATTTTTACAAGTTCACAAAAAATGAATGAAATGTAAAAATATTTACCCAAACCCATATCTTGTTCACGTAATGATACGCCGCGACAGATATTATCTGAATTGGAATGATTTGCGGTTGTCGTTAAATAGGGTTCTGCTGTGAAATGTGGCACCATAAAGATCATCGATCCTAATCCCATTATCACTGCACCTAAACCACAAGCCAATAAAATTAGATAATATCTAGTTAGTATTATTAAATTTGTAATTGTAATGTATGAGAACCGCGTTAGAAAGATAAAAATAGTCGGTCTATTTTTAAGTAAAATCAAGATTATACCGATTGCTATCCATACAGGTATGTGTCTGCGACTGCCGAGATAACTGACAAAGATGACAGTGATAACGTTGCCGATTTCATAAGAGCTTGCAATGAGGCCCGAAAGGCTGGACGGGATCTCAAATCTCTTCTCTATGGTTGTTATCACAGAATTGATGTAACCTGAGCTAAGTGCTTGTTGCAACGTAACAAGGAACGACAGGAGAAATACGAATACCTGAAATCATCATGTAGATAAAGCGGATAAGCAATACTAATTTTCAAGCATGTGTCATATAATACTTGGAAATTACATGCGGAAAATACATATTTGCGCATAGACATATTTTAAGATGACGTAATTTTTGTGAGAGGAGTCTCTACATTCTTATCATGTATACAGTTTGATCACAGTATCATAGATGCCCGATTTCGACATTGTTGCGACAACTGTAAACATCTTCGTATTTCAAATCAAGTGCCACGTGCGCAATTTATTTATGCAAAGTGTTAACGTATCAAAAATATGTTACAATCAAGTCTCTTGTGTACAGTTTTAATAATCTTGTGTATACTTTCGAGCGCGATCGTATGAGTCACACAAGGCCTGCTTTGTACATCCGCGTGTAGATACAACGTAAACTGAAACGACACTCACCGTTTAAGTGTGACAATGTTCCTGACATGATCTCGTGTCAAGAGAGAGAAAGAGATTGCTTATAAAGTAATATATTATTTCTAAGCTCTGTTTTATCGTTTCTTGAATGTTTTGTTACATTTCCGTAACGTACACTTTTTTTTTCAGATAACTGTAAGAAGTATTTGCATACCTTTATTCCGGCAAATCTTTGAATGAAGGCCGGCCTACAATTTAGAATTCCACAGTCCTTGGAATCCGGATTAAACGGCGGAGTTTGAGCCCTCTCCTTCTCCGTCCTGCATTCATTCAAGAGGATCAAACAATGAACGAATAAACGTCGTAAAAATAGGGAAGAATCGGTAATTACGAGCGATAAAAAAAAAAACGCTAAGTTTAGAAGAAAACTCGAAATTATGACCAAGTCATACACACGTGACGTAAATGAAACGAGAGAAAATTATAATGCAAATGCATTCCATTCTATGCAAATAATGATAAGTTGCAAAACAAAAATAGTTATTCTTGTTTACTTAATATGCATAATTATAATTTTTTCTGAAACAAGCGTTATCGCGTGCTAAGAATAGATGACGATAATTATGCAAAACACAGTATGTATTGAATTGGATGTGTAAGAATGAATAATGATATTAACTTTACCTGTCCACCATAGAAGCACTTGGATTTCTGCTGTGACATTTGATGATAAAATCTCTGAAAAATAATAGGAACAGGAGAAAAAGCATGAATACATTGCGTTGTAATGGAGCGGCGTGTAGGAATATCTGTTGAGACGCTAACTGTGATAACACAGACAGAGTTAAATCGTCTGTGGGACAAGTATAATATAAAGCGCGCTACATCTTCATCTAAATTACGCAAAGCATTGGAATGGACGCGTTATTGCAATCTTTTTGGGCGGTGAAAGTTTAAAGTATCCTGACGTTATGACATTCATCAGCTATATTGGCGCGCGACGAAGAAGAATTTTCGACATACTTGTTTAACAAATTCTTAGAGGCTTTCTCCGATGAAACCCACTGCATAAAATGAACGGTAGAGCAATGAGAGTATGTGTTGTCGCAAAAAAAAAAGTGATCCGTCTAAATCTACTTGACGTAAAATATGTCATGGTCATCACGTGCTTTCACTTTCCATTTGAGCTGTTTCTCGCGATCACATAATTGCAATTTCATCGCATTTACAGCCGTGTGTGCATTGCTATCATTTCCTAAAGCCTCAGTGAATTGAAAGCACAATAGTGCAAAATAATACATACAGATTCAGCTTCGTAAGACATTGAATGATACTTTAGAGCTCTTAACAAAAGTGAAGAAATATCGTTTGAGTATCGCATATCACGTTAATTAATCAAGAGTAAGTATAAGATCAGAGAAACAATAATAATGTTTTCTTTTTTAACGAATTATCTATTAAGATAAAGAAAGATACAAAAAAGACGAGAAGTCTAAAAGGTAACGTCATTGAGAATCGTGCGTTGGTAGCAGCCTGATTCAGCGGTAATCATCGCTTTAAAGAATTCGGGCACTGCCGTTTCCCGCTCACCTATGATCCACAAGGCCGGAACTTGGATTTCTACTGTGACATCTTATGACGGTGTCGTGGGTTAATCTGCCGTTGGTCGCCTGCAGCGGATCCGCATTATCGTCGGCACCAGTGCCGACGCTTTCCGCATAGAGACCCGTCATCGCGTACATGCTTTCGTTACGTCGATGACCGGCGTGATAATTGCTGCCGGATTCGGATCTCCTGTGACCGAAAACACCGCTGCTGCTCTCGTTCCTCTTATGGCCACTCTCGGATCGTTTGTGGCCAAAGGCACTGGATATACTCGGCACGTCTGTGACCACCCTCGGTACGCTTGTAACCGACGAAACCACCCCCCGATTCCGTGCGTTTGTGCGCAAACATGCTCGAGCTGGAGCCGTTTCTCTTGTGCCCGCTGGTGGACGCCATTTTTCTCTCATCTATCTCCTCTTCTTTCGCGATCTTTATGTTGATTATTACTTAGCTTAACTGTGACATTGTTTGTGTTGGCTGTAACAAAAAATTCATTATTTATATTAATAACATAATTTATATATATACATATATATATATATATATATTATATATGTATAGGTGCAGAGTCAATAGCATATGGTTTTGCTCTTTCTTTTGTTGGATCCGTCGACACGTTCTTGAACTGATAAAGAGATACGAAGAGATAAAAAAGTTGACTCATTGTTAAGAGCCGACTATGCTTTATAAAGTCGTACCATCAATTGACATCTCAAGATACAACGGTTCAACGAACTGACTTCCGTAAAGGTCAGGGCCGTTCGGCAACGCTCGATATCATCTTTACAGAATAAAATTAACTAGAATAAGTAGTTATTATGATTAAATGTGATATATATTTATTGTGTATATGTTGGACCGATCAAACGAATTACTGTGTTATATTTAAAAAAAAAATTGTTTATTTTGATACTACTGACGTTTCAGTAACTTTATATCGATAATTCCACGTACAAATCACATAATAAATTTATATTAAAAAATTAAGATTAATAATCCTGGAAAAGAAGAAATACGTGTTTATTTTTTTTTTCATTTTTTTATAAAATAATCTATCATATTTTTTTGTGTCAACAGCTGCTTTGAGATTTAATTTACCTCTAATAATGAATTCCTGAGTCTGTAATATTCACATGTGTTTTTCCTTCAATTTACATAGAAATGGCCGAATTTTTCTAATCAGCTCCCTAAAAAAAGTTCGTATAAAAAGAGGTCAGACACCAGCCATTAAGTAAAAACAAAAGGCCAGTATATCGCTGATTCAAATCAGCGAGTTCAAATCAGATCCAGGAGTTTACACACGCAATCTATGGTAAGTTCAATTGCATATATCAAACAAGTATAAATATTAAGTTCTATAAATTTTTTTTTCTACGTTTATTTGCTCTTTCTCAATGAATGTTGCTTTATGTTTCTTTTTCGTTTTATCCTCCATTCGTGTAGATTACTTTTTTTACCTCCCAAAGAGATTATTTTTCGCGTTGGAAAATAAATAAATAAGTAAATTCCAACATCCCTTTTATATTAATTTTACGAAGAAAAAAAATAGAAGTGATGCTGGAATTTACTTATTCATTTATTTATTTTCCAAGGCAAAAAATAGTCTCTTTGGCGTATAAATTAAAGGTTTTCTGAGATGTCAAATGTCATTTATGTCTTGTGACATCCTAGATATGTGTGTGTATGTATATATCTACAAATTATATATACATTATATCTCTTACTGCGATGATATATTGAGTATTTGTCCCATAAAAATTCATTCGATGATTAAACTGCAAGTCTGCATCGATTAATTTTTGACGATAATCACATTCCTACGGTTCGTCGCAAAGTAAGCAAGCGTGCAAACTCCCGCGCGCGTTCCTCTCTTATGTTTTTTTTAGATTATCGATCGCGTGCGTCCTTGATTTCATTCCGATGAAAAATTGAAGGGAGTATATGGCCTGATAGTATAGATCGACAAATTCAAAGTCAGGGATACTGTCAATACCATAAGATCGCGCCGATTTGTCTACACGTGGACAGCGAGTTGTTTACAACAGTTATGTGCAGTGAGAGATTTACGGTAATACGAATCGATCTCTTATCTAAGCAACAAATTGATCTTTCATCGTGCATTTCTATGATGCATGTGAGACCATTCATCAAAGATTCTCCAATTGATTGTTTCTATTATTTTTTTATTTTCGAAAAATTGGAAAAGCTCGTTTACATAAACAAAGAAAATATGCAAACACGTATCACATACGTGGATTAATTAAATATTGCTTAAAACATTTATAAATATTTAATTTTTCAATTTACATTCAGATTACTTTTGAAAGAGTTAAGCTATAAATTGCCAATTGATAAAACAAATATTAAGATATAATTGTTTAAAATTTAATTAGATGATAAATTATCTTTTTTAATATATATAATAAATTATATATATATATATATATATATATAATCGTTCCATAGAATAAATTATTATTACGATTACAAACATATTCATCAGTTACAAGTAAATTAGGTTTAATTTTTTTCCATTCGTTATCTATTATTTTAATAATTAATTATCTTTATAGGATATCTTGACATTAGTGACATCCGTGCGAGATAACGTAATCTCTAGCACATAACAAAATATAAATACACATATTGCAAAGTGTTTGTCACGCACGGAATGTTCCGCCTTCGGAAGAGGTTCTGATAAAGTAAAACCCGATTATCGATCGCGAATGAACACGTGCTGAATTTGCACTTTAATGTGCTTAATGCAATTAAGAAATTAATCTTGTATTTTTTTTTTCGCACTCAATCGAAAACATTTGAGATTAAATTATCTCCATCGGATTTGAATCTGAACGTGAAAATCAACAATCCTAACACGCCTACAGCCGAATAACTCATTACGATCGCAAATTCCAGCACACCGAATTGCCGTGCACCAGAATTGCCAGACACCAAGGAGCAATGAACTAGAGCACGTACCGTTATACGAAGATTTTTGATCGTTTATTCATTTCAGACAGCTCGTTTCGTCATTTCTGCCCACTTCTGCCGACTCATCGTATCATATCATCGGAAAATCCTTGATTTTCTAAGTTTACGCGTTATTGAATTTTTCCGTTTTAAAGCTATCTTTTGACATATTAAAAAATTTGTGTAAAAAATATTTACTATAAATTCGCACATTAAATATCATATACGAAGATCGCGAGTTCGTTTGCTCGTGAAAGAAATACTTTTATCGTTTTCATTTTAATTAATCGAAAATATAGCTAATAACCGACGATAAGAGCGAATCATTAAATTAGCGGCTTCATTGCGAGTGTATAGGTGCGGAAATGAATGTTGCGGTATGCGGGGTGCCTCATTCGCACGAATCGATCGAACCCTGTAAGCTAGGCTTACATACGACCAAGTCGACTCTATCCTAGTGGGTGATACGGCCTAAACTGTCGAGGAATCCATCTATCCTCGCGCGCAGATTAAACGCTCCCTCGCGTGCTGGAAGGTCTTGGAGTTCCTCGCGATAGCTCGGCCACTAGGTCACCCAGGTTCTACCTTTACATTTGTAGGAGCCGCATGATACTGCAGGGCGATATTTTGATTTCTCACCGATACGTCATTCCCCTTTTATCGATTTCAACATGCTCGATGTAGTTGAACGAAAAAAGTAAACCGCTAATTTTAAAAAACGCAAGTATTTTCGAAAAGAATATCGTTGTATATGTTATTTCTATTTATTTCTATTTATAAAAGAACGAGTTATAGGACATATATTTTGGATTATTGAATTACGCCTCAATACGCGATGCTATATGTGAATCGCGTGAAATTTCAATTCCATTATACAACGCCTACCTTCGTGACAGCGGATTATTTGTCGAATGCAAAAGCGAGAATCTAGGTACAGCTCAGTCAGATCAGAGCTTAGTATGCCCTACATTTCAAAAAAGATGAACTTTTCTTTTTTCATGTACTTATTTTGTGCTTTTTTTTCATGTAACTATTTTAAGCTTGAAACTTAACACAGTGACATTTAATGATGTGACATCTAATCAGCTGATGATGGAATATTTATTGATTAAAAAAAGCATACAGATTTGTGTATGTATGTATTATAATAAGTGAAAGGTCCATAGTGTTATCATCTATTCGATATTTTGAGCTTTTATGCAATATAAAACTTGCTGGTTATTTGATTAAAAATTTTTTCTATAAAATCTCAAAGTCTGGTTGAAACGTTTGGGCTCACCTTGTATAAAGCAAACATCGATGAATGTGTAATTATATATATATATATCTATGCAGGCGAAAGCACTACCGTACTATTGTATTCTGGTAAAGTTTTGGCGCTGGAATCAGGTAACAATATAAATATATACTGCAATGCAGAAAAATAGAATGCGACATTATGATTCGATGAGTTATATAAGTATCATTGCTATAACAATGACTAATACATTCTTCATCTTACAAAAGTTTTATTACATTTCGAATAAAAAAAATTTTATCGCTTTATTAACGACACGTGTCACAAGCGAGGCGATTTGAATCGCTGAAATTCCACGTTTTCCTGCTTTTGATATTTGAAAAAACAAACAAAATTTAATTGTGCACGAGTTTCAAAAGTTCTTTATTGTATAATATTTATTTTCCTATACTCTTGTTATGTCATCAGGCACTAATCAAGAAGCAATTTTTCAGCTTCAACGTTCCAAGGTAACATTCCTGTCTCTGCTCATCCTTTTCATATATGCGCTTTATTAAGAAGTCTTAATGATATTGGATGGTATCCAGAAAGTTCTTCGCACAATATTATAGCGCTAATTTCTGATCGTGATGGTGCCAGGCAAAACTAGCTACGAACCGATACGTCACGTTTATATGAAATTTCGCATGCACACTCTTAGAATATTATATAAAATTGCTTCATCTATAAATCAAACTTGATGAGAAATAAAAATTGCACGACAACTAATAAGAATCGAAATCCTTATTAATCTCTTCACGAAATGTCAGTTAAACATACTTTGTAACCAGGACCCAAATAAAGATCCCCGCAACGTGTGGGTTCTCGCTTATATATACGCACGCAAAAGATCACACGCCGAGAAGAAAGCCCTAACAAAAATGAATCTAACCGATCTAACGAATGGAAGATTCATTTTCGAATAGTTTGCATAATGTGAGAAATTATGAAATGTAAGAGAAAGTTACAAACAAATATATAGCCTCATTTTATATTAGGAGATTGTCAATTATCGCAAGCTTGCACGTGCGTAAAAAGTGTCAAAAGTCTGAAATGCCGTTTCAGCATTAATATAAATATTAATATTCAGTTTGATCGATAAAGAAATTTATTACTACGATGTACGTAAAATTCGATGAGACTTATCTGTTGTCGTAGAGAAAACCTCGAAAAAATATCATTTGACATAATCAAGAGACTCGCGCGTTTTAATATCTTGAGGTCAGATATACGAGAGAGATTCGTGCATCATTTCATTCCATGCGAACCTTGCGTCATTGTTTCAAATATGTTATACCGTTCTTTTTTTTTTTTTTCCTTCATTGCAAACTTTATCGCGAGATAGAATCTCTCTCATTGTTTGAAGTGTTATTTCAAACGGGGTGATTTTCGTCGCGATATTGTACGATTCCAACATCGCCGCGCTTCGGAAAAACGACATATTATTTCTTGAAGGCAGTCCGAAACAGACCAGTTGAACAAATATGCCAAATTTTTCCGCCTTAAGAAACACTCGCTTCGCATTCGTCTACGAGAAACGCATTACGTAACTGTCGCGATAATGAAATGACTACTCAAGAAACGCATAGCGATATACGTGACTTTCAATTTTAATGGCAATGATCGAAACTTTCCAAGGCGAGTTACAAAATCAAGAGGGATCACTCGTGAACGTAATAATCCCCCCTCTCCCCCTTCCCGAATAATATCAATTTTAAATCGCGGTCTATAAAAAAATGCGATTGTTTCCGGGAAGAATTATATATATATATATATATATATATATATATATATATATATATATATAGCTTTGACAGTCTATATAATTATATAATTATATCATATATATATATATATATATATATATATATATATATATATATAATTTGTCAGATAATATTCAGAAAACTGATAATTAATTTCTTTTAATTTACTGTCACGTAAATATACGTTGCAATAAAAGAGAATATTTTATTTCTACATTTCCTAGCTTAATGGATGCCTACGTGCGCCAATTATGTTAATTGGCATAATAATTAAAAGTCGGAGCGGTTACATCAACTTTACATACAGCACGATGTAATTCATAATACATGATATTAATATATTATTATTTTGAAGACAAGTTTTTCTTAATAAATTTTCGATAATTATCGAAGTCTTATCGATTTGTTTGGAAACACAAACGTGATCGTTTTATCGATTTATTCAATAAAGTACATAATTCAATAAAGTACATAATCGTCTGAAAAGAAAACAATTCCATAAGAGAGAAAGTATAAAAAAATTTACATTCTAAATTTTCGCAAAAAATATATCTCGTTCAAAAAATATTCTTGATTTCATCGTACATTTTTAAGCATAATTACGCGTATTTAAATTCTTTCACTTATTGCAATAGTATAACATATATACAGATAGTTTTATGTGTGTGTATATATATATATATATATATATATGTACATAACCTCCATTACGTATGTATTTATGTATGTATATATGTACGTGGAATATTCGATTTTTTACGATGTACAATGTGTCCTTTTCTTTAGTTTATAAAGTAGCGATTCGCGAATTATTATCGGATTATGTCGTACAAAATTAAGCGAATCGCATTGACAATAGCTTTTCCATAAAAAATAAAAATAAAAATAAAAAAAGTAAGCTTCGGAGAAATTAAACTTGATACTCTGTTCAACTATATTCCAACTAAAGGGGAGAGATCCAGCATATCGTATTTCGCGAAACGCTCGAGATAAGCTCGCGGAACAGAGTGGTGTTTTGTGAGGAGCAGCTCGAAAAACATGAGGTTAAAGGGTATAGTCTGAGAATCGATGTTCTTCCACGCGCATTACGATCGTATATGCGACGCGAAAAATTCGATGGACATTTTTTCTAAGAGTAAGTTATCACGCGCGTCCTTTCAATCCCCGCGTTCTCGACATCATGACGCATCGCGGCCGCGACGCCGCGGTTGCGAGCCAAGATCTCGGAGGTAGACTCGGTAAAACGGGATCTTGTGTCACGCGACCTAAATCTTCGTTCGTGGATCCGATCGAAGGTTAGAAAGGGTGATCTCTCGTCCAAGAATGGATCCGATTTAAGCGCGGGAGATGCGGAATACTTACGGAAAGAACGCGTCGAGACGGGGTGCTCTTTTGTTTATCCAGGGCCAAAGCGAAAAATCCTCGTGTGCCGATCCGCGTTGTTCTCCAGACTACATCGCATTAAACAGGCACACTCGCACACTGTTCACTTACACGCGATAGTCGCGATCGACGTATTTTTTTTTTTTTCGTGGGTTTCCCCGACACGCGATTCGTGTTGCCAGCTCCGGCCAGCTCCGGCCAGGTCCGGACAGATCGGTAGAAATTCGCGGAAATCACATTGATAGTCGTTCCGACCGTCAGCTCGCTTCGAGGATCATAGACCAGCTGTGTTTTTGCCCCCGACCATCGAGCAACTCGCGCATGCGCGCTCCACGGTACTGTCTTGCGCGAAAGGGTGGCGCCGTTATCGTGACGCGCGACACTCAAATGTGAAAAAATGTAGAAGTCATCGTACTTTTTTTTATCTTAATATTTTTATCGGAGAACTAATTAACTAAATAACTAGACAAGATAAGAAACTAAGTTTTTGCGATAATTTGCGAATTATACAAATTAAAATAAAAATAATTAATTATAACTAGATAATTTTTTTTTTATTATGACATAAGAGAATGCGTCAATTTTACATAAAAGGATAGATAAGCTTTTTTTTTTCAGAATTGACTCTTTACACTTATTGTTATGAATAAATTATTCAAATTTATAAAAATTTTTGTGCGATGATTATATAAAAAGAAAGAAATTTACAAGAGTTACTTTTAAAAAAAAAAATCGGGCCCCTCCGGGATTTGAACCCGGGACCTCCTGCACCCAAAGCAGGAATCATACCCCTAGACCAAGAGGCCTGATGACCGTTGCCAGTTACAAAAGATAGATCTGATATGGAAATATGATACAATTGCAAAGATTTGAATTGCATCTGATAAAATATTACAAGTATTAAACATTATTTGAGTATCGAAAGTAATCGAACGAAAAAAGGATTTGTTTTTATATTGATGGAAATTTATGATATAACACGTTTGCACAATAACATAATAGGTTTGATTGTTTTGTTTACACTTTTTACTTTTTACATTCAGATCCTAGTGAATTAATTAAGTCCGTGTCAGATAACACATTAAAAATTTCAGAAAAAATTCTCTTTTTAATGGTCAATTACGTGACATTGTGTCCACCTGTGTTTCCTTGCTGGAACCTTGTGTTTTGCTTAGTGCAAATATACACACAAAGCGCATTTTAAAAAATTACTTTCTAACGTGATACGTATCGTAAGTAAAAACGATAAATAAATTGAGCTGATACTTTGTTCCAGAAGAGGACAAAAATCCAAAAAGGAAAGAAGAAAAATTAATGGATTGATCAATAAAACACTCGAGTGTTGATATTCAATCTAAACAAGCTGTTCCATTTGAGTCAATTCGAGTGTATAGGCTAAGTAGACTTATGTATAAAATGGCTGTAAAAGAAAAGCAAACAGAATCTTCATTTGACGAGATAGAATGGAACGTGGAAAATGAGATTCAGCTTTTCTTCTCTATGAATGGACACAAACCAGTCGGTAAGATGCAAAGCCGGCTTGAGGTTATGTTTACTATTATTATGTACAAACAATTCTCCATTGCAATTTAATGAATTGTTTTTAAGGTGTTAACAAATATTTTCATATGGTATGCATATGGGAAAAATTTCGTGCTGCCATCCACAAGGATGTGTCATTGAAGATGATATGGGATCATTTGGAATCTATGTACGATCTTATGGCTTTGGTAAGCATTAGCGTAAAACAATTTAAATAATAATATTTAGAGTCAATTTTTTTGTTAATTTAAGTCTCATATATTTTTTTTTTTCAATTAAAATCTGAATTTATAATAAGAGTTATATCTTTATAATAAGAGCTATATCTGTACTGAGGAAAAAGTATGTTATTATTGAAAAAAATGGTCAAAATTTGTTCAAAGTCATATAAGATTACTTTCATATAAATTAAATTTTTTATTAGGATGACATGGAAGATTTACCTTTCCCCAGTCAAGAGATGGATTTTTCTTTACCGGAGGCAGAATTTGTAGCAAAGCCCCGAAAGAAGGAAGAATTGGAAACAAAACTGAAAGATCTGAGAGATAAATACAAAGAGATTAAAAAAGAAAAGGATATTAAGGAAAGTTTAAAAAAAGATAATACACTGCGTGATTTTAAAGGAAGCAAAGATATGGAAAAAAAGAAGGAAGAGATGAAGAAATATGTGAAAGAAATGGAGATCAAGAAAGATAAATTTAGGGATGTGAAAGATACAAGGAAAGAACATAAATCTTCGAAAGGTCGTTCAAAAGGCAAAGATGATTCAGAAGAAAGTGGTAAATGACATATTAACCTCAATTATTAAGTGGCCTTCTCTAATTAATGGACGTCCCACAAAACGTTACATTTCTTTTTTTTTTCAGCGTCGAATGGAAAAAAGGAGCGCAAGGATTCCGAATCTAGTCGTGAACTTTTGAAAAGAATCCCCAAGAGGCCAACTAGGCAAAGTGTGGACAGTTCTTCCAAAACTTCTTCTAGTCCACGTGATACACCTCCTCCAAAGCGAAGAAGAATATAACAATTATCATAAACATTGTAACATTTATATCCCATGTTGAGTCCAAGTTGTATAATTTATCATATATGAGTAGTATAATGTGTATTCTAACAATATGAACATGTATGTATATATATATGTATGTATGTATGTATGTATGTATGTATGTATGTATGTATATATATATATATATATATATATATATATATGAGCCATTTAATTTTTATAAAAGATTTTACATATACTATGTAGCTTAAATATATTATCATATTTTCTAAACAACTTTGTCTTCTGAATGTTAATAATTAATGTCTAATGAAGAAATAGAGAGGCAACAATAATAAATTTACTTTTAATATATAATAGATAAAAAGAAGCAAGATATTTTATAGTAGTTCAAAAACAGTAAAAATTATCTAAACTATGTATAACTCTAGTTTATATAGTTTTCTATTTTCTGAGGTATCAAACTTGCTATATACATTCTTTTCTATAATTTCTATTGTTCTAGAATATATGATCATTAAATGTAGAAAGATAAAATGGTATAATTATATCTTGCTATTAAAAAAAATAAAAGAACATGAAATTTATAACTGTTCCTTGATTACATGATTTATCGCTACATCTTACAAATTACAATTGTGACGAGGAAACGCAAGAACAACAGCGTGAGATTTGTGGTTACCAGCCGTGATTATTTATTGAAAATATCGTGGAATTTTTATTGCATTAGGAATGTTTCAAAGAGTAAAATGCGTTTCGCGATCTGTAGTATCTTCTCCGGAGACACGTGACAGGAATACTCATCATCGTCGACGATCGAGGATCCATGTGTGGAGGATTCACGTAGAAAATCCATAGCTGATGAAGTCCGGTGGTGGCTGGCGACCGTTTTCCAATATTAATTAAAAACTGCTGTCCTTATCGAAGTCTTCTCGCTTCGCGCTCAGACTCGAGCAAGGTTAGGAGATCGCCTTCCCGTACCGGTCCCTTCACGTTCCTAATTATCTGGCGATTTTGTTCGCCCAGAAACTCCACTTTCACCTGCGTGCACTGTCCCTGTGAACCAGTGCGACCCAGGACTTTGATTACGCGTGCCAAAACGACTGGTTTATCCATATTCGCTTATACTCTTTTCGCACGTGGCTTATAGATGAAGTATCTAACGCAAAAGGAAGAGATCGCACATAAATAAAGCGACACAGAACACAGAGCGGCGTAAATTATCCGTTGATTTCCGGTGAGTCGTTACTGTCCAATAGCAAACATAACGCGCCAACTTTAAATTGATTTGAAAAACTTTGCGTGATGAAAAAATAAACTCCGACTTTTTTTTCAAACTAATGCGAAAAAAGAAATAGATTTATATTCTTGTAATTGAATTTTTTGTATTAATATATGCTAAAAATAAGATATATATTTAAAAGTTGGAGAAAAAGAAAAGGAAAAAGAAAAAATGCAATTCAGTCAAAATTGTGTATAAAATAGAAATTTTATAAACATAAAATATTGCTAAATTTGTCGAACTCTAATTATTTTTGAGATAATGGATTGTAATGATTTTTCAATTTTTATTTAATTTCATAATTTTAACTTTTTTTTTTGTAATTGTTTAATTATAAATCAATCAAAATATCTCAGGGTTGTTAGCATTAATGCATATCATTAATGGATTTTTCTCATAATTCATAAAAATTAATAATAATTGATTACCAAGAGAGAATTATTTCAATCATTGTCACAATAGTAGTTCTTTGCAATCTATACTTTATTCATCTAAAATATATGTGATATAAGATATTTATATTATCTTGTATTTATTCACCAATAATACAGAATAAATGTGGACACATATTGCACATGTGTCGATTATAGTACCTTAAAAATACATTGAAGATCTAAGTCTTTTTACATCTCTGATAAAACTTGTGTATATATATATATATATATATTTCTATTTGAATCAGAGCTTGAGATTGATATAATTTTAACAAATTAAATTTTCGATGCTATCCGATATACAAGAATACATAATTTACATACTGTCATTCTATTGAATTCGCAGCGTTTTCATTTTTGTGAATAAACTCACGAACACATTTTCACATAGCATGAATAGCAACGAAATCCGAGCTAAAATTATATCATTTTCCATCACCGATTTAAATTAATACTTTGTAGTTTGAAAATGGACCCTGGCATGTACTTTAATCGCAATTACAAAAAGCTCTTATTTTAACTGCTTAATTTGTACCATATGGTACATATTTAGTGTCATTAACTAAATAACTCCTCTTCACAATCAGTCAAGATTTGTTTTATTCCAATCTTTTTTCACCAACAATAACATTAAAAGCTAGCACAGGCTTCCGAAGAAAAATATTTATCAACTCAAAGCACTATACACATTCACAAATTATGAAACAGTATTCAAGTAATTTTCTGTTTTGTGTTCCCATTTCTGTGTTTCCATCGGTTCTATTACTATCTGAAGCAACATCCGACGGAAAGACATAGAAATATTATTACGATGAATAATAGACTGTCGACATTAGTATACAACACTGAATGAGATAACAAAGGTTCACAATATTTGCAATATCTTTTACTGCCACAAGTTGGTAGAAAGAGTCTGCCCGGGTAACGCGGCAGCATTGGCAGGTTTGCCCGTCGTAGAAGAAAAGTTCATATCACCCAGAGACACTTGTGACATTTGTTGTGGCAACTGAAATCACGACAGATATAAAAAAAAATGTTACAGTTACAGTAACAGATTTGATTTGTAAAACAGATAAGAACATTACGACATAATAAATATAGACAAAAACTCATAACTCTTTTTATATATTCGTATTTAGTATACACATACACATATGCACATGTACACACATCATACATGCATAGAGTATCTCAAAACACATTTGTTGAAATTTACATACTTGAGCAGCGAATGCAGTAGTTTGTTGTTGCTGTGCTGTTAAATTGAAGAAAGGATTGCTGCCAGGAGCTGGCTGAAGATTCTGCGTCAACATACCACTCCATCCATTATTACTAGTAATATTAGTTTGTCCTAATTGCATCATCTACAAAATCAAAGAAAATCGAAAATTTTAATGTAAAAAAAGGAACTATAATGATAATTATTAATAATATATAAACATGGGAAAAACTTTATTTACCATTTGAGGTGGCATCGTGATAGCAGCATTTGGTACACCATTTAGTTGATTTATTTGTCCTACATGTAAGCCTAAAGGATTGGCTGCTACAGCACCTATCGAACTAGGATTTGTTATAATTTGATTTTGATTGACAAGTATCTGATTTGTAACTGGTATTTGCGTAGGAAGTTGGCTGATTTGACCCAAAGAGCTTTGTTGTCCAAATGTACCCACATTTGACATTTGCTGTTTATATGGTATAGAATGTTGAGAATACATTCCCCCTGAAATACATATAAATAAGAATACTAATGTGTACATTAATGTGCATACAATTTTTAATATATGATTTTTCAAATCAGTAGTATTTCTGTCACATGTGTAATATGCACTAACCTGGAGCACCATAAATTGCTGATTGATGACTTGGTGTACCGTATAATGCTAAAATACTATCCTTTGTCATTTTGCTTTTTTCTTGAGATAGTGGTGCTGATTGTTCAAAGAAACTTTCTTCTTCACTTTTTATAGTAGTAGCTGTTTTACTTCCATTAGAAACATCATTTCCACTTGTGGTAGTTGAAGCAGGTGGTGCAGATAAAAAGGAAGAAAATACGTCATCTCCAGAACCATTTGCATTTATTTGATTAGTTGCTGGTGCATCTATCATGATATTAAAATAAACAAGCTGTTGATAACTCGCAGATTATATCCATAAGAGATGAAAAACATACCAAGACCTAAGAGGTCCAAAATTGCAGAGCTTTCTTTTGTTCTACCGAGTTTAGGACTGACAGAACTGCGAGGTTTTGGCAATTGAGGCACTACTTCTGGTTTTTTTACAAGTGGGAGCACATTGCTTGCAGCTTCAGAGCTCTCCTTTTTTCGTCTGCGTTGTCTCTCAGCTTCTTCATCGAGTTCTTTGTCCCAATTTACCTTTGGCAATATTTCTTATTTAAACTTACAAATACATCATATAGTCATAATCTTGCAAATATAAAATTAATATTGCACACAAATATTTTTTTATGAATATAGTCTTTTAGGCAAGAGAATATAATTTATCAGTAGCAAATAACTAATGTCTACAGCACAAAGCAAAACATTATAAAGTTTTTTTTATACACAATAATGTTATATATTTTATATATTTTATTGAAACCAATATTATGTTGAAACGTAAATATTAAAATTACTATACATATATTATTAAATAATAATCATACTTTTGGTAAAGGAGGTGGCACCCATTCTCTGGCTATATACTTTTTGTGTTCATATTTTGCCCTAATAAAACTCTCAAGACTACAATCTGTTTGAGGTCTTCGAAAACTATCTGGAAGATTTGCCTCATAGACTGCTCTGGCTCGAGAATTGCCCATTTGCTGTAAGCTCTAGAAAATTTAAAGAGAGTTACATATATTTTTAGTGTAATAAATAATATAATGCCTTAAATAAGATTAATGCATTGACTTAATAAGATTAATTATGTAATATAAAGTTTACATAAAGATTGGCAAGTAAAAACAGAATAAACACTTAATAGTTTCAATATCATATACTAAAATATTTTTCTCACTTTATTTATTTGTAGAATATATATATTATCTATTTAAGAAAATATTAAAAACTTTAAGTATTTAGAAAAACAATAATTAATATCTTATAGATATATAATATTATAGAAAATATTATAAAGACAAAAACTTAAATTCTTAAAATTTAAATGTTATTAAAAATTGATATTAATTTCTCTATAGCAATTGTGTGTATGTACTTTACAAGATTCATAAGAAAATTATAAACTTATACAATTATAGAACTCTCTAATATATAAAATGATGTATAAAAATATTATTTTTTATTAAAAAATCATAAAGTGTATATATTATACACATATTATAGTGTATATATTACTAGTACATACAACTACTTGTTCTGGTGTCCATGTGTCTAAATTAACAGACTTGACTTTGCTTATATGCACACCAAGATTTCTGTGTATACCAGCGCATCGAATACACAAGAAAATTCCCAAGTTCCAGCTAGCCCATCTTGGTCCTATAAAATATATATTCATCCAGGATATTATAAATATGTTATCTCTCATCTGAGAATATAGAATCTATTTAAAGACTTTTAATGAAAGAATTTTAATAAAAAACAAATAAAAATAACTATCAATAAAAAATATTTCGTCAACCAATTGATCTATTTATATATATATATAACAAAAAACATTCATATATCCATGATTATTATTATGAGCTTTCTTTCAACATATAACATGTCAGATTGTACATAAAAACATCTGTATATTTTTTATCAAAATTTAATTATCACGAGACAATGAGAAGGTAGAGGGAGGAGAAAGAGGAAGAAGAGGGGAGAGGAGGAATGAAAAAAATGTTCGCCAATTTTTGAGCCAAAATTCGAATGCTTGTAACTATGAAATTGACAAAAAAATTTTGACAATGTTACACGTTAAAGATGATGCATTGACAGCGTGTCAGAACGGAAATTAAAAGTCCATAATGCCTTGGAATTTTATGAAGCTACGTCATGATCGATCTTGACAAACAAATATTGATTTTAAGAGAGAAATTCAAATGCGATAAAAAAAATGATATGCACAATATAAAGAATATTCTCTGGAAATCGTCAGGGCGTTGAGAAAGTATAAGAGAGAAAGAGAGAGAGAGAGAGAGAGAGAGAGAAAAGAAAGTGTATAGGAATAATAGTACTCTCTCCCCCACATTGTCAGACAAACCTTTCGCGTCACAGTCAACGCAATACTTGTTATCTTCATCGCGGAGCATTTGCGTCAGCAGGTTTTGACATTTCTCCTGGATCTGCTTGGCACGCTCCTTTTCGTGACGGGACGTCATTTTCGGTGAGAGCGTCTTCGTGAAATCACAGACACGGGCCACGCGCGATCGCGACTTGTCAGCGATGTCAGTGTCGCCTCCCCGCGATAACGCTGGACGGACGCGCGGCGCGACAATACCACGTAACGAATTCCGTAGCGTAAGGATTCCATTAGCTTCGGTGGCCGTGTCGCGCGGTCACCGAATAAGAGATAATGCACATTGGAGACGCGCAGCCGTAGGTAAATTTCGTATCGTTATCAAATGGGGAATAACCGAGCGGTGAATTTGACGCGTTACCGATCGATCCGCGAGGCGCCGTGTTATAATGAATTAATAAATATTTACTATTGAGATTCTATAAAAAAGTCGCGTTTAGATTTAATGAATAATAAAAACTTGTTAGATGTATTTAAAATCTTACAGCATCAGTGACCAGCGGTTTTTATATCTTATAATTTATTTTTATTTAAATAATCCTGTATATAATATTTTGTTAATGTCTATAAATATATATCTAGTTTTTAAAATTCTATAAAAATACAGACATTTAAATGCCATTTCAATATTAATAAAATTATATATCATGTAAAATTAAAAAATATTAAAAAATATCTTTTATAATGGACATATTCTTCAATAAATACAATAACAGAATTAAATTACTATTAATTATTTTATATGGATACATTTTGCTGAAACATGAATGTCATTATATATAAAATTTTATATTCGGTTTACTTATTAAACACAGAATATATAAATAAATATATACAAATGTAAAGTGTGGCGATCGTGGCACAAGCGGGTGTTGTGGTATATCCGCTCTATATGCCCCAGGACTCAAGTTCAAACCCTGCAGCTAGAATTTATATATAATATAATATTATAAATATTATTATAATACTACATATAATATTATTATTATATATATATATATATATCAAAATTCTATTTGATCGCCACCTCTCGGCAAGCAAATGGCAAAACCACCGAGAGTATCTGTTGCCAAACAAAACCTTTAATTCTAATATACGATAAAATATTAAAAGATACTAAGATGATATAGGAAGATTGATAGGAAAATGATATCGAAGATATATATATATATATCTACGATTTTAAAAGTTTCGTGTCATGTTTATGTGTTGTTTATTAGATATGTTATTAATTAGAAAATTGAAGCTGAATATTATATACTGATGTATATAAAAGATATAATTGTATAAATTGTATAAATGTATAAATTTATGACGTCATAGATGCTCATATATATATATGAGCAAAACCATATTTTTAAAAATATTTTTAAAAACATTTTTAAAAATATTATCTGCTGAGTAAGTATTTAAAGAAGTAAAATAATTAATACTAGGAGCTGAATAATAATAACAATAGCTATTATTATATTATTCTTGAATACGAATAATGATAATACCTTATGTTATAATAATTTTAATATTTTAATTATTTATGTTTATATTGTAAATTTTTGTATAATAATATACCTTTAATGTGTATCAATACGCAGTACATTCAACCGAATTCGATATATATATATATATATATATATATATATATATATATATATATATACATGTATATATGTGTATACATGTATTATGTATATATTATAAAATAAATACATATTATAAAATTGATTGTTTTAAATGAGATTTAATGGTTTTTTTAATATATAGGTAATGTCTCACTGGTATTATAATTATATTTTTTGTAAGGTATTTTATATCGTAAGCAATTAAGCGTCTCTTTTCAATATAGAAAAAAAGAATCTTTTTTTTAAACACATATATGTAGCATGTAGCGTGGGTGTATTCGACTTTGCGCTATTATTGAATGATTTTCAGAACGCCGGGCTAGCGACGCTCAATCCGAACGAACATAGCCGCGAGTGGCGCCCTCGAACGGCCACTTCGACTGTTACGGTCGGCCATATTGCTCGGTCGCGGCGGTCGCCGATCGCAGATGGCTACGTAAAAGTCAACAACCGTTTTTCGCGGCGGAAAAGAATAGCGGATTCGATCACGATTGGGATAATCATCGCGTCGTCATCGATTCTCTTCGTTCTCTTCCCCCTTTTTTTTTTTCGTCGCGAAACAGTAGCCGCGCGTGATTGTTCTCTCTCCTTCTTCGATCTATCGCGCCTCTTCGGCTGCCGCCTCTCGTCGTCGCGTTGCCCAGTGACGTATCCAGCGACTTGCTGCCTAAAGATGAGCGCGAACAACGTGCAAGCGCTCTTCGCGTGCTCCCGATGCTTCTCCAGGCATCCCTTCGAAGACCTCTCGCCCGGACAACAATTGTGCAAGGTATAATAATGTAAACAATCCATCTCTGTCCGCGGTTCTTGCGTCGTTTTTTTTACAACGTACGTTTTTTTCACGCGACGAATCTGTTTCATCGCGATGATAGACTACCGAAAAGATTTCTCTGTTGCAACATCGATCGTGTAATTTCCCTACGAGATATAATGATTATAAATACAACGATTTATCGTGTATAGTAATATGTTTTTTTTTTTCTGTAAGCGTAGTGTTGCAAGATTCAAGTTGTATAAACATGTTACATTCCTACGTAAATACACAATGAAATGCATACAGTACAAGATAAGGAAATTTGTTCAAGCACGATTTAATAAAGTGTATTTTCCGTGCTCGTCACGCTGGATTATTTTTATTGCGATAAAGCCCAATTCCACATTGCTCGCGATGACGTAAATGTTGATTAAATTCGAGAATTTGAGAGTAATTTTTGAGAATACAAAAATTTTGCTATATGTTAATTTTTTACAATGATATTTAAAATAGTAAAAATTTCTCGTTTTTTTATGGAATATTATATATGTATATATATGTGTGTGTATCATAGTAAACATGTAATTTTGATAAATGCAGTAAAAACTGCAAGATATTATTTATATAATATTACTATCATTAAAAAAATATGAAAACGTGAAATATTTTTAACTTTATTTTTGTTAATATTTAAGAAAATTTGATGTTATTTAGGAATGCAGAGGAGCATTTCCTGTGGTAAAATGTACATACTGCAGATCAGAATTTCAACAAACTATGTAAGTTTAAGTTGTTTTTTTAAAAATTAAATGGAACAAATAAAACTATGCATTATTATATTTTGTTTGATTTTGCAGAAAAGGCAATACGAGCACTATATGTAAAAAGTGCGAGCAAAATGTAAAATCCTATGGGAAGCCATCGGCTTGCGAGTATTGCAATACTATAGCTGCATTTATTGGTAGCAAATGCCAACGGTGTACAAACTCGGAGAAACGCTATGGACCACCAGTTACATGCGAACAATGCAAGCAGAAGTGTGCCTTTGATAGACAGGATGAGGATAAAAAGGTAACATATGCAATATGTTTGGTGCTTTCAATATTGCTAGAGAAAGAGATGATCTCTAAGTGTGTAATATAATTATATTATAAGTGAGATTTTTCTATTGATATTTATGTATTGTTTTTTTTTTTTGGATATTCTTTTATATTTGTTGACATAATTTACTGTTGTTTCTCTAAGGATATACCTAAATAAACTTAAATTTTATTCCATAAATTTAACTATGGCTTTAATATAATTATTGTATGTATTTTTGAGAATATTCTGACATTTTAGATATTTTAGATATTCCTTAAATAATAAATATTTTTATTACAAAAAATTTGTATACGGAAAAAATTACGGAAATTTTTAAAGATTGTATACAGTTTTTTGTACACTTTACAAATATATATTTTACAATCTGTTTTATTATTTTGAATAGTCGAGAGTAGCTGCATTTGCAATTTTACTATAATAGTTATATTTTCTAAATTTATATGTTTGACTTCCTCAATTTCTTTTCTTTTTTTAGAAAGAGCGAATAAACATCAAGTGTAATTTCTACAGCTAAGACCTCTTTTTCTCTCTCTTCCTCTCTCTCTTGTTGGTACATGATAATAAATCTCTGCCTTACCATAATGCTACTAAATCAGTTATGGTGATGTTCTGGTTTTTAGGTAGATGGCAAGTTATTATGTTGGCTCTGTACATTGTCGTATAAACGAGCATTGGCAAAGACAAAGCAGTCAGATGCAGAAAGAAGGGCACATATGAAAATGGCACAACAGCGGGCTGCAAAGCACAAAGAACAAAAGTAATTATAATACATAATGTCACAAGGTAACTTTGCGCTTGGTAGCCTTAATATTGCGTGGATATTACAATTTTTTGAATCCATGCAAGACGTGTGTTCGGTAAATTTTGCAGATTGTGCCAGCGGAACTCTCGTTTATGTTTCATGCTTTCCATTATAGATTAAAAGGCCACAATAAAAGACCGCACAGAGTCGATGTAACAAAGTTGCCACCGCAATCTGAGGGCGGAGAAACGAACGGTCCCACTCCCGTGAAAGCGGCGCGAATGGCTGGAGTGCACGATCCGCACGATCCAAACAGTTCGGATCACGTCGTGGCGGTTACGCAACTCAAAGAAAAGATAGCGCATCTTCAAAAGCAAATTACTATAAAAGACAGTCAGTTATTAGCAAAAGATAGACAAGTACGTAACAAAATTTTTGCAAGTTCCTGTTTCTCGAAACAGATAAGAACAATAAAATAAATAATTGACATTTTGATTGCAGATTACCGAACTTAAGGCGAAAAATTTCACATCCGAAACTGAGTTACGCAATAAAATGAAAGCGTCGGAAAAGGAATATGAGGCGAAAATTTCTAATATGCAGCACAAGATATCTAGTTTGCTGAAGGAAGTAGCGTCGTTATCAAAAACTTCCAAGCGAGGTGATCGGGTGGCCGCTACCAAGACAGAAGCTGGGACCAACAGTGGGAGTGGAACAGACAGTCCTGTACCTTGATAAGGTAAGACTATCAGATTTTTGCTACTTTTTAACGGCAGTATTTGCCTTAAACGTCAAAAATGCAATGGTGATGTATAAAGTAACGCATCAGTCGATATATTCTGCAACATCTAGGGTGAAGTGAGTCCCGTTTCTCGTATTGTTTCCAGGGAATTGATTAACTGACAACTGTACTCGAATGTCCATACCCGCATAAATCACACATGTGGTACATTACGCATATAGTTAATTGTTTCCATTAACAGGGCGAAATCGTATTATTTTTCTAATTACTATAGAATTGTATATTATATTCTCTCACAATATGTGTACTGGAAAAAAGACTTACTCGCATCTCCATTTAGGGGAGATCAATAATGCAAGTGCAAAATTTATATGTAACAATTTAGATTTTCTTTTCTTTTTCGATGACTGCAAGCCTTGCGCTGATTTGTCAACAGTATCAGTTTTTATGACAAAAAATTAGCAAAATTTGAATCGTAAAGAAAAAAAATTATCAAATGATCTTGTTTTATCGCACGAAGTTATGATAGATTTCGGGCTCGCATCGACAAATTTGAATCGATGGATTGCACATATGTATGTACATACATATGTGTGAATATAATAAGTGACACGCACGCGCGGATAGCGTTGCTGTGGCATTTTATTATTTATAATAATGATGTAAGCAGCGATGAATCAGGATATGGTGATTGTAGATCAATTTACAATAAAAATTTGGAAACCGATTGCCCTGTGGTTCCACTCCTGTGGCTTCAATCCTGGTATCAACGTCACGTCCATATCCACGTCTTTTTCTTCTCGTATGTAATCTTTATAATGAAACATAATTTCGTTTTCGATCATTAACAATATTAGGTTGTAACAACATATGGAGATTACAACGTATGGAGATGATAGTGATATAGTGCATATAAATATCCAACAGCCATATATTTATTCTTTATTTTAAGAAACAAATGCTAATTGAGCATTACCTATTTAATAATAATGATAATAAATGCGTAACAATTTCACTGTATACATATATATACACACATATATATATATATATATATATATATATATATATATATACATATATATATATACACACATACATACATACACAAAGTGTAAGGATAATTAACATTTAATTTATAGTCGCGTTTAAATATGTACGAATGCCTGCACGCGTGCGTGCACGCTACAGTTGGAGCTTTATCGTTTAATTATTACGAGATGATAATAACTAAATATTGCTTGTTTTGTTTTCGAGGCGATTAGTAGTCCTCGTTTGTCCGGTTTCTCTCGATATTTCACTACTTTCAGCGTATATTTACATGGTCTTTACGTCCGTCTGCCTCTCTACGCGCTTCTCCTCTCTCCCGTCTTTCCTCTCGCTCTATTAACTTTCGTCGATTCAAAATCCTAAAGCGCCTAGATTCCTCCTCTATCTCTCCGTTTTACTTCGTTATTCATTTATAGTGCTTCCAAAATGCAGGCAAGGTAGGAAATCGATGCAAAATGTACAGAATAACACTCGGGCTATATAAGAAACATCACTAGGAATCACACGATCATCACCAAAGAAAATTATTGCTGTAACGATATTATTGTACAATGTATTCCAAGATGTTTTTCTCTATGTCGCTATTTCTTTTCTTTTTGTCTTATATTCCTCGTGTTTCCCAGTGTTTGTTTCTTATAGCGTGAAACATGCGCGCAGACTCCTCATACAACACGGGTGCTGAAAGTGCGTAAACCGTAAACGCGCTGATTCTGAGGAGTACGTGGAGCCTGATCACGGCAGCATCTTGAGCGTTGCGGTGATCCAAACCGCTAGAGTAGCGTACGCTACATTATATGTATAGAATTCGACATCCCATAAAATATGCCCGCGCATATAATCCGTTGCCTGATTATTAAAGAGGATATATTAGCAAATTATAAAGAGTGTAAAGGCCCTGCGGATTCATACATCGTCTCGCATTTGTCTCGCGAATCGAGTTCGAATGCTCGTTAAAATTTATATATAACTGTCGAGGTGAAATCTTTTCGTTCGAGTGCGTTTGACATTGTCCGGCGGGCGGAGACAGATGTTGGATAGTATAATAAATATTCGGGAATGGAGAAACAAAGATCGTCAGTTTCGCAAAAATTTCAAACGAGCGTCACGATTTTTAGCGGAGGTGAAGTTGTGCGTTTGTTTCGCTGCGTCCCGAAAGATCAATCGGGAATAATTTTTTTGGGGATGATTTATAAATTTATTGCGTAGCATCGAACGTGATAGGGAAAATTTTTGCGAAACCGAAGCCTCGGAGGATCTTGCGAAGGAAGCCAAAATTTAGAATAATAATACATTCCCTAACACACTCTGCGCTCTTATAATCTTGAAAATCATTCATAATCTATATCATACACACAGACTCTCTCTCTCTTTCTCTGTTCATTCTCTCGTTCCATACAGAGTCGTATCGCGATGTGCATGTGGCTTTTTAGAATCTCACAAACGATATATATATATATATATATATATATATATATATATATATATATATATCAGTCTGCGATACGCCCTTTAGATCGATATCGTTACGGAACGGCATTTCGGGAACATCGACTCCGCGTTTAAAAAATTTTTATTCTTTTAAAAAGTGTCATTCTCGTTTTCCACGAAGTCTTAGAACGAATCGCCGTTCAGTAAAGAGGATTTGTCTCGCATTACATACGGTAAGCTGCGCTCGGAATTAACTCGTTTCACCCAGCTTAGCATTAATGGAAGTACGAATTTGTCAAATGTACGTAAAATTTATGAAAAAGAAATATTAGACCTTCGACAATTATATTCGTTAATTCTAACTTTTTTTTCTTTTTCTTCTTGTATAGCAAGTACGAGATGATCAAAGAATCGATTATTCGTGCGCACAAGATCCTTTAATAATATCATTTTTGCAGAAATTTAATTCAATTTTGCAAAATATATACCTTTCTTAAGAGACGCATATTATATGCAGTATGTCCATCAAGTTGCCAAATTATTATTTTTTTTTTTTTTAAACAAGGAAGGTTGAAAAAAATTTTATTTAAATATTCAACGTTGCCTTGATGTTATTATACTTTCTGTATAATTTTTAATATATTGATAAAATGTTAATAAATGTTGACGAAAACTTCTTGAAACTCCTCCGTACAAATCTTTTTCCATTTTGGATGACTTTTAAATATTTATCGACAATTCTTTTTAATAGTCAGAGTGTTTTTTAAAAAATTCAATATGAGAACTTGATAGTCATATTGTGTAAATGTGCGCTAATTCTCTTTGAAATGTTTTGACTAGACTTTCTACCATAACTTTCAATTATACAAACGATGATTCCCTCTTCGTATTTAGATTTTAATCAGTTAAAGCTACAGGTATTTTTTTCATCGAAGCGCACACAGGAAAATATCTTTAGGCAATCAAAACTTTGCAAAGTATACATTTTCTAATCAATGAACGTTGTGTAAAGAGAGAATCAATATAAAAAAAGCTGTAGTAGAAATACACTCGAGCATGAAAATTAATTGAATAGCGATATTAGAAATACATATCGAGGAATAAATGTTAGCAATAATATACAAAAAGAATGATTAAAAAATTACAGTACATGATTTGATGTACCATTATCTTTATCGCTTCTTTCTGCAATTGAAATCCGAAAAAAAAAGAAAGAAGAGATCTCGTTATCCTGATGAGAAAACTCGATATAATTTCGATAAATATTAACGCGATATTATAAATGTAAAATTTCTCGTTAGAGATATAGAGATTTAAAAAAAAACTTCTTAAAAAAAAAAGAGCATTTAGAAAAAAAGGAGAGAGCTACACATATCAATTGTGTATAAAAAGACGAATTACAAAGTAGAAACAAATATAATGGAATCTCATGTCGATGATCTTAACATTTTGTTTTTTGTTTTTTTTTTTGTTTTTTTTTATACAACACGCATTAATAAATTATTCTATTTTTAATAAAATTTGTACCGCGAAAAGTTACCGTAAAGCGCAGTATACCGTTCGCTAACCGGCAACGATGCACACACACAGACACACGTACATATACAAACGTGTGTATACATGTAAATTTATATACTTAATACAAATGTACACACGTATGTATATATACGCATAGATACACACACACATACACGCATACTTATATATACACGGGTATTCATAAATTAGAACTTCTTATATTATCTTTTTTAAATTATTGAATAATTAATAGAGTAATATTAGTATATACAGGTACAGGTCTCGTATAGTTGCAGTCGTGTCGTCTCTGGTTGTTCGTATTCTTTTTGTTACTCTTTGCTGTTGTTGCTTGCGCATTATGCGAACATCTCATGACGGGTGCCGACAAAATCCGCCATTTTACACATCGACTTAAGCACGTCGAAGATATCGTGACATTTCGTTTTGGAAAAACTAAACATACGATATGTAAAATGTTTACTTCTTTTTTTTTTAAATACATTTGATGCTGTGATGGTCATTGCGATTTTCTGACAATTTTTCAAATTGATCTTATTCTTTTAATATTTATTACTCAGATTTGGGAAGCAATTATATTTATAATGCCGTTACTTATGTACATCATTAAATGAATGTATTAAGAAATAATTTAATTATTTCTAAGAAAAGTAAAATTGCAATGTTTATGTAAAAAGTCAGATCGATTTATAAGATCGCTAATCAATTCGATATATTTTAAATGATTAAAGATTATTTATTAAAATCATTGGCGCGATTTATTGCATTATCACCATCTTCGACATGCGACCCTAAGATGCATCGTGGAAAAGTAATCGAGAAAATTTCTCGGAGAAATCCGAGCGACTTTGGTACTTTATTATGCATATGTTTATACTCCGTCCCATTTCTCTTGGAATGGTAACATCACGATTTTATCGTATGTTGATTAAACATTCAAACTCAATTTTGAACGTTACACTCTTTGTTGATGACGAGTAAAAATATAGAAAAAAATAGGAACGAGTATATATTTATAAAGAAGGAACATTTTATGCGTCTCTAGGAAAAGCTTTGTCAATTCCCTTAAAAAAATTTATCTTTTTGGATCTCGCCCTTGGCACTAAAGTAACAAAATTTTAAATAATATAAGAAATTATATTGTTTTAAACTGGCGGTTATTTCAATCGATTGAACGATTTTTTTTTTATCATGCAACTAATGATTTATTGTTTTATAAATTTCCCGATGTATATCGTGATCTATTCTTGCGTTTTCACATTATTTATAAAAGAAGTTGACTTTTTTTTTGTTTTTTAATGAAATTCATAATTGATTTTTATAAAAAAATTAAAATTTTCTTTATTTCTATTAATATTTAAATTTAGCATTTGAAATCAATAATTCAATCGATTATAGCCAAATGATGAAAAATATATGTCACTATCATTTATATAATTTATCATAAAATATTAATATGTTTAAATATTAATATGTTTATCGTTTAAAATCAACCTGAAACTTGAAAAAAATTAAAGATAATAAAACTGAAAAAGTCGATAAAAATTAAAAAAAAAAATTAGATATTAAGGCATGCGATCTTTTTAAAAAGTTATTTTTCTCTCCCAAAACGTAGAATTTGGATAATTTAAATTCATAAATGAAAGTATTGATAAAAAAATATGAAAGTTATTTTATCGCTTTAAATTTATCACATTTTATCAAAAACAGAAAGACGTTCATGAAAATTTTTCGTTCTATATTAGTTAACTCGTTACACTTGCTGCCATTCCAGAAGAAGACTTTTCTTGCCCATTCTCTCCTCTAGTCGATCGCGAGCAACTCGCTTACATTTCCACGGTTACATTTTACGCCGGAGCGAGAAAGGGGCTGATACCCCATCATGTGACTTATGTACATTCGATAATATGCGGCTGGGACGTTTCTATAACGCTCGGCCTACCCACGGAATTTTCCAGATTATGGAGAGACGTGGAGTGCGGGCCATGCGCTGAGCCATGCCTGTCGTAATTATCGATGTGCTCCAACTCGCATTCCTTGGGCATATTTCCTACAAACATAATGCGCCCGTTTAGCGTGTTATCTTCGCGTCCTTATCCGCTGCGTTATTCTGTTCTCGGATAAATGAACAATTTTGACGAAGCTCCGAACTTTGCGTTGTTAAACTTGTCGACTGTGATAAGGATTTTCCTCATCACAATAAGTGCTTTAGCGTAACAAGGAAGCTGTAGTTAAGCTATTGTTTAGTCTCACAGAATTGAATTGCATTTAATCGAGAGTTTGTACTTACCAACATTCATGTCAGGACCGTACTCGTAATACGTCGGTGAACCTACGGCCGCGGCGAGCGCGAGTTCGTCCTCGATGTTGTTCGGTCTGCAACTTGTTGTCTTCCAGTGAGTCCTGAGGCCGCTCGCGCTAATGTACTTTTTGTCACAACCCTGGCAGGTGTAGGGCCGCTCGTTCGTGTGCAGCCTCTTGTGCAATTTTAAATGGACAAACTGAGTGAACTTGGCGGGACAAAGATCGCAGGCGTACGGCTTTTGACCAGAGTGTAGTCTAAGGTGGGTCTTCAGGTTCGAGGTCGAGCTGAATCTCTTCTTGCATATCTCGCATTGATGCGGCTTTTCACCTAAAAACAAACAGATTGACGATTATATTAAGCCAGATATATAATGTTATATCAAGTAAATGCAAGTATAATAAGATATAAGTTCCAGATTGATATATTAATAAATATTTAAATAAAGAATCCGGAATATAATGCATACTAAATTTTATGTAATATATATATATATATATATATATATATACATAAAATTTATATATATATATATATATATATACATATATATATATATATATATATATATATATATATATATATATGTACTTTTTATTATATATTACATAAAATTTATATATATATATATATATATATATGTACTTTTTATTATTCATTATTTATTTTATGATTTGTTTTCATAGAGACATTCTTTTTTTGATTTTTTTGATTTTCTTAGGCTATTCTTCTCTAAATAAAATAAAAAATGATATGTAAAATATAATATGTAATTTAAATAAATATAAGGTTTCTTTTTATACAAATAAATTTACTAGGAATTGAAAAAGCAAAGATCTTATAAATTACACATCGATATAATTAATATTAAAAAATATTTAGATACACTGTGCGAGCTTGTACATTGATATATTGGATTGATACGCTTACCAGTGTGTACGAGATGATGTTTTTGGAGGTGTGCCAGCTGCGTGAAACTCTTGGTACAAACGTTGCACTTGAAGGGCCTTTCGCCGGAATGTGTTCTGAGGTGCACCTTGAGGTTCGACAGCTGACCGAAGGTTTTGCAGCAAACGTTGCATTCGTAGTGCATCTTGCCGTCCTTCTTCTTGAGCGGGTAAGGCAGCGATCTATAGCCCCTCGAGCCCTGGGAGTTGGGACTGAGTGAGCCGCTCTGGGAACAACCGTGATCGTCCGGCGACAAAGAACTCGGCGAATATCTATTTAGGAACGACGAAGAGTTAGGATGAATAGTGAGACCTGGATGATGACCCAAATGGAGATTGTGCGTTCCTGCGATCAACGCTTGGTTACTGTCAATTTGCATAGTCGACGAGGTGGGTAATTGGTGGCTGTTGCTACTGGTAGCTGCCTCCAACCGTCTGCCATCCGTAGACCTTTCGTAGACGCTGACGTTGCTGCTCGGTGTAGGCGAATAAGCGGTGCAGTTGATGGATAACGGCGCTTCCACATTATGGTGCAGCGAGCCGTTTTGATGACCGTACAAATTGCCGTACGGACCGTAGGACGAGGGTGATTGGATCGGCGAGATTGGTGAGATGCTCGGATTACTACTGCTACCGCTATTACTACTACCGGCGGAATTCGGATAAACCGGATTGGCAGATTCGATTTGACAACTTCCCGAACCGGTAGTGCCCGAGTTGCCGGAATAAAGGATCGTCGTCGGAGTAGAAATGCCATTCTGACTCGATGACGGCGACGGCGATTTGGTCTTTCGCTTTGGCGGACAACCGTTCATCGTCGTGGATGCCGGATGCAGATTGCTGGTAGACGTCAGTATTGCATTAGATGAGAGTACGTTTGTGCTGGAATGAATGTTGCCGCCAGCGCTACTGGACGAGTGTAAGTTTCCGGGATGCATCGGCAAGCTACCGTTGCTTCCTCCGGTGCTCGAATGCGGTCCTCCCGTGCTGGAGTGCATGTTGCCGGTGGGGCTCTGCATGCCGGGCAATGCAACGCTATTACCGCTGGTCGAGTTGACGCACGTGTCTGCTTGCAGGGGCAAGTTTGAGCTAGAGTCTGGACTACAGGGTAGAAGGTTACCGTAACGATGAGATTTTTTGTAAGAATACGCCATTTCGGTGGGGCTGGAGGGTGGCGGCGTCACCGAATCCACGTGAGTCTGATGATGCATTTGATGGTGCTGATGATGTTGTGAGCCGCTATTATGATGATGACCGTGACTGTTATTGTTATTATTATCCGTACTGTTGCGTAGTAGAATGTTTTCCAAGATGGAACTGCTGGGTGAGTTGACCAGGTAGGCGGATCTGCCAGACATGGATAGGCTGCCGTTTTTTACCTCCGGTTCATAGAAAGGCTTTGGATTCTTTTCGGCTATCTCATCTTCGTTTACAGTTGACAATATCGTATTCTTCTGCAGAATAATGGGCGATACTGGTTTCTGAAGTTCCGGGGTAACCGCTCGATTGGACAGTTCTTGGTCCTTTTCCTTCGTCGGGCTGTCGGTTATGCTTTTTGTTGCCTGGAAGTTGCCATAGGTTTTGGATATCTTGATCTTGACCTTTCTGTATTCATTCTTCGTTGCAGTATTGTCTTGTTTCAAAATTTCATTGCCGCATACCGATGATTTACTAAAATCTAGCACATAATTGTTTTCACTATCGGATTCGCTGCTTTCCTCAGGTGGTGTCAGAATCTCGTCGTGGTAATTCGAGTGGTAACCTTCGTCTGATCTCACGGAACCATCTGTTGGCGTCATCTGACGCCTTTCGTAAATTGACGAGTCTTTCAGAGGCATCACGTCGACACTAGGTGAAATTTCCGTTGGTAGCGTTGACTGTTGTACTTGTTGCCCTGAGAGATATTTAACATATTCAATGTCGTGGTGCTTAAATTAATTAATCCAACATCCAAATTAATTAAAATACTTGAAACAAATAAATCATAATATCTGTAAATTTCTGAATAACGTTGATATATTTATAATAGTAGTATAATTTTTTTATTTATTATTTTATCATTTTTTCGTCGATATCATATTGATCAGGAAATATACAAATAGAGATAACTGCAATACGCATAATGTATAGCTCATACACTTCAATCATATTACATATTTTATATACTTATTATATGCTTCTAATATTGAAAATTTTATTTCAGTATGTCTAGGTAACAAGACATACCAAATTCACTCGAAATTTAAGATGTTAATAATATAAATATATTATTTTAATTACGTTTATTATATTTATTTACTGAAAGTTTATAATAAAAATTTATATTCACAGATATTTATTTAGAGATCGCTTTTTCTAACAGAGATGATACGAATCTAGTTCACTTTACTTATTGATATCATACTCAGACAGATTACTCATTGAAAAACTATAATTTGTACATTCATTATTTATTTATAGAATCGGATCTAAATTGGTTTGCATCGAATTTTTAAAGTTCGAAAAAACTTTCCTTTCTGTGATTTTCATTGTCTGATTATATAAGCTAAATAATTTTTTTTTTTTTTTTTTTTTTTTATAGTACATTTGAAATATCTTAGTAGTATATGATATATATTTTCTTTTTCGTACAATTTTTTTGTTTAAAGAGATATGGAAGAAAGATTATTCGCTGTGGTATAGTGAGACAGAAAATATTGAAAGAATAGCGTAAGAGGGGAATCGATAAGGATACGATTTGAATAGAAGGAATGGTTAGTAATTAATATGGGAACTCGATTATATATAAATTCAAGATGAATGCCTACTTACGTATTCTCTGAAGCATTAGCTCGCCAGTGAACGGATAATTGAGCCTCTCCGCGAATTCCCTGCAGTACCAAACCAATAACTCTTGATTCGGTAATATCGGCTTAATTGTGTAAAAATAAATGTTCATCTGAAATATGAAAGCGTATGACTGCAACGATTTTCGCAGATTTCTCCCCCTTATAATCTAGATGAGGTTTGAGATACATGTTCTTTCGCGTGAGATTGCATTCTGCAAAATTATTTTACCTTATACTGGCATGCTATTAGGTTTTGCGATTCGGACGAGTAGGCGGGATTCACGTAACGCATCCAATTCGATTTTTGGACATCATAACCGTCGATGTAGTAGAACAACTCGTTGTTCTTGTATACCTAGCAATGCGAAAGTCTTTCTATTACGACGGTTAAAAAATATATTTTTAAAATAACCTCATTAGAATTTTATTATATTTTGATTGAAATGATTTTTAAAATTATAAACATGTAACAATTGTTATTTATAAGTATGTGTATATGTTTAATCATAATCACAAATCAAAGAATCATAAATATCTAAAAAATGTATACGTAAAAAGTTTAAATATCTGTTTTTTTAGATGTTTTTAAAATATTGATAATTTTTATAATCATTGAAGTTTCTGTAAATAACAATTGCCCATTATTATATCGTTATAATTATTCAAGATATTGTTGACGTCTCTATTCTTTTAATAATTATGCATAGTTAGCAGCATTTATGTGATCATCTTGTTCAAATAGAATTTTCTTTTTATTAATTTTTTTTTATAATTACTTCATATTTTTAATGATTGTTACAAGAAAATACTGAAAAGACACTACTTTAATATTTGTGTTTGTTATTTCGATTTATATGTATCATGTGTTTGGCGCGGAAATTATAGAAAAATTAAGTAACTATCGTAACACATTGATCAATTATGAGATATCAATAATTTCTCGTGCTTTAAAACTCACTGGATCATTTAAGACCAATTTTTGATCTTTGTCGATTCTCCTTTTATCTTAGCTCTATTCCCTATCTTTTTTCCTTGTTCTTTAACGATGCTCTATAGAAGCATTTTTATTTTATGCTGATCACTACTTCGGAAGAATGTTACTTGACGTGTAATCATAAATCCGAAGATCTCAGTTGAATAGCAGAAAAAATAAAATAAAATTCTTACCCGCCAGAAGTATTTACGGTTCGCGTCTGCTGGTACCGAATCCTTCGTATACACCTGACCGACCAATGGGCCGAAACGTGTCCCTTTAGGGATGTAACTGGTGCTCCATACGCCCAACACCTGTCACATAAATAATTTTCGATTAATTGAATCGATAGATATTGATAGAAATTTTTATATCTTATTTTAAATATTTATATATATGTCTGGTATTCAGAATTATGGATTTATTTCTTTTCAATTCCTAATGGACTCGATTTAAGGAGTACAGACAGGTTGCAAAATTTTTTCTATAAGTGTTTAAATTCTATTCGAGAAATCCATTTGATAGCAAAAGCTATCAAAACGTGATGGATGATTGGCAAAAACACATTGTTTGCTCCTCCCTTTAATATTTTCATCGCTCATTCTTTACCAACATTGTTAAAATACGCGGTAGAAGATATAGAATCTATTTCCATTACTGACGCACGTTAGAATAGAATCCCCCTATTGCATAGAAACGTTCAAACGTCTATCCGTTCAAAACTAATTTAACTCTTCGATGCTTTCAATTCGATGCGCGTTTCCGATGCTTCTTTTTTGACAAAGTTCGAATGTCGATTAGCCCATGTGAATCTATATATTATATTGTTGTGCAATTTCATCTCATAAGAATGTTTCTGTGCTCTTTCGTGCTTCATAAATTAATTAATTTTTTATGTTTAATTTTAAAATGTCGCCAGTAAATAAATTAATAGACGAGTGTTTATATGACTAAACTGGCAATTTATTGTTTGATTGTTCTATCATGACGTTTCGACCATATGGTTTTGGTCCTTATCAAGTGAACTAAAATAATATTATAAATAATGATAGTCACGTTACAGAAATGAAATAAGAATTATGTACCTGCGTTATAGTTAAAAGTAAAAAGAGAAAAATCGAAATGTCAAACTTACATTGTGTCAACCATTATGTTTGGGATACTGAGAACGACTAAACGGCCTTTATTAATCTATCGTATATGTTGTTTAAATTGTCAGTGTCTTTTTGAGAGTTTTTAGTGTTGTCAAATTTTTTAATAAAAAACATTTCTCTTTCTTATATGTTTTTTAGTATGCAGAATATCAGGCGCTGATCAATCGAAGTCATGATCAAATTCTAATTTGTGTTTGCTAATTACGGAAAGATTACTTGCGTGCATTTTTATATTATTAAAATGTTCCTTTTAATAATTTTTTAATAAGTCCTTAACCATTTTAATAATATAAAAATGTACGCAAGTAATCTTTCCGAAATTAGCAAACACAAATTAGAATTTGATTATGACTTCGATTGATCAGCGCCTGATATTCTACTGAAAAACATGTAAGAAAGAGAGAAATAGCTGAAATGTTTTTTATTAAAAAATTTGACAACACTATGAACTTTCAAAGACACACTGAGAATTTAAACAACATATACGATAGATTAATAAAGGTCGTTTAGTCGTTCTCAGTATCCCAAACATAGTGGTTGACACAATGTCAGTTTGACATTTCGATTTTTCTATTTTTACTTTTTAACTATAACGCAGGTACGTAATTCTTATTTCATTTCTGTAACGTGGCTATCATTATTTATAATATTGTTATTTTAGTTCACTTGATAAGGAACAAAATCATATGGTCGAAACGTCGTGATAGAACAATCAAACAATAAATTGCCAGTTTGGTCGTATAAACACTCGTCTATTAATTAATTTTATCATTTGTTTTAATTTTGATTTCATGTTGTCATCCAGCCAATTTCTCCTAACACATTCTCTATTATGATATTTAAAAATAATATCTCTTTATTATTGTCTTGAACTATGCATCGTTTATTTTCTTTAACGCGGAATTTTTATGAGAATTTTGAATAAATGAGAAGTTTTGAATAAAATAAAATTAAAAATAATTAGTAAAAACTAAATAGTGCTAAGAAAAAAGAGCGAAAAATTATGAGAGCTGTAATTAAAAATATAGATTGATGGTGAAATATGGTATTAATAAAAACTTTAATGAGCAAAAAGAGATTAAAGAGTATTAATTATTATTAAATTATTATTACTAAATTTTTTTACTATTTTTTATTAATAAATTATTATCAAATTTTTATTAATAGTATCATTTGTCATGTCATGAAAGATTCAATATAAAGAATATAATTTACGATTATATATTATGTTGCTTTATGTATTATATATCACAAAAATTATACAATATAATATCTGTCAAAATTCTAGAATTTCTATCTTTGTATGGCGTTCCACTTTAGGAGATCAATTTTTTTCAAACACCATCATTTTTTTTGCATAACTTTGCGCTAATATTAATAAATCGACTTGCGCGGTTAAATGCTCACAATTAAACTTATAACTCTCGAGGAGATTTTGAGATAGGATTTTTTTTTATATAAACGAACATACATCGTTTAGAGCTTGAGAGGGCTTGAGGACCAGATTTCGCGGCAAAGATGCTTCCGCACGATTGGTATCGCCCGGCGATGTCGCCACATCCGGTACCAAATATACGGCATGCTGCTCGAATTCTTCCTCCCTCAAGGTCGCATGATCCCACTCGCTGGCCTCCATTCTTCGCTGCAAATTAAATCAAACATTTTTAATTGCATTCGATATTGAAAAGATTTTGCAAAAATATTATTTCTTAATTTACTAAAATTTAATATAATATCTTTTCAGTCTATTTTTTTAATGAGCAACTGATGTATTTTGTAATACATAAAAACGCATAAATTTCAATAATAAAATTATTTTATGAGATGTAATTTTTGCGAAGTAATTTTTATTTAAATTTATAGTACACATATATTTTTATCGTGAAATGTTTTTAAGATTTTATCACTATTGACGTAAAAGTTACAAAATATTTTAATTTTAAAATTAAATATTCTTTCGTAATTCCGTAATTAGATATTTTTAGATATTATTAGATACTTTTTCATATTTTTTGCGAATATTTTTAATAATCTCATCATATATGCATCGTTATCGTATGTATATTATTTTTCATTCATAGAGTTTGGAATTATCTGTTTGCTAACAATCCTTAAGAAGATCGTGAACTGTATTCTTTATTCTTGTCTGTTCAAAATTACTCGAATGAATAATCGAAGTCTCGTCATTGATGCGTTACTATTTTTTATCCATATCGTTTTTTTATAGGTCTACGTTTTTTTATTTTTATCGAGCAAACACTCGATTACGTTCCGGCGACTTGCGAAACTTAACCGCGATCATTATTGAAGGAATAATTAAAAGCCCCAGCATTTGCATATCTATTTCTTGTTGCACGTATTTAAACGAAACTTCAGGAAATTATCAATTTGCAATAAGCTCGAGTCGGACTATCCGGAATTGATTGGCTCGATATACATGTGTAAATAAAATAGCCAACACGTGAAATGAGAATTTTTCTCAATGCTTTTGGCTCAAATGTCTTGTCTTAATTTCGAGAGATAATTTACAATCAATGATCGTGTAAACTTGAGATAAATAATTGTATCCATTTATATATATATATAGTGATCATTAGAATATTAAATTATTATCAAGATTTTTTTCCACGAATATCGAATAATCGTCTGTCAGACAATCGTGATCGAATTGAATAAATCGCCATTCGCGATTTGATTTTCTAGTCGACTCTTCAATTTGCGGTGGTGCAACACTTTAACACCGCGAAAGTGAAACCCGTCCACGCATTGATCGACTGCAGGGGCAAGAGGGAGGGAGTGAAGAGAAGGAAGGGCGAGGGGGCATAAACTCCGAAGTCCTCCCTGCCCGCTACCGCCCGCCGGGGGTTTTCGCTACCCGGTGGATTTCGATTTCCATGAAAATCGCGCACTGTCGTCGTCACAAACTATTCATTCGCATGTGCTTTCAACGCGATTTCCCAACCAAAAGCGTTTTATCGCGTTTTTGAAAACTCGACAGACATTTTTGACAAAATAAATATCACAATTCCGAGGAAAAGAAAGAGAGAGGGAGAGAGAGAAAGGAAAAAATTAGTTCTTTTTTCGAAATAATTAGCATAATTTAACGCTCTAGGAGTTTTATAATTTTTAGGCCAAATTTTCTTTCTTTCTTCTTGTTCTCTCTCTCTCTCTCTCTCTCTCTCTCTCTCTCTCTCTCTCTGTGATTCTCTATAAATTAAGATATTCTATAATTAAATTTTTTAAAGACGCTTGAAAACTTTATACTTTTTCATTCTTGATTATGTAACTTTGATTTATTTATTATGTAAAATTGATTTCTATGTATAATTTTCTTTTTTTTTTGAGAAGGTTTTTTTTTTCCCTTTAAAGAATATATATATATATATATATATATATTGAAAACACGGATATTATATAACATAGTTTTCCTAACAGAGAGATATTTTTTTATCATCTATATTTAATGCAACATTTATTTATTTAAATCAATTATAAATTATTTAATTTTTTAATTATGTATATATATATATATTTTTTAAATATTAAATTATTTATGTATTTATCATTATTCTAATTAAAGAATTAATTTTTCATAATAAAATTAACTGAAATCAGGGATATAATTATTTTAATTTGTTTTTAAATAAAATATGCCGATGTACTGGCTTATTATGTTTTAAAAACGTGATAAAACTCCTTTAAATTCTTCTAAGCTTTTTACCTTGCAATGAGATTTCTAATCAAAAAATCCAATAGATAAAGATTGTTCGCGTGACACATAATGCATCGTACTCATTTGACAGATCCCTACATTTATAAAATTGCAACCGCGACGGAATCTATTTCTGGCGACAAGATATGTACGATGTTTTGGTCTCGGTGGCGTTACGAATTTTTAATCTTTTATGTATTACGCATATAATTACTGACTTTTAATGGAAGTATTATTTTATGGTGATTTTTTATATTTCTTTTTTTAATATTCCATTCTGAAATATCTACTCATGTATCTAAATATTTGTGTGTTCGTGTATGTGCGTGATAATAATCGGCTGTACGCAACAAAAATTACATGTCAGAGGAGGACTTATCTTTTTATCACTTCAAATTTTAGAATATCAAAGAATTTTACAGAGATTTATTTATCTTATTGTCATTAGTTCTCTAGAACGATAAACAACATCCTTACATTTTTCATTTTATTTTGAATTCTAATATAATAAAAAAAATCTATACTTTTTTATCATTTTAGCTTTAAAATAAAGTAATAAACTTTTAATTGAAGGATAACATTCTAATTCGACACATATATTACATTTTTCTTTGTAATCCTCCTTTTAATATACTCGATACTAACCGCGTGATATCTCTCGATGCGGATTAACGATATTCACAGCTTCAATTCAGAGCATCGGGAGGATGTCGTCAAACAATATCCACGACGGGGTTATTCCTCGAGGTGTAGATAGGTAGCTAGGTTCACCACCCTGAGTCACCTCGAGGATATCTCTTCTCTCGCGATCCTTTCGCCGTTGCGCGACCGTGCGTGCGCGCTGCAAAAGGGGCTCTAAATCATCGCAGGCCGCCCTTTATGTTATTCTATGGTTCCTTAGAGAGACCGGCATTTCGCCGGTCGCCTTCAGGGCTCGATCCACTTGGCCTCGCGCTGGCGAGCGACGCAGGGCGCCGTTTACCCTCAACATTTATCTTGTCTCCGATCTGATCGCGCTGAGGATCGCGCTGAGGAGGGCGAGGGCGAGAAATTACGTCGATAAGGCCGATCGCTGTCCCGACTTTTGCTGACTACTAGGCGGTCCCTACAACGGCCACCTACGCGACGACGACGCTTATCGATTATCAGGACATCGGGAAATGCGATCGATTCCTAGATTCGGTCGGTCGATCGGTTACCTCGCTCCAATCGCCTTAGCTTGTTTGTCAACAACGCTAAATTCTTCACCGCCCAACGAATCGGCGAACGGAATCTTCTCTTCGAGGAGCCGCGATCTTTTTTATATTCCTCTCCTTTCGATGGATCGATCGATCCTTGGATCGGACACACACGCGTGTAATGCACTCGTGATTATATTCACAAATGCCGATCAAGGCATCTCCCTCGTGTCACCCCCCTCGAAGCGTCGTCCGACAACGCGCGCACTGTTGCCGGCTTTCGCGAACAATCGCACTCCCTCGGCACCGATCAGCGTCGATTATCGTTATCAGGACGCGTGCTTTGGCGAACGCCGATTCTGACTTTTCGAAAAACTCGCAAGCGTTTTTTTTTTCGCGAAGCCGCACTCGCGAGAATCGGAAATTCGCGGCGACCCTCTTTTTCGCGTTAAGGGGTTGCGCCTCCGCCTTCGCGTAGTTCTCCTCGGCGGGATGACACACGCAAGAGAGCGCGGTGTGTGTGGAACTCGGGTAGACCTGACCTAGCCCAACGCGACTCGGCTTGACTCTCCTCTCCCGTCCTCCTCCCCTTGCATCGGTATTGGTCGGCGGATATACGTCGGTCTCCCTTCCGCTTCCGTCGGTACCTTTCTCTCTCTCTACCTCTCTCTCCCTCTCTCTCTCTCTTTCGCGCTCTCGCTTCTCTTTCTCTCTTTCTGACGCATCGCGGATCGTGTGTCCGCAGTCTGCCATGATCCAGAGCCATTCGTCCATTCTCTGCGCTCCTTTCATCCGACCTTGCCATCTCGAGTGCCTCGCACTCTTCCTTTGATCCTTCCGTCGATCTCTCTGTTCCATCCTTTGACCCTGACTTCTGTTCTCTCACCATCTTCTCTCTCTTCCTCTCGACTTTGTCGAGCTTTGTCCATTGCACGTTTCATCCCTCGTCTCTCCCGATCTACCCCTTTCAGCCGCCCGCTTCGACGCGCGTGCAACCTACCCTACCCCTTCGGCGGCGCACTATCCCTGTTTTATGCGCCGCTTTCTCCCTTTCTCTCCGTCGACGCAGTGCTTGTTTGTTCGTCCCTCGTTGTTGTCGATGACGATAGAAGGCATGCGCCGATCATTCCCCAAGTTTAATTCTTCCGATAACTCCTCGCGATTTTAAAGCGCCGTCCATACTGAGAAACGTTCTAGCGAAAGTTGAATCGAAAATATTACTACATAATGTGAAACTATATTTTTAAATTTTATCCTCTCGAATTTAAGTAAGCTTTGATAAAATAGATAAGAATTTTGTGATATATATAAAATGAAATTAATTTTTATTAATGATTTAAACTTTGTAACATGATGATTATATTTTATTACGTGTGGTACACGCGTATTTTATTATCAATCTTGTATTTTATTATCAATTATTTGTTTTCCAAGGTATTTATACAAGTAATGTATATAAGTAAAAAATTATGCTTTGTTTTTAAAAAAAAAATATGTTTTTTCATCGTATCTCATTGTCACGTCGCACGTTATTTTTATCTTGCCTTTTTAATGTTCTTTTTCGGCAGATACCTCTACTTTAAACCTTTCTGTGCACTATTTCTCCTTGTCTGCCACCCTCTCGGAATCCCTTTACGCGAACGTGCGTTTAACCTCCCTTCGGGCTTGCCCCTCCAACCATCTATTTTCATTCACAACTTAGGGAAGGTGCGACGAGACAATCACGTACGATGCACAATCACGTAATGTAAATCAATAGAGAACTCTTACTATTATATTTAAATATTTTAACACACATTCTATTAACATACACATATAAAGTTTCGAATTAATTTATTCGCAAAAAAATATATTGATAGCTTTATTAATTATATACGCTAAAAGATATGTTGGAAAAATTAAGTATGTCTCATTTAATTGATAAAGACAATATTCGATAGATCGAATTTGCAGCTCTTGTACTCTTGCCAATATACGAAATGTCACAATTGATTGTGACAGCGACGGTATATAATTTTCGCGGCATATAAATCCTCGATGGGTTTTTTGCGTGTCGACTTCACGATCACCGAGTATGTGGAATCCAACTGGCCCAGACCCTGGCCCAGAGTCACGGCCATTTGAGATCGGTAACCCCGTTCACTCCGTTCACTGTATGTATACGAGAAAAACACGCGCGCGCGACTCGAGTCTTTTCGAGTCATCGCGAGATTAGTCGACGGGACCGCCGACACATTGTAGCGCGAGAAGGAAGGTCATTGAACCCTCGAAATTCTCGGATCCTAATCCAAAAGACCGGTCTCCATCCTACCGCGCAAGGTTACGTGAGCAATCATCTAGGGTCTCTATTCGCGTTTCGAAAAATTCAATCTTATTTGAGAAAGCTACTGTAATTTTTTAACATTATAGATACATCGTATTAACACGTTTTTAAATATTGAAGTTATCTTGTATATCAAAGTATTTTTTTATACATTTATATAAGACTAAAATTTTTTATCCAATTTCTTAAGATAATTTGGAATTTTTTTAAATTAAATTATTAAATTTATTTTCTAAATTCTAATCATGTACTATGAAATCTAGCATCTGATTAAAAAATTATAATCTGTTATCTTTCACATTGGGATATTTTTTCGAGAGCCTTATCTTTATCTTAGGATCTTATCGAAATTTAGCTATGATAATAAAAATTTTGAATAATGAAATATATATTTGTTTTATATAACAGCGCAAATACAATACTCATGCCTCCAAATAAATTTATACCGAGAAAGAATAAGGGTTTTCAACACGCACTAATAAGAAAATATATTTATCGATTTAACGTATATTGATTCGCTATAATTTACTTGGTGTTGTTTCCGATATTAATGGAATATTGGACTGCAATTTTATCGAAATCGCGCATATGATATAGAATGTCGTTTACGAAAGGCAAGATTTTTTTTGCCAATGCTACTTTATTTATGCATATTATCCCGACCTTCCATTACAAAATTTACATTTCACCAATCGTTAAATTATGCCGACTAATAATCATTTATCGCTTACGATTCACCGAGAAAATTAATTAATTCACTAGCGCGGGGAAACCAACCCTCGGCAATTCATTCACAGGCGGGGGGGAAGAAAACCTTTTTATTTATTGCAAATAAATAAAAAGATTTGAAACCCCATGCGCCAAATTGAAATGTGTCGCTCGCATAAACCGTTGCAAATCACGTTTCACGTGTGACTTCGCGACAAACGGTGTTTTACACTACGATTATGGTTGGCGGAGAGCAGCGTGCCGTTGACCTCCTCCGATGAGTGACGAAATTTCGGCATGAGAACATTTACGCGACGATTGGCTCATGTCGAATTTCACTTTTCGATGGAACAACGCATGCGATTCACCTCGCGGGTGCGATATTTTCCACGATGCCGGCGAGCGAGGCCGGTTAGGCTCAGGTCCTACGCCTAGCGAAAGAAGTTTCCGCGTGAATCGCCGACGACTACTAACCTAGATATGTTCCCCGGGGTCGTCGATCTTTTCCCTCCTCGGCAGGAGAACGCGACTGTGTGTACCAGATATATTAATTTCCTACGGTACGACCGCTTCTCGCACACGAATCGAACGCTTGCGAACTTTCGGAAATAGTTTGTCTTCTCTAGGTCAGTACTCTCCTGGATACAGAAGCTTACATTACAGAGCGTTATCGTTGATATGGAACTGTTGTAATCGAAATAAAAATTTGTCGCAATCCATTATTATTATTTTGATTTTATACTTTAATGGCAATCTTTTAAATTTGTTTAGATAAAAATAATTGAAATTAATACTTCCAATTCAATGTCTTTTAATTAAAATGAAATCTGCGTATTAAAAGGTTCTTGCTAGTAAAATTAACTTTCAAATTAAATGTTTATTAGAAACACAAATATTAATTTATAAATTCATAGATAATTAAATAATTCTTTAAATTGAATTATAATTTAAAACTTATTTACAAGAAGATTATATTGCAATGTTATTTAATTAAAAATGAGCCTTTGAAAGTACAAAAATATAATCATAAATAAATATATAAATATATAAATAATATATATATATATATATAAATTCACGGGATAAATTTTTCCGATTTTGAAATTTTTATTTTGGCTTGCTATGAAACAAAAATATGTTCAATTTCATGGTTACTGATGTCAAAAATAAATTTATATTCGCATCTTTGCTATTTCTCATTTAATAAATTCGCCTATAAATATATCCACATTTATCGATTTTTGATTGAGGAAGAAATCGAGATGCCGCGCAAAAAGAAAAAAAAAAGAGAGAGAGAAAAAAAAACGGAATAAACTGAAAAATTGATAGTGGCATGTCGCGCGTCAATCGCGTAAATTTCTAATCAGACACTTAATAGCGGTCACCGGCGGATAGAAAACCGAATGTGAACCGGAAACGTCGTTTCCATGGAACCCATTTGGATCGAAGCAAGGTGTTTTGCCTCCCGCGCGCGCCCGTTTCGCGCACTTGTAACTGTTACTTTAGAAGTACATAACGGACCGTCGTACGCGTATATACGCGTGTTTATCAAGTGGATTGCGTGTGCGTAAAGATTGCGGCGAATAACGGGGAGAAATTTGTTTGCCACGCGAGAGTCCGAAATTGTGTACCGTCGTATATACGCGATTTACATATTTTCAATGAAACTATATTCCCGACTCGATAAAATTGCGCGATACGCTCATACTCGTTTGCGTAATTAATGAAAGGATTTTGATTAAGCGAGTAAGTGTAATTAAGAGTGTAAGGAAAATATTTATCTTTCCCATTTATTTTTTCAAACTTCTTTTTTGGTTTTATGTATATTATCTTTAATTTTAGAATTCTTTTTATTTGATAACTATTATTAAATCAATAACTTTTATTAAATCTCGATTTTTGTAGGAGAAAGAAATTAATCTGAAAATTCTAGAATAGAAATTTCAGAAAATTCTATTATTATGCATATATTTTTTTTAAAGCGCATTTAGCAATTTTAGATGTTGTATTAATAAAAATATATGATTCTGTATATATGAGGTATCTGTCGAAAGTTTTCGAGGAATAAAAGATAATAGAAAGATAATTGATTAAATTAAAAAGAATGAAATAATTAAAACTCCGGCCAGTTGTGCATAAAAAAAAACATGACTTATGGCAAGCCAACGAGGATTTACTTTAATACAAAAGTAACGCGAAGTAACAGCTCCTTCTACAAAAAAAGCTTATAAAAAAGCAATATGTCCCGGTTCAAAGCCTTAGGGGTCATTGACCTCTCGCGCAGTCGGCGAAGCATCGACCTTCTTACAAACGTCCAGACCTTTCTTAACCGCGGAAGACACGAAACTAATATTTCATGCGTCTGCTTAAGTAGTTGTCCAATCTTACGAATTACTAAGCATCTGTGACTTTTTCCTCATTCGTCATATTTGAATATACTTGCAGTTAGCAGACATTAATTAAAATGTCAAATTTTAATTTAAATGTGTGTGAAAATTTTCTGCGAATAAAAAATTATCCAATTTAATCGGTGAAACCTATTCGTTAAATTTAACTTTTGTTTGTGTTCTCGTTCATTGATAACGTTTAAGCAGGAAATTTGCTGAAATATTTAGAGCCCTGAGCAATTACCGGTTTGTTGCTACTTCCTGTCATTTGCAAAGTTTTGTCTGAAAGTGCGGTACTGCTCGTGACACTTGCAATACTCGACACGTCTAAAGAATCTCATCTCATCTCCAAAATATTATATATTGCGAAAAAAATTTGCCATTGTCTTCATATATGTTATAATATACTCTAAATATTTTTATATTTTTATAAAAGAGTATATTAAAATTATATTCTTTCTCTCTCTCTTCTAATTTAGACATTAAATATTTATTTATCAAATCGTGTACATTTTTAGATTTTTAATCGCTGATAACTTGTAAGCTGATAGTTGCTCTATTTAAAAATGCAAGTATGAAAAATGCTAAATGCATCTACGTTTTTTTTGTTTTTTTTTTCATATTTGTGAAGCATAAAATAAAAGCTACGACCTCATAAATTTTAATCGGTACAAAGCATCGTTAGATATATTAAAAGCTTTAGCGCGTTTTCGGCTAATTGTTCTACATTTTGCCCACACCGATCTTTTGCGATGGCGAGTGAAACATCCCCGCGGCTTCGATTTCAGCGAGTTTTCATTCATCGCGCGTAACATTGAAAATCTCGTTTTCCAGTCGGCCGAGCGCGGCTTTAGAGGCCGTTGTACCCGGCTGGTAGCAAAATGTAAACCGGAAAAGCAACGAGTAAGTGAATTAGCAAAGTGAGTTGGCGATTGCCTGCACCTTCTCTCGGTCCCTCTCGCTCGTCCAACTCCTCACTCTCTCTCTCTCTCTCCCCACACCCCACCCCCTCGAGCGAGCTTCGTCCTTCTTTCTTCTCGTTCGCCATGGCATCTTCTCCATTCTCTCTTCGCCACGGATCTGAAAGAAGGTCTCTGCCGGTCATTGTCCCACTTGGAGGTCTACTTGGACTTGGACCACACCATAGGCATGGTGCGCTGAGTAACGAGGTTCCGATACCCCCATAGGGGATCTTTGCCTGTATATCGTATACAGGGTGTCCTCAAACTATTCTTGCTACTTTCGTGTACACGCGTACTTTTTTCGATGCATGTATTTCCCATTTATATCTCATTTCCTCGGAATTATATACTGAATTATGAGATTAGAAGTAAGAAAATGTGCGAATTTTTTTCTAGCGAAATGTATTGAAATCAATTATTTTTTTCGGTGTCTTGACATCCGCGTTTGCTAACATATATTTATAAGATATATGATGGAAACTGCTTTTTTTACTATCTACGTTCTAATAAATGTACATAAAACTCGGTCTCTGCACATGTGTCCTACATTTCCAATGAAAATGGATCTTGTGACAATTATTCAAGATTTACTTGAATCCTTGAACAGAAAAGAGAATCTTCGATATATTTTACCAATTTATCGAACGCGAATGGGATGAACAAAAAATTAATTTATTGCAATGTATTTCGAAAAGAAATTCCCTTTTAATGTAATAATTCAATATGAGCGGTATCAGCAAGGCATTAAGAGATTTTAAAAAAATGCCAAAATACACACATTTAAGATTTTTAAATATTTGAAATGATGATATTTTATTCTTCAATGAAAATCAAAATTTTGCTATAACAGAAAATTGAAACATTATCATAAAAATTAATTTATTATTAAAGATTATAAAGAATTATATAAAATATAGAGAAATTCAATTTCTAATAAAATTAAGTATATAGAATGATAATTATAATGAGGTTCTAGGACAGGCTATGCGGCTGCTATATATGGCTGCAAGTATGGAGGTAGGAGACAGTATCGGTGAATGAACTTTAATGCGTGCAAATTTTCGTAATCTCCGCTGTCAGAATTTTACAATGGACAATGTCCTTTCCCATATTATCGATCCGCAATAATTTATTTTGATTAATCTCCCTTAAAATGTAAAAACTACAAATCTTTTATTACAAAATTATAATACTTGATATCGCATAATATTTCAATATTAAAAAAATAATTTATGTTTTATCTTAATTTTGATTTATTTTTTTCTAATTCTTTAAATTTAATAATACGATATAAAAAAAGGCGAATCATCTGCGTAAAATTATGATTAAAATAAAAGTGATTAAAATATGAATGTACCAAATAAAAATTATAATTTAGATATTATAACATTTGTAAATAAATCTATTAGTTTTAAATTGTTTATATTGAAGAGAATATCGATCAAATGTATTTTGAGTCAAGAGTTTTATGATCCTGCAACGCGTTTGCTTTCTACCTCTCTCATTTTCATTACTTATCCGCATCTCTATTTATACATCTCTCTTGTAAATTATTACGTTTCAATTATTTTTATACTTCGAAAATCAATATCGATCAAATAAGATAAACATAAGCAGATTTGATCTCTTTAAATTATTATTTCAATTGAAAGTTGAAAAGTAACTAGAGGATTTATTATCGCTCGCATATATCTATATAATAATACAAAATATATTATTTTCCAAGGGAAGACTCGCAACAGTTTTCTTCAATCATAATTCATTGATGGTACCGCTATGAAAATTACGGTTCTCAATCCCTCGTTCCTTCGAAAATGACATGAGGCTTTAAACGCGAAAAACTGACACGTGTTGAGGATTCGTGTCGGTCGAAGAAAATCGGGTGCACAAACGGTACCGCCGTATTTACTCGCGATGACGACGCGTAAGATTATACAGTGTGTGCGCATATATACATGTATACGCGTGATGTGAAAAAAATTTCGCAAACGTGATTCTGATTCCGTCCCTGCTTACTGCCATCGAAACCGAAGCGACGGATGTCGCACGTCACTCGCCTAACTGTACATATACCCGCGCCTTGTGTATATACCAAAAGTACCGTACAGATACATACAACACATCGAGTGCCGCGGCCGAACGGTCGTAAAATGCGTGAATACGTGAGGACGATAGGTATACACGTGGGCCCACACTATGTACGCCGCGTCGCGGCTCTCTATGCGTGTACAGGTGCGTAAAAGCACCGTTGTACGGTGAAGAGGGAAAGAGGAGCGGTGAGGAAAGGAGAGGAGGGGAAGGAGGAAGCACAGCCAAAAGTAAAACCGAATTCGTTTTCGGTAAGGCTTGAGGCTGCCGACTTTATCTGCGGTTCCTTATCACGAGTCTCCTTTTTCAGGGTCTTCCTCGCTCGTGTGTCTGCATTTTCTCTTTATGCATATTATATAAGCGAACGTACACATGTGATGCATTCTTGCAATTTTACTTCGAACGGCGTCTTTTTAGCTTCCTCTCGGAGATCGTCCAAAGCTTAATTTACAAAATCTTAATTTTATGATCCCTCGCATCATCTTGTTAATCTTTTATTTTTTATTTTAAATTTTAAATGTGACACTTTATGAAAATTTTTCATTTGCCAAATCTGTATTTCTTAAAATTAAAATTTATACTTTCTACAAATTAACAGAACATATTTTGAAAAATATAATCCAAATATCTATATAAGATTAAGTACAAGATTATAAATGTGTGATTTATTATTTTGTTATTTTTTTACAGACGAAGTTTTATTCGTATTCAGTTTTTTTTCGCGAGTAATAGAGTGCAATAATTTTTTTAATTTGATTATTGTTATCGAGTTAACGTCAACATTTGTGAATGTAATATAGCCAAAATTGATTTTTGCAAAAGTAAGTTTACTCGTTGCGCTATTTATTCTTTTTTACGATCACCTTTCTAACGGATGGGATTTATCCTATTGTTTGGTATAATACATCGCGCAATAATTTCGATAATCGCATGCAACGTATAACTTCCATATGCTTATGCAAATATGTACCCCTTAAGAGGTAACACTCACATCTACTGGTCTTATGTAACGCAAAATGAAGAGAATCAGGATACCAGATCAGAGGCTCGCATTGTGTGTGGGAATATTTAAATATATGTTTAAGAATTACAAAACTTGTAATATCGGTCGCCCGAGAAAAAAAAAAATAAATTAACGCTTACTAGAAAATTTTTATTACACATTCATATGTAAGCACAAATTCGTATGTATCAATTATTAATATAAATGATGCAAACGTTTGGATAAAAGTAAAATAATATTTTTACATACGATTTTATTATATTATTATACATTTATTAAATAATCTTGTGATAAAAAAATATTGATTTGTGTGGAGGCATTGTTTCAAGTATTAAATTATATATTTTTTTATTGAGAATTGAATTTGTGATAAATGTTCGCACAGATTAATAGCTGATATAATTTAATTTATATTTTATCCATTTCTGAATATATATATTTGCATCCAATAGATAAAACAATTAATGGAAAATAAATATATCAAATAAATTGTTAGTTTTATTTTAAAAATCAGATTTTTTTAACGTTGAATTATATTCGCATCGTTCAAATGCATTAGGGAAATAAAAAATCTTGTTTACAAAGGACAACATGCTTGTAATTTATATCTGCATCGCTTTTGTTTTCGTAAAAGCACAATTCTAATAGAAAATAAACATGGTTTGATCAGCGGAAATGCAGTTTATTAATCACAATGCGAATGGCCTCTTTGAGTACAGAAATTACAGCCGTAAAATTGACTTTAAAATTTTAATTAAATTTTATTAATTTTAGGTATTACTATTAATTATAATTAATATTAATATATATACGCATATATTTTTCTTTTGTCACAGTTTAATTTATTCAAATATAAACTTACATTTTATGATATTGTTAAAACAAATATCGCATTTTATAACTAGTTTTTAAAACGCGATTCGAAGGCAATTTGATTGCTCGAAAGAAATCCAAAGTCACACCGCCTCAGGACATGCTCGGACTTCCTTCCCCAGCGTCGATTCTTATACGAGAGAGCAGAGCGAGAGGACGCCGAAACTGATCTCCTTCGGCCGCGAGTACATCGACCCTCGTGGCCGCTGTGCCGTTTCGCAAAAGTACAAGTGGAAACGGACGTCGCGTCGTCGGCCGCGCGCCAGCACGAGTGATGCGACTCGACGTCGAGACGTGCCGGTGGCGGCCGCTTTCAATGGGGACACGTGATCGCGCGTACTCGCTTGCCCGGCCCGTCGGGCTTGCGGCCGACCAAAGCGCGCCTCTCTCTACTTGCCGGAGCGAGCGAGCGCACAGTCACGGGCGACCGCTATATCATTTTCGCTACCGGGTTGCGCTACCTCACGGTTCACCGTTCTCGCCGGTTGTTGAACCCGACTCTCTTTGCGCGCTGCATAACCTATTTTGTAATAGCACACTTCGTGCCGCGCTAACCGGCACACCAACTCCGCATCCTCATTCCGAAATGGGCTGCGTTTGCGCTACTCATCATGGCGTGCTGCCAATTGAACGCGCTGTCTTTTTTCTTTCTCATCTTCTACGGATTGAGGAATTTTTTTTAACATAAAGAAAAGAGAGAGAGAGAGAGAGAGAGAAAGAGAGTGTATGGGGAAAATATAGAAATTTAATTTAATTTTGTTTTGCATTTTGAGTTTGCAATTTAACTTAATTTTTAATATTTATTATTTAATATTTAATTCTACGTTTTTTAAAATTATAATTATTTAATTAATTATTAAATTAATATATTTTTTGTTTTTTTAATTGTAGATTACACTTGTTCCAGGATCGTTTAAAAAATGCAATTTTGGAATTTATTGTTAAATTCTTATTTTGAATTGTTACTATTTTTCTTAAGATTTTAAATAATAGATAAATTTACAGCATAAATAAATTTAAGCTAAACAATTTAATATTATTTTAAATTTGAAAGAAGATATGATATATTAAATTTATCTTTTTGTATCTCAATTATGAGAGAAACATCTCTCTCTCTCTCTCTCTCTCTCTCTCTTTCTCGCGTTTTTAATAAATTGTATTCGCGAATATATATAATCGAATTATAGTCGCGAGAATAAGTATTTGATTAGAATAAAGCTAGTAGGTCGAGTGTGCACATGTGACCAGTATCGATGCATTTCCGCTTTAGCTAAAGTAGAATATTTGACTTTCGCGGTTAGCAAAGTGGCACAAATACTAGAAATGGAGAAGATTGATTTTTAAGAATCCGATAATTTATATAATACGGAAAGTTATGTTATTAAATATGAAAAATATTGATCTTAATTTTTTTTCTTTTGACAGACAAAGCAATTCTATATAAAATAAATAATTCTAAAAATTTTGGTCAATACATTTAATGAAAAATGAACAGAAGCATATCTTGTGATTTTTTTTATTAAACTTTTTAATTATAATTTTTCAATTACACTACTTTCTTACTCCCTAAACAAAAAATAAACAAAAAAATTTGAGACTCGCGCGATAGAAATTATTATAAAATAAAAAATTAAATAAGAGAACAAATAAAATCTTATTAAAATTTGTAAATGCATCATACATGTTTGTAGGCGTGTCATGATTTTTTTTCTAACTTTCTTGGATATAAAATATTCTAGACAATGCTGTGATAACCGACGCTGATGCGGCACGCGGTTACAACGGAGAAATTGTCGCGACAGATAAGAACGTCGGTTATTCGGCTATTGTGCTCGACATGGCGTGAGAGTGAGGCAGGTCAAGCGTTTCTATATCTCGCGTACAATTTTCTCGCTTTCAGGATGGGATTGTCAAATGCGGAAAATTGAGAATTTCTTATTCAAAAATTCATGTCGCGCGGGACTTTATAATAACGCGAACGATTAAATTTCTTGAATAACGTTAATAATGGAATACATCCTTTTGACGTATTTGATTGCAAAAATTTAATTATTGAAAAATCTTGCAAAACATTCTGCTGCGTCGCATAAGTAAAAATAGAATCTATTATCTATTAGTAAGTCTGTAAGAAAAAAGCCAATCAAATTAGAATAAATTTCTCCTCAACTGAACAGTTAAGGTATTAATAATTGCTTTCGAGTTATAAATATAACGAGATAAATTGTATTGAAAAAGTGAAAGATTGGAGTTTATAAAATATTATTAAATAATAAAAAAGCTATTTATTTACTTAAATTCAAATATATTTTACATATATTTTTTTAAAGTTTAAATATATAAAGTATTTGCAATTGCAAAGATATTTAGTACACTCGATATATTAGAAAGTTGCATCATGTGAATAATTTATTGAAACTTTCATTCCAAGAAAATCAATTGTTGTTAATTATTAAAATTATCCTATTATTATTTGTGATTTAAATAACGCAATCTCTTAATGATAAGGCGAGAAATGTCCGTATAATCGGCTTCGTTACGCTGATAGAGCGATATATCTCGTAATCGTTGCGAAAGAGATTAAATAACGGAGTTTATGCGTTTCCGCATTGAACGGCACGGAACTTCAATGTCAATGTCAGTCGCCCTTTCACCTTATATAACGAATGAGCGCGTCGACTACGCTGCCGAGACTCGGCCATATTATCCGCTTAATGCGATTCGAATGCGCGTTGTAGAATACGGCGAGAAATAATTCTGTCGTCTGTTTTGTCGCTCGCTGAACAATCAGGAAATGTGAAAATTATGTACTCTTCCGGCATCTAATCCTTCCTAAAATCTTCCCGCGTCTCTCTCTCTCTCTCTCTCTCTCGTCCTTTTTCTTTCTCCGTCTCTCTTCTGCTCTCAGCTGCATCGTGTTTCAGTTGACAGTTACAGGTAATTGTTTAACAAGTGTAATATTTATATGACAGTTTATTAAAGCAAGTGATAATTATCTCCAGTTTTTATTTTCATGAGAGAACATTTTTAACTTTTCCAATTTTAACAATTTTATCAAAATAACATATAAATTTGTAAAGTGTCTTGCGTAAAAAAATTATTTTTTTTTTTTGTTTTAGAAAAATAAATATTTCTCCTTTTTATCAGAGAATTTTTATACTATAAGATAAAATGTTTCATTATTGGAATTAAAAAACTATTTAATATTTATCATTAACAATATTTATTATTAACGATCATAACGATCTTTGAAATAAATCTCGATAATCGAAAATGTGAATCAATTAAGATTGCAAATATAGTCCAGATTAAATATTTTAATATTTGTTTAATCAATTCTTTAAATTTCTTATTTCTTTGGAGAAAGAGAGAGAGAGAGAGAGAGGAAGAAAGAAAGAAAGAAAGAGATTTAAAGTACCTAAATATTTTAAATTTAAATAATTAAACAATAATATTGAAATATTATTAAATTTTATGACGACACACGAAATTTCTCTCACCGCTACCTTGACGCTCGAATAACAACAAAGTATAAACAGTAAACAATAGCGCTCTATGTATAGGTCGCAAGGTTCGGCATTCATATGTCGTAGTATCTCTCGAACCACGATCGCGACAAGTACTAAGCAATACTAAACGAGAATATTTCGTACGATTTAAAAATTAATCACGTATCACCATGCGCGATCAATTAATCATTGTCTCTTAACTAAATTAATGCTTTTCGCGATGATATCAGAATAAAGTTTCCGAGTTTATTTTCGAGTTCTGCGAGTATTAACAAAAGTTGATATGAAATGATCGACTTCGCGCAGCGTTATGACGCATTTAATTATTAAGAACAAAAATTCCTTTAAAGGAATTTTAATCGACATTAAAGCGTTCCATATCTTTTAATGTACTTGTCGTGATCGTTTTTTTTTAAAAGTAAAGTGACGTCACGTGAAGTCTCCCACCGCTACCTTGACGCCGGAATTTCGCCGCGCGAAGTAACAACAACAAGGTATGTAAACAATAGGTCGCAAAGTTTTTCTATGACTCATGTGTCGTATTATCTCTCGAACTACGATCGTGATAAGGACTTGGCAATACTGAACGGGAATATTTCGTACGATTTTACAATTAGTTGCGTGATTAATTGATTAGTGTCTCTTAATCAAATTAGTGCTTTTCGCGTGGTATCAGAACAAAGTTGCCGATTTTATTTTCAAGACTTATGACGTCGCTTTATCATTGGTTTGTGAAATTAAAGGGGGATACTCGTTGAAATTGTTTCTCGAGTAATGCGAACGTTTTTGAATTGCTAATCGATCAAGAAGAAGCACTCCGATCGTCCATCCGCTTAGAGAAATTCTAAGAGGCATCTTTCTAGGTAAGTGTACCTCTTTCGGCGCATTTCGGTGATAGTAAAATAATTGCGTTTATGACCGTAAGGTAAGAGTAAAGGATACGTATGCGAGCTACGTATTGAGTGACAAGATACATACAAACGCTGCTTGAAAGATAGATTATTAATTTTTCAAACTTGACGAGAAAACTAAGTGAATTTAGCGGGAAAAAATTTTCCTCTTATTTAACACTTCAATCCTCACGGATCATTTCTCGCGTTATATTTTTCGTTAAACGTCATCTCTCTCGTTTACTCAATTCTTTAATTATATTCATCATATATGTCATTAAAAATAGAGAAACGGGATAACGGAACTGCGACTCGTTCTTGTTCTTGCTTGAGTGTCGTTTGTGTATCTTCTTACAGAATCACTTCCTGCTTCGCTGTCTTTCGGTTTTGTGTATCTGCCGGTTCTGCAGCGGAATCATGCAGGTATTTTATCCGCTTTAATGCGAGCGTATGTCGACTTTAATTATCGTCGCATTCTCGCGCGGAGAATTTCCTCTCGCGGAAAGGACGAAATAGTTTGAAATTACGCGCGAGTTACGAAAAGTTTACTTATCCTCATGAAATAAATATTCCATGATAAGATCCATGGCGAAAAGCAAATATATATTTATTTTCGTGTTGACATATCGTGAATAACAGCGTTATCACTAAAGTCGAATAAAGCGAACATATGTTGAGTAGATCGAAAAAATTATTTATCTTTTGTATGATTTCAAATAAAAGAATAAGAGTATAATGGAAGAACGATTATACAATCCAAAGTTTCGTAAGAAGAACACGCGCGCACGCGCATCTTCTCACCGGTAATTCCTTGTTAAATCGAAACGCAATGAATTCCGGTGGCTCTCTGGCGTTATTGAATTTCTCATCCCACGGTAAAGATGCCGGTAACGATTTATAGCCGCCTTTCATTGTCGCGCGCATCCGCCCACGATCTTGATACATCGATAATGCCAATTTAATTGTGTGCTCTCGCGAAATATAGGATACTTTGAACGTATTTAATTGAAGTCTCGACATATGTAATTTTTATTCGCAACTCTTTTCGCGTATTTATAATTTTATTTCGCGTTCTCGGCACATTCCCCTTTTCGTCGTCAGATTTATTTTTGTAATTTTTTGATGACGTCTTGTAATACATTTATTAAACTTTTGCGCGCTGCAGAGTTTTTTTTTTTCTTTTCTTTTTTAAGCGGACTCGTGCGCGGCTCGTTGCCGCCACTAGGCCAGCTAGCAAGGCTAAAGCGAAGCGAAGTGAAGCGAAGGGAGGGAATCTCACGGCTGACGGCTGGCCGTGACTTTACTCAACTCAGCCGGCACTCGGGCCGGCGCAACGCGTCAATGTAGAACGGTCATTGACTCCTCGCTTCGCGAGCCTCCTGTATATACGTGAGCGTCCGAGCTTTCCTTCCCATTTGCGGACGTTATCCTCTCGCCGAGGAACACCCGGTATATAAATACACGCCGCGCGTATCTCGTGATACTTCGATGCTCGACGCGCGCTTTGACCTTCGCAATTTTCGATTTTTTTTTTTTACTAATTTTATACTAATTTTTATCGATTTTTTGCGAACTTTTTAGAATCCTTTTATTTTTGACTTTTCACTATCTTTCATAACGGTTTCATAACACTTCTTTAAAGTAAAATATCGAGTTCAAATTTATGCGTCTCCCTTTCTCTTTTTCGCGTACATTAAATTTTGCCTCTTGAAAATTTTCTGACTCAGGTTTTGTTAAATTATGTCTTCTGTCATTCTAATTAAATATCGTGTTTATAATATTATTTTCTACAAATACTAATAAATTTATAATTGTTATTATTTCTAATCAATGTACACATCATGAAAAGAAATTAAAAATTTATTGGCAAGCGCATTTTGTATCTATACAAAATACAGAGTGTTATTTAAATATATTCGTTCCTTGAGTGAGCGAAACTAATCTTGACCTTTACAAAAGTTGTTCACTAACTATGACCACAAGGTCACCTATTAGTTCCATTACTCAAGGCGAAAACTACTACGAGTAATATATATCGTATAAGATATCGCGGACATCTGGCTTGTACTAGCCCGCTTATCCTCGCGGACAAATGTTGACGTTTCGGCAAAATTGTTTCTCGTCGCTTCTCAAACATTTATTTGCTTTACAACTCTGCTACTAAATTAACGATACGCGGCGAAGCTAATGTGCGAAGCTCAAAAAAAAAAGGCCTCCGTCTATAAACAAGCGGAATTTAACGATGCCTTCTCCGAGGATAAACACGCGTATAACTCGTCTCGCGCGTATTTCCACGACGCTGGCGATCCGAAGTCGCGGTTGTTTTTCGCACGGGCCGCGCGATGGGAATTTTCATCGTTGATGAATTCCGCGAGTCGCGGGGTAAGTGAGAGAATGAGGAAACGCGTATAATGACCGTGCACGATCATTGCCGCAACATCACGGGCGATCGTTTTACCTATCAAATCGATCGACACGTGCCATTATTCATGAAAATGGACTTTCGAAATTCTAACGAAATCGGCCCGTGGCGTCACTCTACAAATATTACTACTAATTAATTGATTAAATTATTTTTATCTTTATTTCGTAATCTCGTCGGCATTTTTTCAAATCTTTTCACGAAGAAAACAGCTTTAAAATCCTTAAAGTACAATGAAAATAATAAAAGAAAATAATATATATATTTTTTTAAAACAATAAAAGAAAGATATCGAAAAATAATGTCGGTCGTGTCTTTTTTTTTTTCTTATCTAGCGAACGATGATTTTTCACGGATGTGCCACATAATTCTCGACATAGATATCGCATCGTCGCGTTTTATTTATTACGAGTTATGTCACATTACTGGTGCAGCTGGTGACACGAATTAAACTTAATTTCTATTGTTCCTTAATTTATCTCGACGCATTGATCGTGCGCATTAGGGGCCGCGCGGGTTCATGAGTAATCTAGCGGTACCCGGACACAAATGTAACACTTCCCAGTTCGATGCATAGAGAAACAGAGAGAGGGAAAGAGAGAGAAGAGACGACGGAGAGAGAAAGATTGATTACGAATACATATATATATATATATATATATATTTTTTTTTTTTATTTTTTTTCATACATCTTATTTGGCCGCAGTTACGGATTAAACTTACGACATTTCATAGTCACCCTATAGATAGTATAATCGGGGTTATGGTACCGCGTAATACTTCGGAGAGTCTAGCTTGTACGTTGCAGAAAATGCAGGCCGAGTTTATTGCACTCCGGGAGAAAATTTGCACTAATTCGGCGTGTCTGTCCGTTAGATCCCATGTTGTAAAAGAGAAAATCTTCTTTGGCGTGAAATATTTCTGCTTTAATATAATAATAATAATAAATATGGCACACAGGATATCTTGGGAAGTCATTCAATATTATTTTCACGAATGGAATACGAAAATAATAAAATTTAAATATTTGTTTCTGCGATAAAATAATATTAATGAAAATAAATAAATATTAATGAATCATTAAATATGAATAATTTAATACTATTGTGTTGAATTTTGTCTATTGAATTTAATTTTAATATTACACATGTGGGCATTCTATCATACTATCCGTTACATTGACATATCTTTCAATATTTAATAAAAAGCGAGATTTAAATAAAAAGACGATTTAAAAAGCGAGATAAGAATGTGTGTCCCATTAGATTACAATAATATTTTCAAATTAGTCATATTTCAGGAATTTAGATATAAATAATTTATTTTGTCATCGAGATAGGACGCGGAACACACATGACAATTATGAGAATTATATTACGAGAGGTAATTGTTAAATATAATGACACACGATAATATCTTACGGCGAACGGGACACCCCGTATACACAAGCGGACGGTCATCGTTACGGTAGCGCGTAATACTTTACGGTTCGGCGTGTGTATTATCGCGGAATCGCGCAGGACAAGCGCAATTTTTGCATGGAAAATGGCACTACGGTACTTTCAGCCTCGCTGCTTGCCCGCGGCGGACGACGAATCTAGGCTAGGCCTAGGAACGACACGGTCATCGACCACCCTTGATTTTTCTCTCTCTCTCTCTCTCTCTCTCTCTCTCTCTAAAGATGGAGAAAGCCGCACTGTGTGCAGTCCGATTTCCCGTTGATTAGATTATGGCACCGTTGCGAAATGTGGCGCCGGAAGAAACATTCTCATTACGAATACATGCATGAATTAACCAACCGAAAACAATCGCGAAATATTTTTTACGTATAGCCAAATTTCGTTTGCGTAATTATATATCTCACAAAGCAAATAATATATATATATATATTTGTTAAAATTTAAATAGGAGAGAAGGTCGTGTTCTGATGATTTTAATTTTTAATTTTGAGGCTAATAAAATAATAATGATGGTGGAAAAAAATAATATTATTATATATTTTTATTGTCGTTTAATTGACGATTGTCAATGTATACATAAACGTCAATGACTGAAGCATCTGATTGGACGGAATGGTAGACGAGATTGAGAATATTTCTCGGTCTTTGATCGCTTTGCGGACGCGCAGGAAAGTACGGATCTTTTCGATCAGTGCCCCCCGTACGAAAAGTGCAACGACCGTTCCAATAAATCGACCGTCCCCTTCTGTTCTTTCTCTCCTCTCTCCCTCTCGCTCACAAACCACCGTCTCTCCTTCCCTCTCCGCCCCCATGCTCCCACCCCAAAATGATTACATATACGCAAGTTCGCAGTGACCGCGGCTACGAACCGCGGTCTGTGGATACCGTTATGTCACATTAGTAGGCACCTGCAAGCATCATTATCCTCTCCCACGGCGTGCCATTCTCAAAATCGAAAAGCACTTATCCTGTAACACGCGAGGAAACGGTATCGTAACGGTATCGGGCATCTGAAAATATCCTAGCGTGACCTCAGATGTCAGATGGATGTTGGACAGCGTTATTTTTTACGGATTTATTTAGTAATGGATAATGAATCTGTCAAGAATTCAAAACCGATACCGATTACGAACTTCAGTCTTTTTGATGCTGTGAAATATAAGTATCTCTTAAATATGTGAACTTTTGTGTTTGCACAAAATAATCGGTAAATATAAAAATTATTCGCTTTCAAAAAAATAAATAAGTAAAAGAAATTGCAAAAATAGAGTAGCATGACGATTTCTTATAAATGCTTTAAATCAATACGTGTAAAGCTTTTTTGAGTTATGAATTATCTCTTCTTTCCTCGAATTTTGTTATTTTAGTTTCAGTCAGAGGTTACAGAATTTATTACATATTTTTAACAGTAAAAATTTTCCGTAGGCACGCACGGCAAGAAATTTTCTCGGCACATTAATAAAGTGTGTTTAGTGAATATTTAACGCATTTTCAACATGTTAAGTAACGCCTGATAAGGCACGTAAATCGTAAATATAAAAACTCATTTTTTTTTCTCTTACTTTCCTTTAAATTTCGCGATTGTTTAATTCTTTCAAACACTTTCCTATTATTTTCTTTATTTTACTTTAATTTATCGCACAGTAAGATTTCGTTTCACGTAAACTTACTTTAAGGTCTGGTCGTTCATACGCCACGAAAATTTGGAAAAAAGCAAAAGAATGTACTAGACGACGCACCGTTATAACATATTAGGAAATACGTGCGTTGAACGGTGTTTTCCGTCGATCTTCTTGTTTCTTTAACAGACAGACAGTCTGATCACTAGCTCAGGATTACGAGTCGATATTGGATTTGGGTATACATTGAGCGAATGAAAACAAACGTAAATGTTCGAACATTTGTATCTAGGTTCATTGTTTTTCCGTTTCTTATTTCGTTCATCTCGAATATTTGCATTTATTCGGCTAAATTCGATATTCTTTGCATTTTATTTTTGTTTCTTATTTTTTTTTATTATTGTTCTTTATTTCAGCTATTATTTTATTTTTGAAATAGAAGAAAAATATATAATTAAAAAGAAAGATGAGAAATGAAAATAGAATGTGTAGTCGAAAAAAATAGGATTAATAGTAAACGGTTGCAATGATTATCGCAAGTAGAAATTTTATTATAATTAAACGAAGAAATTATATAGATTTATATTATTAAATTATATAATATTTGCGGCGAGGAAAAGGAGATGGATAAAAAATTAAAGTTATAATAAATTTTAGTTAATCACTAATACACGACGATAACATCACGTGTATGTACGCAAGTCACATGTCGATTTTGAGGGGCAACAACGAGAGAGAAAAGAGAATGCGTGATATTCGCGCACGAATTTTCTTTAATGTTGATTCATTTCCTGAACGAATTAATTTGAATACGAATTGAACGCTGATGAAACGTTTTTATTTTTTACATTAAGACATATATCTTTTTCGAATTTTAACAGCAAGAAAATTCATGAAACTTGAGATGAGATGTAAATCTCAGTGAATTAAAAATTTTGATGCTATAAATGCACAAAAATAAATTATGTAAATTTTACATAAGATTACACAATGAAAATATCATAAATATTCATTTTTTATGCATATCTATTGTATCGTAAATAAAAAATTCGTTTAAATAATATTAATTCCGATTCAAATAGATACAACGTAATATCCAAATATTATGTAAAAAATTTATCGACTATATACAGTGTGGTATCGAAATATATTCCGCAAGATACACAAATTACGCACGTTATGGTTTTTACTATCTTCTTTTTTTTTTTCTTCTTTTCGACTTGGTCCGGGTACCGTTAGGAGCATGGACTCTGAGTTTCTCGAAGAACGAGCGTGAAGAAACACTTTCTGTATTCGAAGAGCATCTCCTGCGTGACGTAATGCATATATCGAAGGGTTCAAAGTACTCGAGAGAGAGACTGCCTCGTATATATTCATTTTCGTTCCGCGCGATTATGCTCGCTGTTTTATACGACTTACTTTACCGATGCCCGTCTCGATGGACCGATGGACCGTTATGTAAAATTGCATAATTGTCGGATGCTGTTGCTTTACTCTTGCTTATTTTATTCATAATATTTTCCGCTTATTCGATACTCGCGTTATTAATTGCGCGTAATCACGAAGAATTAAAAAATGATTAAGCTAATACGATTTGATCAAATCATCTGAATTTCGGTTTGAACTTCTGATTTATTTATGACAATCTGGATCGACGTAATGATTTGCCGATAACGCGAATATTAATAACGAAGCGAAGACGAGTTTTGCGTGTTAATTTGATATGTTTTAGTTAACCTTTTAACAATTTTAATGACATTTTTGATTAGCGACTTAACGTCAATAATTAATATTCATTAAATATCTATGAAATTATTTAATAAATTTTAAGAGACTAACACAATTCTTGAAAAAAAAATTGCCAAAGCAATAGAAATATGTGCGGTCAAAATTTATCAAAATTTGTGAAATCACTGAATAGTATATTTTATTGTCATATGTCTCTCAGAATCTGATAATTTAAATTTGCCTTTCAAAGTAATTAGCTCTGTTGTATTTATGATGTAAATCAACAACAATAATTATTTAATCCTAGAATCTCCGACTGTTAAAATGAGTATACGTGAGCTGACGAATACAAATGCATTTGCTTATTTCCTTTTGCGTTTATCGAACATTCGCACTTGACTGTATTCGTGAAGATGCGATGAATATGTAATAACAAACGTCAGAAGATGTAATTGTTATTACAAATGCGAATTTTATTATAATTATTGATTTAACGAAGAAAGAAAAAAACATGATGAAAAGAATAACGATAATGAATGACATTGCAAATAATACAAGGATGTTATCACGTGTGTGCGTGAGGTGGCAAAACCACCGCATGCCGATTGTAGCGAGCAATGATGAAGAACAAATGCATGGTATTCTTATCCATATCACGCGCGAACTTTCTTTGACGTAGTTCGATTCACCTCGTGAGTAAATCGAACCGAACACGAAATCGTTTGCATTCGTTATACGCGTCTCTGAACTTTTATCGGCGAAAAAAATTGACATTGTATCACTGCACTCACCTTGCGATATGTCTGTCTGGAAGCCGGATGGACCTTCTCACGACAAACTGTCAAAGCTCACACTACGTTAAAGTCACTGACAGCGTTCAATTCATAATCCATCATCGATATGCGCCAATCGTTCGTCTTGACGTGATCAGATCTCGCGGAAAAAAAAAAATAGTCTCTATAAATTCTTTTACACTAAAGTGTCAATACACACCAACTGATTAGGATGATTTCGTAGGACGGTATCACAATATCTGACGATATCTCGCTCTCGCGTTGCACTATCCAAGAAAGGAACTCCCTCGACTCGACGTCGCGTTATCGATAAATTAATTTCTTGCCCCGTGGATTGCTTTTGCACCCTTTCGCGCGTGCCGGCCGGTTACGAGGTGGTCGACCACGAGGTGGTCGAACTGGGAGTGCGACTCTCGTAATCGCGTCAGGACCACTTTCCTCTCTCTCTCTCTCTCTCTTTCTATCTCTCTCTTTCTCTGTTTCCTCTCCTCTCTCTCTCTCTCTCTCTCCCTCCCTCTCTCTTGATCCGCACCAACAGTCGACGGGGACCGTCACACGTCCTTGGCGTACGATCGTGTGTACACCGTACAGAGTCGCGTGGTTTAACTGACAAGCACGAAGCGGTTAAAGTGAGTCTAGGTGTCTCCTTGCCCGTGCTTCTTCGCTCTTGCACGTGTGCGTGAACCACGTAGACGGAGCGGGCGTATACATGTGTACACGCCGTGGCAAGGGGACCGCGCCGAGGGGACTAAGGAAGGAAGAGGAGGCAGAGCCACGTTGATGGCCACGCTGCCGGCTCTTCGGGCAAGCTTGTTTTCCCTCTATATGACTCTTGCGCCGCCGAACACCTTTCGTAATCCTTCATTGATTTATTTTATTCGTTTGTCGCTTCGCGCCTGTTCGTTCCCTCCTTACCGTGTATCGCGCGTTTCCTTTCCCGAATTTTCCGTCGGTATTCTTCTCTTTATGGGGCGCTTTTTTTGCCCCCAAAGTTTGTGTTTCTATGTGGCGCTGCTGCGGCCACCTTGTTCCGTTCGTATTCACGGGCATTCCCCATCGACAGAAGCAACGGTATATTCTTCCCCACCCGCGTTTCAGCATGCTCGGTCATCGACTCTTCTCTCCTGTGTCACGCCTATCACCCACCTCCATCTCTCTTCTCGTATCCTCTTCCTTCGATCCATCCTCGCATTCTCGATCCTTCATCCATTCGTCGATTCCTGTCTCCGTTCATTCTCATTCCTGTCTTCGATTCGCTTCATCTCCCATTGTCTGTTTCGATCTCTCTTTCATTCCATCTTTCCTGTTCCTGTCCTTTCCATGTCTCCCACTCGTTCCTTTTCCTATTCTCTTTTCCATGCGCATCTTACTCTGTCTGTCTTTCCTTTCTCTTACTTTGTTTCGTTTTATCTGCCTTCTTACTTTGTGCATGCTTTTTCTTTTTTTATCATTCTCCGTTTTTCTTTCTCTCTTTCTTTTAATATTTATAATTTTTATAATTTTATAATTATTATAATTTTTAAATGTTGAAAAGCAGAATATCATCTTCATACTCTTTTATATAGTATTATAATATATATATTATCATTATTGTGATTTGTTTTAATTATTGTTTTTTAATTATTTATTTTATTATATTTTTTATTTTTGTCAATTTTTATTATTCACTATACATTTGGGTATATATTTTTATTTTTCTTTGCAAATAGCAATTGTTTTTTTACTTTTTTTTTAAGTTTATGTAATTTTATATTTTAGAGTTTTATTTAGAATGGAATAAAATAATATTTTTTTTTTATATATCTTTTATCTTGTCTTTCTACTTTTCATTTCTTTTTTATCTATCAATTTATCTATATCTCTTTTTCTCTACTTTTTTTTCTTGTTCCTTCCCTCTATCTGAACATTTTTCTCTGTCTTTAGAAATTTTTTTGAGCGTATACACGCGTAGGTCTCCGTCTCTCTTTTTCTCTTGAACGGTGAACGAGCGTGTCTTCTATATTCTCTGCTTACTGACCTCCGAAAATACGAGTCAATCCGCGATGATCATCATGATTATATCTTTGCATTGATTATATATTTGCATTGATTTTACTTACGAAAATTTTTACTAACGAAATTTTGTCTTGATGGATTTATCCCGATATTGCAATGTTGCTGCAATCTTGTTGACAGTTTGTAGTCGCTCCGAGATGTTTCTATAATATTACATCGCGATTTGTAAAATCTCGAGATTATCGCCACTCTGGCTGAAAGAATCTGTATGGGTTCGCTCATCATGATCACGATAGAGCAGCCTGTCATTCATATTTTTTGCGATAACACAAAACCTTGCTACGTACAGACAGATATAGAGATACAGCTTTGGCTTTATCGGCATCTGGCTAGCTTCGCGCTCGCAAAATCTCATATCTGGCATTGAAGTCTCCGCGGTCGACACCTACAAATTCTTCGCACGGCTAACAAAATCGACTCTATTCGATTTATAAATCTGCTCTTTGCGAGTTGCGCAACATGTATACGGCAGTGAGATCATTGTACTATAACGATATATTGGTTGTTTATTTGGCGAATGGCATAAATCCAATTTTGTAATATAATAAATTTCAATTATAGTATCTGAATCGTGAATAGTTTTTAACAAATAACTATTTATTTTTTTATTATACATTTTTTAATAAATAATATATTTATCAGATTATACGAAATATAGATTATGAAAGAATTTGGAATAAAATATGGCAATTTTGAATAATTGCAACTATATATATATTAAGTTCTTCCGGACAATTTTTTAAAACTGTAAATAAAAAACGCATACAAATTAATATTTATTAATTTATTAAATTTATTATATAATATGTAAATATTTATATAAAATAATTTTATGTTATTATAATATATTTAAATATTTATTTTATTTTTTGATCGCATCTATTGCTGCCTTTAAAGGGGTTTAATATAATATTTTAAGGTAACCCGCGGTCATCGAAATTTCGCAATCAATCATCATCCGGCGGTACTTTGAATGACAAGAATGAGATGAGTGTTCATAGAAAGAGGATACAATCAAAATAGGAAATCGCGACGGTAACGGAATATCATTGAACGTCAAACTCGCGGATAGAATGTCGTCGAGGCATAAGTCCTTGATATTGTTTTATTTATTCTTCAATTATATATATTTTTTTTACAATTGATAATTAAAATTTGGTTAAAGTTTTTATTAATGTAAACTCGAAGTATGTAAATTTGTTTGAAAAATGAGATTATGCGCGCGGTTGAAATGTTTTTTTGTTTTATAATCATGTTGACTAAATGGGTTCAAAGGATGAATTTAATTAAAATTAAAACATTATGTTCTATAAAGAATAAATTATTGCGTAAAATATCTCTTCGATAATTGAAACATTGAGAATGTTGGTGCATTTTTCTTGAAAAAAATTATAGCTATTCATAGCTGGTTTTTTCTCCAAACCTCAGAAGAAAAATTATTTTTAATTACCTAAAGTAAGCAATTGAAAAATGAGGCATTACATGTTGACATCATTTTTTAAAAGAAGGACGATTATTTGAGAAATTTATTATTGAACAAATTTTTATTTAAATCCAATTTTTTTTTATTGTTATATACATTTTTCTTATTAATATAGATTTTTTAATAATATAAAATTACATTCAATTTATAGCGAACTTGAATTTGTCTGTTTAATAACGTAATCGCGCTTTTTGTTTTTTTGGGAGGGGGATGGAGAGACTGGGAGGACTTCCTTGCGAGAGCTACGTAAATGGGAACTCACAGATATTTACAAATAACGGTTCCGCAAGAAAACTATCTAACGTCATTAGCGTAAGGCGAGCTTCTATAACGCAAAAAGAAATTAAGACGGAATGGGATCCTCGTTTGTCTCAAATGTGAAAACGCTAATGGGTAAGTTTCTGAGCCTAAGAAGGTGGAAGACGAGCGATCGCCCGTACAGTGCCGGAGCCGGGTAACCGGAACGGAACGGAACGATCGCGAGTGGTTACTGACCTCTAGAGACGAGCACTCTCTTACGCTTGCACTACTTAGCTAACTTGTCGTTATCGCGTGTATTGCGTATGACGCGGCGGACTATCACGTTGAGTCGCCACTTTTCATCTATCGCGAGCTTAGCTTTTCACCTTGAATATTGCGATTGCCGTCTCCTCCGCGCGCGTTCCCAACACATTTCGATTAGGATCGCGGGATACGTTTGATATAAATCAAATATGTCGATTGTAGACTCCTAGAATGATAGTGTAGATATAATTATGATATCTCAATCGCTCAAAATAGATTAATTTATCTAAAAAAAAAAAAAACTATAATTATTTGACGTATATAGATAATATAATCGGATAAGTCATTTAATTCATCGCTCTTTCGCTAGGCTTTTTTTTTTAATTTTAACGGCACCAAGGAGCATCCGCCGCGCGGATACAAACGAGCCCGATATAGAGCCGCTTCGCTTCCCGCGAAGATGGACTTTCGAATGGAACTCAAATTAAAACCACGTTCGCGGAATCGGGAGGAAAATGGCCGATTTCCCTGGTCGATGCTATTGCGATCGTGCCGAGGCAAGCAGGCAGACAGACAGACCCGCGAGAAGCCGAAGAAGCGCAAAGTAAGACATGACCGGCGGAGATGGTCGGCGCGGTCCCGGGTTCGTTAACCCCTTTGAAAATACTCTCCTTGCAACACGTCGTTACGTGCTGCACGCGCCGCGTGCGATTCTCCAGCTCCGGGATGCACTAGTTTACTTCGCGCATCACCGCCACCGTCGCACCTCCCTCATCTTCATCCTCTATTCCGTGCACTTATACCGCGGAGGAGGAGGAGGAGGAGGAGGAGGACGCGGATTCCCCTCCGCGTGATTCCCGCGACTAGGACGTGCAGCACGCGTGAGATTACCTCGATGTGCGTTTCGGCCGGCTCGCACGACTTGCACGTATCATTAGAAATTACCACTTCACCTACATTGAGGCAGAGAGGAGAGGAATCTCGCTCTCTCGCGAGATCGCGTCTCGCTTTTAGATCGACGCGGAAGAGCGATTACGGTCGCGGTCGTCATTCTCGAAGGCGATCTCTCCTCGAAGATTTTGCTTAGCAATGAATATTTTTTCGAAGAATAGAATGAGAGAGAGTATTCTTCGTCGGAATGTAAGTATGTTTTGTTCGACCCTTGAAGAGATGCAAAAAGATCTCACTTCTTGATAAGTTCGTGGACAATGTCGAGGTAACTTGCTAACACATTTCGATAATCTCTCAAAATGCAAATTATCTTTTGCCTAAACATTTTTAATATTTTAAATATTTTTTTTTTTTTGCGAAAATTAAAACTATCGACAAATTTAACATAGCTAATTTAATATTCATAATCATGTACTTATAAATATGTAAATTAAAACTTTGCAGAATCATATAAAAATCAAGAGTAAATTTTTTTTTTTGATAAAAGCATAATCGCAAAAAAAAAAAAAAATTTTAAGTCAGAAGAACCTTTCTTTAAAAAACTGTTTTCGGCAGTTCTTTCGTTCAAGAAAGGCTCAACATTAAAAAAATAATTTTTGTAATGATAAAAAATAATAATACCAATAATGATGTATTTATTAGTGTATTTATAAAATTGTATTTTTATTGGTGATAAATTCCGCTCTTTGGCCGATGATGTGTCCTTTATCTTATTCGAAAAGGATAATGCGAGATCAAGTCGGTAGATGCAACGGCTACCGTTGTTGGAAAGATGACTAGCGTGATCTTAATGCTCTCCCCGGGATGCTGACTTGCATCGTATATTTACAGCGATATACGTAACGGAATTTGATACGAGTTATCATCTAATTTGTTTTTGATTCAAGGATTGAATCAAATTTGATTAAAGGATTTCAAAATTAAAATATTTAAAATATTGGCGTAATTGTACGAAAAACAAACACAAAGAAATGGTTTCCGTAGTTAAAGTTAATTTGAATATAAATTTTTAAATCCTAAAAACACATATTTTAAATATTATTAATATTTGCTATTAATAAGATAGCCAACTTGTTTTTGAACTGACTATAATAATTTTTGAAACGCGCCAATTCCGAAATATTCGTATTTAGTTGGTTAAATAAAAATTTTTATTCAAAGTTGCTATTTTACGAGAAAGAAATGTCAATCTTATCATCGTCTAAGATGATTGAAATATCTCTATCCATATCATAAATATGACAAAATGTATGAACAATGGTATCAAATCGTCATCTTTTATAATAACAGGAAATAATGAAAGTTCTTTTTTTATTATTGAAATCAGCAGTTTTTAATTTTCAATATTAAATATCTCAGCACAATCAGCCTTAAATGAAATTTAGGATTGACAAACTGCAATTCAAATAAAAAAATGAACTGCTCCGTTAATTTTTGCAAAGATTACTTTGCCAGAATTAATTTTTTTCTAGAATTTTTCTTCATTCTGATTAGCTTCATAAACATTGATTAAAGCAAATACATTTTTTAGTCTGTATTTCATAATTTATAATAAAAAAATATTTGTGATAAAAGATGAATGATAAAAGATATTTGTGATAGAAAGGATAAAGGCTATATTTGAGTGTTTCCTCATAAAACATCTGTATTGGAAATCTTTGTGACCAGTCCCGTAATCTTATAAGAAAGCGATCCTTGCATCCTCGAAGCCGCGTTCGGAGCATTCGTCGTACGATCCGGGGATATTGACAGCCGAAGGGTCCCGTTCCTCGGAAAGCCGATACCGCGGGCGCATCTGCGGTTCTTTCGGAGCTCGTTCTCCAAGTTTGTTTGTCCCAAAGAAAGGACGGGACAACGGAAGGTGGGCCCTGAAATTCGAGCGGTACGTTCCTGACGGTCTCAACGTCCGACTAGATCTAGCCGTCAGAGTACAGTTAGTTCTTCGGGGGGGCCCAACCGACGATGGCTGTCGGGGTACCATACGAGAGGGAGTATCTCAAGGGCTTGAAAGATCGGGGAGCCAATGGGGAATAGCGGGAGATAGCGCGCTATCGGAATGTCCACGTTGCATGTATGCACCATAAAGTAACATCGAACGAATCTCGGTGAAGACCGGGGCCCGTTCTCGCCGAGCGAGGATGAGAGCGCGGGGCCCGTTCGTTCTCTTCGAGACCGCTCACAAGTGAAGTGGCACACAATGCGTAAGAGTATTTTCAGGGGTCGACGACCGCTCTGTTTCCTCGAGGTTGCCACCGTCCGTCCCTTCCTCTCTCTTTCTCTTTCTCCTTGATCTTCCTCGCGTCCCCTCTATGACCGATCCACCGCGTTATGGGACCCCATCGGCGGACCGCTCATATGCGAAAGACGCGACCGATAAACAGCGACGCTTGAAACTACCCTCTGTTTCTCGGCTCTTGTTTTTTCTCGTAAAAAAATTTAATGCATAAATAAATGTATTTCCCGTTCTTTTGCTGTCATTGAAAGGATTCAGTTTAAAATATCGAAATATAATGTTATACTTTTTTTTTTTTTTTAGTATGCGATATATAGTGTCTATTGGAAATAATTTTGATATTTAAAAAAAATATGTAGATTAATTTATACGCATAATATAATGTACTAGAAAATATTTTAATTAATGAAAATGTAATATAATAGGATATAAACAGCAAAAGATATTTATAAAATGTACAATTAACTTGAGATAATATTTCTTTATTTGAAAATATTTTATTAAAATATTAAATTATATTTAATAAAATTTCAAATTTTACTAACAACGTTTATTTCAATGTAAAAATGTCCAATAATACTTGAAGAATAACTTTTTTTCAGTTAATTTATTTTAGTTCACATAAATTTATGACAAGTTTCAAGTTTACGTAATTAGACATTTGTCAAATTTGGATGTCTCCAATGAATGAACAGAATAAAATAAAGGCATTTAATATTACGAGACATTTTGGCAATGATTTAATATATCGTCTGTATTAATCCACATCGCGGTCCAACTCCTCTTCAATTTTCGCGATTGATTTACGCTTTACAGAAAGATTCGTTGGCCCGAAAAAAAGGAACGAGATGATAAAATCAAGATATATCGCGAAAAAGTTACAGTAAATGATCTTTTTTGCCCTTTTTTGGCAATCGCGCTTTATTATATATGATTATAGATGTATATTGTCACGTGCATAATCTGATTGAACGGCATTTCGTTTCACGATTACACGCAAGATATACGATAACATAACGTATATCTAGTTTTTCCTTTTTACTTTTTGACAAAAAAAAAAAGTATCAACTCGTAAATCGCTTTAGTTATACTCTGAATTTACATTGCTCGGCGTTTTTCGCGATCACGTTCGATAAACTATTCTATTCTCGCGCGAACTTTTCTTCAAGAAATTCAAACGCTCGAGATAAAAATTACGCTTTCGCCGCCTTCGAAACACGTCGATTGTATCTTTTCGGTGGACTTTTATGTCCTTGACTTTTAATCTCCGCCTTTTTGCCGTTACTTTTTTTTTTTTCATACATAACAATTTATTATGTATTGACTTAAAAAAAAAAATATTGCGAGACATGTAAAGTGTCCATATAATTTTGCATATTCTAAGAAAGAATTTTAATTTCATAACATAAGTATGCGTAAACAGTACACGTGGTGAAAATGTGACACTTCTAAAGAAAATGATATCGCGCAATTATTCCTCATTACATTCTTTCTCTCTCACATCTGTGTATAATAATCAAACAGCATAAATAAGTAGATAATTATATTTTACATATAATTGACGCGCTCCCTCCCTCCCTCCCTCTCACCCCCTCACCTTTCCCACCCGCCCCCTCCTGGTGCTGGTGTCGTGCGAAAGACAGCGGTGGATCTCGATGTATGAAACCGGCGTTACCGATTACGCTTTGAAAAGGAAATTCTCGTAACACATTCGTTTTTATCGCCATCTAGTCTCGGGTATGAATCTCGGTGTGTGAGGGAGGGAGGGAGGGAGAGGGGGAGAGGAAGGGCGAGGAAGGGGGGGTCTCCGGGCATACCTTTACGGAAAGTCGGCGAAGTATACTGCTCCGTATAGGAGGCATTGACCCCGTTGGTGTTTCGTCGCGAGTCCGCGACACGCGATAATACGTATATAATCCGCTACGGAACACGCATGTCGCCTCTATTACTGTAGTATATAATACATACACGAGTGAAGGTGAGCAAAATTCTAACGGTGCCGTCCTAATGGCGACTGACGTATATATTACCGTTGACCCGCCTTGCGTAATCGTTCGTTTCAATATTCCGGTCTTTCGACGCGCATTTTTTATTTCTCTCGCGGAGAAATACGACACTGTGTACGAGCCCTCTTATGTAACTCCGTGGTAGAGAGGAAAGAATTTAATTAAATGAAATATATATATATATATATATATATTTTAATGAAAAAATAGGGGAGGAAGAGGCCCGTCCGATGAGCTTCGTATTTATTGCTGCAATCTTTTAGTAAATCTCATGGGTATAGAGACGAGATCCTCTCGAGAAAGAAGTTGGAATGTTTTTCCTCCTGCGCATGAGACGCTTCAAATCGTGAAAACGTCAACGTTTGACAGCTACAAGCAGAGACATTTTCTCTCAGCCTACTAATTAAATGTGAAAGCACGAGCGCGTTCTTTGCGGGGTGGCGGACAAATTTAACCCGCCACGGCGCTTTCGACGATTGTCCGCGAATACTAAATTGTTGTCAGTCATTTAATTGATTAAATTCATCATAACACACGATGAAAATGTAATAAATTCTGCCCCTTAAATTTCCCTTTGACGCGCGTGCAATTTAATTACACTTTTTTCCTTCTTGCAATTATTTGCAGTCACATGCAATTTGAATACACATATAATATTTTTTAATTTTTTCTTTTTCAATATTTTCTTGTTGATTATTATTGTTGTCATTGCTGTAATCAAGTGTATAAATCATCGTTGCCACACGCGTAGTCTGTATGTAGACTATAAAAAATTTTCTAAAAATTGAGACACATTTTTCCCTAAATTTTTACATCTGAGTATCTAAGGGAAATTTCAAACAATCTGTCTTAATTGTCAAAATCGTTTTTTTGAATGTTCAGAAGAGTGTGTCTGAAAATTGAGGTATATCTGAAAATTCAGACAGTGTCTGCAGACATTTTGTCCGAAGTTTCAATCAATTCTTTTTCTTTTACAACATACGTGACCTAGAACTGCGCGTGCAATGTGTCTTGCAACAGTTCTAAGTCGCGAGGTCACGCATTCGAGAGGATCGTTCTCTCGAGTGCGAGTTGGCATTGTCTTCGGGTTTGCTCACGGATAAGCGCGCCAGATGCACCGGAAGAGAAGTGATCGTAGCTAGCCGTGTCGCGTCGCGTGGTGCATTCATCGCCGGCCTTCCACGCTCGTTCGCCACCGCGAGCGGATTTAGTTGGGAACACCATGGAAGGAAGACCTAGTTCGAAGGTAGAACGCCGTCGCAACGGCACTAGGTCACGCATCGCAGTTCCTGAACAGCTTGGCCGTGCATGCGCGAGCGAGCGCACCGAGCGTTGCATGTGCAGCACGCGACACGCATACCCGAGCATCCGCGATTATTCTCTTCGTCTATCGTAGAACCTTATTCGCGTCTCCTTCGACAATCATATCTCGTGGCATGGAGGCATATGTGTGTGTGTGTATGTGCGTGTGCGCTTCGGTTATCCAAAGCTTCACACATCGTGTGGGCGTATAGGATTTTCCTCGAGGAGCGATTTAATCCTCTTATGTTAGCTTTGAAGAAGAGAAGATTCATTGCACTCTTTGAAAAAAATGTATCTTTTCTATTCTTTTTTTTTCTCTCTCTCTATCATAATGATTTTTTTTTCTTTATATCGTGGCACTGAAATTTTTTTTTATTAACATACAATTTATATTGTATAGCTGTTATGTCATATGTTATTGGATTTTTCCAAGTCATTAAAAATAACAATCGGTCGAGAAATTTAATACGAGAATGGAAAACAAAATATATATAAATATTGGATAATTATACATATGGCTAAAATATTACGAAAAAAAAATAGCAAAATTGATTCTTTGGGTTGAATATAAATGGGAGAAAATTAATTGCATGAGTCAAATTAAGAACAAAAGTAAGATTATCCGCGATAATCATGCGATAGGATCGCGTCGTTCTCGGTTCAATGATCTCGTTTAAGAATCGACGTTATACGCATGTGAGCAAGAGCGATGTCGATGTCTCTAGGAGGCGTGTCTCGTGACCGAGACGATTGTCCTGCGTGTATCTGCGATGCATTCTGTGCAACAAAAAGAATCAATTCGATATCTTGCGCAATGGATAGCAAATCTGCATTCAGATACTCGCGCTACGATACGTTGCCGTCCCTGCTATTGTTACATTTTTTTTTTACCATCCGAGATTGATACGCTAATCGAAATTTAGGCGATTAATTCTGCAGATATCTGATATCTGATATCTTCAAAAATTTCATTTAGACAATTTTTTGTCATTGTAATTTCAAAATTTATACAATTTTTTTTTTTTTTTTTTAGCAAAAATTACTCAAGATGTCATTTTTTTAATTTTTAATTTGGAAGTCTTAATATAATTCATATTTTTATAAAATATTAACTCGAGATTACACTAAAGTATATACAAGATTTTATTAATTTTTTTATATTGTTGATTTTTAAATTCCTTACTGTAAACTAATAAATTTTTTATATTTCAACATCGAAATCATTATCATTCTGTTTCGCTTTCTTTAGAATTCGTAATCCTAGTGGAATTTCTCAAACATTCCTCGAAACATGCGTGTTCCAACGGTATATCGAAATAATTAGTAACAGTCCCACACTCTTGGCATGCTCCGGCAGCGCAAAAGCTTTTCCACAATTAAAAGATTAAGATATCGAACGTCAACACAAGAGCTGGCCTCTCGGGATGCATGTTTCTCGCGTGTCCGCCCTCGCGCATGATTTCTATCTACGTCAGTACCCCGCGATAACGATAATAACGGTGTCTGCCGGGTCCATTCATGTCGAACGCGTTTCTCATGGCATTTCCTACTTCGCCTTCCGTTCTCTTCCACACCGTGCGAGTAACTCCTCCTGGATGCTCGGCAAGGTACCGGAGCCGGAGATGATCACCTTGAGGTCTAACGGTATAACGCTCTCGCCGCCGCCGTTTGTTTCGTCCCGAGATCGCGTTTAGGGTACTTTTCTGCTTGGCCGTCAACGAAAGTACATGCAGCCGGGATGTAACTGTATATAGGGATGAGAGTGAATTTCGTCACGACGAGACGATGGCGACAACGATGGCGACGACGAGACGGAAGTCTCAGACTCGCAGCAACAACAGCAATCGTTTCGCTTGACTCGTTTCTTATCGCGCTGACCTTTTGCGCCAGAAACTTATCGCCAATGTGGGAGTACGGTCGGATTTGTGTTTTACACTTATTTTTGCGAATAACGGGACTCGAAAGTTAACAATCTTAGTTTGAAATCATTAGTTTTATATATTTGCAATAAATTAAAAATATTGCTGATTAAATCTTATATTATATAGAGTAAGCTCAGAGTCTGTGCCTGCCAGACTGAGATTTTATAAGAAATTAATTTAAGAAATTAATTTAAGAATTTAATTTTGGAAAAATTATTTTATTTTTATGAAAAGAAAAGATTTTTATTTTTATTTTTATTGATTTTTTCCAAGATTGTTTTATTTATTTTTTATTTTATTTTCTTTTATTTTTACCTTCTGCTTTTCTTTTCATCTTCCTATAGAAAAGTAAATTTTTGGAATAATCAACAAGCAAGATAAACATTAAAAATTAGCTAAGGCCATACTAGGATAAATGAAGAGTATTTTTAAAAATCTCTGATTGCTCTGAAAAGCTGATTTGTAAAAATATATAAAATAGCCGTGATAACTTCAGCGATTTTTGGCCGCTAATTTTTTGAGGAAGCATTTTTCGATTCATGTTTATAGGAAATTTTTTATTCAAAATTAAATTTCCTATAAAATCTCAAAGTTTGGCCATAACTGTGCCCACCCTGTATAATCTAATGCAACAATCTTATATAAAATAATCTATATTTTTCTCGCAAAATGGCTCGCGTTATAAAATTGAATGTCCGTATCTTAGATATTAATTGTTTTTGTATCACGTTGATTTGAAGAAACGGGCACAATTTGAGGCGATAACTTAATCGCGTGGCGATTAAAAGTGAAGCTTCTTGACCACGTGTTCGCAGGTTGTAGTGGCATAGGCAGACGCGCGCGTCTACCTTTCTTCGTCTGATCCGTGAAAGGTGGAAGGAAGCAAAGCGTACACTAACGCTGCCATTGGCCTCGTGCAGTATGGTAAGTGTGTTAACAACGTAACGGGGTGAATGCCCTCGGTAGACCTAGACCCAAAAAGCGTTCTCGTAGCAAGCCACTGACACTGGGTTATAAGGCGAAGTCATGTGACGCGATGCATGCGTATAAGTCGTGCACCCGCGTTGCATACACGCGTGCACGCATGCACGCACATTTATTTTCAGATAGCGGGGATCACCTATAATGTGTCCGTGTATATAAGTGGCATCGTTCGGAATAGCATCGTTTCCCGAACGAGGTCTCGTGAGGTAAGACAGTTCGGTGATAATTTCGGTCCGTAAATAGCATCATAAATTTGTCGATAATCTCGACGTCGATAGATTTATAGCATTCCTTCACTCTAGAATCGTTACGCTGAGAATTCCCCATTGTTCGAAAACATTCCCTCTCTCTTAGAAAATGATATCCCCTTTAAACGTTTCGATGGGCTTTTGACGAATTTTTCATATTTTTTTCGATAATCATAAAAGATTGTATAATTATATATATATATTTGTTCAGTTAAATAAAAATTTTATTTTTAACGAGATAATTTAATATAAAAAAATAGCTGAAAAATTAAAATTTAATTACAAGATATTATATAATAAAATCTGTGCGACTTTTCGACAATGTTTGCAAAAAGATGCGAACGAATATCAGAGATTAAAGAACAGAAAAAAATTTATTTGCGGTTTCACATGTTACGGAGTAATGGGATAATTTTTAACTCGTTAAAATCGAATTCTCGATCTTGATCACCGTTAATTAGCGAAAGTATAATGTGTGACTAAAACAGATTTTCGGTGGGGCATCGGTCGTTACGATGATTCGTTAATGCTCCAGTTATTATCCAATACTCTCTTCCAAATGCTCGAGTTTTTATCTGCTCGAGAATTTTGTGGTCACGCATACCCGAGTCTCGGTGTAGAGCGTCATCGAATCTCTCGATGACACAGCGATGACGTTTCTCGGAATAATTTAATCGGAATTGCTAATTTGATTGTCATTAATTTAAAAAAAATCGATGAAATCAATGAAGTAATCATACTCTTTCTAGTCACTGACCTCAGAATCAAAGTTATCGGATATTTAAAAGAAGCTACATAACTTCTTGCGAAAACATGCCTATGAAAATTACATTGTAATTAAATAGTAACAGATAATTAAATGACGTGACGTTAAGAGACAACTACGTTAATAAACGCGCTCTACATTTTTGCGTTTCTGTTTACTTGAACGTCGATCATCAGCAAGCATTGACCTCACTTCTCGTTTCGTGCGTTCGCTGAAGGGAAACACCGGAAATGCATTGCGCGTGTGTAAATTGCATACGAGCTCATCAGTAGCAATGCTCTCTCGAGGGTGAGAAGTTCGTAGCGCACACTTGGGGAAAGTAGCTCATCTCCCTCTCTACAAAAATAATTGCTCTTCTATTTATGCGCGTACGATTATTCGCTAATATTGAAAAGTTATTCTCTTTTTTTATTCTTTAAAAATTTGCTCGTATTTTAGTGCAAGAAAAAAAAAATTAACGAAAATAAAAAGAAGAAAAAAATTCAAGTTCACCACATTTCTTGAAAAATAAAAGAGGAGATAAGATACTTTGATTTGTTGAGAAAAAATTTTCGGAAAAAAAATTGAAGACGAGAAATGCACATTTTAAAGAAAGCATTATCAAATATATTTACACCTAAAGGTTCAAAATTTTTACACGTCCACATTTGATAAAATGCATATATGAATATGTACGAAGTTTGATTTTTAGACTTGATCATTTGCCTGATTTTTCTTCTTTGACAGTTCCGTAGGAGCATTTCCATAGGGGCAAGTTTTCAAATCCTTAGAATCAAATTTCGCATTCGTGCCATATTTTATTGAATTTCCCTTTTCTTACTTCTTCTTGTGAATGAAATGAAACGCATGTCAAATAATACTCAGAATCTCTACTCTTTGATATCGGTCAAAATCGGAACACTTAATTTTTTTGCTTACTTGAATTAGGTCATGGTTAGCTTGTCAATTAATTAAAATTAAATATGATTCAGTGATGGATAATCCAATTAGAAAATTTTTTCCTACACTTTTATTTAAATGAAATTAACTACAAAAAAATTAAGGGCATATGGTATCATATAATACTAATTAAATATTAATTAAATTTAAGAATATAATACATTTATATAAAATATGTATATTATGTCCTATATTAATTGCGAAAAGACAAGTAATGCGAAACTAAAGTTAAAAGTTTAAAGAATCTTTTAGCTGAAAGAAAGTGCGAATTTTAAGACGTGATATATAAAATTTTCCTTTAAGCTAGGGTTTCGATCGGTTATTTGGCATTCGTCAAGGTGACCGAGCACCGCGGGCAAAGCACTTTTCTCCGCGAGGAGAACTCGCTTTTCCGCGCCGTAACGCAGTTTCGTCTTCTCGCGGATCGGGGCCGTTCGCTGTTATACAGTGACGGATTTAGCAAATGTCGGGCCCAAAGTGCAAAAACATGATAAAGAAAACGCAATTTTAATCGCTACATGAAAAACAATATATAATATTTATCAATATTGTGCGAACATTTCGCGCGAGGCTTATTAATTATTTTATAAACCTATTTTTTATTTTTTATTTTTTTTTTAATTTTAATTTATTATTATTTTTATTTATTTATTATTATTTAATATATATTGTATAATATATATTATTATTATTATTATTTATTTATAATTTATAAACCTTATCTGCTACAAAGTATCGTAAAATTAAAATATTTTCACGCGCAAAAAATTTTTTTACATGGATAAATATTTTACTGTCAATTTTTATTCAATTTTTTTCTCTCGCGAAATTCAATTGAGAAGTCCATCAAATCTGTTGTTATAAGATGATTATGTTGGCGTTTGTATATCGCGGTTTGCGAGGGGAAGGCGAGCAGCGTGAGGATATGTAGTATCTCCCGGGACCGTCGTCGGCGGATGGTGTAAGTCCATCCTTGATGGAGGTTACTCGGGGGCATCGTCCCACATCTCCTTGGATATGAACTTGCGTCTTCGTTCGACTTGCCGGTCGTCTCCCTTTGGCTTCTCCTTCCTCGTCTCCTTCGTCCTTCTTCCTGCCACCTCCATCTCAGTCCGCCGGCAACACCTTTCAGCCTCCCTCCATCTTAACCCGTCTTTCTCTCCCTTAGCCAGACTCCTTCGTTTTATTTCGCCTCGCTCTTTTCCCTGCTCATCTTTTTCTGTCTTTTTTTTTTTTTTTTTTTTTTTTTTTTTTTACGGTATACCATTAAATGATGCGTGCTTTTTTTAAATTTTCGCGAGTTTTTATTTTTTGCTTGTTACGTACAATTGCTTGCAATTGTAATGGTGAAGTCTTGTAATTAATAAATTGATTTTTCGGGAATCTTTCATTTTAGAGAAATATGAAAAAAATTTTAAATTAAAATTGCTCGCTTTTTTCGATAATTTTTGTCTGAATCTTGATGAAGGAACAAACAATCATTTCTCAAAAATTCTCAGAAATATCCTTAGCACGATATCCTTTCGATAATTATTATTTTTAGTTTACGCAATTTTCGTGAGGGATTCTGGAGCCAAGCGTTACATCACTGAGTGTCCCTCTGTTTTTTTTGTTTTTTTTTTTTTAATGGCAATGGACTCCCTCTTGAATTTTGTGCGAGCACCATAGAAAGTCAACGGACAAGGTAACGCGACCCGGATTACACTCTGAGGCATCGGTTCCTTCGCACTTTTCTTCTTCGTCCCGAAGAGACTCCGCCGCGTTCAGCTCAGGGTCAAGGCACTCTCTCGGAGGCAGCCAACGGAGACTATCCTCTTCCTCCTCCTCCTCCTCCTCCTCACCTTTCGTATCCTTCCACGAAGCCGAAAAGAGAAGCCGAGAGTTCCTGCTTTAATCCTTCTCTCGCTTCTCTCTTCCGTCATTCCAGCGCCGGTCGATGCGCCGATAGAGAAGAGATGGTCGGCAAGATCATCTCTTTCAATTTCATAATCATTTAATCCAAGGACGAAACGGCAAATGCGTCTTACAAAAATTCTTCAATAAAAGATCCTTTTAATAAAGTCAAAAATATACGAGCAAGATCATATTAGCAAGATGAAATTCGTATAATTAAATATAAAAAATATTTCTATTGAATTATAAGAAAAAAAAAAATTGCGTTGTTAATTAAATGTGAATATTTTTTTAAATATTCACATTAAAATTTTTTTATCATCACTTTCACTATTTTACCGCTATCATCTTCAATGATTATGAATACTCTTGCATTTTTACTTTTCGACATTACTTTCTGACGCAAGTTTTATCGAAGCGAACGTTTTCTTTTTCATTGCTATTAATATTAATACCGTCCCTCGCGTTTTACACAATCGATATGTTCTTACGTTCGTCTGGATTACGGAACGAACATCGATCTCTCTCGCTCTCGGTCCCGAAGGCGACGAGATAGTCGCCCGCGAACGGGATGCTAATGTCGCTCTCCACAATGTCAGCGGCCAAGGATTCGAGTTGGCGGACAGGTAAATGGCCCGAACGTTGAACCGTCGAATGACCTCCGACAACAACGGCCCCCATTTTCGATGTCGAAATCATCTCGCGCCGGTATGACTCCGCAACAATGGTGCGACGACTCTACGATTCGTGAGCCGGCACCTCATTATTCGGGCCGATCTGGAAAAATTTAAAGCAGCACGTCGATGTAACTATATATATATATGTGTGTATATTTATTGTGACATCGAAAGCAAGGAAACTTTTTTATCGCGATGCTTTTATAAGATACTACACGTAACTATGAAAAGAGCGATTAAAAATAAAAATAAAAACTTGAAAATAGACTTGCTTGTGCGTCACAGTTTTGCCAAGGCTTTGGATTTTGTGAAAATGATGAAAGTAACATTTAATAATTTGTCACATTGATATCTAAGAGCAGATAAAAAATACAAGATTTTTCATATTCTAAATTTTTAAAAATCTTTTTTTTTTTTTTCATATCATTATACATTTTTTTAATCAAAGATTTTATCAAAGTGTAATACGATCTTGCTTTTAATATCATAATATGTATGATTAAGCCTGTTAAAATATTGATTTGCATTATAAATAATTAAAAAAACTTATAAATTTAGTTTTCTCTTATTTTCTAATTCTTATTTTTAATTAATGTTATGATATTATTATCGTGATTGCCAATTTATAACGATTATGTTATTTGTTTTATACGATGTATAAAATATCTCTTATAATCGAAGTTCTCATGAAACACGTGATACAAATTCCGAAAAGCAAAGTGTATCTTTAATTTAGATAACAGAATATTAATGAGGCTCGTAATTAACATGCGATATATATGGCATAAATGAATAATTAATGAAATCGATAATACGATCACACGATCGAGATATATTGGTTACGATTTGCGGATAATTTCTTATGAGAAGAAAATTTAATTGAACATGATAGACATTTGTAAACGAGATAAAAATATTTTTTTTTCCTTGCTTCTGTCAATATTCAATTCTAGCGATCAAGAACATCTTTGTAAAATCGTACACGTGTTTTATTGACAATCGTCAGTGAATAATAAAAAAAACTTTTCTAAAAATATTTTATTGCTTTAAACGTACTAAAAAAAATTTTTCACGTATAAAGAGTACTTCGAATCGAGTAAATTTTAAATAGTATGCACTTTTTTAGAGTAAAACAGGGAGACATATTAAATCAATTTTTATTTAATTTTTATTTACTCTACAAATCTATCAATTTTCTTGGAAATCGAACGGACTTGGTTTGGGAACATTCCTCGTCGGCACGCGAAAACGAACGATTTTTATTTTTATCGTGGAAGTCGAAGGAGCACGGCACAAGGCCACGCGGCTAGTCATTGACCCCGGCAGATCGAATACTTTAACAATCATTCTTCGGCGTGATTCCGACACGTCGTGTTGGTGCGAGAAAGATAGACGAGGGACACGGGAAATGAACCGAAAAAAGGAGCGACGAAGAAGGGATAGAGGAAGCCAGGACCCTCGGCAGTACAAACTGGCCCGCCGAGGATATAACGTTATGTCCATTAGATTCCGGGGAGGGCCGAGAGACGAGCAATCATGACCGATGTCCACATAGACACTGACAGACGAGGTTGGGAGCATTCAAAGCTCTTTCATCCTCTTCGATACGAGGATGATTTAAGAGAGAATTTTCCTATAAAATGAAAAAAATATAAAGAGCATAGACGACTTTGATCTTGACTTAGATATTCTGTTTCACGATTTCAAAATTGTATCGCTAATATGTTCGCGTATTTAAGAAATTTCGATATGTCAAATAATATTGAAATAATATCACAATTTTTTGGATTGTACAATATATTTAATTAATAATAATTTTTAGTTTTTATTTAACTTTTATTAATTACACTTAATTACATAATTTAATTTAATTAATTATAAAATTCAATACAAATAGAAGGGAGAGAAATAATATATTACTTATATATTTAAAAAACGTATTTAAACAATATATAAATATATATTATAATAAATGACTTAACTCTTTTATCCAATAAAAGAAGCAAATAAATTGCAGAAATTCTTTTATGGGCATTTTCTTTCGCTTATTTTTTAATTATTTATGCAACATAGTAATACGCACAATTCGTAAGAAACATTCCTTTTTTTATCTCATCTACTCGATAACAATTACGGATGAAGGTCTATTAATCTCGCGCTTGCGTAGACGAGTCCCATGGAATAATTTTCAGGGACAGTGTCGAGAGCGAAGCGTGAGCGGGACAGAGTCAAGGCGAATGACGTTTGTGGTGGAGACGAGGAGGAATGGTGGCGAGGGAACGGAGGGGCGGCAGCCTCCTCCGGAGAGAGAGAGAGAGGCACGGCTCTCGCTCTTCCTCTATACGGGACGCGGTCGAAGACACGAGACACCACCTCGGTCGCTCGTTACATAAGTAAGGTAAAGGATCTTCTCTTCTCTCCTTGAGCCGATCCACATTCGCGATTATACCACTTTCCATCGACCTCACTTTACCCCGAGCGCGCTCGCACGTGCGTGCGTGCGTGTGTATGCGTGGTGTGCGTAGAACGTGCGTAATTAACAGCACAACAAATATCGCAGGGGAATTTTTTTTAATACAGTCATGCATTCGCTAAATTATGATGCTTACGAGCGACTCTGCATTGAAGCGTTTCGTTAACTGATTTAATAAGCGCGATCAAGTTTATATTTTTGAAAAAAAGAGGAATTGTTTTATAGAAATGATAGAAATGATAGATTCTATTACGCATATATAAAGAATTATCATCTCAGGAATATTGTACGAATGCTGGTATTAAAAAATTTGTTTTTACATTTTTTTTTTTTATAAAAGTGGAGAAAGAAAATGTTTTCACACACATAAAAAAACAATTTATTTTTTCGGCATAATGTACGAGAGATGCATAGCTTTTTTTATTTTAAACTAAAAGAATTTTAATTTCAATAGACTAGAAATTTAAATTATTATTTCTCTTTGTAGATTTTTTTTTATTGTCGATAGATACTATGAAAAATAAGGGTAAACAAAGTGAAAAGTTTGTGTGAAACATTAAGATTTGTTTACTAGTGGTAGGTGACGTGAAAATTTCTTTTGTGGGAAATGAGAAAGTCTTCGATTTTCTTTCACGAAAATCTCGAAACTTTGTAACGCCTAGAGATCGTATGCCGAGAGACGTAAAGGAACAATTGTAAAATAGATTTTGATAAATTGACGTGGAAGCCGACGAAATAAATAGCAATTTGGTGGTCGTCGCACAATAGCTCGCTGTCACGGAGAAGAACGTGAGGCCGTGCGTGCATTGACTTATTGTGTGACCTCCGACAACACGACCTTAATGTGAATGATGAACTCGACGCGGATTTACGTACGGTGACCCTGTATATCCAGCTGTGCATGCCGAAATAAAGTCGCACTTTTACCCTACGTATATCTTCGTTTCGAACTAATTTTTAATCTTTAGATTGCTGAAATCGAATAAATTTATAGGAGAAGAAAAATAATTAGTAGAACTAAATAATGTAGACATTGAAGATGATGAGAATATAATCGTGCGTCATTATTTTTATATAGTTTCTGTTATTTTTTTCCACATTTGATAAGATAATTTGATTTTCGATTTAATAGAAATTTAATTAATTGCTTTTTCATTCTCTCTCTCATTGAATTTTATCGAGCTCTTAGTCTTATTCATTTCTTAAATTTAAACTTGAAAATAGTATTTTATGATAAAAACTTGTAAATTAGTGTGATTTGTTTAAAAACAGACTAGATAAAAAAACTATATTAACTAATTATAAGAATTAGAGTTTTCTTCTTTTTACTATGGATAACTGTTTTTCTCGTTATAATATTCTACAGGGAAATACTATAGACATCTAAAGCTGAAAAGTAGAACTATGTTACACCTGTGGATAAATCATCAACCGAAGGTAGATTTTTACACAATTTTCTCTACTAGAACATGACAGCAGAACTTGTCATTTATCAGATGCTAAATTATCTTTCCATTTTATTTAATTAATTTAATTAATTTTATATATGAAACGCGAATTTATATGAATAAATTATTTATGCAAAGCAATATTTATTTGATCGCGTCATAATTCTAAATTATAACAATTTGTCTGACTGAATTAAATTCACAGATGTAACTATTTTTTCACTTAATTAATTAGCCTTTTTTTGCACATGACATAATTAAAATGGAAAATTAATTATATATGAATTACTTATATATTAAGAGTTTAAAATCTAATTTTATATGCAAATAAGAAAAAAAGATCTATTTTTATTACGTTTTCTTTAATTTATTTAGTTCATAAAACTTTTGCGTAAATTTATTTATCATTCAAATTTATGATCATGATATAATATAAATGAATTAAAAGCGGATAAAGTTTATTGATTATTGACGAAATGACAATTTTATCATTGTCGCATTTATAACATTTTTAATTTGAAGAAAATATTTGACGATACGATATCTTGAATTATAAAGAATATGAAGGGACAGAAAACTCGGCATGTAAATAATTACATTTATTTATTTATCAATTTTACAATGTAACAGTGTGTATAGGATACGCTGAATATAGAATAATCTCTTCTTATCGTTTATTAATTAAGGCGATTAGTGTGTAAGTGACTCCGTCGGAACATACATGTATATTATAGCACGTGTGACTTATATTGATCGCGATTAAAAATTCGAACGTTTGCGATTCTCAAATTTATGTTGTAGTTCCGCGTTCGTAGACTTAATTCGCGCACACTTACTTTCATTCGCGTTGTATAACAATAGATTTGATATTAAGTATCCTGTAATGAAGTAAATTATTGTAAGACGTTAGTTTCTTTTTTTTTTTTTATTTTACTTCTATGGTACTCGATGCGGATAAGGCCACAATTAGTGTTTCCGCGAGTGCGTCCATCGCGCACTCGTACGCATGTATGTTATTATGTATGTACGTCGTATGGGTGTGTATGTGTGCGTACATGTATATGTGTTTTTTCTACTCCCCTTTTTTTTTTCTTTTTCAATAAAATAGTATGTTATGTGAGGTTTGATTTTCCGTGATATGTGTGTTTGTATATGTGTGGGTTGTTTGTGCATCGTGCGGGTGCATGCGTGCGTGTGTGTGTATATGTATATGTGTTGTGTGTATAGGCGTGTATACGTGTGTGTGCGCGCAATTTATACGGGACGAATCTCTACGACGATATGCATATGTTTTTCTCGAAAAAAAAAAAGAGGGGGAAACAGAGAAGAGAAGAGAGCCAGAACATTGTTGAGTGATGATACAAAAATACTTTTGGAAATATTATTTAATATATACGGAAAATATTATTAATTAGACCATTTTTTTAGAAACTTAATTTTCGATGAGTTTTGTACATAAATTAATAATAGGATATACTATAGTATTTCGATATTATTTTTTTTTCTATTGACAGAATTGTACAGAAAGGAAAAGAGAGAAAGAGAAAAAGATGTGGTGTCGATTGAATAGATTTATGTGTAATGTGTATCGTGCATGTACGTGTATGTGTTAAACTGTCGTGTTTTTTTTGCGTGTATGTATAATTACAGACACACACACACATACACACACATGCTATATAAGACTCTCCTTTTGCGCGCACATGCGCATATCTCTCTATAATTGTACAAAGCAAAAATGATATTAGTAACATCACGAGAGCACGGAACGATTAGGCTTATTTATCATCCTAATCGTTTATATCGATAATCATCAATTATTACAGTAAGGCGATTTGATTTCTCTTTATCCAGCTCGTTGTGTGTATTCCTTTTTCTTTTCGGTTTTTATTTCTTTCTTTCTTCGATATTTCAACGGGACGATGAAGCAAATCATCTCAAATATAGAAAGATACACGTGTATCAGTGTTTCTTTTACAAACACACGTAGAACGAAATGACGAAGACTAATGTAGCTATGACTACGAAGCTAGAAACGATTCTCGTGTTCTCTCGCGCCGCCTTTCTTTCGATCAACCAGTAAAACCACTATGCTGACCAAGACGAGAACTTGGTCAGAGGATTTTCTTTGAAAAAAAAAAAAATTTTGTCAAAGTACGTCGGTCGTAAAAATTATCGCGGCTCTGTAATGCAAGTTCTTTCTTCATTACATTCATAACTTTTATTATATTTTCCCGCAATCTCATCTCTTGATATGACTTTATAAAATTCTTTACCGTCTGCATATTGCGTTCGTTTCGTGTCCGAATTGTCAAACTAATAAAATCGCGACGACGATTTTCGTTATGGCGTATAATAGAATCCGCTTGACTGTATGGATGCTGCATTCCGGAAGTCCCGCTCCCCCGTTCTTTCTCCCTTCCCTGCGCTGTCATCCTCGTCGTCGTGAAGTCGCGTTTTTTACATCAATTTCATTTTGGCGCATTCGGGACAGATAATGTCGTCGCCATCGGTAATAAAACCACGTCCGACCAACGAGGTTTTGCAGCCCGCGCAGATGAAACAATCGTTATGCCAGTGCCTATCCTCGAATGAGATGAAGCGAGTGCCGCCGATACCTGGATAAATCAATCGAGTAACGCTTAGATTAGATTATATAATAATTCGAGGTTGAAACGCGAAAGGATTTCTAAGAATAAATATGCATACATCTATTAAAAATTGATTATCATCGTGAAAGATAATACACGTGTTTGTGGAAGAATCGATTACTATGATAGAAAAATCAAGCTGATCTAACTCTCAATAAATCTTTAATTCTTGCAACATTTTCTCAGAAATTCTTAGAATTTTTTTAGATGCTATTTTTAATTTATTTTTTTGAATGCTATTTTCAATTTATTGTTAATTAATTTGTATTAATTTTTTTAGATATATAATCAGAAGAATTTTTTAAAATTAAAATTAGAGATCGTGAAATACTACGTTGTTAAAATAATACGTACCGGTAATCGGTTTAGAGCAAGCGGTGCATCTCTTGGCGAAAAGCTCGCCAAAGCACTCGGCGCAATACGGTTTGTCATCGCGCGATGTAAATCGCTGTCCCGCCAGGGAGTTGTTGCAGTTGCTGCAAGTGAAGCAATCTCTGTGCCACGGTTCGTTCTTATATGTCACGCCGCCGCTGGTGATAATCTGCGATAAAGTATAACAATTTTTTTTTATAGGTTTCTTTCTACAGGATATATCGTTTCGTATCACAATTTATCGCGACGGCTTATCGCTTCCTAGATATTTAATAGGGCATACGTGTTTGGAGAAGTCCTTTCAGTACAAATAAATTATTTTCAAAAATCAGTACAGCAAAAATTAAATTGACACTCACAGAATTGGAGAAAAGACAATGTCTGGCATAAAAGATATTAACATATACGAAAATAAATATGTCTCAAAAATAAAAAAAAGAGTACATTATAGTAATCGATATATTATCTGAATCAATATGATTAATGAGATTTATATAATTAAAGTATCTATATTTATTTATTTAGCAATTATATCTCGTCAATTTATCAGATTGAAATTTATGGTTTTCCAACGAGATCTCATTTTCAATTCATCTGTGCATTCGCTTCGTGCGCGATATTTAATAAACGAACGCGAGACGAGTATGCAAAGTAATTGCCGATATAGTGAAAGGGGTAGCTCACCTTGTTGCACTTAACACACCGGGTGGCGAATTTGTCCTCATAACATCCGGCACAGTAAATCTCCTGTTCGCGCGGGATAAAGCTCTTCGTGCCAATGGGATTCTTGCAAACCACACAGCAGAAGCACTTCTCGTGCCATTGTCTGGTCTTATATTCCATCTTCTTAGTGCCTGAAACATGTGAGCAAAAAATTTATATAAGAATAATGCCTAAATAGTTTACTTAAAATAACGTATCTCTTTGGAAATCAAACAAAATCTTAAATCTGACTTGTATTGATCAAGTTTTTTATTTGCGAGAAAAAGAGAAACATATCTACTACGTATTCATATTTAAAATAGAATATAAAAATATTTCATTAATTTTTCTTTTAACTTCTTCCACATTCATAATCATTTTACTATTACTAAAATTGTTCCTGCATATGTTTGTTGACAATTTGTCGTTTCTTAATTAGTCGTAAAAATACGATGCTCCCTGATTGCATGTCGGAAAGAGAGAACCATTGCATAAAATTCAAATTAATATCTATGTATAATAAATAAGCGTAGGGGAGTTCGCGTTTTAGCGTCTAGACAGATGGTTGCATGCGGCGACTGGCGGGCTGCAAGTTCGCGATCGCGTGTATATCGTATTACGTTTCCGCATTGAGGACTTTTTTTTTTTTTTCTCAATCTACAATTAGCACATGCACAGGTGCAGGCAGTCGCGTGGGAACAAGAACAATCGGACCGAAATTAACGGCACTTTGGAGATTCGAATAACGCGACTGCAGATTAGCAATTAAAAACTTAAATTATTCACATATATATAAGGCTTTTATCAAAGAAGGAATATAAACATAGCCAGGTGACCTGGAAATATTTATGAGAAAAAAAATGTTATATAGAGAGCTTTATATTTAATATATGATAAATCATGGAATAATAAAATTATCTTTTGTTATTGGAACTTTATCTAGAATGTCACCGACTGAGAGTGCATTTAACACAATATCTCTCAGTTATTATAATTTTTTGTCATCAATCATCTTTGATTGTTATCTAGGGGTATTAAAGGGGCATCTCTGATGATTCAGTGCTCAGTGATATGGTTTCAGTGTTAAAAAATATATCTCGATGATTCATACGCGCAGAAATAAAGGCACACACAGTGTGTATTTGTAAAATTGAAACTAGTCACGTGCCGATCCTAAAAATTTGTTTTGCTTGCTGCAAAATTACTATAATCTAGAACTAGAAACGAGATGGTCGTGTTCTCTTTAAGATTAGGAGTATCATGCGAAGAACGTGACTTGACATTGTCTAGTTGACGAGTATTGTCAGCTCGTTATCGTTGTCACGTTCTGGCCTGTGATTTAAGAAATCGACATAGATAATATCCAAGATCATTGACTAGGAAATACAAACGTATTATTCGCCGCCAACGTCATATGAATTGCGTACTTGAAAACTGAAATTTGTGGTAGCGCGATTATTATATTATGAATATGCACATGCTATTTATAATTGCATGAAATAACTATGGAACGTGTGTAAGGTATATCTGTCGAAATTTTTTATAACTACTAACATTTGGAATGTCGTAGATAATGATAAAATCCGATTCACCCAACCATCAATCGATCAATGAATTAAATTTATTCGTGCGAACTTTGATCGAGGCGCTGTAATGTGGGCGTTTGCCTTGCCTCTTTTTCGCGTTTCTCATTTTTCTCCTTATGTCTGAGAGACAAGAAAACGAATTAATAACTCTATTTCGAAAGGTGAGCTAAGAGCCCGGGCAAACGACATACTTAAATGTGACATTAAATATGATATAACGTGTCTCATGAATCATCAGCTCAATTCTAAATGTTTACGATGTGGGATCACGTCTGAAGGATGACAGTCTCGGTGACGATTGAAGAGCTTCTTTCATTAAAAAAAAATACTCGAGTCTCTCCTCCCCTTCCTTTAGGCACCAAAGGTATAGGCACAAAATACATCAAAACGCGAATTTTGTGGAGATTAAATTTTAAACTCTTGTTAAATTGAGCTCTCGTTATATCTGAAGAATTCTTACCATATCGAGAGAATTGCGTTTGCATTATTATATATCGATGAATATATGAGTATGATAATCATACTCCATCATCGCCGATATAAATGTTGATTAATGAACAGCGCAATTGTCTACTCGATACTTACTAATTACTTATTGCGGATCAACTTGTTAATATAATTATAATATAATTATTTTTCCAATATTCAAAATAGATATAACGTGTGTACTCTCTCTGGGTACAATTTTTATTTATATAATTTTCTTTTTAAGTAAATAAATTTATATAATTTTCCTTTTTAAGTAAATAATTTTTTTTTTTTTTTTTTTAATTTTAATCAGGCACTTGAGATTTTAAAATTTACAGTTATTTTATTTTAATTTGACGACACGAGGGACGCGCTAAAGATGGACATTATATTATGTTCGCATATCTTTCGTACATGATACGTTGCCTTGTGGACCACTATGACTCAAGCGAAGATTCGTGACGTCACGTAAGCCCATGCAATACCACCGTATATGTATAAAGCTGATGGTCCAAGGTCGATGTGGTAATCTTCCGCGCGTCGCGTTAATCCATGAGTTATTCGCGTTACAAACGGGATGCGCTTATATGTAAAATTGAATATTTGCATAAAATTACACACCTTCATCAATTCATCGACATAAAATATTTATATGTAATTTACATATAAAACATTCTTTTATATGTAATCTTACCCGCGTCGTTTTAATCTTTTAGGATATACGGATTATTTTAAAAACAATCACAATTTTATAGATTTCTCAATCGATTAAATGAGAAAATTTGTCTTTGGAATCCATGGCTAGAATAACGAAGGATTTATACTTTTTAGATACAACAATATATAAATATTTGAAAGAATATAAAATATTATAATAATTTAATATAACAATATTTTAATTTAAAACAAGAGGATATTTATTTATATAATAGCGCGATTTTTAATAATATGACATATATAGGATATCTCTTAAAATGCTAGATGTTTTTTTAATCGCGGTGTCTAACACTAATCTACTTATTATGCTTATTCGTTTCTCCCCCTCATCGGATGAGTAACAGAAACACAATCTATTTCTGCGAATACCGTATTAATTATCATAATCTCTCCTTCTGGTGCTCGCTAATCTTTAACGCGATCGTACAACGGATTTTACGATTATCACTCGTCAAATTGGTAACACGCTCTCGTAAAGCCGACTATATCGAGAGGTGGAAGCTACCAAACCTACGTCAAGTCTAAATATAATTCAATGAGAAGCAGAAGTTACACTGGGTCCAAAAATTTCTTGACCCAGGCAAATTCCGCTTCACATCGAATGGAAAGCAAAGACAAAGTTATAAACTGTTCATCTCACGTATCTGCAAGTGATCATTTACTTTTATACTGTATAATTTAATTTACTTTTATTTTTAATCGTGTCTTTTAAAATTTATCTCAACTCTAATAGATTAATGACATTTATTTATAAATATATTCATATTTTGATGTGCGAATAAGCAACGTTAGCATTATTCTTAATTTGATTAATAAAATTGAGGGGTTGTATTTTTTTTTTAATTATAAAATTATATTTTTTAAATATAATTTTAAATAATTTTAATTTAAATATAATTTTTAAATATAATTTTTTAGATATAATTTTTTTTTTAATATAATTTGATGCCGAATATTTATATCTATGAATGAAAATGAAATTAAAATCTTACATTAGAGATCGCGGATTCACGAAAGAGATGTGATTTCGCAATATGATTTATTTGTTTGAATATACTACGCCAATTGATATTCAAACATGAACAATATATATCGATTTGCAATTATGACTGATGATATCACTCATATTAATACATCGATATCGGTGCTCTTATCCGAATGGAGTCATGTGATATGCGATTTCGATAATCTCGCGCGTGTAATTGCATCCATCTTTTTTTACCATTTCAGCAATATGACATGTATACGCATGACAGTTTATTATAAATTGCACAACTGTCTGCTTGTTTCTCTTGAAACATACGCAGTATTGCGCGTTAAACTTTCTGACGGGGCGATCGAAGAGAGGTGCACATATATTTTTTTCATCGCAAAACATGTCAATGCAGATTTTTCTTTACATTAAAGCGAATTCAAATTTATTTCATAATGATTTATGTCAATCATATAGGATCGCGCTGACAATGTCTGATTACTATATTTGCGCGAACAAATTACACTGCATCGGAACAAGCGTTATTAAACGTGCGACGAAAAAAATATCTTTTTGATAACATTGCATAATTTCAGCAGATATTTCTCAAATTTAATGCTACAAAAATGCTTAACAGCACAGTAATTATAATTAATATTTGCTAATTATCTTTTTATATATGAAAATTGAAAATTAATCGCTTAAATTCTTTTTTCTTTTTTTCGTCAGTTAATTTTGTTTGAAATTTCAACAGAATGTGTGTGCATGCAATTTAGTATTTTTAATTACAGTTTTAATACACATCCGACTCGATATTTACGATATCGTGAGTCACGTTTGCAATAAAATCAATCATAGATACGCGAGTCGTCACCCAAAGCTGCTCGTTTATACGTTCAAGGCTTCCTTGTACTTCTTTCCAATGACAACTCTAGTGTCATTTCGGAATTTTTGAGTTACAAACAATTAAAAATCCACAAATTTTATTAAATAAAACTTGAAGGATATAAATAAAAAGCCAAAAAAATTATGTTCTTTAAATTATAAATTTATATTGGACTTTATTTTTTTTTTAATTTTAATTAATTTATAATTTATCATAAAAATATTTAAAATTTCATTATATAAGAGTCACTTAAAATATGTATGTTTGAATAAATATTGAAGTATTTTAAAAATTATATTTATTTTTCTTTCATTAAAAATAAAATTATATTTAATATAAAATGCATTTTTACTTAAAAATCATTATGAATTGTAAAAAAAAAATATATTTAATCAATTTTGTGGATATTTATTTGTTGAGAAAAAGTTGACTTCAATTTTGTAAAGTAATTTGTAATGAGAGATAACGACGTGCAAAAACATCTTGTCATTTTTTCTAACTGTCAGCATAACCGACTTTTTAGTTCAATCACGTAGCGACTGTAAAACTTGTCATTGAACAATAGACGTGCAGCTTCGATGGAGCAATGAGATCGCGCTAGTATGTCTACAAGAAAGATTAAATGCAAATTGATTGAATGCCATTATCATATTTTAATTGTTTATTGTTTATTTCATGACCGTTTTTGCGCTTTCACTTAATCAGCAGCCCGATAATAATTTTTATTTAATGCTATTATAATTAATATTTAATCATGATTTTTTTTCATTTATATGCTTATTATTTTTACTTAATGATGATATCTATTTGTATCAAATGCGACATAGAAGAAATATGTCGAAGAAATATGATTTAATTTGCCTAACAAATTAAATCAACATTATTAATTTAACCGTTAAGTATGAGTTATTTTCATAAAAACAAAACTATTATAATAATTTGCGCATGTAAATATAATCATGAAAATAAGTGTCTTTTTATTTTCGCAAAAAACCTATTATGCTTATCAGATTAAATTGTCTTTTTAAATGGTTTCTCGAGATTACGATACGATTTATAGGCTCATTCCTCTCGAAAAATCAAAGTTATTTTTACAGATGATCTCTCGCGTGCCTTTTGTTGATGATATTATGGAGGGGCTGATTTGAATAACCATATTTACCAGCTACATCTTTGTGCGTATCGCGCGTGATTAAATTCAGAGAATAAAAAAAATGTCTAATGCGTCACAAAATCCTGATTTCCTCGATCTCTGCTTGTTCTGCGATTTTGTGTAAATATTTGTCAGATTCAAACGCAACCATTTTAAACGTAAGCCACACGCGACGGAGATATTCGCTGGTAATCTTCCACACGAGCATTATCATTGATGATAAAAGCGAAGGATAATTGCAGAACAAATGCATTAGCGTCAGGGTAAACTAAACGCTGCGATAAAGTCAAGCGGATGCTCATCATTATCATCGATCCGTTATCGGTTTATTCGAGAATTAAAGCTTTGTATCAGATGCAAGGTGGCCGAATGCACATTGTACACAATTGAGTAACTGCATGTGCTTATGTTTCCTGATAAGGTCACGCTCGAGGTTTTTTATCTTCCTCTCTCTCTCTTCCTCCCTCCCTTTATCTCTCTCTCTCTCTCTTTTTTCTTTCACTTTCTTTCACTACATACATTATCCAACTGATTCTGATTAAGCATCAGCTGATTTTATTAGGAGAATTTTGACAGAACATATTTTTATCTCTCCCCATTCTCGTTTTGCAATGCATGTATAAGAGGATAGATAGATCATATCAAATCGATCAATATCGTATCGAAACTTTAACGGTGTTTATCATCTCGTTATTAATTCTCGTCCTAAAATTCAAACATGTCAAATATTAGATATTAAATTTTTGTCAAATCAAGTAAGAATTCACCGCGTTTTTTTTTTTTTTTTAGCTGACCGATATAAGAAATATCATCGTCTCATCTAAAAAAAACCGTCTCAATTCTTTCCCGTGATTTTTCGCGCCGTCATTGCAAAGTCAGAGCAAGAGTATATATATATCAAATAGTTATAATATTCAGATATTAATTATAATATAGATATTAATCATTAAAGCATTGCGGCATAATTCGCATTTGAAACGAACGCGATGGTCGCGATCGTCACCTGGGTCTGCTTTCTTCGGGTCTCCGATCAGGCAATCCTTGCCGAGGCAGCATCTGAACTTAGGATCGCCCTCCATAGGGAACATGCTAAAGATCGCGACATCCTCGTCCTTCTCCTTTGCCCGCCTGATCCTCTCATCGCCCACCGTCTTCGTTTGCAGGTGCAGCTTGCTCGACAGCCGCTCACTCAACGCGTCGGTGGCCATATTTCCTCTCGCTATCGAATCTTTCTCTTTCTCTCAAAATGTTTATGCAAACAAACACGTTTGCATTCACCGGCTATTGCAAAGTTTACACGAAACGTGAACTCTTCGAAAGAGAACTTTCTTTACTCGTTGCTCCGCGTCAAACGCGATTGGGCCTGACTTGCAATCATGATTGACAGATGAGCGGATAAATGATTATTTTTAATTATTAATTATTAATTAATTATTAAGTTTTTTTTTTTAAACGGAACGATTGCTCATCGAAGATTCATTTAAATTATCATTTTAATGCTGAGTTATAAATTCAATCATTTGTTTGTCCCGTAGAGTAATCGGTAATCGAATTAATGAAACGTCGAAATAAATCGCGAGGAAAGAAAGGGGAGAGAAAGAGAAAACCGGTGCCGCCGAATAATCAAACGTAGCGAATCGAGCGTGTGCGATTGGGCCGAGGTCTTGCGAGCCACTGAAGGCAGACCGCTGTTCGGTTCTCGCTGGAGTTACCGTTGCGAGCAGGCGCAACGTGTGTTACCGTACGATAACTTGATCGCTATACAACCAGCGAGAGAGGCATTCCACACTATCCCAGATTATATTCGCGGATTATATCTGCCTGCGCATCTTCGGATTTTAATCGCCGAGCCACACTGATCGAAAAAGTTTTGCGATTTAGAAATTCGATTCTGACCTATTCACCTTTCCAGGCAAGAGAAATTTACTCTTTCTCGACACCTTGTCGGATTATTGCCGTGTATATACAATTTTTTTAAATGATAAAATTTATCTCATTTACATAGAATGGAAATTAAATAGTAGTATTTAAATATTTCTAAGTTTTTCGGTGACTGATATTATTAACTGTAACGCATTTTTCGTTCTTCGTTAGAATTTTTATCGTAGTCAGTTTCTCAAGGATTCTGGCATATTGTCAACTTTGATCATCGATTGATTGAACTGTGAATTGGAATTGCATTCACTTAACGCGACATACCATATATAGGATTGCGCAGAATTACGATCTCAATTTTAGCAATGCTGGATACTGCCTGATCTCAAATCAGTTTTTTCTCTTCAACTAAAAAAATCAATGCGGTGCTAAAATTCTTGGAATTATAAATAAATGATTGAATGTGTGTGAAAAAATTTGTCGTGAATTAATTTCGCTATTAATAAAAATAACAAATAATGATTCTAGATTGAAATTTATCTCAAAAGAAAATGGATTAATTTTTTTAAATATCGACTTATAATTAAACAGTTGCGAAAAATGGAGCATATTGAAATAATTTTATGAGTAAAAATAATTATTTTCTTTTTAATGATGTTTCTCGATCATCAGTCGCGCGTTTTACTGTCTATAGATTATTATCCGCATTTTGATAAACTAAGATGTGCGAAAATTTATCTTGAAAAATGGCTTTTGTAGTCAGTAAGCGATCAACGAGTCTTTTTCTTTTTTTTTTTTTTGTTATTTTTTCAATTGGTAATTCGGAAAATTTGCTTTATAAGACTTTATAGACCCTCTTCTTCAATTTATTCTTCAGTCGCTATCCAAGTAAGAGACAGAGATAGAGAAATATCGGGTAGATTGCATGTTCGCGGTATCATTAATCCGATCCCGTTTTATAAACGATTTCAAAGATTGATATGCGTGGAGTCCCGGACACGTGCTGGCACCGAATCATTCGCGCCGACGATTCCTCAATCGACTCTAATATCTCCTTTTTATCTGCCAAGGGTGAAATTGAGATTCACTTGGACTCCCACGCCGTCTGACCTTTCCCAATGTGTCACGCAAATTATTCCTAACGAGCGGATACGTTGCGAAAGTAGCACGAGCCGAATCTTGACAATTATGTCAATTATGATAAAATCTTTAATATAAATCTCTTTATATAGAAAACGCGTTTGTTTAATAATTTATATAAGTAATAATTTAGTATATGTGTAATAATAATTTATATTTAATAATTGAGATAAGTAATAATTTATCGGGATGAAAATTATTCTGCGATCTTTTGATAGATCAAAAACATAGCCTTTTGTTTCGTAAAAAAAGAAAGTTAAATCTTTTTAAATTCAAGATAAATTTCTCTCATCTCTTTTATCTCATCTTCGAGTTCATATCTTTTCGAGTGCCTAAATTTTCAAATTGCGTCGAGTCTATTTAGAGAAGGAATTTTTCTCACATCTTTTATCTTATCGGTATCAAAATAAGCAAATTTACACGCTCTTTTAAGCGCTTAAATATTGAAATTATGTAATATTAATCTTGAATAGAAACATTTACGTTAATTAGTCGTTTTGGAGACAACAACGGGTGCTTTCTTCCTGAAATAGTTTTTAAGCATCAATGTGAGCCATATTATAATATAAGCCATCGATTGCGCAGTTAAAATTTGGATAAAATTTTTGAGAACGAGAGCGAAAGGTAGTTGCAATTTAATTAAGATGTTTATGCAGAACAATTTAACGTCGCTAATAAAGGACTGACGAATTAGAAATAAAAAGAATGACGCGCTCTCAATTTCAAAACGGCTTACAATAATTGGCCTGCGTCTGGAGTCTCGGGTATCCTTGACTCAGTTACCTTAATAAGAAACACCAAATGCACGATCTATATTGTTTTTCTCTTTCTCGATCGTCCGTGCTCCGTACCTGACACCATGAATCACTGTCTGGGAACGATTCGCCAATGATCGATCAAGAACAGGTGTTAATGATGAAGATTGTAGGTGGAAATTACTAGGAGATTTGTTGCCAGCTTGACCTTTCATTCTTTATCGTGATTATTAACTCTCCGTATCTCTATCTTACTTTATATGATTTTCACGTTTATTCGCATTTTATTTGACAAATGATGTGTGATTATTCAATAAGAGGACATTGAGCTGGTTAATCGAAGTATTTATCGGTTATATTATATCGATCACGTTGCCCGCTTCATATTACATGCTATATTTATATATGTAAATTTTTATAATTTTACGTTCGCATCACTTTTCGGAAGCATGCTTAATTTTGTTAGAATTTAATGACGCTGTAAATTTTTTACATTGCGCAGTAAATTGCAAAGATTATTAGCGAGTCATAAAATCCGTAACGAAATTCAGGTTTCTGGAACACGCGCATTTCAACTTTCTATTTTTCCTACTTTTGCTTGAGAGATGAAAAAGAGAAAGAGAGAGAGAGAGAGAGAAAGAGACAGGAACGATATATGTTTGTACGCGTTGTAAACAAGTTGTTGTCATTACACATACACAATTATAAATAGTATCCACAAGAATAGAGAGAATATTTTTCTCAAATGAAATTTTGGAAGATTTCAATTATCTTAAGTTCTGTGAAATTTTAACGGCTTATTCCTTTTATATAAAATTAAATAGAAATGACAATTTTATATTCTCATTACTCATGTGCATGTATTATAAATAGCTACAAGCGAATGTAATATCCGCGTTGATATAAATATCCAATGAATATAATTTGAGAAAGCAGCTACAAAGTCCTGTGATGTGTTAAGAGTTTTCTTCCGATTGAAACATTAGATATACAATAATAAAAAAGATTACGTACCAGCACGGAAGATCTCGCCACATCCATCGCAACGGCTGGCGAATTGGGCGTCGTAGCAGTTGCCGCAATAGATCTTGTCCAACTTGCTACCAAACTGTTTGTCCACCAAGGACACTCTGCACCTATTGCAGAGGAAGCAGGCTTCATGCCAGTGCTTGTCCTTATATGACAGATCCTGAAAACGAGAAGTGACATTTGATTTCATATTAATCTTTTTTTCTTTTCTTTTCCAATTTATATTTATTTTCTTTTTTCCCAATTTCGCACATATGTAACACTCGTAATTTTTGAAAATCAGTTACTATTGTTATACGATAATCTCCTTTGTCAGATGTATCTGAAAAAAAATTTTTCGCCCCATTTAGAATGACGTAAAATCGCAGAAATCTCTTTACAATTACATAAAATGATTTATCGCAGGACTTAATTAATCTTTCTTAAATACACAGTATATCGTGGATCTCGATAAAGTTAATAATTTCAACGGAAACCGTTGCGGATGCCTCTCGTGAAAATTATTAATCATGTAAATTACGTAATTATATAATACACGGTGATGATGATCACGAGGATAGTAACGTGTCCTCACTCGCCCGCTATGGGTCGACGATTTTTTGCGCGTAAGAGCGAACGAAACGGTATAATAATGGCGATTGCGCGTGCGAGAGAGAGAGAGAGAGAGAGAGAGAGAGAGAGAGAGAGAGAGAGAGAGAGAGAGAGAGAGAGAGAGAGAGAGAGAGAGAGAGCGGAAATCGGTGCTCGGAGAGCTGATACACGGGTACCCCGGCACCTGCATCATCGCTTCTATTTCTAGAAATGAGTAAGTCAACGCCCATACCTCTCCATCTATTGACACCTGGTCTCGTCATTATTCGACGGCCGCTAATTGCGTCTTTGGGCTGTACGACGTCAAAGTAATTTATCGTTCGCGTACGCGTCAAAGCGTATAACTTAGGCTGAAGAACGTTAAGGACACAATTTTACGGGAGTTTAAACTTTGTCGCGTTCGTTGGAATAAACGTATTATTTTCATATATAATATGAATAGAGTTTTGAAATTATTCGCTATTGTCACATTTATATATATGATTGATATATTATTTTAAGGCTAAAAACTGTGACTTTTGTTTACAAAATTATTTCATTCGAGAAAAAATTTAGATTTTTTTTTTTAAATTAATGTAGAGAGATTCGAGTTTCAACGAATAACATATAAAATACTTTTTGTGACAGAAAAATATTTACCTTGGAGTCAATGCCGATGATTTTGCCGCATTCCTCGCAGCCGTTGGCGAACACGCTCTCGTAGCACTTAATGCAGTAAGGATGCTCGTCTCTGAGAACGTAACGCTGTCCTGTTAGGGATTCGTCGCACTGCCAGCAACAGAAATGGCCGCTATGCCAATCCTTGTTCATCGCCTTTGTGTATTCGCCACTGAAAATCAACTGCAAATGCGAATACCAAGCGTTTAGAATTCACAGGTATTTGTCAAAAGTCAATCTCAGTACTTTTTTTTTTTTCAAATTTAATTCTGAATCGAATCACATGTTAAATATTCTTCAAATTTGAGTAGTTCGTGATTGCTCTGTATGTATATCTTTATGCGAATCGTTTGTTTTAAGAAAGAAAATATTTAATGGCAACTTTATTGCGATATTAATTGTGATATTAAATATGCAATATTAATAATTCTATACTTATCGTCAAATCTCGATTTTTAAAAATTTGCCCTAATACTAGATTTAATTATGATCCCCAAGAAGTATAAATTTTAATCACGGGTTAAACACTAACTACAAATTAGTTTGCTCGAAAAATTCTAAGTGAAGTCTAATCGCAAGAATTATGTCTAAATTAAATTTTTGATATGCATTTTTAGCAGGCTACGTTTCCACTTAGTTGTGGAAATTTGATGGTATACAGTGAGAGGAAAAGTCACACACGGTAGTCGTCTCTCAAGGCGTTTTTTTTCATAATTTTAAAGAAAACGACGCGTAAAACGTCCAGGAATCCCGGAGATAGCACGGTAAGAAAATGCTTTGCATGCTTCTCTCATTGTGTTTTCCTAACGTGTTTTTTGCTGTCTAGTCGAGAGTTCTTCGATCGGCTTTCTCGATTGTGCGCGATTATGGCGAACGTAATCGTTGGTTCGTGCTGGTAATATGTACCTTGGATGAGTGCTGTTGTATGTGCTGGCTGAGTATTTCTGTACAAAGTCATATCTATCGTGACATGCGTATGACTGTACAAATCTTGTCTCGATCGCTATTTTGTCGCGCGGGTCAAGCGAGTGTTCTTTTTTGCTTTCTTAAGGGCACCTATATGTTTTTTATCAGCCTTCGCGAAATCATTAATTTTTGCAGAAAAGAAAAATTGCGATCGTTTCTATCTTACACTCGTTATAAAGTAAATATCTGACAAGCAATAAATCATGATATTTTGAAAGACTGATAAGAAGATATATATGATTTAAGGAAAGTAGAACGTCTTCTCGAGTTCCTGAAGTACCTGGATGTGGCAAGGTACGTACGTCACAATTACGGCTCGAAGTCACGAAATGTCAGGGGACATCCGGAGGAAATTATTCTCGGCGAGTGATATCGTTTTAGATATGGCAAGCGTGATCCTTGCGTGACGAGATAAAAACGCGCGGTGTCCAAAGTTAATCTTTCTTTATTCACGGGTATTTTTGGCTGCTCGTAAAATCGCTTCGAGTTTGTTACGAGCGAACGGGGAGAGTGTTTGCGAGATTAATTTGCACTTTCAGGCACAATCGAATCGCGAATGTAAAAAAAATCGCAAAAATTTAATACTTCAATTTCCACGCAATACTAGTTTACGCGACTATAAAGAGAGCGAGAGAGCGAGAGAGAGAGAGAAAAAGGGAGATAAAATAAAATTGAATTAAATTAAGATCGATATAATTTTTTTAAGATAATTTCGATACTTCATAAAAATGTTCTCTATATTTATTTGCATCGATGAAAATGTGACAGTTGTCATGAACGCCATTTTTTTCCGCGTTTTTAATATGAAATATTTAAATTTAAAAATTTTTTTAAGATTTCATCGATTTTAAGTTTCTTAAAATTAGAAAGTTCATTATTTTTTAATGGTCCTTTCTTATTGATTCATTACCGTTTTCTAGACTATAATCTTACTTCTCGAAGGAAAAGATTCACTTAATCAAGCTCAGCTTGGTGCTTGAACCGCGAATATTTACGTTGTTTAAGCTACCGTCACTATGTCGCTATCGCGGTGTTTTGGGGCTAACGTTCTTGAAGGGTCGCGAGCTGATCGACCGGTGATCACGATGATGACGACGATGACGGATCGCCGTTAAGAGGAGCAAGAAAGAAATGATAAAGAGGCTTTGCGGGTCTGCCGGACTATATCGTCAGCCAGCACATACTCTTCGATGGCGTGATGATTGTTCTGCGTGCTGTCGACCTCCGTGATCGTGACCTCCGACGCGTTCTGGTCGCTGCTCTCCCGACGCTTGGTCGTCTTCTTCACTTTGCGCACCTTGCGCTCGGTGGTCGTGTACACTACACTGTCTACGTCCGCCATCTCTGTGCTTTACCCTTTTCCGTCTTCTCCGTCACGATGCGATCTCTCTCTTCTAAGCTGTAAGATCTGAAGGAGTGTTGCGTTTGTGACTCTCTCGAAAGAGAAAAGGAAAGAAAGAGAGTGAGAGAGAGGTGAAAAAGATCGAGAGAATCCGCGAGTTTTTCGACGGTCGGTTTGGAAAAAAGTAATCGGAGCAGCGAGACCACTGGTCCGGGGCTTACTGCTGCTCAGCGGCTTTCGAGCTTGCGAACTGACTGACTGAAATCTAGGATCGGTCCGCACTCCGGGCGTCATCATATCGGGACGCTATTTTCGGCGTCCCGACGACTCCAGAAACGCGCCGCGCGCGTCCCGCCGTCCTCCCCTTCGCCACCCTTTCCCCCCCCGTCGTCCTTCCACACCCTCCTCCCTGCCGTCCGACGACTCTCTTCTCCCTCCTCCACCCTTCTGTTCCGGCGTCTCTCTCTCTCTCTCTCTCTCTCTTTCTGCTAGCCTCTCCTTCTCTTGACATCTCGATGCAGTGTGCCGGGTGCAACTTTTCTACGATACGCCCGTCTACTCTTTCCCTTCGTCTTTCTTTCTTCTTCCTCAAATTTCTTCATTCTGCTCTCCTCGTCGCTCATGGCATGAGATTCTCTCACCAATCGCCGATTTTCTCGATGACATCTCCGTCCCTCCTTCCTTTTTTTCCTTGCCATCTTCCTTTTATTTCTGGAAGATCCTGTAGCTTTGATTCGCGCGGGGAAACGAAGAAGGATCGATATAGTTCGCTGCGAATTCCTCGCGGAGCATGTAGGATTTTTCGATCGCGGAAGAAACGGGGAAGCTGCAATGCGGCCAGACACTTAAAGTCAGATTTATTCGCCGTGTTAAATTGTTGATGTCGCATCCACTGCGATCATTGCGGGCGACAGTCACGAAAATACACGGCGAGAATTTATTTTTCAGATGAACGATCGAATATATTTTATGAATAATCGGATTTAGCAATTTTATGACTACGAGTTATTATCGATCTCAATCGAAACGACCTAGTCAAGGATGATTATGAACATATCTCTTTTATTTAAATCATACGAAGAGAAACAATTGTTTTTAAGATGATATAAATGTTGATATATAATCATTGTTTTATCAGTCTAAATAATTAATTAAAGAATTTAATAAAATTATATAATTAATTAAAGGAATTTTTTTAATTAAATTTAAAAAAAGCGCTCATAACTTTTGCTTTAGGTCGGACTGGTCAAATAAATCGCGTCCTCTTCGCAAGTATTGTTTACAACTTGCCGTATAAAACTCATTGAAGTAAAAGTTTCGGCTTGAATTTAATATAGGCGTAAAAATATGAACAGATCCATAAATCATATAAATAGCAACGGCGAGCGATCATAAAATAGCCTGTTTACGATCAATCGTAAGAGTGTCACTCCTTCGTTCAAACTTTTGATGATTTTGCCATAACACGTTTACGTGATGACATGTTTTTAGAGTATTCTATGTATTTTTTTATATACCTAGTACCGAAATAGAGAGAGCATCCTTTTAACGTGTTTGTCGAGTGTGTCGTTTTCAGTATCAGATTGCTGGTTACACGACACTACACGATAGAAACGGGAATGCGCGATCGACAAGATGTGACTCAGAATATCCTATCGATTTTTTTTCCCCCTCGGATCTGCCGAAAAAAAAGTGTCGCGGCTTGATCTCCTGCCAAACAGGTGGTTCCGGAGCGCGTGCGTGGGAGCGCGAAAAAATAGAATCGAAACGAAAAGTAGAGAGAGAGAGAGAGAGAGAGAGAGAGAGAGAGAGAGAGAGAGAGCAATCGGCGAAGTAATTGGGTCGGAATGTTTCACACATCACCAATATCTCCTACCCACCCACGCATAGGGGAAACTTGCCCGTTACATTCTCGCGGATCGGTTTGTATTTTGAAATTACACGTGCATTAATGTCAACGTTAAACTCGAATTGTAAAAATAATAAGAATAAGAGAATATATATATAAGAGAATATATATATATATATATATATATATATATATATATATATATATATATGTATGTATGTATGTATGTATGTCCTTAATTATTAAAATTCAAAAGTTATGAATCAAAATTGTTTTCTGTAATAAATTCTCTTTTTGCATTTTTATATATTATTTTTCACAACATATTCTTATACGCACTTGTATGTATATATGTATGTATAAAAATAATATATAAGAAGAAGGGATTTATTGCAAGAAATATTTTCTCGATTCATAATTTTTGATATTTCAAAAATAATTAAAGAATAAAAAAAACGTCTCTTTATCAACTTTTCTTAAAAAATTATATTGTCTTAATGCAAAAAAATCAATCAATATTATGTAGCATATAAAGTAATTAGTATGCGGGATTGGTATATCAATGAATCATGATAAGGCTTCGATATTTCATTATTTAGATGATTATCTATTTTCGTGTCATAATTTAAAAATGTGAAGTGCTTTGTATTGTATTAACAATATTTGTCGACTACTTCTAACGATTAAAATATATTACTTAACGTAACAACTGCAGTAAATCAATGCGATTTTATCTTGCATAATTCCAAGTTATACTATCATTATTATTATCGCAAGCGACGAAATATAGCCGCTTGTAAATAATTGAAACATCGAAATATGAGAATTCAGAACGCAGGATACCATTATAGAGGGTGCAACCGATCGGTAATATAATCTTGTGGGGTCTGAAAAGAGGGGAATTAAAAATATTCGGTCGGCGTTATCGTTTGAAAAAGAAAGCGGGCGGTCACCGATGATTTTCTTCGACAACGAATTTCGTCGTCGTGTAAATGTCGTGCTGGATGCGCGCGCGCGCGCGATATATACGTATATTATTTGCAGACGGGTATGAGATTGATATTTTGGGAGACCCCACGCGTGAGGCACACGGCACCAATAAACGTCGCGGCACCGCCGAGAGCTTCGTGCAAATATCAAGTGCGTTTTGTTACGGCGTTTGCATTCTGTCCCGAAATGTGAAAGCACTCGAAATCGATCCCCTCGCAAGCTTCAGAAATTATTGATATAATTAAGCAAGACGGGTGATATTAATTAACTTGAGTGCCAATTGCGCCAAAAGCTCCTTGTTTTATGAGACAAGAGATACCTCCTATGACTTTTTTTTATATTTAATATTTATATTTAATTTATTAATTAAATAATAATAAAATTTATATTTAAAGTGAATTATTATATTTATGTAATTTAAAACAATTATATGAGATATCTGATTTTATATACAATCATGTTTAATAGTTTGCGTATGATGATATACTTTTAACAGCAATCTCAGTATACCAGATTTTCATATATTTGCGTTATTGTAATGTCAATACTTGGCTACTAATTTCTCGAAAGTGGTCAAACATCTTTGCGGAGGACGGAGAAGCGCGTGGGATTCTTTAATAACGAATGCTCATTTTCGTGAGCCAAATATTCGAAATATTTTGGGAACAAGTATTGCGAAAGATCGGAAGTGGCTTGTTTCACGCTCGCGACGTGTTCTGAACATATCCGAGCGAGATTTTTTTTTTTTCCCTCACGGTAATACGAAAAATAAAGATAGCAAATTGACTCCCCCCAATGGTTTATCCAATGTGCCTTGTTAAGTAATGTTTATTGATACCTTGGACCGCACGAAATAAAAAAAAAAAAAACCAACGATTCAACGGCGATTATTATTTTTAGTTGCCAAAGCCTCAAATACACTGGATATTAAAAGACTCCATCCGTCATGGAGCCTACTCGTAGTTATAAACGCAAGATTTTCTGAATATAGTAAATTGTAAATGCTTCAATTGTAAGCGTAAACCCTTGTTTTTTTAATTTAACTTGTATAAATTACGATGAAATCATAATAGCTACCACCAGCTGTTGTCGATTACAACGTCATAAGTGAACAAATTTAGAATTTTTTTTTTTATAGTTGACGAAATGGCTTTTCGTTGATCGCAAACAACTTTAGTTCGATAAATAGACAAATAAATTGTTCCAAGAATAAAACTTTTCGCACAGAATAAATCCTAGCATAATTCCTCTCTCTCGTTCTTTCTTTCTCTCTTTCAGGCGTCTTAGTCATTTTTTAAAGTAAATTATTTTGTTTTTATTTTATATGTATATAATATATTTGATTGATAAAGGAATTTTTCTAACATATTTTATTTTCATTTTGTCGAGGAAAAATGATTTATCTAGGTATATAATTACGAACATCATTTCCATAAATTTCTCATGCGCTCTTAGAGCAAGATTTGATTTTTGAGATCGAAATATGATAAAGTCTAAAAAAAAAAAAAAAAAAAATTAAAAATAAAAAAGAATCCACGAAGAATCAAAATTGTAGCTGTGAAAAATTTTTGAAACTTTATGATAGCTATTATCATAAATCAACGAAATTTCGAAAGGAAGAGAACAAAAGGATAAATCGACTATATGAAATGAGATTTACGATTACCAGTCACCTGAATATATTGCATTTTTGAATGAGTGCCAGAAGACAATCTAATCGCTCGTGAATTGTTCACAATCTTGATTATGCATCTGAAAGAGGTGTAAAAAAAGAACGACGATTGCGAACGATTCTTACATTTGTGTATTCGCCGAAATGCTGTAAAAGATTTTCTTGCACGTCGTTATTGCGTTTCAAGATCGATTCCGAGCTTTAAGGAGGACCATGATATTCTGTGTGTAGTGTGTTGTAGTAGAAGCTGCAAATTTCATAATTGCACGAATCCAATGACTTACTTTTACTTTTGGAAGATATAATGAAAAAACTGAATGTATTATTTTTAAATAATTATCTAACATTAGTTCCCATAAATCGGAAATTTTTTTTTCATTAAATTTTTCATATGATGTTATATGGGAATTTATTTTCTTGTGAAAAATAAATTTATAAATTATATCCACGGATTTTTTTGTATATGCATATATGAGAGAAATTTATTTTATTATTTTTTACAAGTTCCTTTTTTTTTCAAGAAAAGAGTTTTGATATGTAAAAGAATATTGGTGCAAAATGATATCTAAGAAAGATATTTATAATATTGATACCAATAAAATAATATGTATATTTTTCTCAATATTATTATAATAAATTAATAAATTATTTAATAAATTAATTATTAATAATAAATAAATTATAATTATAATTATATTTTTAAATTATGTACCGACTTATTTCGTTTAATACAAAAATTTATGTCATTCTGGGAAATTAAAATAAAAATATTTATTATTGATTTAGTTTTAAACTAGGATTTGTGCAGTTATGAGACGCATGGCTTCAATTGTCAAGCGTATTACCCAGAATGCTTTATTCTGATCGGTGTCGGGTGTCGTGTACTGTATAGGTGGCCTTCCGGAACTCACATCCTCCGCGTCCACAAATTCGTCATCGTCTTCCTCGAACGATGACATTGATCTCGAATCCTCCCTCCTTTTCCCACGCCAGCCATTTGATTCTTTCGAGGAGTCGAAAATAACGCTTCTGATTCTCTCGTAGTCCTCCTCGCTGGCGTCTTCGAAGCTGGACACTTTCAACGTCTTGTTCCTCCGCGATTTCTCCACGGAGGAGACAGCATTGGTCGCCGTGTAAGCCTGTCTATCGTGATCGTCCGACTTGTCTCTCGAATTGGACCGAAATCTTTTGCTTTTGAAGGATTTTTTGGCGGAGCTGCCACGAAAGGACAGATCTCTTCTGCTCTCGGACAGCCCGACGACGTTGTTCTCCAATTCTTTCAAGACTTCATCCTCCAATAGGATGTCCTCCAGTGTGGTCTGCACTTCCACCGAAACGCTCTTCTTGCTCTCCGATCTCGACAACTGTGGACTGTTGGTCGGTGACGTATTCGTCGACATATCCCTCAGTAAGTCCCGTACCGTTTGCACGGATATATCAGACTTGCGACGTTCGGGTTCGCGACTTCTCTTCGACTTTTTCGCGCTCAAATTTTCCGCCGACTTACTGATCTCCGCATTTCTCGATTTCAGTCTAGTGGGCTTTCTCAGAATCGTTGTCGAGGATTTGCCAGACTTGGCTTTCTTCTGGCTGACAACGCTCTTTTCCTCGATAACTGCATCGACAGTCGAGTCGATTTTCAGAAGATCGTTGGAGAGATTTTGCATTTTCTTAGAAATCTCGGTGCTTTTCAGCTTCTTCGAAAGAACCGGGGATCTCGAGGGTGATTTTCGCGGGGTTCTTCGCCTGATCATCCTCTCCTCGTGATCGGATTCGTCAACCGACGAAGCCGATTGCGAGTCTTTGTACTTTTTAACAACCGGAAGACAGTCGAAGGATCTCATGGTGGGCGCTTCGTTGCCCGAGTCCTGGTCGAAGGACGTGTCCACCTCGCTCGAGGAGACGGACACTTCCTCTTCATCATGATCGAATGGGATCGGCGTCGGTATTCGAACATACTTTTCCGGCTCCGGTGGGGCCAATGATCGCGCGACTTGCTGCAAACTCTCTGTGATCTCCGCGTTGATCTTCTCCAAGGATCTCTTCGTCTCGACATAATCATCCTCATTGTTATAATCACGTCGATCGATTGTCCACGTTTCCTCGTTCTCTTGGATATAATTTAAATCTGGACTGAGTCTCGAGTCCGGCTTCGAGCCACCGAGCAAATACCTAGTGCTGCACTCCGACAGCGTGCTTCGACCGTCGAAATTTCTGTCCAAGGATCGGAGCTCGCTTCGCACTCTCAGACTGTACTCGTGCAGATTCTCAAGCTTGTGCTTGGCGCTGCGAGGAAGCCGCACATTGGTCGAGTGGCTGAAGCTACAGAAGGAATCGTGGATGCTCTGAACGTCGTTGTTCGCTGGCTCGTGATATGAGAGGCACGGTGTTGGCGGATTGATGCCAATCACTACGCCATCGGACGCGTGTCGTAGACATGCCAGCAGCTCTAGAACGCCGACGCAGCCGACTAGCACTGATAACAATAAGCCCATCTTCGATCGAGGTAATGATTAAATGATTCGGATTTTCCTAAGAATTTAGCTCGTTTACACATGGATTCATTGTCAAGGATTCATTTATCGTAGATTGAAAGTGAAGTTCAGCTTAAGACAGATTTTTTTTTTTCTAAGAATTGTGTATCAATTGACGAGATTATAGTCTTGTTTATATTGTTAATTGATTATAAATGTCTTGGTTATATATTGATACATCTATTACAGTCTTGTTGCATAATCCAAATTGCTGCTTTCGTACATTCAATTAGCTATAAATAATTATGCTCTGGCAGCATTTCAAATGATGATCTAATTCTTCACTTTTCATCTAGAAGGATTGCACATTGCTAACTTATTACTGACTAAAATTTAATATCGGAGAAGATAATCTTTATATAAGTTTTCAGAAAAATCTGCAATTGGGAAGATTTTTATTGAACAAGGATCGCGTGATAATTGATATCACGATTTATTAATTTTGTTTTCATCTCAATGATAATTTCTGATGAACAACTCTCACGTAAAGAGAGAAAGAGAATGACTCGATTCAGTAGATAGTGAGTTTTATTTCTTTCCTTGGATTCGTCACGATCTACACCGAGTGGCTCGGGGACGTGTCTTGTCATCGATTATTTTCGCGAGAACTTCTGTGGAGCTTCTCTCTCGAGAATAGTCGCAATTTGTGTAACGCACAAGATTAGCTCTGTATTCAATTCGATGCAGAACAATTTTGGCAGACGACATGAATACGAAAACCCAATTGCAACACTTGTCTTCTACTTTGTCCCAGGATTCCCAGGAGTTCTTGCGATCGGTGCCGATGTTTCCTCGAGGGAATATACGACGTCAGACGAATTCGAGAGACGTAAGATCCCTCGCGCGTTCAAATAGAGAAAAAGTGAGATACGATTCGCGAGGAATTTCATCTCAGGTAACTCTTTCCTGGATATTTCCTTTGCATCTTTTCAGGGATCCATCAGTATTCCAGTACTCTTTCCTGAAAGCATCGTTCGGATCGACCATTCGCACGAGGCAGTTTCTTTAGCAGCGTGAGCACCGGTCTGTCATAAGCACGGTAATAATTCTTGGTGTCGGTGACGTCACCGAGGGAAGACAGACGGCGATTACGTGATCCTGAGAGGGGGCCGGGCCACCCACGCGTCACTCTATTCTACCACTGAGACGTAGTAAACGTAGTCCTCTTCACGCGTCAATGCGACGTCTCTCTCCTTCTCTCTTTCTCTCTCCTTTCCGATTTTCGATATCGAAATGATTGGGCGCAAACGATAGCTGATCGGAACGCGAAGATCACGCATCCGATCACGCGATTATCGGCTTATCCATGCGGCCGGATGGCGGCCGGAGCACTGTTTTATTTTCCGCGGGCAAAAGCGGCTGGCCAGGTCGTGGTAGTCGTCGGCTCGTTATGTCTCGAGACGTCGCGAGACGTCGTTATACGATGCGCGGGACCGGGCTAAAGGCTAAAGTTAGCCCGAATGTCCCTGGACCTGAGTTCCTGTCCTTAATGTCTCGGGCGATGGATCAGCGGTGAACGATAATTAACGATGCCGATTCGCGGCAGCCACCAGCACCGCGCGGATTCAGAATACTAGCGAGCCTAGTCGATCGTGTCCGGTCAATAACGTGACTTAATTCCGACGAGGGAGCCTAGTCGGAGGAGCAAGCTCGCCGATGTATTAGTACGCATTAGATGCGACTCTGCAGTTCGTTAAAACGACTCCGAATATTTTGACCATGTGATGACGCCGCTGATCTCACGTGGCTGCCAGAAACGTAGAGATCTCATATACTTGAGAAGTAAACAAAATTTTTAGGCTTTGATAATTGCTCTGATGCATTAATTTGGCAATTATCCATGATGATGACGCATTCGAGTGTAATTGATAGGCTATTTTAAAGTTTTTTTAATTTCTTTTAACTATATATATTTATTCTACTCCCTTAATATATTACAAATAATAGATATTACATAAAAAGCCTTTATCAGATTAATGTCTCATTAATCTTATTAGACCATAATATTAATAAAAATATAAAAATATTAATTCTATAATGCTCTCAATCAAACGCGTGCAGTCGCATGAATAATTCTCTAGTATTTTGTTTTATATCGCAAATGATGACATTTAAATTCTTCGGCCTTTCCTTTTTTTTTTTTTTAACTGTTCTAAGATTTTTCTCTCAAGAGAGTGTGTGTGTATTATACATTTGAATAAATAAAATACTTAATATTTTATAATAAAATACTAAATATTTAATTTAGAGCACGCATAGGTCCAACTCGAAGAATTCTGAATTTATTATATATATATATATATATATAAAAATGGAATCCGAAAATGGAGAATATGCGTATGGGTTCTCAAATAACATTGGAAGCAACATTTTCGCGCGACTACTAACGGGGTCAAGAATGATCCGCGTTGCAATACTAAATTAGCTCCGCATTTGATTCCCCAAATATTCCGCGCCTGCTCCAAATACACGATGATGATCGTGGACGCGTCGCGCGATCGGCCGCGATTGCCCGACGAACTGTTGCTGGCTCATAATCTCGATAGATTTTATTTCGGTTACCTCAGTTCGCTTACCTCAACTCGCGAATCAGCGTCAGGACGCGAGATGATCCCTGATACGCGTATTTTGCGCGCGGTACGTCGCTCTGGCGCGCCTCCAACGTGAAGATATCGGGGAGAGGGGCGGTGGTCGGGGGGCGAGCTCATCGAATCTCGATGATCCATATTCGCGTGTAACGTGATGCTAAACGCAAATGATGGAATTCGAATTTCAATGAAAGCAACGAAGCAGCCTCCCCCGCGGCTGCTTTTTCGCCTTACGTCACAAGCGAGAAAACTCAAGATAGCGATGTGACAAAAATGAAGATAAGAACGAGCGTCTGCTAAATGGACGAACACGCGTTATCGCGTTATTGATGACGGGGGTTGCACAAGCCAAACACACGTGCATTCAGGGAGGATTTTATTTTTTCTCGATAATGTTGTAGTAGATATAAAATTCCTTTCCAAGTATTTAGAAAAATTTTTGAAACTCAACAGGGAGAAAATATTAACGAAAAAGAAAATCGTAAACTTGTACATTTAATAATATAATTAGGCTGCATTGATATTCACAATCGGCGCAGTATTCATCGGAAATAAAATAAAGAAAGCATAATGCATTTTACAATTATTTTAATATTGGTTTAATAAATTGTATATAATGCATATAATGAAGATTTAAAAAATGGCTTTTCTTGCACCGCGCTGATAATTTACGTGTCAGAGATTTAATTGCGTTGGCATAAACCAATCAAACGTAAATAAGAAATCCATTTGCATTATAATCCATTTTGCAACATTAACTCACATATTGTGTATTGTAATTGCATTATTCCGAAATAAAAATCTAATATGCCCATAATACAATTGACACTGATAATAATTGTTTTCATATAATATTGGTTTATTTATTCTTTCTCACTTCTTTTTAAGAAAGAAAATTCGATCTTCTCTTTTCTTATTAGCAGCAAATAAATTTTACGATATTAATAATTACGATAAGTGCTGAATATGTTGAGTAAAATATGACTCAATCATTTCTCGGTACAAAAAATTAATATTATTTATGAATTTTATTAAGAGTTTTCGAGATAAAGTATATCGGGAAGTATTTTTTTTTTTCTTAAGTGAGTGATGAGATATAATAAATACCCAATAAAAACCATTTCTGCTAACATTAAAAAAAAAAAAATAATAATAATAAATTCAGAAAATTATAAACGCACACGTCCAATAAAAAAAAAAAAATTACAACTGCTAAGAGTTGGATTTTTGAAAAGAAAAAATTGTAAGAAATATTTGATAGGAAAATGATTGCATTAGACTTTAGTTATTTGATAATGAAATCGAAAGATCGATTATAAAGACAGATCACGATAATCTCCTACGATATTTCATTAAACCTACTTATTGTTATCTTTTCGAATTTTTGTATAAATGCGAGACACGCTCCATTAACATTCCAAATAACATGAAGGCACGCCTCGCGGGGCTAAGAGAATCGCGAAACACGCGGTCACGAGTGGGTGAGAATCGGCTGCGCAATCCACCGGACCACTTCCCCGACTGGCGCCGAAAATAAACGTATATGTCGACAGCGTATTGGGATGCAAACCAAAATAAATCGATGCTACGTCTTGCGGGGTCTCGCATCGCGGATTTACTCGAACAGATTATTCGACACGTCAAAGTTTCCGTGGCACACGATAGTAATTAATCCAAGACGCGATAAAGTTTTTCGTTCGAATGAGATTTATTGTGTAAGAGAGGCTCATGCATTTCGACGTGAATCTCCAAGTAATTTAAATAAAGCGCTTAGATGAAATTTTTACACGTACACGTATGTGTATAAATGCAAACTGTATATGTTTAATTTGTGTAGAGAGAATAAATTAAAAAAATTGAATAATAAAACAAATATAAGAGAATATCTAAATAATACCAATTTTATTATAAATAACGATATGATTTTTTAATGATGAATCGTGGAAGCGTGCATGCAATAGGATTGCATCTAATCGAAAAGTAAAAATTGTTTCGACTGTTTGGGTGGAGGACCTTGACTTTATCCATAAAAGTCAAGAGTAGACGCGCAGCTTGGTCCTCCCTGCATGCCGTTTGTGGATAATGGCTAATCGATGAATCGTAAAAATAATGTCAAACATTCCGACTATTTTGAGAGAGGAAGAAAGAAAGAGAGAGAGAGAGAGAGGCCAGTGTAGTAATTGCGACATAGAAGGAGCGCGCGCATGATATCGTATCGTATCGTATCGGCGGCGGAGGCGAAGGGATCGAAATTAGTCGACCTCCTTGTCTGCGCCCGGTTCTTCTGGAGAGAAACGGAACAATGCCAATGCTATTTCGGTCGATGATCGAATGGCGACGAACAGCGAGCGTGGCCACGGCCGAAGAAAAGCGTGCCACTCGAAAACTCCCATTCGCCACACTCATTTAAGTAAGCCGACTGAATTAGATTAAAGCGGCTTTGCCTAGTCCGTTCCGCCGCACCGAAATTATTTTCTTATGATCGAAGGAACCCTTGTCTCTTTAATCAGTGCTACTTCTACTTGACATCGGATGTATCGGCATTGAACCGACCGTGATCTCATTTCGCAATTTACACAGGCTTTTCTCTCCCTCTTTGTTTTTTTTCTTCTTCTCTCTCTCTCTCTCTCCTTTGATTCTGAAGTTTTTTTTACTTGCATTAACTTTTACGCACGAGTCAAATTACAACATATATTTTCGGATTCATATCCATCATTTTTGTCGACGCTTTATTTATTATTCGACAAAATAATTCGTTTTGTTATCGGATTATTTTTGCAAACGAATCTGGAACAGTTTTTTTTTTTTGCGAAATAAATGCGTTTCGATTATAAAACTTTTTAATTACATTATTTTCCGCGAAACAAATGAGCTATTTGTAAAAAATAAACAAGACTGAACTGTACAGTAGAAATCATATTATATTTCAAAAAATCTTAAAATAAACGTGCCAAGTAACTTGTTTGCGAAATAATCTTCGAGAGGTCCGGGCTGTTTGTTTCAGTCAATAGACCGAAGTGTCAGGAGTAATTAATAGCGGGAGAGACCTGACTGATTGAGACGAGATGTAGTTCTGGCAACCAGGAAATGGTCAAGTGCAAAGACCTAGCTGGAATGCCTGGCGTTTGAAACGCGCAACCCTTCGCCGTCACGTGGCGATTCTTTACCGGGATGTCACTGGCTTTCTAATTGTTTCCGTTAGACGCCATTCATCTACAGATTACACAATGTTGGCTGTCATTAATTGAAATCGTAGAACGTTATCTCATACTACTCTCGTTCTATTTATCGTCTTGAATATAAAATATTCATATAAACAAATGAATTTAAAGAAATAATATAAAAGAAAAATATATTTTTCTTTTTAATAGATTAGGTAACAAATATTTTTAATAAATATATTTTTTCTAATTTTTGTCACGCACGATCTTTATAAGGAAAAATAAATTTTACGATACTCTTAAAAATTGCAAAATATATTTAACGCTAATATTTAACATCTTCAGAAATATCTTCTTTTAAAGGAGGTTTTAAGGAATAAATTAATTGTGTTAACTACTTTATGGTAAATTAGTTACACAAAAAAGGCAATATTGTTAAATGAGTATTAATAAGATACTACAGTCGCAAGTTTGTATATTGATTTCTGCGCAGCGGTTAGTCGTGGCAAAAATGCTACTCTCGCCCGAAATAGACAATGTGCCAGAATTTTACGGCGATGCTATTACGACGTATTGCGTCACTATTACGCCATGCTTTTGTATAAATTCCGCTACTTGCTTGTCTAAAGCTCAGAACACTCGCAAAGTCTCGATAGGAAACGCCAACCGCCGCCGTGCCGAAAAATCGCGCGTCTCTTCGCGTAAAAAAAAAAATCCACTCTCACCAAACTTTTATACAATATATTTTCAATTAATATTCCGTAAATTACATCGATTTCGTGTTTCTATAATTTTTCGGACGGAAGTATTTATTAGAATAATATTTAATTAATTTTTTCATCATAATTTAAATTAAATATCGCGCTGAATATTCCATTATTCAATCTTCTTTTCATTAGACGATCGGAATTTTGCATCGCAACATTATAAGTATAGTGTGGCGTGAATTGTCTTTGTAAATTGTTCTGTATTTTTAGACGCGCCGTAATTCTATGTCGAATGGGAAAGGGAAATGTATATGTTGTTTTTTTTTTTTTGTGGGGGGGGTGTGTGTTTTCGTATACTTTATTATCAGATATACAGACATAAATCGATTAGCAAGTGGCTGATCTCGTGGAATTTTGTCCGTCTCGCGTGACGCGACGATTTTTCTTTGCGGATGCTCGCGCGGTCGCGGACATCATCTCTTGGCAGCTGACCCGTAAACATTTTTCCTCGCGCGATTATCGCGCAACCTGTGTCTGCCTACGCGCTGGCGCACTTCACTTACCGAAATTCGAAACCACCTTTTTCTCGAATGACCGCAGGCACGACCGTGGTAGTCACGAAAGATTTCGTTTCAAGGAAAGGCACGGTCACTTTCTATTTTAATGGATTAACGAAAAAGAGAGATCGCTCGATCGAAGATCATTTTCCATGGATCGAAGATATGAATTCTACTATCGCGATATAGGGATATTGCGGCGATTTTATCTCGCACTTTCGTCGTCTTTCGTTCCCTTCCTGAAACTCTCTGACTGCCTCTAATAAAAGATCCGAACGGGTCAGTCTCTGGATAGAAACTCCCATCGTGGTGGGAGCTTCGACAAGGAATCAAAATAGATTACTGACTGGCCGAAGGATTAAAGCACGAGAGGTTTCCGGTTGGATTAAAACCAGTTCGAGGCGACATTTCTTGAGAAAATAGTTGATGCTTCATATTTCGTGAATGCATCCAAATTTCGCGACCTCGAAGAACCGAACAATATATCGAGATGTGATATTTTCACATCTTGAATCACATTATGTTACGTAAGTCTTCGAGACATACATAAATTACAGCGAAAAATTGTAGTTTTTAATATTTATTTCCAATGGAATTTGTAATAATCTGATAAATATTTAGAAATAAATATCTAAATACTATATAATTTTATTTCAAGGAATTAAAGAATTTTTCATTTTATATATATATATATATATATATATATATATATATATATATATAATAATATATTTATATATATTGCATATTTTTTAAAAACGTAATGAAATCTTTATTAAATTAAAAAATTGAGGCATCAATAATTTTCATATTCATACGATGGAGAATTTCTCTTTGCTGATTCAAAAGACTTTTGCATATATTCGAGCAAATAAAATAATTAAATGTCAATACAAATGTCAATACTGTTTTTTCCATCAACATAAATAAGTTTATGACAAACTCATTGCTCTTCGCGAATTTCTCTTTTTTATATATTACTATCAATTTCTTACGTAATATTTCATTTCATATAAATTATTATAACCGATTGACTTGGTAGATGACATTATAAAAAACTGAGAATCTTCGCGGACGGATTGAAGATCCGCGCTGTTGTCGTAATACAATTTGCATTGCACAGTTCGGAGAGTGATGAACGACCGAGTATGATGTACCTTCGCTATCCTCCTCGATCTCTATTTTGGTTCATCTAAATAAAGCCGAAAGTGGCCCAGTTTCTGCGCAACAAGCGAGACAACAGCGCACGATCTCGCGCGACATTTATTATTATTCTCCAGATATTTTAGGAAGAGACTCTCTAATATCTCTTCTTTTATATCTTCTATATTGGCACCACTTCGCACAATATTTCGTAGTATATAGAATGGCAAACTTTTTGTTCGGAATTAAATGTCTTATAAAATCTCAAAGTCTGGCCAGAATGTTTGGGGCTCATCCTATATAACGTCTCCAAATAAATTGCGATAAATAGATTATTTATTATCTGACGTATTAGATAGCATAAATTGGAAGGTTAAAAAGATTATTAACATCTTCAAACTTATTTTATTATTTTAAAAAGAGTCTATGTCAAGATCAATAATGCCAAAAACGGAAATGTCCATATCATATGCCATTTATGTCATTTTATATAAAAAATAAATATGCAAATATATTTTAGATATTTTTTTCAAACAAAGAGTTATATTATTTCACAAAAAAAAAAATGGTACTTTCCGCTTTTCACTTTAAATTGTTAATTTTTTAATTCTTTAAATATTTTTTAATTCTTTATTATTTTTATATATAATATTATATAGTATACGAAACATAGGATATTAATCTGCCAATTTGTGTGGCATATTTTTGTGCAATGTAAAGATAGGATGCGGATTTCTGTGGAGAAGCGATTTTAGCTTATGTTAATGATTCGCGATCATTGAAAAGCAAATTGCAGGTAGACTGAACATTTAGTCCTTGGCAAGAACGCTTATATTTGGGTCATCGAGATTTCAAGTCTTAATGTAAAAGCAATGCCATCGGCGTAATAAAACGTCTGGCGAGATGATGTAGGGTATGTTTGAGACGTAGCCTCTTACACCATCGCGACAATGCCTTAAATGGACAAGACGACTCTTTCAACATATTCCGGGAATAAATATGCACACAGTCGGATGTAGATCGGATTGCGTATTATTAAATTCCATACGCGATATTGCAAATTTAAATTACAAACTATACCAAACGCGCTGCCTTCGATTCTTTCCTCTTTGTGCATTTGAAATTTTTATACAATATTTTTTAACTTTTATATAATGGTGTTGTAAAAAAAAAAAAAAAAAATCGAACTAAATGAATTCGTATCTTCATGCAATTACGCTTTCATCAAAATCATACATTTATTGATATTGGTATCTATTGCCAATTGGTAGAGTTTTGCAGAACATTGCATTAAGTAGATACATCTCGTGGCCGGTAAGGCAGACGGCTGCGGATAAACTCAATATCCACTGCGGTCTGACGATTACCTGCTTCGACTACTTACTTCGACTTTTCTTCATTAACGCCTAACGATAATATTATATTTTCTTCTTAGCAAATTTTACATCATCTATCTATTACTTTGTAATGAATGGATCTTAGGTAAATATTTGATTTTTACATCAAGAGAAAGAGTTTTTAATCTTATAGTTTGTTTAAATATTCTGTAGAGTAATTGATACTGAATAATATTTTGAGAAACTTTGGCGCAACTTTCAAACATGATAATATTTATGTTTATATGAAACATTGCATTAAATTATTATATCAATATTACATTGAATTTTATATGTGACGAATAGAATACATTTTTCGAATTTCCAAGTTTGATATTTTTATATCATAAATGTTTTCTATAATTTTCTCTTTAAAAAAATTGACATTTTAATATCATATTCTTTTTCATTTTTATTCTATTAGTTAATTCTTGGCATTGAATATCTTAATATTCAAGGCTGCAAAAATTAAATTTAAAATCATTCAACAAATCATATTTTGATGAGTATATAAAAATTTCATTTTATAATGATAGAATATTTTATAGATTATTTGACAAATAAAATTTCTTATGATACATAAAATTACTGATCAAGATAGATACAAATTTTTTCACGGCAATTTCACACAATAACAAATCACGAGAACATTAAATCTCAAGCTACAATTGTACTATATATATATATAAATATATGTACATGTTTCATATATAATAAAGAAACGCTTAGAAAATATGATTACTCACCTCGTCGCACGCGGCACATCTCGGTTTAAGCTGTTCCGCATAATGCCTCTCGCAGAAAAGCGTGTCATCGTGTACGCAATAAGCAAGATCGACCAGGAGCTCTTTGCAATCCGCGCAGCTGAAGCACGCCGGATGATAAAGGAGACCTAGTTTGCTAGCTGACACAGCGAGGCTACCGTACTTCAGGGACAATCCGCACACGCCGCACTCCTACAAGACAAAAGTGGGTATTAGAAATCTCGATGCTGTCAATACGCGTACGCATACAGATTTACGACTCGGAATTAATCTCAAAAGCGTTGTATAACGTCAGCAACTTTTTTAACAATTCGCGGATCAATTCTTGATCTCTGACAAATGAAATTGAATCGAGAAGGGATCACCTTTGACAATCGATGAACAATTTTGTAAATTTTTATGTCATACAAGATATAAAGTGTTTAGAATATTTCTATATACGTACGAGATCTCTTTCGAGAACTTCCTGCACGCTACCGATGTCCAGGGCGATCTCGTTTCTGGCAGCCATAAAATCGTCGGCGCTGCTGGCATGTTTGGGATCCAAATGTCGACAGTAGGCCCTTGCTAGATCCTGTTTAGGCAATTGGATCGCCAACTGACGGTCTCTGTGTCGCTCGCCAGGCGTGCCGAGTCTCGGTATAGCTATCTCTGGTAGCATCGAGAAATATTCTTCTATCTGCGAAAAGTATTTCATTAGTATCTTGTGTATAATAGATTGCAAGTACATTCAAATTGTCAGTGCTGATAAATTTTTTGTTCTTGTTAATATATGCAAATGTCAAGCAACGCAGTAAACAGGTAAATAATTTTCATAATTTTTAATTAAATTCTAAACTTCATAAATAATTTTTTGGGATTAATTAAAATTTTTTAATCACCTATATTTCTTACATTAAATGTCAAATGCAAAAAGAGATATTTTAATGTTAATATAAAATTAATAAAGTTTTCTTATTTTATGACACGGTAGATTGTTTCATAAAAAGTTTTTAATTTTTATAAAAATGACATATATCTGTTTCTTGAATTATATAAAAAAAGATTTACTCTATGGCATATATACACAAAAATATAAAAACTCACAATTTATGAGAAAAATTCGAGGGTCTATTTTCTTGAATATTAATTTGAGATTTTTTTTAATTATATAAAAATAAAATCGTACAAATGGACAAGTGTAAAAAAATCTTATAAGCTTAATAACTGTGAAGTTATATAATATAAAAAAAAAAGTTAGGATTTTAATCTCTCCCTCCACGATAAATATTATGTTTATGATAACGGTATCTGATTACGGTATCTCTTTACAATATCTCTCTCAGAGAATATCGGTATTATTGCGATTGTATTTTTCTCTCCGGCTTTCGCACATGAGAACTGTGACCTTTTTTCTCTTATTTAGCGAAAGAACGTGGTAACAAGCTACACGATGCGGTTTCAATATCCCGCACGGATATCGAAAACATCATAAATGCAATCACAGTGCTGATTGGCCCCGAGTGGCCCGGGACTCGTAAAAAAGCGCGAGGATCCCTCCGTAATATAACACACACCGGTGATAAAGGCCAGCTCTAAGTCATAAAGCTTTGCGTCGGAGCTTTTCGAAAAATAGTGAAAACTGGCGACATGCCAGGCAAGATTCTCGCCGGCCGTCAAACGTCTTGCGCATCTATTTTATTGTGCACGGCCACCGCTCCTCCACCTTTCCTTCGCCCACGATCACCCGTTATTATCCTATTCGCTTCGCGATATAAACCGCAAACGACTGTTTAGGGAAACCACCCCATTCGCTGTACTTCGTGCACGAACGGCGACAGAGAGATTTTCCAAAGATTAAAACGCGATAGCCATGGTTGTATAAAATTAAAAAACAAAAAATTGAAAAATGAAGATACTTCTGTAACAAGTAAAAGTAAAAGATTTCATGTGATATAATTGAATGGAAAAGATTTTGAAGAATATTTATGGGAATTCTTATTTGATAGTGATATCTTCGATTATTTATGATTTTTTGTTTCAATTAATTAAATGCACATAAATAGCAAAATAATTTTCTCTTCATATAACAATAGATCTTTAATCTTCTTTATGCGCTCTATTTATTTATCATATTATTATGCCATTAATTAATATCTAGGTCTTGATGCAATAAGCGAATTAAATACGCAGAAGATCTCTTACACATAGCTCGTTCCTACATAATTTGTATGTAATATATTTTAATTAATGCTCATTCTTATATTAACATACACAATGAAATAAAAAGGAATAGAGAAATAGATTTACTTTATGCGATGGAAGTCCGGGAGGTGCCCAGGCGAGGCCTCTTTCTCTGGGATCCACACCAATGGGTCCATTTGATTCATCACCTTTAAGTCCCAAACGTGACCTAACAGACACCCACTCTTCGTGACAAACATCGTGGGCCTCTCGCGGGCATTTACAGCTGGTGCAGTTCTTTCTGAAAGAAAAATAGAATCTCGGTATTAATAACAAAGCCTTTATGTGCCGATATAACCGATATAGACATTGATTTAATTAAAATTATTTAATATAAAGAGATTATTAGAATCTTATAGGAGATTCTCTTATAGTCTCACGGTTCAATTTTTTTTTATCTAAGAAAATCTCTGATAAATATTTGCTCTTATTCATTAACTCTGGACATGATGCGTAGTGATGTATGAGGTGTCCAATAAACTTTTATTATCTTTATACGTGCTCGTATGTCGTATGATGATCGTTTAATTAAGCTGAGGACCAATAATTTTTTTTTGCATTAGACATTTTTTTTTATTCCTACAAAGATACAATATAATTGCTATCAGTTGTAAATGTTTATGGCTGGCTTTCCAGTTATCGTCATTTACTAATTATTATTTCATTTGCTATGATACTAAATATCTGTTATCGTTAATTAATTAATTATCAAAAAAATAATTAAGTAATTTTAATAAAATATTATGGAAAGGCGTTGAAAATAGATCATCATTATAACTATATCAAAATTTGTGAGAATGCAGAATAACAGAAGTTTAAAACAAGAAGATAAATTTAAAACTGAGAAAAAAATTCTTTCCATATTTTTCATAAAAATAGATATAAAAAATTGCGTTTGTAGTGTTCGTATCGCTGTACGCATTTATATTTTACAATCTCTCATTCAGTGACAATTGATAAATCGTAGATCGAATAGCCCCGCAACAAACGTGGGTGAGATTAACGCGGCAGGTAAAATATGATATTTGTAGCCACGACGTGACACGTGGGTGCGACAGGAAATTTTTACTCGCGAAATACAGCGTGTATGCGGGACACCGGATCGATACTGGGACTATCGTATCGAACGGCGATCGTATAATCAAGGGGATGCATTTGCGGCGTACATTTATGGCGGCTATGCTACCGCACCCTTCCGGATGTCGATTCCAAGGCCATCGAGACCCTTACCATTAATGCGAGGGAGACCTTTTCCCTCGTCGCGATATCTATACATTTCTCGTATGTGATTGCCGGATAAGAACTCGAATTATATATCGCGTAAGAATTTTTTTTTTTTCTTCTTATCCGTATATTTGTACTTTAAGACCGATTTATGCGAAATCAATTTGCCGATGTCGTAAAGTAAACGTTTAGCATTTTAATTTAGTCCTCCCTTCAGAATACAAATTCTAACTTAGTTTTCATCGTAACTATATCAAAATGTTATGTAATTTCTTTTTAAATATAACACGTTTTATATACACATATTTGAATTGTATATAAGATTTACAATTAATATGATAAATAATTAATATGAAGATAATAATATTTGTGTATATTTTCTTAATTATTATATTGTGTTCTCTGATATAACAGACTATACACAATTTTTCATTTCTGGTCTTTACAATATTCCTAATTATCTACAATTTTACAATCGACACGTAGTGACATATCATAATTTATAATTTTATAATATCAACAATTGACATATCAACAATTTATAATAGCATATAAAAATTCAGATATTAAAGACAGTATATTATTCCTTACTGTATTTTCTTTTTTTTTTTTTTAAGAAGCGTCTCCGAAGATATAAACATAATATAAAATGTCACGTGGATAATGGCAGTCTTACAATTATCGTATTTATCAACAAACTATAACGCGATCTCGCGAGGAATTTTGTACTATAAAAGGTTATCGTGAGTCATGAAAGACCTTTAGTCGTCTTTTATCCCGAGCTCGTTACAGTCTATCGAATCTTACGCTTGTCGGACGCGTTTCGATATTTTACGCGAGAGTGAGTGCAAATTAATGTTGACGTCTCGTTAACTTGACGAACGTGTGTGATAAATGTTATATTCGAGTGTATATTGTAATTCGTTCGAAGTGACATCGACAATCGCGTTTATCGTCATCGATTCGAAGGTAAACAACTCAAACTCGAAGGTATGTTACTCCAAAATTTTTTCTATTTTTATTTCTTATATAATTTGACATATATATATATATATATATATATATATATATATATATATATGACAGCTGTTTTTTTTTATCACGTGATATTTAAAAAAATAAATCATAAATTTAATAACAAGCTTTAATGAATTCACTCATTAAACATCACTATACTTTAATTTTCGTCATAAAAATTCATATAAAATTATTTATTACACGATTTTCTCAAGAATTAATTATTTACTCGTGTTAAAATACCTTATATGCATCTCTCTTTAATTTACCTTATGATTCAATCGAGTCTTAAATACATGAAACATAATCTCGGAATCGCATCAGATACCCGGTGTCGATACGATACAAAAAATTATTAAGTAGAAAATGTAACGTGTGGAATAAAGCGATAAATTCCACGATAGATTTTTTTTACAAAAACATCAAGAAGGCGCGCGGAAAAAAAAAGCACGCAGGTCGATCTGTCATGATGCAAAAAGAAGTAGAGAAGCGCGACATACCATAGTATCTTCTTCTTATATTAAAGCGACTGAGCGTGAAAAGGAGGCGAGAAACGAGAAAAGAGTAACAAAAAATATATATCTCGTCTTATAAAAGGATTGGTCTGACAATTACAGTTAATATAATACTGTGTGATGTGAAAGAAATTATTTTGCGTACACAATCTCTCGCGTATCTTATAATATAATAAGCCAATAATAATAATGATAAAAAGATCGAGTGCCTAATAAAATCTGATTCGCGAGCAGGCGCGTACAAGCGCGAAAAATCAACTTCATTAACCTACAAACATAAATCATTCTGGTGGGTTTGGCTTGGCGTTGCTTTCTCGCCGTTTTCCATCGTAAAGCAGTCACTGGCAAACTATTACAGGCTTCGCCTAATTGATACTAACGGCAACTAATTGCGTTCACGCTGTGTTCACTGGCCGTCCGAACGTTAGCGGTTTTTTAAAAGCTTGATGATGGATCAGATTGTAACGTCATTTCGTAAACAAGTTTGGTCAACGATTATAAATCAATTAAATCAAAGATGACTTGATTTGAGTGGAGTGATTTTTAAAAGTATTTTTTTTTTTCTCTAAAATATCGACATAGAGAGTCTTTATTCGTAAAATTTATTTTTAAGGGAATTTTTAAACTGTAGTTAAAAAATGTACGCGCGTTTTTAACTCGTATTTTTAATTCGAATAAATTTATATATTTTGATTATATTAATAAATAATAAATAGTCCGAATGATTTTGCAATAATTTTATATATAAAAAGCTTAAAGTTTCCCGAAGCTCGAAAGAATTCTCTAAGGATTGTTTCAAGCGTTACAGATTTAAAATTTAATATGTAATATCGAAGAAATAAAATATTGAAAAAAAATATAGTATTTTTTTTTATATTAGTAACAAAAATTCAGATTCATACATTCAAATATACATTCGCGTATCGAATCCGATCATATCAATCGATGATATCATCGTGTCATGTGCACGTAATTACCTAACAATCAGCTCGAACAACTCGAACTGGTCGAACACCTTGCAATAGAGGTGCAGTACCCGGACGCAGGCCCATTTCATGCCCGGCCACGGGGCCAGGCTGAGATCCAGACCGTCCTCGAGGGGACACTTGCCGATCGCCATACTTCGTCGGAGCTCAGCACCGGTGATGGTCGGATATCTATTTCTCCGGTCCAGCATCGGATTCCGCCTGCGCGCATTCTGCGGCAATTCCGCAGAATCGGAGACGAGGCTGCGCTTGATCTCCGTGCCCGATAGAGTGGAGTAACGATCCCGCCGATCCAGGGACGAGGTCTTCCGGTAGAAGTCCTTCTCCGGGACGGACGGACACCTGGTGCGCATCGCGACGGATTCGTGAAGTGGTGGGCTCATGGGCCGCTTCTTGGGCTCCGGTATACGAACGCGGATGTCCTGCGGCTCGGCGCCCGGTGTCGGCACGCACGAAACGCGCACCTCCATCTTCGGGCCGTCCTGGTTACCCTGGGGTCCCTTCGGGCTCATCCTCGTCGGGCCCGATAGTAGGGTCGGCGTCGTGTGACGCCGTTGCAGTCGCTCATTCAGGGTGACGACGATTTGGTGTTCGGCATCGTGCTTCCTCGATTTCTCGCTTTCGTTCGTGTCATCCTTGTCTTTGAGTATACTAATTTCTTTTGAGCTTCTTCAAACTTGCTTCGTTGCATTCAATCAATTCACGGAAAGAAAGTTTATTCGCAGAGTGCGTCTACGCGGTTATTTTGAATTTAATGTTTTAATTAAATATCATATATACTGAAAAAGAATTAATTTGACAATATGTCTTTTCTGTAAGAAAATATGTTTGTATTTTTTAGGAAATATTTGTTATTTCTTATTTATTTACAATCGTGCTTCTAAATTACGTCTCATAAAATTTACATAAAAATTCCGAAATTTTTTTCAAAACTATAAACAAAATTATGAGTGTGATATATCGTAAGCTGAGAATAGATACAATATATTCTCGATAAACCGAATACACTTATCAAAACGTGTTTTGGGATAATCTAATTTATCTCGTTATATTAAACGAGACGCACGGACATTATTACGCAAACATCGTGTCGGCGTTGTATTATATATCGCGCGCGATAGTTTATAATTTAGGCAAATCGATATTCGCGGTTTATTTTACGATCAGCTGCGAGTGGGTGCCGGCTATCTTCGCGAAAATAATTGCAGCGCGAGATGCATGACGGGTAAGCGAAACGCGGGCGTTCGCTCGCTCGCTCACATACGTACGTATCGTTGAATTTATTTTCATTGCGGAAATCGCCGCGATTCATAGTCGTCCGGTTATTTATAGTGGAAAGATCGTCGGCCCCTCGTCCCGCCCGAACGCGTAAAAAGGATCTTGAAGAGAGATCGAATCCCCCTCGACATCAAAGACCAAATATCGTCGATCGCGAAATCGACTATCGGCCAAGTTAATAACCAGCTGTTTATTTGACATATCGAGAATAGTCTCGTTTGATCGAATTCATCTCTTTGCCCTATCTCTGTGTGTCTCTCTCTCTTTCTCTCGCTCGAACAACTAATGTCAGATCACTTTGAGTAGATCTCAATGCCGTCCGCTCACGAAGCTAATCTTTCAATCGACATGTTAGATCGACTTGATCGAGGCCGAGTTTTAGAGGACATGATCTCATGATCTTACGTGGCTTTCCATATACGTATGCGTTAAGCGAATAATATCGAAGTGCCGTACCCTGTCCCGCCGGCAGATTATTCTGATAAATCTGACATTAAAGATAGTGGAATGAAAGAACGTGGTTGGCTTTTAGTATTGTCAGACTTCGATTCGAAAGCAACGACAAAAATTTTCAGATTCTATATAGTAATAGAATTTTTTGAAACGTTAAGATTAAAGTGCAGCATCGTTCACTTTTTGCAAGCTTATGTTAGATTAAATTTAATATAATGGGGCAATAATAATTTTAAAATCTTTTTAGACCACTGGAAATAATAAATATTTATAAAATACATAATAATAATAATAAATAAGAAATATTAATAAGATATTTATAAACTTCAAAAATAGCTTCAATTAATATTGTATATCTTAAAATTTTTTTATGTCTAAATATATATTTAATATTCATATTTATTTCATTAATTTATATATATGATATTCCTAGAAGTTTTTAAAAAAGAATTCACACGATCAGTTGTTAGAAATCATATATAATTTATCGACAATTACAGAAATATTACTAAAAAAAATATGATTCTTGGATGTTGACATTTTACGCAATTCACGGAAATGCATTGACTCAAATTGCTATTTTTGCACAAATCTGTTGCACGCGCTGAATAAAACATGCCGACTGGCGTCGATGAAAGTTGTATAAGGAGGACTGACGTAAGCAAGAGAAGGTGGTAGCATTACGCGGGACGCAGCGGCTAAATTAACGGATTATTATAATTGAAAGTTTTATAATGTTGATAATAGCATGTAGGCTTTTTCATCTTGGAAATGGTTTTACCTGGAAAAGCAGCTATTTTGCCCGCAGGTGAATCATCACGGTAGAGAGGATGCCCGTTAGTCAGTTACAGATTTGGTCTGCCAAGAGGAAGCAAGATCTAAAACTAGGATTTCCCACAGATCTTGACATATAACAATGCTTATCCGCGAAATCGCTATCGAGAGAGCAATCCGCGTGATCCGCGGAGAGAGAGAGATGAAAATTATGATCAGTGTATAAAATGTGCAATATTTTATTATCATGCGTGCGGAAAAAGAAATAAGTTAATATAGAGATAAGTCAAAGAAATATTTCGAGAATGAATAAATCAAAGAAAATGAGATGGGAGCGCGATATATTATTGTTGATCGTAAAATCATAGATTGCTCGATATAGATCGCAGTGCGTAAAACGCTCAGTCCATCCCACTGACAGCTCGCGAAAGAAAGTAGACGCCCGGAAGCTTTCGGGCTTAGCACAACATCGTGCCGACAAGCTGACCGGGAATCGAATGCCCGCGCGCGCTTCGGCTAATAGCTATTAATTAGATAAATGTACGCTATATTAAGCGCTGGTAATAGTCGTCGTCGAAAATAGACGCAATATAACGCGCGATACAACGCAGCCCCTCGCACGAGATCCTTTCCTGGATGATGCCCCCGTAAATAAAATGCAACGAGGAAAACGACGATCCGCGGTGTGTCTGACCAAGCGCGTCTTACCTCACTACGATCGTGTTATGCGTCGCAAATTGCGACTCTAAGATGAATGCGAGTTCATTTTTTTCGATAATGTGTGTTTTTATTACAAAAGTATTCGCTCTGTAATTATAAAATGTAATTACAGCATATATATCGCATTTATCTAATTGTTATAATTAATTTAATTGATTTTATTTTTCACTTAGTCTCATTTGACATATTTATTATATTTAGATATCACGTTTTTTATATACATACTAAGCACTTTTTTATATTCATAAATAGACATCATATCATGTGTTGAACAATGAGTGGAGAACTTGTTGTGTAGCATTTTGTGGTAAAAGAAAATGCATTCTGTGGAAAATAGGAGAGTCGGAGAAGGAGAAATTTTTTTATAGCGCGTTTGTTGAAATTTAATTATTGGACTTTCTATCTTTATCGGAATGAATTGAAAATAATTCAGAAATATCCTTAATTATTCAAATTGATTAGCATCAATTTGCAGTCGTCATAGTATAATATACGATGAATGACTCAAGTCACAACGAATACACGCACTCGCACATATTCTCGCAGATGTTTTTCAAGACGCGGTTATGCCGAATATATAATTGCAGTTCCTCACGCCTTTTTCAACCATCTGTCACTATAAATCTCGTAGAGATATCCCGACGCGATCGTAAGATAATGACTTGCTCAACTGTCACTGCCATTTTCCTCGGAATCGTCGACCGTGAGGCGTACAATGTTTTTCCGACACCATGGAACCGGAAAAATCGGATCTACCTTGGCATGAGAAACGCAACGACACGCGCCACGCAAGAGTGCATCCGCAGGAGAAGCGTACTTCAAACTGGCGCCATGCGCTTCGACGACGATGATGACGGTGGTAGGTGTGTACCTATAGTATGGTTAATACCGGGTGGCTGCGAGAGAAACGATGTGCTGTCCCGATAGCGCAAGCGCGACTCCGCTCGCGTCTGTTGCTCGAAAGCTCGGCCAAAGCTCTCATTAACTCGATCGAGTTTCAAAGTAGCTTGCGGGCTCCCCGTCCCCCCTCCCTCCCTCCCTCCCTCCCTCCAACCATCAATCGGGTGTTTACAAATGACTCGGAACATTTGGCGCAAATGGGAATCGTTTGTCTGACGCGATGACACGTCGAGCAGAAAGAAATTTCGCGAAATGACGATGCAACATTTGTTGCAGTTTTTCTTTCCTAATCCGATTCTTTTACAATCTACATAGATCCGATAATTCGGATAGTTGATAGATGCTTAATGCATAATCGGAATAAAAAAAAAGAATATTTTAATTTTGTTTGCTTTTCGATTTTTAAAAGATAATTAATTCTTCGGAAGATATGATTGATTGTAAGTTGCTTGTTGAATTAGTTTTACTGAAAAAAGTTTAGTGTTATCGTATTCAAATTAATCTCTAAAATGCATAGAGAATTTTAAAAATAATTGTCACATGTTTTATATCAATTTAATCATTAATTATTCAGATGTTATAAATAATTGCTACATGATTGACCATATATTTGGATTGCGACTTAATTCGCGGCGAAAAATTCTAGGATCGCAGGTGATAAAGGGGTAGCACGAGTAATTTGGGTTTTCCAATAAAGATCACGTTGCAAGGCCGGCGTTTAGCTCCGATTCCTACCAATGTCAGGCGTGTAAGCTGCCGTGTAAAATGACACCGTGGCATTTCGCTTCGCTCGTTAAAGAAGACGCGCGTTCGATTTATGCACGCGCCATAAGGCGAACTCAACACTTTCGGAAAACACGAAGTTTAGTGTTCTTCCAATATAATGCGAAGTGATAGAAAAATCACTGATGAAAAAAAAAAACAAAATAGAAAATTCGTAGAAGATTTTCTTTGTAGAAAAATCAAGCGTCTCTTTTACGACTCGAGAAGCAGCAAAAACGAAAACTGAAAATACATATGTAGCATATGTTCCCCGTTATTTGTGATTCCGCGTCGATCGTCTTAACATTCGTATTTTAATTATCATCGTTCAACTAACTCGCTATAAATCATTTCGCAAGGAATAATTGACTATATTTCCGTGATAAATGACGTTCCATGCGAGAGGGCGGCGCGTTCAAAAATTTGCGTCAGAAGGTACGTCGAGAGGAAAACATTCGGGCATTTAATTCGTTCGGCTTTACGTAAGGAAACGCTGATGAGTTACCCGGTGCAGGCGCATTAGCCAAGCACGATGCGACGGCGTAGTTCCGCCGTGCAAACTCGTGACATAAGTCTTGACAAGGTTTTGGCAGACCCGTTGGCCTTCTCGGCCAACGAAGGCCCTCTCTCTCTCTCGCGAAATGGGCCGTAAACGCTGCGTTTCCCTTTCGAACTTGTACGCCGATGTATGAGATTTACGAGACACGCCACACATGCTGGGATGATCCAAGTACTATTAACAATGATTAAAGACAGCATTCACGACTAAATTATAATAATCAATCTTTGCATCTTGAATAAGAGCGCGGTTATAATTTTTTTTTTTTTTTGTTTAAATTTTGTTTCATATTTTTGTGATTACCTGAATCATGTGTAGAATCGTTTCGCTTTTATTATCTTTATAATTATTTTATGTATATTGTAGCTTCGTTAGAAAAATATTAATTAATAATAATATTATATAGGAAAATATAGAAAAATATAAATAATAGAAAAATATAAATGTACAAAAATATATTTGTATGTATCCTTTTTTGATGTCACTTTATTAAAAATTATAAAATAATAATAATTAATTGTAATTGAAAAAAAAAATGATTGAAATGGGGCAGTGTTTCGAAAATTTCACATGTTAAAAAAGAATGCGACTCGGCTGTTTACCGATAATATATTTTAACAATTTTTTTCGTTTTTTTTCCTCATTTCTTTAGAAATGCGAAAAATAAAAATTCAGAAGGATACGTTATTTTAAAATTTCTTTGCAATGAACTGTGAATTTGAGTTATCAGCATAGTATTTTATTCGTTCGCTCGATTTATGCTTGTCACTGTAAAAATTTAGCCCTGAAAATTTTCCGTTGTTTGTTATCGTTCGAGATGGTACCTCGGACAGAGAGAATAATGAGCTCCGACAAAGTCGAGAAGTCGTGATATACGGAGTACCGGGTTTTGTCGAATGGATCACCTTGGCAATGAGTCCGTAACTTATTCTGGTTCACGAAGATTAATCTTCCGTGAGTTTGACGTCGCGCTGCGTGTGCTTGAATGACGACTAACTTCTCTGGTGAGACTTGGAATGCGTGGCGCGTGCGACTTTGTTATAGCTTGCCCCCCCTTCAAATGGAAACTTAATTAGTAATTAACTTGCTTTATTTAGAGAAACTGCGCTGTAATCGCATAGTCCTTTGTTATTTTCGCTCGTGACACATGGCAATGTATTTATAATTTTATGTTCCACCCGTTTATTATATAGTTGAAATTGCAAGGAACGTGTGTGAAAATAAAATGACTTTAGCATGTGTGTGTGTGTAAAGTTGGAGAATTTACGATCAAAAGGCAACGTACGGATTAAATGAAAATATTAATTATATAAATTATTCTATTTACTTGCAACTTAATTTTACTTTTAGGCAGACTATTTCTCAAGTCGCGTGATATTGAAATTTGAAGCTCTCATGTTTGTAATTTTATATTAAATTTCCGAGCGAATAACAAGATATTATGCGACTTTAATGAGGATTAATTATGTTTAAGCAACGCAGTATAAAGTTTTATAAGATTTTATGGTCTTATCACGCCATTGATTGATCTTGTTACGAATACGTTGGCCTCGTAAATCGCGTGTGGAAGATCGCTGTTGAATTTGTACGCCTTTAAAATGATGTCTCTACAGTAAGGTCCATGTCCGCATAACTCGTATTACGTAAATACATATGTCCGAAAGGCTTAACGCAATGAGATAGATTATATACGCGGTGCTCTCAGCGCAAGCCGGCTCAAGACATTTCGGAGCTTGTCGCGAAATGTTTGCGAAAGAAGATTTAATGGATCCATGAAACAGATGATTAACATGTAAACGTATAAATTACGAAACGAACACACACGCATAAAAAGATTCGTAAAAGTTACTTTAAACACATTTTAAGAAGCTAACATTTCTTAAATTTTTTCTTTCGAACTTGAAAGCAAAAATAAAATATATGAAGAGACCATTGCAACTTAATAACTTGATAATGCAAGTTTTTAAGTATTTTGATATATTTTCGAATTTACTCTCTTTCTCTCTCTCTCACTTTCGATTTTTCATTCTCGAAAAAATTATCATAATAAATAAATTATAATAAATTCGTAAAAAATTTTTTAACAACATTTAATATATATCCCACTTTTTATAAATTATTAAAAAATTTATAAAGAATGTAAAACAATATAAGAATGCTAAAAACATTTTTATATCTTATCATCTTTTATTCTACTTTTGTATATACATATAACATATACAAAAATATACATCTTTTATATTTTATTATTTATGTAGTATTATTTTTGTCTTAATTTTTATATTTATTATCAGTTTTTTTTTTTTACTTCTCTATTAATACTTAATTTCTTCAATTTATTTAACAGTAATTATCTTGGCACATATATCTTTTTCTTGACAATTAATATATATCAAACCATTCAAATGATAAGTCAGCCATGTATAATCCAAAATGTTTGCTTCGCGTTCTGATTTCATTCTCAGCACGGATTTATCACCAAGCGAACGAAATAATTCGAAATAAATTTCGAGACGTGCCAATTCAACGCGATCGAATCACGTACGATTCAGCTGTATTTTTCCTTAATTCAAAACTCTCGATTTTATAGTTTAGCTTGACTAACATGACGATATCTCCTCTACCACATCCCAGTACATGTCTTATCGCGTGAATTTATAATCGCTCGGTGTGGGAGCAAAACACGAGCCCGCGAACTAGTCGCTCGATCAAATCTAAATCCGATAAGCGCATCAGGAAGAAGAGCGAGATTGGAGGGAGCTCGGCCCTCGCTACCGCAGTCGCCGTTCGTCGATAAATCACCACTAGACTTATGAACCGTAAAAAGCGAACAGGGACAGGTTACTGTCTCGGATATCCGCTGAGAGCATACGCCCAGTAGAACGAAGATGTTTCGTTAATGACCTCGTTAAATGAAAGGACGGCTGTTGACCTCTATGCGCGCGCGAATGTCGTTTTCTTTCACGACGATAAGTCATCCTGACAATCGCCATCGCCGTCAACCGGTCCGGCAAATTGTTAGGGAACGTAGATAATTTGTTACACGTTTCTCCTCGTATTGATCATATAATTCTCTCTTGCACCAGATCGCATCTAATTTATATCTATTAATTATGCATTGCGTTGTTATATAATGTAAGCTTTTTTTCTTAAAGTAGCTTTTATGACTTCTCCTCATAAACATAATATAATATTTAAATTAATGTAACTAATTATATATATATATATAATTAGTAAATTTCGCGATATCTATTAATTAATCACAATTAACTTATGAATTAACCAAATCTTTTATATATTTTTTAAAGTCGAAATTAAAATTAAAATAAATCAATCATGCATGTCTCATGATGAAAGAAATTTTAAGTAATATTTTTTATATAACATGCATATATTTTTTTACATCATACGCGAGCTCCCCTATTTATATTTTATCGAGATTCCAATGCACTTTTATTAGCATGCACTTTTTTTTTTCTACGATAAATTAACTCTCAAGCAACGGCAAATTTTGCCCGCGTGACGCGATATGCATCGATAAAAGTGAATAAAATTCTTACACGTTGCAATCTCTGTTGCATCTCTCTGGATCCTTGTACACGTGACGATCAGGTTCCGCGGCATCTTGCGTCTCGATCGGAGGGACGCCGATCGGCGATACCCCTCCGAGATACAGGGAGGTGGATCTGCGAGGACCGCGTCTTCTCATCGCGAAATTGCGCTCGCGCGACGGAAAGCGCGGCGTTTTCTTCTTCATTTCCGTCACTTCTTTCACCGAGAGCCCGTCGTCCCAAACCATTCTTTTTTTTCGAGCGATCCTGTACCGTTCCGTCAGGATGGGACTTTAATCGCAGTTGATCGCTGGATTAAAACTGGAAATTTGGTACGAAGCGTTTTTAAAAGAGCACATTATCGCGATAGATGAAATGATAAGGGAAAATCGTGCGCGAAATAAGGGCTGAGAAAATGCGACGATGTCGACACCTCGACCTTCGATTAGACAAAACTGAAAGCAAACACGGGATTGTCTAGGATTGCGTGTAATGGCATTTTACTGAAACACGTGACTCGATAAATCAAATTAAGTTAACGCGATTATGAATCGATTGTGCTTGTCTGCATGTCGTCAAATCCGCCTATTTGCCAGGGCTGTTGATTTGCAAAGTTTATTGGATCTAATAAAATGCATTCTAAAATAATAAAATGCATTCTAAAATAATGTTCCGCCATTTAAGTCACTCTTTTTTTTTTGCAGCTTAATTTTTCAAAGTTCTATGATTTTCTATGAAATCGCAAACAAATTTCTCTATAAATTTTCCAACTCATTATTTTGCTAAGAAACAGTATAGTCTAAATTCGTAAATAAAAGCTGATATGATGAAAACTAAATATAAAATAAGTGCTCTTATTACTTATACATTACGTTATTAATACTGGTATACTGATTACTCAAGATATCGAGGAAAAAAGTTTGGATTTTTTTACGTTGATTCAACGCGTATTATTCATGCAGTTATCTCTCCGATATTCTTGAATTAATCTGCAATCGATGAATCATGTCTTTCTCAATCATGATTTGCAAAAACAAATGTGCTTTGATATGAAATAGCAGAAATATCAAAATGGTTTTCTCATTTATACATTACGGCTTGTCAATTGCATCTGTATTTATATGATACCGAGAGTTACAAAATTCGCGCACTAATTACTAAAACATTAAAAACAAAAGAAATTTGTTAAAAAGAAAAATTACATTATTAATTGCATCCAGAAAGAATAAAATGCAATAATTTTTATATGCTATTTCACATGACAGATATTCTCCGTAATAAATTTCTCGAATTTTTTTTTTTCATTTTTTCACTATGGCATTAATTATTATTACACGCACATAACCGATTTTTATTATTCCTTTATTGGATACAAATTTCTTAGATAGTGAAAAAAATATGCTTTGTAAGAATTCTAATTTTTAATTAATTGATGTATCACATCGTGCAATTAATTAAAAAAAAAGAGAGAAGTAATAGTGATGTTTCGTGCGTGACAAGTCGACATGTAATATGACGTATCGCTGACGTATCGTCTTTGCAATCCTGCATCAGTCAAATGTAATATTCTTTTTTTCAAGTTCCATCACTTTTAACCGAAATTTTTGCATTATAATACATTCTTGTAATTTGTAAACAATTTTATAAAAATCTGTACAGGTTTTTATCAACATTCTCTTCTTATATCGAGATGAATTTTAAGCGAAATAAATGCTATCTTTACTCGATTCCAATCGTCACGTGTAACAATCTACTTAAGATCGTGCGTAATCGGATGAGATAATATTTCGGATTTTGATATAAAATCTTTCGGATCGCGCGAGCTCCACCGATTATACTAAATCGCCTTCCGTGCCGATCCGCGCGCGAGTTTCGACTGACTCGTCGTCTTCTGCGAGACGAGGCGAGGTGAGGGAAGACGACACGTTTTACTCGTTGAAAAAGGCACGACGGCGACCTTCGGACATTGGTTTGCATTACAAACCATTGTCCTGGATAACGCTCGTCCGCTTTATGTCACCGTCTCTTCCGCGCCGGTTCTCGATTAATAAGCGGATATCGTCGACCGTATTCGATGCGCATCTAATGATCGCGTGAATAGGCGGATAGCTATTTACTTTCTCGAAAATACAAGCATGGAATATTATATACATATAAAATACATAAATATGAAATATAAAAAATATAAAATATAAATATAAATATAAATATAAAATATAAAAGAATTAAACCTAAGATGCAATCTTGCATCTGACAGTTTTTTTTAGTTTGGTGCAATTTGAAAAAAAAAAAGAAAAAAAAATTTATACGATAATAGCTTGACATGATTAAAAGATTGAAAATTATTACGGTTTGCTCTCTGTGTAAAAGTATAATAAAAAAAAAATACAAACGCTTTAGACAGATTTCTTTTTAACAATAATGTGCACGTTTGTCATCTCGATTGTAAATCATTTTCTAAGATGATTCGAAGATACCGATTCGTTCGCAACTGTTTCGCATTACGGTCACATTAGCCCCGTCTGCGTTTATCTTTATAGTTCGCGTATTTCTTCAGTGTCGGAATGACCTTCCATGAATTGCAATTTCAAGCGGACCCGCTGTGTGCCACACTGCGTGCACCGATTATAGCACTCGAGTAAAGCCAGACGCTATCCATTAAGCAACTGAAGAGGAAAGTCTTGTTTCCTCGATACATTAAGTTAAACTTTGACAAGCGAAACCGATAGTGCTAACAAAAATTGACACATAGATTTTATCGAGACTCCGACAGTAATATCTCAGGCTATAAAAGGAAATCTATACGTCAAGATATTTTGTTGAGAAATTAATTTAATACCATGATATATACATGTATATATATATATATATATATATATATATATATATATATACAATATCTAACACACGAGATTTTTTAGAAATATTTGTATGTATGTGTACGTGAGTATAAACAAAGATATTTATTATACAATAAATTTTATTCTTTATTGAATTTAAATAAGAAAAATACAAACTTTGAAATATTAATACTTGGATGATACTTGTGAATAATGTTGCTACGTACAAATATCCGTTATTAGGATTGAGAAAAATACCAATATTTATAGTTACGGCTATTCTGTGAGACTTAATCCGACGCGGTCGCTTCTGACCTCGATCTTTATCGAGACTGGCAATTTCGAATTATTTACGGCTAGTCTCCGCACAGACAGACGCGTCTCCGAACGTTTCCGATGAATGTAACTGCCAAATGAAAAAAAGAAATATGATGTAAACTACCTATGTTGCGTGACAGCTCGACTCGTCATCGTTACGTCTGATGCCTCGATGACGTTATGCACGCTATCGTCGTGTTTATGTGAATTTAATGACGATGAGAAAAGACTTTCGAGACCAGTTCACTTAACGAAAATTACGTTCCTTCCAATAGCGATCAATTCTTTTACATATTTTTATAGTCTCGATTATTGTTTTCTTCCAAGGAAAAAAAATAATGATTTAATTAACTATAATTAGAGTGATGAAAGTGCTTTAGTCTGTTGTTCATTTGCAGAATGACACAACGATATTTAATTAAAATTTAAAAAATTAGATCGACAAAATTAACAAAAACGTCGTACACTAGAAGATACGATTTCTACCATTGATGAAATAATGGATTTTCAAGTATATAATTTCGGATATAGATTTACGTAGATGACGTACCTCAAAACATTCGGGCAAATTAAGCGTAATAATTGAATGACGCGAAATCGTTCTCAGCCACGTGGAATGTATGGATAACGACGCGCGTTCGCTTCAGCACTGAACGTGACTGTCGCAACCGGAGTTTCAGTCAGTGGCATCCCACTCTCGATAAGGATTATCGCAAAGGAATGACCTCGTTATCGCGACGAGAGTGCCGGCGGCAATCAGAGACGGCCGACTATGTTAATCGTAAAGCAAATGTTATACAAATAGCTTGCCTAGCGTATATCTTCCGCGCGATTCCTTATCGTCGCGCTGCCTTCCTGCTTCGCGTGTGATCGCGCTTGCATGCGCGTTATTTAAAACCGCGAATAAATTGACGTGCAAATTACAAATCTTAATGAGATGCAGTTTGTCATCTAGGCGAAAATATTTATTGCCGCCGTTTCTTGAGTTAATGCAAAGAGACAAAACATTTCTCCATCCCCGCTCTGGATGTCTCACTAGATTTCTAACATTTTTATTCACGTCGTTCTCTGGCGTGAGTAAAAATGTTAGGAATTTTAACCGATCGAATGATTTTAATCGATCGATTCCGGATAAATCTCGTTCAGAATTTAAATCATATATTTTATATACAAATATACGGACAACATTTTTGATCGGTTAAAGAATCGTTCGATAGGCCTTTCTATAAGAGAAATTATATTGCAGCCATTCTGAATGCACCAAGTATATTTCAAAGGGCTATATAAGACGACACAATCTCGCCAGCTGGTTTCCTAGACGGAGAATCCTTAGCAGCGACACTGCTAACGGACTTATCGCGTTTTACTACACGGGGGGACACGTTTAGTACGGACATTTTCCCGTCTCGGAGTAGTAACTTAAGACGATTTATGCAAGTTGGAGAACTCGTAGCGTTTCTTAATCTGGTTGTCCGCGGAACTATGGCCGTTTTATTCACTGGGATATAATAGAGTCAATGTGTCTGGAGTTTTTTAGAAATTTTTCAAAAATGGCTGGAGAAAAATATATAAAGATTATTTCTTTTTTTTAATTTTTTTTTTTAATGAGTACTACATAATTATATGCATAATGTGCAGTCATCTTGTGGAACAGAGTAAACAAATTCGTCATGTCAAACGGTTTTACGTATGCGAGGTCGCTGCGTAGCAGCAGAAAATATTGACATGTCCCTAGGTTTAGAAATGTAATTTCGGACAATGATGTGCGTTTGTCACAACAAGCACGATGCATTTATTTATCTCGATCGTAAAGACACGCGCTCTATCGCGAATGTGGCGCGATGCCAAGAACCGCGAGTTCGAACGTGATGCATATATGACTGTCAGAAAGAAATTATTTTGCGAGTGAGGTTCTCCAAAAATTAAAGGCGTTCACTTAAGGTTTACATACAATCATGAAGAAACGAAGAGAAATTTGCTCCTCTTTTCATATAAAATAAGATGAATATTATTTATTCGTATGAATAAAAATTATAATTTAAAATTCCTACGAAATAGATGAATATTATTTACATTAGTAGTTTATTAAAATCGCTATATTTTTTCTTAGCATTTATAGCCTTTTTTACATACGTATATGCAAAGCTTTCATCTTTTGATGAAATTATGAATTATTTATAAGCTTTTTTTATCATTTATAACATTTTGATCAGAAATCTAATTTATGAAGAAAAGAAAATGTAGTGCCAATTATATTATCGCAACGTATATCTCTGTTGTGATTTTACTACGTTGTAATATAGCTGCAATATAATGTTGCAGCACGTATACATTTGTGAAGAGAACTTAAAACGATCCGCTGACAGATATACACATAAATCCTTTTACATCTGAATGCGCGTAATGACACGTGTAGAAATCAAGCGTCCGAGAATAACCGCTACCAAAATGCTTTACGAATTACCTTCGGGCAATATCCCCGAAATGTATTCCGACGAAAATACATAAGCAAGACCTAAATAAGTTCATACAAACTGTCTACATCCAAGAATGTCCCAGATCCATCAGGTATGTATATTAGATATATACCTAATAATAAGTTGTTAATCACCGAAGACATTTTTTTCTTAATAAAAATTTATACATATTAGGCCATAATTTGTTTTAATATTTCCTTCCTTAACGTTAATTATTTAATAGTTTTTATTGTCATTAAATTTTATATTGAAACACTTTTACGAAATAGTAATAATATTAAAACAGAGCTTTCTGTAATTTTTTAAAATTTAAACTGACATTTTGTATATATTCTTCCCCCATAAAGAAGAGATATGAAAAAATGAGACGAAAATGATTTTAATGAGAGATATAATTTGTGAATTGATTTTTCGGAGAGGTTTTGCCCATTTTTCTCTTATTAACAGTAGCATCAAAGTTTATAGACTTAAATATTTTTGTTTTTATTTTCAAGTAACACTCACCGGGTGTCGTAACAAATCTCATCCTCCTGATACACTTTATTGTCGAAGACATCACTCGCGTGCTTCGAGTTCTCCCATTTCGCTCCCATCTTGAATGTATCGATCGAGCAGCCTACACGTGGTGATCATATGAAGGAGCGCGAGATGGAAATTACGAACGAGTTCATTGACCAAGCAGTCAGACAATTGATTAATTCAATACACCAACAATCGCGGATTACTGAGGAATTAAGGAGGAAACAAGATCTCTCTATTTGGAAGCAACTGTGCTTCTGTTCAGCGATTTAAGAATGAAAGAAAGCATCGCCAGAGAATTCGATCTGTCACGTTCTCGTCGACTCACAGCCTGTTCTCGAACGCTTGTCGAATGACTTTATCGGACTACTATTTGTCCCGATATCATGGATGGCCGTCGACCGGTCGATCATACTCTAAATTTAGCAGCTGCATGCGAGAGAGAGAGAGAGAGAGAGAGAGAAGCGGTGATATAAAGAAGAAAGAGCAATGTACGCACGCACGTACGCATACGTCCGGAAGAGAAGGCGCGATCGCACTAAAGAAAGGTTCGAAATCCGAGATGATGATTCGCCGGCGATTCGCCGCCATACTAGTGCGTTGTCAATGTCAGCTGATCGAGCTGACAGCAGACTTTCACGCCGATGATTTATCGATTTGTTCGATAATAACCTTGTTATATCTCGACACGTAAGCGTACACGTGTCCATTTGCTTAGTCCATCAATCGATCGCTCATTTTTAGTCATTCTTCACGAATTCTTTCACAATGATTTGGTTTTTTATCGATAGTATGCGAGAAATCATTGTTTAATAAATATTTAATAGAATTTTTCTATATCAAAAGAATGTAATTGACTGTGTGCGTGCATGCGTGCGTACGTGCGTGTGTGTACAAAATGTAATGTAATAGCGAAAGCGATTGCGTCCGATACCCGATATATATATATATATATATATATATATATATATATATATATATATAATAAAATGCTAGTGTATATTATTGTATAATAATAAAAATGAGTGCATGTTTGCGTGTGCATAATGTAGTTAACAGCGAAAGCGATTGCGTCCGATACCCGATATATATATATATATATATATATATATATATATATATATATATATATAATAAAATGCCAGTGTATATTATTGTATAATAAAAATGAGTACGTATTTGCGTGTGCATAATGTAGTTACACCGAAAACGATTAATTCATTTTTATTTGCGAATATATATAGTCATATTATTTTTAATACGTAAGAATAATTGCTATTTAGTTTTTAATGCGTATTACGTAACGACAATGTCTTTATTTTATATATATTGCGATATCGAATAGGTTAATGTACTTTCTAAAAAGATCTTAGATTAATGTACTTTCTGTCTTAGACAATACATTAATTAATTTCTTTTTTTCTTTTTATTATTTTATGAAACATCGATAAAAAGCGCAAAATGTAAAAGAGTTATGTATATTATTTATAACAGAATCGATAATACTTTGTAAAATATATTTTGTAATTTTGTAATTTTGTAATTTTGAAAAAAATTGAATAAACTGCATTAATAATACAAAACGCATATGTCTTCTGATTGAACATACCCATCAATTCTCACACATCCATTTCCCACATATCTCTTTTTTAATTAAATCAGCGAAAAGATAGCATTAAAAATAGAAAAATTGAAGCTTCGAAATTCGCAAAAGTCAGGAGAACATAATCAGCAAGGAGGTAGCATAAATAAAATTTTAAAAAGCGCAAAAATTTGAAGCTTCGAAATCCGCAAAAGTATCAGGAGAACATGATCAGCAAAGAGGTGGCGTATCAGGAGAACATAATCAGCAAAGAGGTGGCACAAACTAAAATTTTAAAAAGCGCGAAAATTTGAAGCTTTGAAATCCGCAAAAGTATCAGGAGAACATGATCACTAAAGAGGTGGCGTATCAGGAGAACATAATCAGCAAAGAGGTGGCACAAATTAAAATTTTAAAAAGCGCGAAAATTTGATGCTTCGAAATCTGCAAAAGTATCAGGAGAACATGATCAGCAAAGAGGTGGCGCATCAGGAGAACATAACAGCAAGGAGGTGGCACAAATTAAAATTTTGAAAAGCGCGAAAATTTGAAGCTTTGAAATCCGCAAAAGTATCAGGAGAACATGATCAGCAAAGAGGTGGCGTATCAGGAGAACATAATAGCAAGGAGGTGGCACAAACTAAAATTTTGAAAAGCGCGAAAATTTGAAGCTTTGAAATCCGCAAAAGTATCAGGAGAACATGATCAGCAAAGAGGTGGCGTATCAGGAGAACATAACAGCAAGGAGGTGGCACAAACTAAAATTTTGAAAAGCGCGAAAATTTGAAGCTTTGAAATCCGCAAAAGTATCAGGAGAACATGATCAGCAAAGAGGTAGCGTATCAAGAGAACATAATCAGCAAGGAGGTGGCACAACCCAAATTTTAAAAAGTACGAAAATTTGGAACTTCAAAATCCGCAAAAGTATCAGGAGAATATAAATAATAAAGAAGTTGCATAATTTAAAATTTCCAAAAATTCTGAGAATTTATAGAATTTTAATTATGGAATTTTAAATTACACAAATTTAAATTCTAATATATTGGGAATATAATAGGTAAAAGAGATAATTCAAATAAAAACTTCAAAAATTGAATTTTTATAAACGTCAATTTATTTTCTTTTCTCATTTACAATATAGCAAAAATTACTATTTAAAAATTAATTGTTTTTGCAATTCATTTTTTAAATGATCGTTGTACAAATTATAAACATCAAATAATAGGTTTATAATACTTATAATATCGGTAAAATTTATAATAAACTTATATAATACTTATATAATATTTATAATAAACTTATACAATACTTATATATAATACTTATATAATACTTATATATAAACTTATATAATACTTATATATAATACTTATACTTATATATAATACTTATACATAGATAATACTTATAATAAACTTATACAATACTTATATATAATACTTATATAATACTTATATATAAACTTATATAATACTTATATATAATACTTATACTTATATATAATACTTATACATAGATAATACTTATAATAAACTTATATAATACTTATATAATACTTATAATATAATATATATATAATACTTATAATAAACTTATATAATATTTATAATAAACTTATATAATACTTATATAATATTTATAATAAACTTATACAATACTTATATATAATACTTATATAATACTTATATATAAACTTATATAATACTTATATATAATACTTATATAATACTTATATATAAACTTATATAATACTTATATATAATACTTATATTTATATATAATACTTATACATAGATAATACTTATAATAAACTTATATAATACTTATATAATACTTATAATATAATATATAATACTTATAATAAACTTATATAATATTTATAATAAACTTATATAATACTTATATATAATACTTATAATAAACTTATATAATACTTATATAATATAATATATAATACTTATAAAATATCAGTTATAATATCGAATTAATATTGGTATTTCTTTGCGATTTGGGATGCGTTCGGGATGCACTTTTAACGCTATGAGTGTGCTCTGTTCAATTTTCAGTAAATAACAAAGACAAAACGTATATAATATTAACGCTTTTAGTATTTTGTGTAAGCGTGCTTCCCGAATGCAGCCTTAATGTATAATTCTTTAATATTATATAAAAATTCACTTTATCTCCATTTATTTGTATAAAGATGATTGAACGATTTGATCAAATAGGGATCATATAAGTAACGCGTACGTTGTGAAAAGAAGTAAAGTTGTTTTGCAATAAATTTTTATGATATTTCACAGCTTAAGTGAAAAACACGTGGCAATGCTTCTTATAAACTGAGGACGATACGTTTTTTTACAGGAAATTCTAAACTCCATGCTTCACTCACCCACGCATAACATTCCCGTATGATGGCAACGAAGCGAGGGGCGACGACGACGTGATTATGCGTGTGCACTTGGCCAGGCAAACACGCATACACAACGCACAGCGTATCGCGTGTCTACGCGCTGGATACCAGCACGATGAAGTACATAATGCGATACAGTGAAAATGTGCACTTTGTATCAAAGCAAGTAACGGCGAGGCCTCGAAATAATCGTGTGATCGGCGAGGTCAACGTATTCTCGTCATTGCACGAGTATATATATTTAATTTTATAATTGTACAAAATTTCTTTTTTAATGAAAAATATACTTATAATTTAGTTTCCTTATATATATATATATATATATATATATATATATATATATATATATATGTTAAATTTGAATTATTATGTATAAGAAAAGTATATCTACGGAAAGAGGAAGAGAAAATAAATATTTTATTTGTTGATGTGGATTCAATGACTTGATGTAACGCCGATAATTCCTATGTATTTTCTCGAAAAATTTACTTCTGATTTTTTTTTTATTCAAGAATGCACATTATATACGTGTATAGATATCATTATAAAATAGTTGCATAAAAAAAAAATATATATATTTTTTAAATCCGATATTGGACAGATTTGCTTTTAGGACGATATATTTCCTCGATATTTATTTTTTAAAGCTGCAGCCATATACTTGTAAAATCTCCCAAGTAATAAAAAAGCTTATTTTTTTTTAATCTTTTTTATTCTATTTAATTTTATTATGCTTTTATGTCATTCACACACGGAGCATCTATGGATCATCACTGTTTGAAGCAACAGTCATTGCCACAGCATTGATACAGCTCTTTGTTTTACCTTGAGCAACATCGTACTTCATACGGTACAAACCATTAAATCCCCTTTGCATACTTGCCAACGAATTTTCGGACCGTATTGATTTTTTTTCACCTTGCACTCAATTCATTTAGATGCTTTGTTACAATATCTTTATTAATTGTGATTTTCTTTTTCTCCTTTTTTCTCTGTTATATTTATTTTTTCTTTTTCTTTTTGTTGTTTTTATTCTTTTTTATTGTTTTTATTCTTTTTTATTGTTTTTTTTCTATTTTTCTATTTTGTTGTTTTTTCTATTTTTCTATTTTTTTCTTTTTTCTTCTCTCTTTCTTCTTTTTATTTTATTTTACTTTTGTACTCATATATTCTGTATACCAAAGGAATTTCTCTTCCCGTTCAGTATTAATGAATAAATAAATAAATTGCCAAAAGTTATTGTCGTCCAATATCTATCCATGTCCATATCGGACATCTCTCGAAAGTTAAGAAATTACTTTGTTTATTCCACATTCCCAAGTTGCCATTCGGCGAGACTGTTTCTGCGTGACGTGCGCGTGTGCCACAATCTAAATTCGATATACGATGCAATTTTGCCGGCAGGAACAGTCGTGAGGAAAATCGTAAATATAATCGCGCGCGAGGATCAAAGATCCGCGGCGATTATTTCGGATCCGCGGCGATATTAAGAGGCGATCGAGCCGAGCAAGCCGAGTATAAAGTTAAGTCGATTATGTCTCTATTACACGACGCGCGGCTCACTCGGTATTCGTGACGAGGCTATTAACGCCGAGTATTAGACGCAATAAATGAGCAGGCTCGTCGTGTCGTGATCTCCAGAAATAGTTCTCGGAAATCGCGCGCCAGCGATCGGCTGATTATATCATCAAACGATTGATAAACGGGAGGGTAAGATACTGTAACGGTATGTATTGCGCGCGATTTTTTCGTCAAGCGAGTGATAAGCGATAATATCGTCGATGTTAATATTTTATCAAGTGCGTCATGGATTTTACAGGTTTTCACGATTTTTACGATTTTTTAAAGCATAAAAGTATAATAAAATTTAATTTATTGACGCACCGCCTAATCTATAAAACTGGTCACAAATTAAACGCTCGGAAATTGTTTTTTATTTTTTTTTTTTTAATGACTTCTTCGTTTTTATGATTAAGTATAATGATATAATAAAATTTCACATATATACATGTAAAGAATAAAATTAAAATATATAAAATTTAACTTTTTTACAATTAAAAAAAGAAACACGAAATTCTGTTATCTGTTTTACTTTCGCGAAACTCAATTTACGAAAAATATTAATATTTTCATTAAAGAGAAGTCAGTTAAAAAAAAAAAGATCAACCAGAATATATGTGAATTAAATATCATAAAATTTAATTATACCCTACATAGAATTTCCGTCTAAATTGCTGAATCGGGTCGGCAATATTTATTCGTGATTCTACGAAATTCCCACGAGTTTCATTGATGCTGCATCTGAACCGGCGGATTAGATACGAGCTTTGGTAAGTACACTCCTTTATACTACTTTTCATACAAGTAGAGAAATACGCATTATTTCTTTTGATTGCGAGCGATAAGAGGAATAATTTGCACGCATGAATATTCGAAAGAATATATTTCTTACGTGGCGTGAAAATGCCGCGCGAGCCTTGGAAAGGTCTCTCATGTTCCGGTTTGTTTGGCAAATGCTTATAGTTTCGTCGTTAAACGACTCAACCCCTTTTCTACTGGCCTTTTCAGCGGCCAGTAATGTGGTGAACACGATATTTACCAGAAATGTCACTGCCTACCCTTTCCCTGAAGCTCTCAAATTACACGGGCCAAGAACCGGCCTGTGGGATTACAATCAGCCGCGCCCAGATTGTTCGTAAATCCCCGACGACGATGCTTTTAATCGTTATTCCATCCTCGAATTAACACCGATATAGCTACCCCAATATAGTCTCGAAAGCAATTAGTATCATGATATTCAATTTTTGTAATTTTCGAAAAACAATCAAGAACGTGCGAGAGAGAGAGAGAGACACATTTTTATGTCTGTGTCATTAATTATTTGTGGAAGCAAAAAAAAAAAAAATGATATCGAAACAGATGGGGTCAACATCCTTAAACTTTTTCGTGATTCGTCCATTGCGTGTCACGTTGCGTTGTTAAATTAAAACGTCTCACATAATGACGACGTGAAGACAAATCTAAAGTGACCGAATCGGAAAAATTTGTCCACCGTTTTCGCGTGATTTTTTTCCGTTTACTTTAAATAATAACATTTGCGAAACATAGGTATCAACGAATTATCATATGAAATGATATATCTTTTTTAAACTGATTATATTATTATTTTTTAATTATTATCTAATTTTAATAAATTATATACATATATGAAACTTTATTTATTTATTACTGCTGATTTTTCTTGCTTGATTTCCTCCCGCCATATTAATAATTTCCTCTGCTTAATTATATATCTCTTACATATCGTGATGATAACACGATTCTTTTGCAACAAAAAATCAAATTTTTACTGAAAAAAATAATTTTTCAATCTAATTCGAATATTGAAAAATATCCTATATGTAATTGCGTGTAATATATATATATGACACTTACGGGAGACACCGCCCAACGAAAGCGTCAGAGTGATGTCAGAGTGCGTGGGGGTACATTTTCGTAGGTGAATCCTGCGGGTCCATTTCGCAAAAGCATTATTTTTCGCACCACGATACGACAGACCGACGCGGCCATGACTAAGGAGTTAAAGTATAAAGGTGATCTCACTGCACGTCGCGTGGGTGAACGGTATCCGGAGACCCACACAGCACACCTGCGCGTGTGATTGCCGTGTAATAATTCCAGCGTGCAATTATTAAATACTTGGACGAGTAGCACTTGTGCCACTTGTTTCTCGAGACAATGTCGCGAAATGTCGTGAAAAATCTGCGAATTTGCAGAAAACAGACATTCAATAACAGACTATTTCTGAAAAAATTTCTCTGCATTGTATTATCATACGTCCTTAGACGCGAGATGAAAATACAAATCAGTCTTCACCGCACTTAGCCGTAAGTTTCGGCGAAGTGTGCGGGAACGTCATTATTGGTCCAAGACCAAGAATAGTCTTTTATCGCGCCTTCGGAAGAGAAGGTGAGGTATCGTAAATCAGCGTTTAGTGCGTTTAAAAACGCGATAGGTGGCCGGATTTAAGAATAGCACGAGAGGGATCGAGAGAGCGAGAGAGAGAGAGACGCACACACATGTGCGCCAAACGAGAGATGCTCTCTCTCTCTCTCTCTCTCGCCTTTTAAATCGCGCGGAACGCAAAGAAACGTCCGCTTGCATCCCGCTGCTCGTTATGGAGGCAGCAGCATAACATCTCATGTTCAAAATTGTATATACAATATTGACGAAGGCAAAGTAAAGTCAATGCAAATCCATTTATCTCTCAAAATGTGCGCGATGTTTGTAAAAGTATAGAAAACATAATATTATGCTTACAACACATCAAAAAAATTATTATTATTTTTTTTTATAAGCAACACAAGTATAAGTACATTTAAGTTAAAAAAAATTTTTTTTATTATAAATTAATTAAACGCTCTATGAAAAATTTTAGACGAGAAATTAATTAATTCAACGAGAAACGTTTGTCTTTTGCAATGTAATTTTTTTTTAAATTGTTTCGTATTCATATAAAAAATTTAATGCAATCTATATGAAGTATTTTAGAATGTATTGCCAATTTTAAGAACTTAAATTAATGAATTTGAAAGAACACGTTGAAAAATATTAGCACGAATTCCATTAAATCCCCTCCCCCTCCCCCCTCCTCCTTTTAATTAATCCATTTGGTTTCGCATGAAAAGTCGCTGACATAAAAGCGCATTGAGTCCGCACTTTTCCCGAAAGGAACAGGCATGCGAGCAAATGGATCTTAACGGTACGCGGTTGAGTTAACGTAGATAATAGCGGATTCAAAGATTGCTCGGCGAGGCGTGTTATATTAACACGCACGCACACACACACATACACACATACGAAAGGACCCAAGCAGAGATGAAGAGAGTAAAAAGCTGGGACAGACTTTTCAAGTATGTTGATCGATGCGAGATTATTTTTTTCTTTCGAATTTTTATAGTCTCATTTGTTTTTGCAAATTTTGGCTAATTTTGAGAAGAAATTCCTCGTAAGAACCCAAGTAAGAATAAAATAGAATGTATCTTGTGATTGATTGCAAGAAAAATGATTTTGAATATGAACCCTTACGCTGTCATTAGTTTCCAAAAACATGTTGATATATTTGCAAAAACTAACAATGATATAATGCCTACAGGTATGTAATATCTTATCGATGAATTCCAAGATTGTATGTAATGAGATCATTTTAGTAGACAACAGTACTCAATACACACTCAATTATCAACGTTATCATCATTTATTAGACATCCTACAATCCCTTCTTTGTTTTCCGATTACGTTTTCCTTTGTATTTCTATTTCTTTATTTTTAATTTTGATATTTTTTTAAGTCTTGTCATCCATAGAAAAGGATTTTCCAATATTGAAATATATTATGAATGCGTCACGATATCCTCTATCTTTCAATTGATAAAATTCAGAGAAAGAGAGAGAGAGAGAGAGAGAGAGAGAGAGATTTCTATAAAGCACGCATCTGTTAAGTTGTATACTCTCGTGTTAAATTGTATACTCACGTGTGTCACTTTTGACATTTGACAGATTAAAAGTTCACTAAACGTAAGACGATAGTGACGACTGCGTCGCCAGCTGATCTCACCTGTTGCGTTTTACGCGTAATAGAATTGAATCCGCACACGCGGCAACACTCTGGAACATTGCTATCTTTCGATTTATCTCTTTGTTCGAAAGTTTCATTTTTTTATGCGATATCAACAATTAATTTTGCAACACTTACAAGAGAGATAAAGAAAGAGAAAAAAATATATCGGGAGATAGAAATTACATTTTTGTAATAGGAAAGATAAATTATCTTTCATGTGTTAAATATGAATTTCATTAATATGCACCTCTACGATACACACGCACATATACACTGACACATACAAAGAGAAGATTATTATAACATTTATAAATTATTGTTATTGAAATAATTGTAATTTTTCTATTCTCTATTGGGTGTGACAAATCAAGTTTAATAAGAAACGAATGAAAATTTCACAAATATTGGAAAATGTTTCACTTATTGATCAAAACAACAATAACAGTAATAAATATTTATCTTTCTCTCACTAAACGCGAATTATTTTGCACATTTCTTTACACAATTTTTCCAATAAAAAGATATCCACCTCATACCTCGAATCGTTTGACAATCACTCATGAATCACTGCACACAATTTTCCCTTTCGATATATTATAATTCCGATTTTAATATGTCCTCGTTCACTTCACACCTAAATCCGTAAAATCAAACTTCCATTTTTTATTCACTCCAAAGCCTCGTTTAATTTCCATCGCAACGAAACGAATCGTTCATGTCGAGAGAGAAAGAGAGAGAGAGAGAGAGAGAAAGACACATATCGTTCGCACTCGCGAAAAGACAGACGGTCGTAGTTTCGGAAAGCAAAGCCAGCCAAGCTAGCCGGCCGATCCTCGACAACGGCGGACTCGATCGGGCGGGAATTTGGAGCAAGCGCGATCGGAACGCCGGGTGCGGAGGAGGAGGAGGAGGAGGAATATATCTCGCGGTGCGTCGCGACAGCTCCGCGACAGGTGCCGAGGAAGCGTGTCGTCGATCCGTATAACCCGAGTATATACGAATAATCCGGAACGCGGTCGTGTGCCAACGCGCCAACGCTGCCAATCGGCCCTGCACTGGGACCGCCGCCGCATATATCGCCGTATCTCGGAGCACGTGCGCGCCGTGATCTCGCGCCGAGAGGAACCGCGGATGCAGGCGAGAGCGGGCCGTGGCCCCGCACGAGAGTGACTCACGATTCGCCGTCGCGTTTCGCGCATACATACACACGCGCACACGTGCGAGGTAAACATACATGTATATGTATGTCGAGGAGCGTACACGCAGTTTGCGAGATGGTATGATTATTACGTAAAGTGTACGGAGACATATTGTGCTATGGTTGTGTGTGAATCGTTTATTCTAAAAGTAACGCCGAAATAAAAATTATTAATATTATTTTCACACATTAAAAATGTTATCATTGGATTGATTAACAATCCTAATATCGCATGTAAGAAAACTTTTTTTTGTATCAAAGTATATAATTTATAAATGTGGTAATTTAAAAAAAAATATATATATATTTTTATTTTTATAAACGAATGATGTTTCGTTTTAATATACGTATGCGTGTGCGAGTGATAAAATATTAAATATTGCGCAAATTGCTGCAATATTGATTTTGCTATTGCGGTGCTTATATAGGAAAAATTATATATTTACGAATACTTTCGAGCCGAGGAAAATGAAGTGCGTAGTCTTTAAGACGGATGCTAGTAAACGATCCGGCAACCATATACGCATTGCGATAAATTCGTAAATGAGGAAGGTATTCCGATTTCTCATTTCCGGTGGCATTAATCGTCTTTTTATTAGTAGCGCGAGATAGTTCGCGAGATCATCGCTCGCTGCGTAATCCATCGGAGCCATGAGTAAATTTAGGTACGCCTTGTAAATAGGCGATGTAAATGCCTGTATCACTTTGAGGAATGATTATTTACGAATTTTCAAAGAGAACACATCACCAATGCCTGCTCCACGGGTCGCTGTCAGTTGCCCGTTGCGTCCGACAATCGCACGAAAAAGAGTTCGAAATAAACCGAGCCGAGAATTTTCGGCTCGCAGTTCCTTTGACGCGATGCGAAAATAGAGATAGGTGCGTGAAAGATATGTTTAAAATTTTGCTACGCGTTCAATCAAGAAAAAAAAAAATACATCAAGTAAGCGTACACGAATGAAAAAAATTAAACCGTGACGTAAAAATTTCCTTCGCTTAAGATCGGATTGCTCGTGAACCGACTCCAAATCTTTTTACTGAATTATGCGGACCTGATTATGTTTATCACTGCTATATATCATAATTTTTTGAATGTTTTTTTTTTTAGAAAATATTTCAATAGCAATTTGTAAAAAAAATTTGAAAAACATATTTGATTTTGAAAGGATCTTCAGAGTTTATCGTTTCTAATCATTGACTGTGTTGGATATAAATTTATGGAATAATAAGTTGTATAATAATAATTTAAATAAATAACTTATTATATATCTTACAATATTTTATAAAATATTTATGTTAATATATCAATTTTTTGAAAGCACTTAGTCTTAATAAAGATTTTCTTGCAACGCATAAAATACGCTCGCGCACTAGAACGCATTTTAAATTACGACGTCTTGACAGAGTCGTGGAATTAGCTGCCACATTTGCATTCGATCGGGCTTGATACGCCATAAATCTATAAATATCAGCTCATGGTTATATACGAAACGAGGCGCCGATTATCGATACTCAAAACTCACAGAACCAGAGCCGTACACTAGATCTGTGTAGATCAGAACAGTTTTATTTCGATTCGATACACCCATCGTAAATCAATCAAACTTTACGTTGCAAACACAGATCGCTAGAGAGGATACTCGTAATTTTATGTCCATATAATAAACGATAGCTCAAGATACATGCAAAGAATTCTGTCGATGTGTAACTTTATTCCCGATACCCATTGATGTAAAATCTTTGAGGATTTAGGACGATGAATCATTTACATATTCCTAAAGATTTTTATCCTATTTATATATTTCCTTACTTACCTTTTATATTCTCATCCAATAACAGAATAGCAAAGATAGAAAAAAAAGAAAAAAAAAATCGTTAACAATAATTGCATACTTTTTCCTTTTCTGCTTTATAATATATATATAATAAATACGTGATAATATATATCATATATGATTTCGTTTATAATAATTTCTAAATAATAGATTCTTTTTGTATGTAATTGATAAAATCCGAAAAATTAAAATTTTGATACTTAAGAAATAATTATATATAAGTATTATATATACATATCATTGTAAATAAAAATATCACATTTTATATATATATATATATATATATATATATATATATATATATATAAATAATGATACTTCTTTACTTAACAAGAAGTTGAATTTTGTTTAACAATATTTTTCAATTATTCATGTAAATGCATTTATTCTATGCTTATATAATGCAATCTTCGAGATGCAAATGTTTGAAGTTTGAATCGCGCCGATTTTACCGGAATAAATAATCATGAACGGTTTATAAGAGCTAGGAAATCATGCAGACGGTTTGCTTATTCTAACAATAAGTTAACAGCGATCGGCAGTTATATTAATCATTCGAGGCCGAAACGCGAGGGAAGATAGACGTCTCTGAAAGAGTCGCCCGTAAATGTCAACGATTTATTTTTACAACGCGCGTTTCGTCGTATTACGACTGCGGAGATAATCGCGCCCGTGTTTCTCGCTTATATTCGGGGGCTGTTGTTTCTTTTCTCACCTCAACGAGACTAATTTCCAATAAACATTGGAAGCGACATGTCGACGATATAACGGCAACGATTCGTCATCGATTTTATAATCGACACCGGCCTTCTCGGCCGGACGCGTGTATTCGTTCTTCTTCCACTTCGAGTGACATTAATTTCCGTAATAAACAATCCTGATTATAAATTCTTAGAATCTCACTTTGTCAAGAGAATACTAAAGTGAATACTAACAATAAGTATTAAAACACTAAAGAAAGATCCTTATAATTTTTAGTCATAAAATAGAATTCATATCTTAGCATGAATTTGTATCTTCAATGCTGAAGATTTAATCGTACTTTTTACCTCAATTATTTCCCAATCGCAATCCTTCTGCCGCAAGATCCTCATGCTATCTCCTTAGGCGGAATATAACTGTGAATCCATCTCCATGCCATAAATGCACTACACGACGCGACACGGGCCCGCCTTTCTCCTCGCAGCAAGGAGATGCTGAGGAAGGCGGCCTCGCCTCCGTCCTCCGTAGCCTTCCCCCTCTCTTCCCTCCCCTCCCCCCCGCCGCCGCCCCTCGGGCAATTAATTCGCTATTACCGCATTGCTGGGCCGTAAGTCACGGAGGGTAATTGCCGAGCGGTAATTTCACCGCTGCTGAGTTACGCTGCCGGGATAATGGATACAGTCTCCGAAGCCTAACTAAATTTCAGCGCGATTCGGCAATTCCAATTTCACGATCCGATCCATGCCAATTTTTTCAACATTGCTTCTGTCCGTCTCTTATGTTTCCACTTCTCCGATCGTGGACGAATAAAATTATGTACATTCATGATAACATGGGAATGCCTCTTATCGCAGAAGTTTTTATTTCCGTTTAAAATAGTACAATCTTGATGATTGCATATTTTGAGGATGTACAGTTTTGTTTATGTACGAAAGGGCGAGAAATGAAATTTTGATGTAAATTTTCTAACATTGTATTAAATTATTTTTATTTCGTTATAAAGACTCACCTCCAAATGTGTGGTGAAAATCCGGAACATCTTTCTCCGCACTGCAAACAGGGTTGACCTTCTTCTACGTCTGTGATGAGAACGCCCTGAAAAGCAAGTAAATGTTAGTATGAATTATCAATTATAAACAATAAACTATAAGTAAACTTAGTAATAAAATAATACATCTATTTTTCGAATAATTCTTCATGATTCTTTTCTATTTCTTGATCTTTAAACTTAATCTTCGTCAATTAAGCGTGTCCAATCCAGAATAGTTTAAAATTTTTTTAACAATCTTAATGTACAGGAGGCATGCAATCTACAGGAAATCATATCGACTAGATGATGATAAATGTGCGCGAGAATTACCTAAAATTAATTTCTTTCATAAAGTTAAAACCAGTTAATGATCAAAAAAACGATAATAATAGATACTGAAAATTATCTTCAGCATAGATCAAGACGCAAATTTATATGCAGTAATTAATTTTTCAGCCGGAATATTAAAAGATATTATGCAAATGCCGATAAAATTACCAACGTCTTCTAAAAATAGTATTAAATACATTAAAAGAAAGAATATTATTGCAATAATACATTTAAAATATGTAAAAGAGAAAAAAGAAAGATATTCCAGGATTGTTTAGTCATATTATAATTTTTTTTTTTTTATCCTTTCTCACACACAAATTATTGATAGCTAAAGCAATTTTATGCTAATATCTAATTGTAAAGGGGAATATTGGCGCGACAAATATTGAGTGTCAAAAGCGGGATATTAACACCTCAGTGACATTGTAATTCGCGAGTCTTTTTTCCTCGTGGCGAAGAGGAACAACGAGCAAGTACATCGACGTTTCGTACATACCTACATGACGCTCGCTGGCATGTGCGAACGGGGACAAGGTCCCCCATCGGCGAAACGATGAACCACGTGTAATTGGGAAAAGTTTTTAATTGCGCGAGCCTCGTTATGTCACGATACATGTCGCGATGTTTATCTCGTTCGTGAACGGACGATGAACTACTAATGAGCACACGTCGATGTGGCACACACGTTAGCAACACCTTGAATGATCGAACACGCGTTTCAAAATAATATATATAAACAATCTCTCAACATATGTATATCTATATGCACACATAAGTATAATATGAACAATCAAAACAAATTTTTATTTTCTTTCCATTTTATTCAATTTTATTTTATATATACATAATACATTATATATATGTACATATAAAAAAAAGAAGTGTTCTCTCTCTCTCTCTGTCTCTTTCTCTGTCTCCTTCTCTCTCAAATAAACAGCAAGTAGAATATACAATAATATTATGTCATGAAGCATTAACTAGACTTTTATACAAATTTTGATTACGTTAAAGAAAAAATATTATAAAGTAAGTAAATTTTTATAAAATAAATCTATATTAATTATAGAAAATTCGTAAAAAGATTTTTACATATGTCATTATTATAAGGATGAGATATTTCGTGCACAATTGTTGTTTCTTTGCAAAAGATATTAAACGTTTCAAATAAAAAATTCTAAAATCTATGGGAAATAATTTAAGGGAATATGTGACTGTTGATTAAAGAAAGATCGAGAGTCGCTACTATGAAAAGAATCGCCATATGTCTGAATACTTCGCGCCAACCGGATCCTAACGATCCTAACGAACCGGGTACGAACGATCCCAACGTCTCTCGGTTTTACAGTCACCGGTTTGTCTGCAAGCGGAGAGGAGAAAAGGAAGCTGTGTCGCGCTAAATAGGAAGAAAGCTCGAGGCGCGTTGGATGCGTTCAAGAACCTTTCGGCCGGCATACATGGTCGGTCCGCCCACGTGGGCCCCTCGTTGCCGGCATCATCGCCAAATATCGAATAGACGCGCGTTGAAAAATGTGTCGATCGCCGCCAATATGTCTCTAGATCTGCCTATATATAGCAATCCCAAATAACGATGCCCGCAGCGGCGCGCGCCAGGCGCTTTCATTGTCTTATTAACATATTTTTCCTGACTGACTCATCTCGCGGTGAAGGGTCTTTTTTCCTCGTGAGTGTTTAATTACTTCGAGTCTATAAAAGAAAGATTTCGATGTCAAGTATGTCAGTTTGATTACTTTATTCAAATCCCTTAGAGAAGTGTAAAGTGGGTTTGAAAATAAACAGTGACATTATCAATGTAATTTTATGTTGAAAATTTCGAAAGTTCCTGCTTTACGTTTCACGTATGATTCTGATTAATTATTCTTCTGCGGATTAAAATTCCTTTCATTTAGTTTATGCGCTAAAGTAACTCTTGTAATGATGAAATGAAGTGCTTTTGATTACAAGTGTTGCTCAGGAAGACAGATTACTTGTTAAAATTAACATACCGCGGATGTCATGAAAAATTATTCTAATCATTTGCGGTCGGAAATGAATGATACAGAATTGTAGCGAGAATGCAGTTTGATTTGATTCAACAGCTGTAGCTTTCGCTTCTCGGTCACTATTTCAACGGGTCGCAGCCGCTGTTAAGACGCCAGCATGTTTGCATTGCATTTAGAATTTTCGTATCGACCAAACTATCATATTAATCTTCGTCCTTAAATAGGATGGATAAAAATAAAAAATATGCAAAATTAATTTTTTATATGTTACGTCTTTTAAGAGTAATATATTGTGCTTCAGATTCTGATTTAATATTCGTTCTACTTTAATATTCAAAATATCCTTTTAAAAATATGTGTGTAAGTTACAATGGCTATATATTATTTTTGCTGATTGATTAAAAATATATGTATTATGAATTTATAGATATTAATTATTGATTAAAAATATATATATATATATATTTTTAATCAATAATTCATATCTATAAATTCATAAATTTATTTTTAGAAGATTGATTAGAACGAGTCGAAAAACACCTATATATCTTTCTTCTTAACGACCCGATCACTCGATTATCCCGCGGACAAAGACCGCATTTTTAACGCGGTGGCTTGTTTAAGGAGAGATGTTATCCGTAACGACGTGTCCTACGCGCGATACTGGCCGTACAGCTCGTAGGCGGTTCGCTGACATTTGCATGACGCGTTAGCCAATAGACAAGGCGATTGCGAAAGTCTGTTGAAAACCTGTGCACGCGTCAAGCTCGACGACAAATTGATAAGTACTCCCTGTCGTTGGAAAATGCTTCGAAGCGAACGAAACGAAATCGAATTATGTAATCGAATCGACTACTTCAATTTCCTCAGTCATAGCTGAATAAATTTAATATATCTCTTTCAATTTTTTACACAAAATATTTAATTATTTCTTTTTTTTTTTTTATACAAAAAAATGCAAAAATAAATATTTTCTTATAATAATAAATATTGTAATCTTATAATAAATAAAATCTTATAATAAATAAATATTAAATAAAAATTCATGAATTTTAAATAAAAAAATTCTTATTTTGTTTACTCCAAATGACAATATAAGGAAGAATTCTTTTCTTATTTTTCAAATCTTCGATTTTGATTTATATCCTTTGCAAGTTATCATATTGATGAATTAATTTTTTTTCATATTAAATTATTGATATATATATATATATATATATATAATAATTATTATATATTTACTTGATAATGCAATAATTAATGTATATTTACTTGATAATGCAATAGTATGATACGAAAAATTAATTTTACGAAATTTTAGGATTGAAGTCCTGACGAGTTATTACGTCATCACCATTTAAAGGATTAGCAACGGTGGCGGTTGGGCTACCGGTATTTAGCTTTCACTTAATCGGATTGAACCGCGGTGAAGCGTAATTTGTGCGCTCCGTGGACGTAAATAGGCGTGGATGATAAATGGAAATTATAAATTGCTTGTTCTGGATGAGTCCGAAATGATTACGAACATTGTTAAGAAACTTGAACGCTATTCGAGCGCCAATAAAGTTTTATTCAGTCTATGCTTATTTATCCTGCATAATCTTGAAAGATCATTGCTACAAATTGCATGGCACGTATTTGCAATTTATAAAACAAAAATAAAGATTAATATAATATTGGAGCAAAAATAAATAAAAAATCAAATTAATAAAACACTTGCAAAATGAGCAGATAAAAATTGAAATGAATGAAGATGAAAACGAAAAGTAAAGTACAAATAAAGTTAACACAAAGCGCTGTATTTTATGCTACGTTTTGCAATTTATAGTTTACGAGTGTTTTCTAGAAGAAGAGTGAAATGTAACGCGTTGCATGCAAGGGTTGGAGAATAAAATTGAAGAGTTCGATGATTTAGGAGAATTTTAATAAAATTCCGCTATGTACAATTTTCTGTTGCGTTTATATATTCACGCAAATTACGAAACTTATCATCTCCAATCAGAGGCCACTTAATTTTAAGGTACCGCGCTCTCTCGACCGTAAAACGGCCATCGCCAGATTCCAGGCAAATTGCAATTTTATTGCACGAGACCGTGCAATATTGCGCAAAATTTTCATGGCGACTCGATCGCTCGTACTCGATCGAGGCGTAACAATGCCGAACCTCGGTTGCCAACGATCGCGGAAAATCGTCGATAAACAAACAAATGAGATGCGTACGAATCGCAACACAACGACCGAACCAGTTCACGTATATTTTATCGCTTCAAAAAAAAATTGTGAATATTTTCTCCTTTCAAGAAAATCGCTACTAGATATACAATAACTGTCACCGGTAAATAACTACTGAATTTTTTATTCTTACTTCTGTGACAATCGATTGAAGTACTGTAAATGTATTTTTTTAAAACGAGAGGATTATAATTTCCAATCATTATATATAATTATAAATAAATAGCAAACTTTTCTCTCTCTTTTACTCCCACAATACTTGCATGCTTAAAATTCTACATAATACCCAAGTGTAATATTAAATGGTAATTCCTAACTATAATTATGCTTATTAGCTATTAAGAACTAATAATAATATATGTACTGTTAAGTAATTTTCATAATCTATTTATTTAAGATAATAAGAGAAATTAATTATATAATATTTTTCCCCTGTGGTTCTCATATCACTTAAATGCAAATTCATAAGCTAAATGTATAAGATTTCATTAAAATTGATATTGCTTTTTTTTCCAATATTTATGCACCAAAATATATCAATATTTTATTACCCGATTGTAAATTATAAAGAAATTAGTAATTATTAATTGTTATTTTATAATTTTTCATTATATGTTTTAAGTCATTCCTGTCATCTTTTAATCGATCAATCACTGATGTGTTTCCTATACAAGATAAAGGCAAAGAGAATTATGACTCTCACAGCGATCACACGCGACGTCACACAATTTATCATCACACAAACTTAAATCAAATTCGCCCAAATCAAATACCAAGAACGGCGGAAAATAAACGCCTTGACTATCGCTTCGATTGTTCCTGCGGCGAAGTTTGAAAGCACGAGAGAGCCGAACTCTCTTTCTTTCACGGGAATTATTCTCGATAATAAACGCCGTTCGCGATTCGAGTTTATCGTTTTCAATTCAACCACTGTCATCTATCATTCTCTTTCTCTCTCTCTCCCCCTCTCTCTCTCTCTCATCTCCTCCAGCGATTTATGAAAATTGCCTCGCGCCTCTGAACCATAAAGGACCGATCGAACGCAATTGACTCATGAAAGTGCCATACCCCTTCGCGATAGTTCCAAATCGTTCTCGAGGGTGTCGTGCTGTTGGCATCGCCGCCGCCTCTCCCCGGCAAGATTCCGCTGTCCCTTCGAGTCCTTCGCCGACGAGTCTCCTCCTCATCGTCCTCATCGCTGTCCTCGTCATTGTCGTCGTATCTCCTACGCCTCGCCACGCATACCTCCTGGACAGGACGACGTCGGCGACGAACTCTCTCCGCTACGCTACCAGGATCCTCCGACGATCGGATCCTGATAATCGTGGCGCCGTTACGATCGCGAGACGAGAAAACTTGAGGGGATCCATCGTCGCCCGAATCGATTCTGTCGCGGATCTCGAAGCGATCCTCTTCAGGATCGTTCGCGGACGCCTCGATCGCGCCGGTCCTCGTATTTTGCAGACTCGAAAATTCTCGCTCGGGCGAGACGTCGATGTCGAGCCGCCCTTCCGGAGCACTTCGCAGCTTACTGTGATTACGTAGATATCTGGCGGAGAACATCCGGTTGCTCTTGTACCAGGATTTTGGGGAAAAATTTTTTAATTCCTTGGCGTTATCATCTGGATCGTCCTTCTTTGGTGGTGTCAATGGCTTTGAGTGTCTTTCTGATTTTCTTTCAAACGCTTCGCGACTTTTATTCCTCGAAAACGCGCGTCTCTTCGAGGAAGCGTCGCGTTCCTTGAAAGAACTCGTTCGAACGACTGCTTCATTACCTTCTTCCTTGAAAGAATTTGAAGGACGTAACTCGTCATCTTCTGTCTTGAAGGATATTTTGCCGAATTCGATGTAGCGTTCGTTTGCGGTTTTCCTATCGATATTGTTCTCGTAATCGTGATAAGATGTTTGCCCAAATTCCTCGTCGTCATCCTTGAAACTATTCTTCTTTCTCTCTGAGTGGTTCTCGCCATCCTTGTAAGAGATCTTGCCAAACTCAACGCTCTTTTCCTTAAATACGTTCTTCTTCTCAGAATCCTCGCTTATATTTTTAAACGAATTATTCCTGTTCGAATCATCATCAAAATTCTTGAGGATAATTCTACTAACACCACTTGTGTGTTCTTGAGAAGAGATTTTTCTCTCCGTATTATCGTTCTGACTTTTTAGAAAAGTTCTGCCAAGCTCTTGTACTTTGTAGATACCTTTTCTATCTACATCTATATTTTTGTCTTTGAAGGAATTTTTGTGAGATAAATCTTCTTGATCCTTGCCGAAGTATTTGATAGAAGTGTCATGTTGATTATTTGAAACGTGATTTTTGTATATATCATCATCTTGATCCTTAAACGATGTTTTTCTAGTTAAGCTAGACTCGCCGGAATCTTTGCTCGCCCTTCTGGATTCCGTTCTAAAAGAATTCTTCTTGACTATCGGCTCTTGATCGAATTCCTTCAAAGATTCCTTCCTAACTAAATTCAATTCTCTGGGTGAACTTCGTCTGGGGGAGCTTCTGTCCAGGTCCCTTCGTGGCTCAACGAGAACTCGGTCGTATCTCTGTATCCTTACGTCAAAGTCCTCCGGCGAACCTTCGTATGTGTAATTTCTCCTCTTCGAATTATCTCTCGATCGAGCCTCCTCGTCTTCTTTCGATTTTCTTCGATAATTTCTTTCGGTATTATAAGTATCGCTTCTTTTTCGGAAAGTGTCATCTCCTCGAGGCTCGCGATCTTCGTCCTGCCTCTCGATGCTCCTCGATCTTCGATCAGTCGATCGATCGCATCGGACCGAGTCATCTCGATCATGTTTTCCGTGTAGCTTATATTCGCTCGATCTGCGTTCGTCTTCGCGATCATCCTTCAGCTTCCTACTTCGATCCTTAGATCGATTATCGGGCGAATGATCGATGATGGGCGATCGTAGATCACTCCTACTGCCGCTTCTCGCCCTATCGTACACTTCCTTATCGGGACTCACCTTAGTTCTCTGCTCTCTTCTGGACCGCAATTTATTCTCCTCTCGCGATTTCAATCGCTCGATCATCGCCTGGATCCTACGATCCGGCGATTGACTACCATCAATGGCTAAACTCTCGATCTCCTTAAGCAGGATATCCCTCTCGTCGACGGGCGTAGTGTCATTATTGCTATCATTGTTTCTGCTAATCTTGCACATCTTCCCTCGATTCTTCGTCTCAACGCTTTCTTCCCAGTGTTCTTTCCTCCTCGATCTATGAGAGCCATTGAGTTCTCGCTCGACGGACTCGCCTTTCTGTCGATTCTCCCTTGGTAAAGATCCTACGTATCCTTCATCCCGATACTCCAAACGATCTTGAGTCTTATCCAAGAATTTCGCACTCACGGGTTCTGAACTGTCTCTTCTGTACTTTCCATTCGTCACTTGTGCGTCCTCGAGATCCTGTCTTCTCGATCTTCTTGTGTCGTCCTTGATGTTCCAGGCTCCAAAGTGTTCTTTGCTCTTTTTGTACAACAAGTCGGCGTTATTGTCTTCCATCTCTTCCTTGTTGTATTCCCGTCCGTTCCGTTCCGTCTTACTATCATGCGGTTTTGACATACCGAAGTGATAACGGTTGCCGCGCCCGCCATTTTTGCACGATCGGCCGGAGTGCGCTTCCGGTTCGCTTCGATGGAAATGGTCCTTGGCGAACGAGGCAGTCCTTGGCGTGTCCTTTACCGCCGAAGGACCGCGCAAGCGGGACGTCATCTTTGCGAGGAACGGAATTTTGAAGACAACGATTGTTGTATCTCGCCGAAATGTATCGCTCGTGAATGTACTATGTATACGATATGTATATGCGAGTAATTTTCGATATATTGATTTTTGTGCAGCAAATAAAAGATATATACAATTTTGCGTAAGCAAGATAATTTTTTTTTGTCGAAAAAAAAAAATTTATATAAAATCCAATTAATTTTTCTCTTCGACGAGAACGATAGCGTTATTTCTTCTCGCGATATATCTTCAGGCTTGAAAGAGAAACGTAGGAGAGCTGAGACACGCACGGTTAAGTGTACGAGCACCAACCTATTATTATTCGCATATATCGAACCAGCCCACCGGCTACCGTCGATCCCGATCGATCCCTGATCCTCCGTTATCCACCGCGCATATGTATTCGTAACTCGCGATCGCCGTCAGTATACGAGCACTGAAACTGCTTAAATTTCACTGGGATTTATAAAAAAAAAAATCAACACTGGAGAAGCATCTCTAAATCAATGAAGAACATAAAATATTGTATCATCTTAAAGTATATCTTTTCACCAAAATTCTTACACACGGACAGGATGATTTCGTCAGCAGAAGAGAATGAATAAGGGTTCTAATGCAACAGATGTGTTTCAATAGATTAAGTTTAGAAATGAGTCACTGATTCATTTTTTTTTTCTTGCTTAACGAAATGATCGAGCAAATAATGTACTGACTAATTGCATAGATCCTTCAAAGATCTAAAAACCAATCGCTTTCTCCAAATAAAAGCGATTTATATTTTTGCAATTTCTGCAACAATCAATTTGATATTTTTTTTGGATCACTGTCAGAAATGTCACGTCAAGATAAATAAACACAACATGAATGAGAATCGCAACTGGATGACAGATCGAACATCGGCGGAATCCTCACTATCGGCGATGTCTCGTCAAGCAAAGACACAACTCCCGGATCTCAAGATTATCTTGTAACTCTCTCTCTCTCTCTCTCTCTCTCTCTTCTTCAATCCTTCTTCGAGAGAGAAGTAAAAGATGTCGCGGATCCTCACGTCTCGCCGAAACTCGTAGGAGTGCGAGGAGCGTCGGCCACCTCTTTTCTCGAGATGGCTCTTTCTCGAGAAGCCAGCCGGCTTCGGGACAGAATGACGACGACGACGACGACGACGAGCGCGCGGAGCAGACGACCCTGAAAGTCGTCTGTGGACTTTCACGAACGCGAGCACTTTGCCGGTCGGAGTCACCACGAGAGTGTGTACCAGAGGAGAGCGTGTTCCTCCCGCTCTCCCGCCCCTATCCCGCCGATATCCCCCTCGCTTCCTGCCGTCCGCGAGCTGTCCCCTTCCTCGATGTATCCTCTCTCTCCACCCCCTCCTCTCTCCCTTCCTCTTGCTGCGTGTCGTCCCCCCTTTTCGTCCTCTTTCGTACCGTCACCGATTCCTTCGCCTTCTATCCACGTATCCTGTGGTCCTCCCCGAGATGAGGCACAGTACGACTCTCCATTTTCCCATAATCCGATGGACCATCAATGTTTTAGGCGATCGTGAGATATGTCAAGCACGTAAGCTTGATCCTAATTCATTAGCCTCTTGATAAAGTTTATCAAGGATTAATAAAAAAATTCTCTCTTTAAATTTATGTTTTCGAAAAAAAAAACAAAAAATGTTTGCTAATTTCAGAGAAAATTCTTCGAATTCTTCAAAGTTGCTTGAAGTGATTTGATAAATTATGTGATATACACACAAAGAGTGTATATTAATTGATGAACTCGTCACAGAATATTGGGACAAATGACGGAAAGATAATTTTGTGGACGATCGTTATAATAGCTAGCACGAAGTAAATGGCGACACTTTTTTTTTTATGACAAAACGAGAGCGGAAGCATCGTCTTTTACTTTCGAAACATAGTCGAGCATTCGCGCGGAAATTAATGACACACTTTGGACGTGAAAGGAGAGCTAAATTAAAAAAAAAAAAAATAAAATAAAAAATAAAAAAATCATCTGAAATTTTTTCTCTTCACATTATAAAATTCTACAAGTTCGAATTTGTCCGGATTATACCTCATTAAAGCTTCCCTTTTAGATTCTCATTTGCAATGATTAACTGATATCAAGATAGGAAACTAAAAAATTCCTTGAAATTACGCCAAAGCTTAGCAAATTTCAAAGTTCGAAAAATTAGTTTAGAAAATTCCTATTAAATCTAGAAATTAATAAATTTCTGAAAATTGATATGACCGCATAACGAGTCAAGAGCCTTAACGCTCGAGCGTATCGTAAAATGACTCTTCTCATGCGCGTAGAAACGCAGCTCGCGCATAAAACTCGGAATATTCAGGCGGAGGCGGACATTCGCGGATATCCTTGCAAAAACTTCGGGAATGTCGTCGGCGCTAAAGACGCCGCTGTCGGCCGTGCTCCGCGGCTTAATGAGACCTTAATAGGTCTGGCTTGGTGTAACAAAAAAAAAAGGCTAATATCCCGCGAGAACGTTACTTAACGCGTGTTTATGTTCGCGTCGAGAAAAGTCAGGCGACAGAATCCGGCTGACGCCGGAGAGAAAACCGGATGGAGGAGGATAAACTTAGGTGGAAAGAGGATGCACTCTGAGAAACCGCATGATATGGTTTAGCTCGTGTATGTAAAACTGTTTTCCCCTTATCTCGCAGAAAGTTACGAGAGATTCGATGAAATTGCCTGCGCTGGCACGGATTCGCGATATGCCGAAAATGGAAGGTTGAAGCCACCACCGATCATCGGCAGGGCCGTTTTAAAAACCTCGTCGGTCCTCGGTGTATTTCGAATAGAATTATATGTATAAATTATGCGTATAATATAAATGTAAAAGAGCGCGGAATATAATGATATAAATTATCTTACATATCTAGATTTTCGTAGCAAAATAATTAATAAGATTTCCAACTATGAGTAATAGGTTTATGTTTGACAGAAATTTTTCAAAACGTCGCAAAAATTAGCATGTGCAATGAGACATTAGGAGAAATTTATTTTTCAAAAAAGTAAAAAAAGTTTCAAAAGATATAACGTAGGTATTCCTGAAATGACGATGAGAGGACGAACCGGCTCGTGAATCATCGCCGAATAAACGCTGATCCATGACACAAAAACACGCGATATATAAGAGAAAAAAAAAAAAAGATACTTTCTTCTCACAATCGAATCATCCGTGCGCGCCTAATCGCTTCTCGACCTGCAGATTTTATTGCTGCGAGTCTCAACACATGCACGCATGTCTTTCGACTTGGTTCAACGTCCCGTATGAATTTTTCTTTTCATGAATTATCATGCACAAAAAATAATCCTTTCGTTCCAACAACATAATTACAATAATAATAATAATAATAAATAAAAGCATATAGTACTATTTATAGCATTTTTATACATAATAAAATTAATGGGATGCAACCATCCATGATATTTCCACGTAAACGGCACACAACGATCTTTCCGTTATACGGAAGACAATGAAAGCCACATCAAGAGAGAAGGGGAAAGGGAAATATCATCGCTCTCCCTTGCAGCGTGGATAATCGCTAAATTAGCCGAATCGTTGCTCGCGCATATCAATGATTAGCTATCGCGGAATAATTTATATCGCACGGCGGGCAGTGTTTACGGCGATTAAGAGCTTGATTGCGGCTTGATGGCTCGCGATCGGATGCGTTTCTTTGCTTGCTCGGATTTTTCCAGCCGCTCGTTATTAATCACGCGTGTCCCATAAGCTTTCACTCTTGCGTCAGAGCATAAGGCCAGACAATCGGTTCGCGCTTCATATATCACGTCTCCCCGTTTCGAGCACATCAGATGCGCAACAATGATATGATAATATCTTGATCAATTGCGTGAGACGGGCGTCCTCGTCGAGTAATCCATTAGATCGTCGTACGAACGTGACCGATATCGAACAGTCGGCGTGAGCCAACTGACAATAAAAAAAAGCTCTGGCATGTCACGCCGCGATAATTATCGCGATTAATTTCTTGGGGGGGGTCGACGTAATTATTTATTATCGCGTATTTCCAGCATCGCGGGGGCGATTCGCGAGAAATCGCGCACTCCATCGAGATGAAGTGCTAATAGCCGTGACCGCTCGACTGCCATTCACTCTTTCTTATCCTGTACGAAGTTTCTTCTTCGATATTCATTTTAACACGTTAAAATGAAGAAAAAAAAAAAGAAAAAATAGTTTTGCACGTCTTTGAAAGTCTCTCGTCTTTAATATTTAATTTTTCATTTTTCATCTGTCTTTTCAGGAATATAATTCCTGTCATCTTCGAACGATCGCCTGTACCATCGATCGAATGATTGAGAGCGCAATCGAATTCTTCTCGTTTGCTCGAGAAGATAGGTAATCGAAACGAATACTGCTTCCTGCTCTGATTCTGGACATTTCAAAGTGCTGGCTCGCAGCTTTACGATCGCAATCGCGAGGTAGAAGGGCCAGTTATCCATAACCGGTGAGGACGAACCGTTTCCAGGTATGCATGTTGGCTGTTCAATGGGTCCCGGCGCCGCGAATGCGCACGATTAAGTTCCGCTTTGCGCTTCGTTCACCTCTAATTGCCGCAGATGTGAATTTCTAGCCGCGCCAATCCACTGGCGCGATTCTTAAAGAGAATAGAAAAGAGCGAAAAAGAGAGAAGCGGCGAGATTGCGCTGAGAAGGAATACTCGAGTCTCAATGTCGTTTTACAGATGACGTAAATAATAAGCGGTCTCAGAGAGTCAAGAGAATTTTTATTCGAACGGATTCGCGCGTGGTAAAATAAATCCGGCGAGACTCCTACACGAAATCGTAAAATTCTCCATCTGTTCATGTAACTGTTATTAACTACCTGACAATCGAATTGAGAAGTTGTTGTCATTATTATTATTATTATTTCGTACGTTATTATATATATATATATATATATATAATGTATACGTAATTATTCTGTTTGTAGATATAAAAAAATTAATTAATTAAATAAAAATTTTTAACGATATTTATATATTTATATACAATAATAGCAATATTTCCTATGATAAGTTTTCTTGTATACAATAAAGATATATATTTCATTAAAAAGTATAATTTTAAAAGTATATTGCTACCGATATCGATATTACTACACCGGATACTCGTAAAAACATTTTTATCTGTCGAGAAACTGTCTATATCAGGGCACAGAAAGTTAGCGCAAATTAACGTCTAGAAAGTAAATGGAAAATAAAACAAAGTGCATCACGCAAAGAAACTTTGTAAAGAATGCAATGTGAAAATAAATTTAATCTAAGCGTATCACGGTTACCTGTTCAGGTGGCATAAGACGCGTGTCAGATAAGAAGCTAGCTAAGTCACTTCGTTCCACGACGCGGAGACATAGTAAAAATATTGATGGTGATATCGAAGAGAGATAGAAAAAGAACAAGAAAGGGATCATTTTATTCGCTCGAGCGCTCAAGCAAGATTACCGCAGCTTAGATACTATCTTCCACATCAGAGATTTAAATAGCAATTACACGCTATATATGATCGAAATATTGGAGTTTTCTTTCAAATTTTGCAACTATTTTCCAAATTAAAATTTAGAAAGACGTCAATCTCTGCAGAACATTATCAAAAATATTATATTAGATAATATACATGTATAAAATATTTTATTTTATTTTATAATATTTATTTATATTAGTTAATATAAAATTATGATATAAAATAATTTATATATATATTAAATTTTATATACACTCTCTGTTAGAAATTAAAATAAAGTAGATATGTTTTTTGCACGAGTATACGAGAAATACAAGGTTGAAGAAAAATTTCTCTACTTTAAGTAAATAATTCGAAACCAATAATTTCGTGTTTCCTATTTGGCAGTCGCAGCGTGACCAACGAGTGCCTTTTTTCGGTTAAAATCGCTTTTCGTAAAATCTTGGGATACTTTCCTGCGTGTGGGTCGCGACAAGGCCCTCGTCAAGACGCCCCCGCGTTTTTCCACACCGAGCTACGATACGGTGAACGGAGCCCCTTACTCGCGTATCAACCTTTTCGCCCGAAATGGCAAGACCAAGGTGCACCTCGAATCAGATTGATTAGCACTTTGAATTATCCTGAGAAATGGTTCTGCCAATTCATCGGTTTCCAGAAGTCGGTGCCGCCGCAAAATCAATTTGTATTTTTATTTATTTTTTGCTGTCAATATTTTGACATATCATTTTTGACATATCTATATCTACTGTGTTTTCATGAATTATTTTTATTTAGAAAACTTATTTACTTTCTATGCTTGATCATGAAATACTACGCATCTTTTAATCATATTGAATAAAAAAATCTTACCGAGACTCTCTTATAGAGTTAAGCCTTTCTTTATTAAAGAAGTGTTAATGTCAAGTAATTTTTCTCCGAGATTATTTTCATATGATTCGCGAAAGACCAGAATAAACAATTATCCGATATAGAGATTCTCGCATCGCATACTCGACGCTCTTTAAGTGTGTTTTCTTCGAGAAAGCGCATTAAAAAGAGAGCTCGATCCAAGCAAGTAGATATAGACGTATGTACATAGTCGTAACGTAAGAAAGACGTTGCCCACATATTTCTCAGGATTCAAGGGCGCTATCACATACGCTACAACGGTTTTAAAGCGTTATTCACATTGGCAAAATCTTCCCGGCTAGTAATCGCAAGAGTTAATGGACGCGTGTCGAGTTTTATTTTACCTAGTTGTGACCGATATTCCCTTTGTTCGTCAGCGAAAAAAACATAATGATAGCTTTCATACAAACTTTATGATTTTCTCCTGTCATAAGTAATTAATTATTTTAAATGTCGCATAAAAGATTTTTTCTAGGACTGTCACACTTAATTTCTATATTACAGACATGTGTGATCATCAGGTGAGCTTTAAATGAATTTATTTTAAACAAAAATCTTATATATAAGATCATACATTAATTAAATTAATTAATACTTATTATTAAATTAAAAGAGTGTGCTTAGAATGTTGCGCGAGTATTTTTAAATTACTTTTGTAAAGTTTAGTTGGCCAGATCTTTTAATTACATTGTTGAGATATTAAAGAATTTATAATCTTCTTTTATAAAAAAATATATATATTTTAAATTTTGATAAATAAATTTACGATAAAAAAAAATAATTTCATAACATACCGCAATATTTTGTAGGTTTTATGTAATTTAGAACAGAATGATTTATTGTTCTATTTAAAATTATAACTAATATATTGTATAAATTAAGCATCGAAATTACAAATTTGCAAAATTTAATTTTTCTTAAGAACCATTATTCTCCATATGTCATCTTCCAATGTGATATTCACGATGTCCATATTTATTTACCACTTGCATTTGGCATACTTGCATTTATCTACATTTATCGCGAAACACCTACGTGTAACACAGAAAAATACGAAGGCCGTTCTTCTCTCTCGAACACGTTACACACACAAAAACCAGAGTTTTTTAATATGCGAAAAGTAGCCTAAGCATGACGATATCGGCGGATGGATGATTTTGCGTGTTTATCCCGATTTACAAGCCAATTGTTCCGGGAATATACCGGCGAGACCGGGACCGATTGTGAATCGTTTTCGTTTCTCATTTCGTATCATCGCGTTATCCACACGAGCAGTCTTGAATCATATTTGACAGGCGTCTGATCCGGATTACGCCATTTATTCTAGGCGCGCCGTGCAACGAAGAAATGCTCTAATTGGATTTATCACGTGCGACCCGTTAAACATTTAGCGGTATCACAATTGTTACGTGTCCCCGGCTCTCATAATATAACGGTGACTCACTCGCGTTCTCGTTCCTTTTGGATATTGGAAGTCTTTGTTTGTGTAAAGCTCTCTAAAATCATGGCCTAACCGAAAAAAAAAACCTAGAGATAGAATCTTTTCGCGACAGTCGCAACAAAAATATAATTTTTATCGTATATTTAATAATATGACATTATGTAGCTAGAGAGAGAGAATAAGAGAGCAAGTAATGCGTATAACTTTTTTATATAATTTCTAATATTGTTTAATCAATATTTTTACGTCTAATATCTGACAGCAATTTTATATTTGACAGATATTTTTCATTTCGATATAAACTTGATTTTAATAATAGAAATCTTGAAAAAAAATCTTGATACGTTTATCTAAGATATTTATCTAAAATGTCAAAAATAGACTTCGTGTGTGTGACAATATTACTGATGATGTAGGATAATCATTAAAGTTTAATAATATATTTATACACGTTGGAGTACTCTATCTGCCAAAAGAAAAAGAATGATATTAAATTAATATCTTACAAGAAGCTCTTATAACGACTGCAATTCCGGTCGAGCAAAAATATATTTTCTCTTAAACCACCGTTTAACCGACAACTGCTTTTTACAGTAACAGTGCCGTTATGCCGCTTATATAGCGAAAAACTTGGCCGCTGTCCGAGAAACATAATGGATGTATCTATTAGGGACATATCTCGCTGTCTCGAAAATGATCAAAATGGAATATGTTGGCGGGCGTTCGAGAATTCAGGTTTATCTTCGTTCCATTACGTATTTATTTCTTTTAAATGAAGAAGATCGTTTATTAAAATTTTATATCTCCCCTTTAAATTAATGAGCCGTGAATCACATAGATTGATGGTCGTCAATCATGTTTTATTATTTCTTTAAATTAATTTATTTGAAAGGCATAGAGATCTTGGCCAAATTAAAATCTTTCATAAGATAATTTATAAGATAATTCATAAAAATATATTACGTTTGTAATTTTTTTTTTTTTTTTATGCAAACATCTATAAATGTCATGTGCGTGCGGCTTTAATCTCACGGCGACATCGCAAAGTACTGACGGGAATCTATGGGTGAAACCGGTTATTATCAAAAGCCGGCATTACAGCGTTCTGCAGATCAAAACGTGTAGCATTTCAACGACTTGCTGACATTAACAAGAATTTATTTCTAAATGCGAAATATTGAGTTGTATAAAAAAAAAAAAAATATATGGAAAAACAATTTTTTGGCAAAGATAATTTTAAGTAGCAGAACAAAAATGTTAATTGTATTACCATTCGTACGACTAATTTAAATAATTTTAATTCAAGATTTAACATAAAATCATTATAATATCTGTCAATTAAAAAAAAAAGATATATATTTTTTTTTTATTTCACGTGTCTTATGAATGGCAAACAATTATAGTTGTATACACACACCGTGTTACCTATAACCTTTTGTAAAAGCTGTCGTAATAATAGTATTACATTCTCAAACTTGGAAACTAGATCATAATTCCTTCGTAATATCGAAATCCGATGACGACCTCAATCGTGCATAATTCGTTCGTTTGAGCTACATAGTCACATGTGTACACGGCACTCAATGGAAATTGATCGCTGCCAGTAATGTCAGTCCATGATAAAAAGTTATTAAATCCCGATAAGAGAAGTGGGACGTTTACCAATAATCAATATATGACAAAATTAAATAACTAGAATGAAAATACATAAAATTAAAATAGAATATTGATTAGTTTAAAAATATATTTGGAAGACTTCTCGTGTTTCTTCTTTTTCTTTAAATTTTTTGCATCTACTGTCCAAATTGTAAGATATTGCAATAAAGAAAATAGTTGAATCTTAGTCAGACTCTTCCAAACTTTCGTCTCCCACTCTATTCCGTTTCAAAATCAATCAATTTCTATTATCTTTTAATTTCATGAGGGGACACAAACATGTGCCGGAAGTTTCTGATTATCATAATCTTGTGACTTATGACAGCTACAAAGCCGAGAAAGGACGAACTCTCCGGTGGCCGGCAACCATCACCAGTGCAAAGATAAACATTGACATTGAGTCGAGACATAATGATGTCATTCTCACGGAAGTGACATCATTTCGTCGGCTCCTTGGTCCGACCCACAAATAATTTACTGCTCCGCGCGTCCAGACTGACCTTTATTTAAACGTGTATTCGATGCATGACGACTTTAATGCGCACGCCAGATCGAATAAAAATACACAATATACATTTAAGCATCTTCTTTTGACTTATAATTATTTATAAATAATTTATTTCTTTTTGTGAAAACGACGCTAATTTATTCATTGTTATTTTATGGATTTAAACAATTAAAAATCATGATACTTTAAACTTATCTTCTAAAAGATATGTTATAAATTCAAGAAATTACAAAGACAATTAGCGATTTAAAAAACACGAAATTCCATTGTGCTATAAAAATATGCGCGATGTCAATTGCGATAAATAAACTATAATTAGCTTTATAAAAATTTGCATGGCATCATTTTCGGCCTATCCTTGAACCACACGGCCGAGATTAGAACTTTCAAAGATAAAGCCTTCGTTTCTCCGCAATGCGATTGCGATTTTTCGTTGCGGCTTTTCGAGTTGTCGACTTTCGAGGACACATTCTATCCTAAATGGCATTTTGCCAAGCGCACAATAGCTTCCAGTTTTTTATTCCTCATTAATACTCCCTTTCCTATTGTCCAATATTATGTTTTGGTTACTGCCTCTCGAAGTTCATTCTTAACATTGCGGTTGCAATATAATGCGCTCGTTGCTAGCTAATGCAACGAGCTTATTAAATTATTCAATTTGAATTCTTAAGAATCGAATCATCAATGAGGAAGAAATTTATTTATTTATTAATGCCGGCGCGGCGGCATTTGCCAATGCACTTAAATTAAATATAATGTATTCATGACTGCATCTACGTATTTGGTACCGATCATTTTACTTGTCACGTTGTCACATTTTTTATTCTTAACTGACACGTCTTAATCTTTTGTCGGTCTCCGAAGTAACTGTGAATTCTAAATCGTTTTAAGATAACATGGTTTCACGCTATTTATGATTCGCTAAAAATTGTTCTTCAGATGTAATAAATATAAAATAAACACAGAGAAAGCAAATTGTAGCAGCAAAGGAAAAAAAATGCAATTTCATGGATATTTTGTTTCGATTTCGCATAAATTAGATTCGATTTAGCGATGCTTTGATGTTTGAAGAAATCCTTGATTCGACATGGAAGCAATTGCTATTGATCCTCCCGTCCCCTTTGGCTGAAGGATTTTTATGTTCTATATGCATTATAATTAATCAAATTAAACCACATCCATCGGTACATTAAAGCATTGTTATGCTTAATTTCAATTTATGTATATATATATCACAAAATTAATAATAAAAAATTATTATTTGTAAATTTTTAACTTATATATTAAATCTTATTTTTACGTATGTACTAATTTTTATATATTTTAAAGTGTCGTGTCATATTAATTGATATCTTTGCTTGTAACGTAAAAAAAAATAACGTGTAATTATATTTAATTTATACCTATCATCGAATTAATTTTATTTCTTCCAAGATGACGTAATTTAACTTTTAAGTTGGCAAATTGACTAAATATCAACTCGAATATGCACACACAAAACGAGATTCTCTGCGAGGACCTCTGATCCTCCGACACTGGCATTCTCGAACGATTGTGTCATACGTACCGATAGACTCTCGTATTTCGGTCCACCCTGTATATGCACTCGCTGTCAGAATCGTAGTCGCGCGCTGCTCGTTACGTGTCAGAATGCGTCCGAAACGATTGTGTTAAATTCGCGGCACGTGATATACGCGATCCAACGAAGGCCAAACAATCGCGTAAAGAGACTACGTGTTAACGCGATATCGTTGTCGAGCTGTGTTTCGCTGCGGGTCATGTCATCTGATATTTGTACACGTAGTGAAGCAAAAATTTAATACGCTTTTCAGTTATGCACACAAGTCATGCGGATGATCTTTCTTTCAGAGATTATATTGTGATAATCTCTTTCAATGTTTGAAACACATACATACACATCAATTATTTTTTGGGGGGAAATTTTTAGCAGGAACATGAATGAAAAGATATAAAAGGAATACATTTTCTTTTATTTTATATGATATATACATATATGTTATATATATATATATATATATATATATATATATATATATATATATATATATGTTTCAAATATAATCGTTTTACATCGATATAACTTTAAAGATTTTACGATTATTTATAAACAAAATTATTTTTTTTAGATTATTCGAAATGAATAAATTAATATATATTTCGATAGATGTTGGTTTTCCATAAGTCTTTGCGAATTATCATTTGGATTGACGATGTTTTGTACTGGTTACGCGGATACGCATAAATATTGTGCGTGCGTTCAATCGACCAATGTTCGCGATCGGAATGTCGTGCCACTTGGTCGCTATATTTAGATCCGCGAGTTTTAATTAAGTACGCGACAACTTATGTTATACGAGGTGACGATAACGGGGGGTCCCGATAACTGATAATTCTGATAATTGTGTGCAAAATGTCGAATCGATATGAAAATCGAATGAGATTTTATGCATTTTTTTTTTTTTCACAAATCAAATTATTAAATATATACGAGCTTACATAGGACGATCTGTTTAATCAGAAAATATTATAAATTATATAATAAATATATTAAATATATAATTAATAGAGAGAGAAAATAATAAGACATAGATAGAGTAACCAAATTACATTGTATTTAAGTGAAAATTTACGTTTTTCTTTTTTTTTGCATAAAAACTAAAATATATCTTTTTTTTTTACATGTCATTTACATTTATTTTCAAATACGCATGCGTGTATGTATGAAGTCCTGGGGTTAATCAGTACTTCGCGTTTATTATGATGATATATTAGACAGATTACATGGAATTACGCGCAATGTAAAGTTTTAGAAGGACGGTCTCGTTTAATGGAGTTTAACGTCATGCTCGGGATTGTTTCCCATTGATGCTATTATGCATGCACAATTCCACAAACTTTGTGAGATTACGATTTCCCGTAATAAACGCAAATGTTGTAGTGCAAATAATTCCTAGAAATATTAATGTCATATTGCCGCATCACTGTTCACTATTGATTTATTTCTAAATATGCAATCTCTCTTTAAAGCTTGGTATACCGAACACTTTTCCGAGATATAAAACTATTTCTGTGAGAATAACTTTTTTAAATATAAAAATAAATTCAATATTATATTGAGCAAAATCTCCTAAGTAGACTTGAATTAAAAACTTGCATAAAATTTCGTCAGACATTAATGTTTCGAAATACTATCTCTCGTTATATATATTGTTACATTAAAAATATTATATCTTTTTTATTTTTATTTTTTATATTCTAATTATTAAATATTTTATTACGTCTCTTCTCTACATTTATAGTTTATTCTATCGTAATAATTTTTCGAGGGACATACATCTTATAAAAAATAGCGTAAGAATCAGGCAGATTGTGTTAAAATGAGGTATCAAACACGCAGTTTTCAACGTATTAATTAGCCGAGCTTCGTAGATTTATCGCGACGAAAACAAGGCGCGAGAGGATTAGCTTTTAAACTAACGACACTTGATGAGAAATATATTCAAGGGCGGAGAGAGAGAGCGCGCGACAGACGGAGTCATATTCGTAAATTATGCAATAACGGCTAACGTGCTTGCCCACGGGGCAATTGACCTTTATTATGTTAAACGATATGACCACAACCTAAAATGACGCGGTCATGCTTGTCATAAAGTAATTCAATAACGCGCTCCTTTATGATTTGCGAAATTAAATGGTGCAGCAACCTTGTTTTAATATATTGTTCTATTTCATATTATAATTACAATTGGAAATTAAATTATCTTGTTCTCGTCAATTTTCGTTACTCGTTTAATTCATACGCTTTAAAAAGAATTATGTGTAAAATGTTTAATATATTGTTAATTATATCTCTAGAGAGAAAAAATTAATTTAATGCCAGAAATATGAATAGTTTGAAGTGTAATTTAATTACATAATCCAACAATGATTCAATCCGTTTTTTTATATCTAATAACGCTACCATATATGTTGAATTTTAAAAATTTACGATCTTGATAAAATAAATCTGAGATCATTGTTTGCTTCGAAATCGTATTACTGGCTTTGTGTTACATGAGAAAGGGTGTATGAGTATCCGTGATGAATTCACGAGAATTTCACGCTGCTTGATCAAGCCGAATTTCAGCGTGGCGCATTCTCCCATGTCTCAAAACGACACACAGGAAGATAGATAATCAGTCGTTACCATAGCGCCAGTTTCCGGCAAACATCTCGGCTGTAATTAAACGCGATATGCGAGTGTTGCACGAAGCGCGCTAAGTTAACTTAAACGCGAGACGATATCGTGTTCTTTTGATTGCTAAGAAAAAAGCTAGCTAAGTATGTGAGATGTAGATGTATTGTATGTCATAAAAATAATCAAATCATATTATAATAATTAAATTATAAATATTATATTTCATTCTAGCAAAGCGTTTTTAAAATCATTTTTTCCAGAATTTTTACACTTTAAACATTTTTCTTTTTTTTTTTTATCAAAGCAACTAAATATTACCATCAAGAAATTAAAAAATAAAACTAAGATCAGGAAAGTCTGCAAATTTTCTTATTTTACAAGAAAAAACGTAAGATCGAATCACAGATATTAAAGAATATATGCCACATTTGCGATGATGTGATTTGCATGTAAATTTTGTCAGGAAACACTGAGTAAATTTTGCCATGTGATTTGTTCATTAAGAAATACACAATAGCTGATAAATTTACGAACCATTGATCTTTATTACGCCGCGAGTGTAAAACATGTTGTTTGAAGCGTCACGTGAATAGCAACAGATAGGAAGACAAATTCCTCTCTTGCCTCACTGTTCAGCTGAGACAATGTGCGCGTAGGTTAAACTTATCAAGCTGTCTTGGCAATGCTGATGAGAAAGAGGATCTTCCTCCATAGCGATTGTTCGTGGGACGCGTGCTCCAAGATTTTCAATTTCAAAATCTGTCGCTAAATGCGAATCACATCATATATATTCGTTTACATTTACACACTTTAATGTTTTCATTTATATTATTTTTAAATGGAATTTCAAATGGAATTTTATATATAATCTTTAAAACTATTTTTTCTCCTTAAAATTAACTCTTAACTCTCAGTTCTAAATTTTTCATTTTTAATTCTTAAATTTTAGCTCTGAATTCTCAATCTAATTTTTTAGATATATATATATATATATATATATATATATATATATATATATATATAATGTAGATTCATATATAAGTCATAATTTATAATATTCATAACTTGTACGAAATCTTTATTAACTTAATTAATTTAATTAATTTTGTATTATGTGCACGCATATACAATATCGCGCAAACAGCGATTTTATATATACCTATCAAATCATTGTTAGATAAATATTACATATATGTTTGACATAATTAATAAATAATATTTTTCATTCTATCACACATAATTTCTTTATTGAATGCCTCGTCTCATTTATCTTCAAAAATATTTTTGACGATTATTCCTCATTTCTACCCTTGGCTTTAGTAAAGAAACCTGATCTTCACCAGGACAGTTTCTACATGAGACCATGCCTGCTTTCAGGGCCGCGAATAGGGAGAAAGGGAATAGATCAGGAAGGGTGCAGCCTAGATAAAAGCCGAAGGGTGCGGTTGATTATACTTATGTCCAAGCTATTATGGCAAAGTATAGGCATACCTTTTTATAGTTTGCACTCCATTCCGAAAGTTCAAACGTATTCAATCTAATAGCTAATAAAATGCGCGAGTAAATTTAGAAAAACTATTATTAAACTATTGGTTTTAACTTTAGATGATATCTCGCGGAAGTGGTACATTTAATTTTGATCATAAATTATTTATGATTAAATTAGGCTCGATTTCTCGTAAAAAAAACTTTTGGAGAAAATATTATTAGCTGCAACATGTTAATATTTCGATAATTGAATTGCATTTCAAAATCCCGAACTAGTACAATCCACTTGAAATTTATGAAATTTTATGTTGCATTAAATTTAATTATTTTTCATACTTTTTAATTCGTAGTAAATATGAAATATAATTTTCAAATTATTTTTTTATAAACAAAATATTCTGTTTTATTTATCCTTTTCAATTAAAATCAGATTCTTTAAATTACTATCACAATCCGCGAGATAGGATTAATTTGACACGCCTGATATATAAGCAAAAGAAAAGCTCATTCGTGATAATCCCACGTGAAGATACGCCGACGTTTTCAAAGTCACTTAGCTCATGGTTAGCGTCTGAAAAATATTCACGGTTATTTGCTTCATTCGGATATTCGTTACAAGTGTCAAGTGTTGTTACAATTTCCAGCTGACCGCAATCTTCCGTGCGAAGAGATATACATTTTTTTTTTTTTTCACTGAGAAATCCCGCTCTTTTCTTGCATGAAGCAACTTGCGATAAATTATTTTATTAATATTAGATTTAATATAGATTTAATAGACTTTATTAATATTAGACGCAATAAGATTTAGAATATTTTATACACATCATATATTACACAATAGAATAAAGTATAATACGTTGTTATTATTATTAAGACAGTGAGCAATTAATTTTAACAACAAATAATAAATTAACAAAATTATAAAATGCTCACCCATGGTCGTTCCGTCGTTGTCTGATGTCTTCTTTATTGTTGAACCTCTTCCTCTTCACTTGTCTATTTTTTGCCATTTCTTCATAACACTTACACGACGACACTCACTTGCAAGACACAATTAATTACGATCGCGCACGCACTAATCGTGAGAATACGACAATTGCGTGATACTTTAATTAGTACATTAATCGCACAATAAGCGCTTTATTTTATATTTATAGAGATCGGAAAACGTGGAAATCATGGTTACACGAAACTACGAGATTCGAAATCAATAACAATTAAAATTATCAATTTAACGAGTTGCGATAATGCTCGAATCCATTCGTTTCATTAATAAGAAATTCGGAAATGACGTCGGCAATTTTATCATGACGATTCTACGCGATACTATGCGAGTTAGGATGGCGAAAATTTATTAATTTATTAATCACATTTAATAATAATCGTTAACTGTAATAATCGAGATTATATTTAATATTTCTTAATATTTAATATACTTTGCACGATTTTCCGTTCGGAGTGATGCTAGATTCCGGACGCGTAACACGCAACTGAAGGGATAACACAACAAAATCGCGTTCTTGTGAGATATGTTTTCGATTGTGTTCGATGTTTATCCCCTCCCTATCACGATTTCTTATTCGGACCGAATGACAACAATACCACCGCGTGACAACAACACCAAGGTAACAAAGCACACTACATCGCTAGTCAAGTTTGACAATATCTTTTTTGTTATTATTAACATCCGCGGCAAAAATGAAAAATAGCGGTGTCTCGTATATTTGTCGTATTATCTCTTTACGATCATTTTCTATAATTATTACAATTAGTGATTATCAACTTGCGTAATTAATTAATTTGCATGATTGTCACGTTTTAATTAGCCATAAATTCTCATAATATCATAGTAGTATCAGAGCAAATAAAATCATTAATATCATTTTCGAATTTTTTAGTTATTAATAGAACATCGCTCATTCATTAATGAATAGTAAATTCACTCAAACGTTATTGCGATGTAATAAATTAACATATGTAGTCATTATTGACATTATATTTTAATATTTATCATATAATCGTATACTATAAATTTAATACTTGTAATTAGTTTATTTTTAAATATTTATTTTTAACAGCGTATTTTTAGATATTTATTCTGATAATATAATAAATAAAATTAATTAAGTAAAATTAATTTTTCTTGAAATTAATTAAATTTAACTTGCAATCTATTCTCTAAAATGAGAGATAATCAAATTGCCTTAAAATTCGCGTGTATACTATTCGTTAGTAGCAGAAATAGCGTTGTGTGAACTCGGCCACGCGATTTTCCAGTACCAAGCGGATCATAGCTTCGTATCACGAGTTTCGCGTTTCTCGATCGCAAAATAAAGAGCGCATTGTGTGCGATTAATGTTGAGAATGCTACATATTTAAAGTGCCGCGTGAGAGTATTGTATTCTGTTCGCGATCATAATTAATCGAGTTTTTACGAATGAGTGCCATGAAGAAGTAGCAAAGAATAAATGAGAAAAGAGTCGGAGGCTCAGGGCTCAGGGAAGTGCGATGACGATAACCATGGGATAAGCAATACATAATTCATTATTTATTATTAAAATTAATTACTCGCTTATTCTCACGGTTACAATGATTCACTTTACATTATTGTATATAGATGATCCATACAAAATGTTTTATATTTTATTTTTAAAAGAACTTAAAATATTTAAAAAAATATTTATATTTAATAATTTTTTATATATGTGTATATATATATATATATATATATATATATATATATATATAATAGCATTGATTAAAATTTATAACTCAAGATTACCTACATAAGAATTAAATTTCTGCAACAAATTAGCATTTGTGATATACATTCGAGTTTAATTTCTCATCGTAAGAATATAAAATTAACAAAGTCGCAAGCCTCCACGAAAAAAAAATTAGATTTATCGCAATAATCAGAATAATCGGAATATTTACGTCATTGCTGTTTAATCTTGGAGTATGACTAATATCATTTACGCACTTTGCTCTGTTTGCACTGTCCATGCAAATTACGAGTTATGTTTTTTTTCGCCGCCCGTCATTATGTGATTGCATCTCGATTAATCGAAGGTCTACGTATAAATAGAATTATTATTAAGCTGCTGAATATTAAAAAAAAAAAATTGACCAATTTATTTCTGCGAACAATATGAGAAAGCCGAAACTGTCTGAATTTCCTTATGAAACATTTCGCATTATTTAATTAACAAAGTATAATACATACACATAACGAAGGTGCACAGTGAAGATGCTGCATGTTAAGTTTTAAAGACATCACGAATATATTAATTAGAGAAAGTTATAAACTGATGCGCATTATCGATTTTAGCAAAGTGGTTTTTGGAATTGGAATTACGTCATCAAAATAAACAGCTCCAGATATTTTCGTACTTAGGAAACATCTTTCCAAATATGAACATATATCGTATGTACAAATGAATCTTTATAAAGTAAAAATATGAGTTTGAACTACTTATTATGTGCAAGCTAACAATTTTTAATTTACAATATTAAAATATAATATTATATAATATTAAATATAATATTAAATATATATAATATTAAAAACATGAGGTTTTCCAATTTCAATGCATCATCTTTTTGCTTTTGTCTTATTCTGATTATAAAATTCGTAATCAAGATTGAACCACGAGATTACCTTAATTACGGTATCATCTCGGCATTAGGTAGGCATCCCTCGGGACTTTTGCACAAGTCCCAAAGGATTACAAATTGCCAGCAGTCACGCGATCACGATTGACCGCGTTTCACGCGATAACAGCTCTCTACCGTCATTCTTGCAAAATATAATTTCGCGTATTAAGAGCACGAAAGATTTGAAAAAATCAACGCGCGTTTGATATGCGCGATATATATATAAAAGCGATTTGAATGGACTTAAAAAATTCGGAATTCTATAGAAAATCAGGCGTGGCCTTCGCGCAAGGATAAATCTCGTTAGGTGGAGCTGTCACTCCCTGTTTCCTGTTTATAGCGATATGTGCGAATTCGCTTTAGGCACCGTGATCGTGATCTATCTTCAAATGAGAAAATAACTCCACGAAATGACGCATCGCGCGAGAATTGCGTTGTGGAAAAACGTTACTTTATTATCGCAAAGCCAGTATAAAATTTGATATTGTACATCGTTATGTATATCGTTATCAATAATTTCGAAAACGTTTAGAGAGACAACGCGATTCTTTCTATTTGCCTTCAATGTAACAATAATACACGTAGATAATATTTCAGTTTTGTAAAAAAATATTTTATACCGTTTAAGATGTATGATTATCGTCGACATTCACATGATAAATGAGGCGTAACAATAAATGATGTAAAAAAAATTAAACGGCACCGCCGCGAAACCGCAAACTCGCGCGCGCTATTGATAAGTGACGTCTAACCGTCCAGTCGCTATTTATGAAAAACTAGTTTCCCAGTTGATGACGTTTTTTTTTCTTGCGTAAGAAAGTAATTATCGATTCCTGTACATTTCCCTTAGATTGAAAAAAAGCGAATAGCCGCTTATTCACAACTTTTTACATATAAAATTCTGGGCTACCGTATATTGTGTAATATATGTGTGTGTGAAAGCACTTATAATCTCATACTATAATATTTAATAGGAAATGAGTATTTTATATAGTGCTATAGAATTTAAAAAAAAATACAAAAACGCGCAGCGTGACGTACTAATTATCCCACTTTCTCCTCCTTTACGATTATTATGAGGTCATATTACCGCCCAAGTTTGTCTCACGATTCACGATACGTCATCATTCGCGGCCGAGTGCACTCGATTTCTTTTCCAGAAGCATCGCGAAATGCAGCCTCGATGACCGATCAGCTGTTATATAGATTAGTACATAAGAGTAGAAAACGCTGCGATGATATTGAGGCGTTTTTCGCATTTAACATCCATATTTAAATAATATATTTGAAAAATATATATATATTAAATTAATAAATATTAATTTATATTTCGAAAAATTAAATAAGTGCGGATAAAAACATATATTTCTTTAATTGCACATAAAAACTGAGTTGATGATCTTATATTATATCGATTAATACGATTCCGAATCACGTCATTCGTCAACTGCTGTTCTGTTGTTCGAAAGAAGTGATGGATTTTACGATCCGAATGATCGACGAATGAGCGGCTCATTTTTTCGACGCACGCGTCGCCGCTCGTGAAAGTCCAATATGGTAATACGAAAGTGAAAAAATCGCCAACGCTGTTAAAAAAGGGCCCGTACGCGAATGAGTTCTCCATTGCTTTCACCCGAGATAAAGACGAACGACCTTTCACTCAGATCGAATTAGTTAATCGAGTTTTAATAACGCAAGATTATGGCGTTACTCGTTGCGAAAATGGACATTTAAAAATAAAATATAATTATTCTATTAATTAATTTCAAGTTAACGATAAATATATTCTTTTATTTTTTTAAATATTTCTAACGTGGGAAAAGAAAGAGAGAGATATTTTTATGAACAACACGCCAGAAAATATCGATAATTTATTATTATCATAGTTAGATATTTTTACCTAAGCGCAGAAATTGATGATTCAAAATTAAAAAAAAAGAAATACTGCACGCGATTATATTCCCAAAACTATTAATTATATATTAAAATATAATTTAATGATGTGAACATCGTACATGATGTGCCTACATTTCAAAGTAAGTATTGACATTTTCTAACACTGACAAACAATCACATACAAATACATATTTATAATTATCGAGGAGAAAATTTGTGTGCAATATGAAGTTAATTAAAACTAATTTAATGAAATTCTGAGAGAGAAATGATGAAGGATGATTACGAAACACGAATCCGTTGAAACTACCGCGTATTTGTTACCAATTAATTACGATCGATAACCTTGAGGTGCTAAAAAATATCTTATGAAAATATGGTCAGTGATACGTAGCGCAAAATTTTAACAAAAATGAAATCTAATAAAAAATTATTTAAAAATTGTTTGGAATTACATGTAGAAGCTAGACAAAAATAAAAGCCTAATCAAATTCGAAATTAATTTTTGTATATTTTTCATTACGTTTTTCCCTTCTGCAGAAAGAAAAATAATATCCAATACACTGTATAATCAATTTATGAGAGTATAATTGATTACGACAGTGTTTACCGAATTATTCGCATCGCAGATAGCACAGAAACATCTGGATCGAATGCAACGAGGCGTCGAAAAGTCGCGTGAGGAATGCTAATGAACTGTACGAATCGACGTGCTCTCTCATGCTCGAAGGAAAAAAAAGTCCCTTTCCAATTAGCACAATCCCATAACGGGGAAACTGGATACCCCCTTATAGGGGTAGAGTAGGCATATAAGATCGACACGTGGAACTGGGTTGGTCCGACGATGTCGCTCATGCGGCCGTCGCCGTCTCTCTAAAGAAGGCCAAAAAATGCCGAGGACAATAAACCTGTCTTGTTTAGCCCCGCTCGTATATCAGGGACAAAATTCGAAGAGCGAAACGCACGTTCTGCGATCGGTTGAAAAACACGTACAATATTTTAGATATAAAATTTTAATGTATATACAATAAAAAAATTATCTATGAACACATTATTTTTTTATTGTATATACATCAAAATTTTGATATCTTTATATTTCATATCAAAGAGAATATCATTATTGATTGATCAAAGTGCACGTTGTTTGCATCATGTAATAAATATGTACATGTTATCGCGCTATTTCCACGCAAAAAACACTAAAACAAAATTCTAGATTAATTATTATGATAAAACGATCAATCGGTCATAGTAATATACCGTGAGAAAAAATAGTAAAAGCCTAAAAAAGGTAATTATACATATTTCGAGAAGATTAGCATAATCCCTCCCCGTGAGAATACATTTTGTGTTGCCATCCGATTGAGATCCGGTCACTATTACGTTCATGTGAAATATTAAAATTTAATTGTTACGATTTTTTTATTTTTCTATTTAAAACAAGTACGAATTTGCACGAAAAAAATTGCGTAAATTTCAACGCAATGTCAATATTCGAAAGTTGTTATTTCACGGCATTGCTGTATGCATAATCATACGACCAAGTACAATAAATCATACCATCAGTTTAATTCGATTAAAAGTAATGTGCTCTTCTACTCGATATGCGTTTTATGTGATAATTAATATTATCGTTAAAACTACGTATCTGCTAATCGAGATTTATTTTGTATTTATAATTTTATTACATATTATAAATGCGTATTCAATGCCTCGTGACTATTACAGGAGAAAATGTAATACTTGATATAGAGAGCTTGTGCGATTATTAACATTCAAAGTTGGCACATGATATGTATTCATGTGTTTTATATTATACAGACTTAATAGCACTTTAAGTGTGCGTGCGTGTATGTGCGTGTATCTGTACGAATTAAAGAGCAAAGTTTCATTTTTTACTAAATAAATTATTATAAATTTATATTAATCTTAGCTTTACACTCGTTGATTATTTTCCTAGATAATGAATGGATTACAATTTTTTTCTTTTTCATTTATATTTGTCTTTCAGAGGAACGTATTTTATATAAAGTATTTAATTTTTGTTAAGCATCCTAAATATTTATTTTTGAAGAAACAAAAATGTTTTAAAAATTATATTTATAATAAAATCGCATAAATTATATTTATCCCAAAAAAATTTTTTTTTTTTTTTCAAAATTCTCCTTGGAAAGATGTCAGATGGATCATGTCAGGATCCAGGAAAAGTCAACATGGCAATTCTGAATGAACCTTTATCTTGCTATATCGCATTACATCCGTGCATCGGTCTCGACGCGCTTTAAGATTACACTTAATTACACATTATGTTTTGACCTACACGTACGCATTCGCGAGCAATTTACCGAATGCTCTTTACCGCTAACCACCGTGAGGGAGAGACGAAGAAAAGTGGGTGAACTCGGCTCGATTTTGCGGCGAGCGCTATTTGTTCCACCTGTCTCAATTTTTCCTTTCCCGCCTGCAACTGGATATCTCGCATTCGATCGAGATTAATAGAAATTGATCTTAGATCCAGACTCGTTCACGCAAATCTAAAGTTATGCGATACTTTTGCGAGCAATAGGTATATTTTCAAAAATCATATTGAAGTATAACACGATGGAAAGTAGTCCCATTCTTTATCTTTAGTTATCTTGTTATAATGTACTTTTCTTCTCTTTTTTATCAAATGTTTTTTGGAAATGCATCTATCTCATTTTATTTACAAAAAATAAAATAAAGTTTAGCTTATGCATAAATTCTATAGATAACTCTATCTTTTAAATTCAATTATAATATAAAATATATTAATTATTGAAATATATATGTATATATACATATATATAATTAAATTTGCATTAAAAATATTCACGCTATTTGTAAAAATAAATAAAATGCAATAAAATAAATAAATGAAATGCAATTGCGAATCATAAATATAATTATTTTTCCACTTTCATGGCTAAACATTATTTTCGTGTTTCTATAGCATCGACTAAAAAAAATCTGTGAATGCGGTTTCTTAATCGCGATATATACGAATAGATGTATGCACTTGTAATAAGGATAAAGATACTCGACGGTAACGATATGACAATGATATTTTAGCAAACACATACGATTCAAAACCTCGTAAAGACATCGTTCCCGATGAAAATGAGGTTCCGTTTGCCATATTATACGAAGTTATACATGGCACGCGAGGTCGCGGATATAATCTAAGCGCGATCGATATTCCGGTGGAAAAGAGCGTTGTGCCATTTTGCTGAATGAGTCAACCGAAAACAGAAATTCTTGCATAATTATGCTATTCATGTAAGCATAAGATATAAACAGGGTATGATCGTGCGAAAAGAATTTTCTACAATTTATTCATATTTACGTGAAATAAAAAAGAAAAAAATATCAAAAATGCACGAATGCATGCATGCAAAGAACGGCACATTCTTAAGATACAATGTTAAAAATTATCGAGATGTAATTTACACAAAAAGTCACTTGTCAAATAATATATCTAGTTTCAAATAAAAAAAAATAGGAAATAGACTATGTATATAAGTCTAGCTATTTAAAAATAATAATGTACATATAAAGTTTATCAGATATATTGAACGATAAGTGTTATTAAGAATTTAAACACAATTACAATAATTATAATTTACTGCTATCAAAATAAAAATTACTCCAAAAACGCAATCCTTTTGCCAAATATATTATTTTTTGTCTCTGTCTCGATGTGAGCATAAAATCTCTGAAAATTATTTCCTTATATAAGATATATAAAAAGTAAAGAATTTGCATCTATGTTGCAATAACATGCAATTACTAGAAAGACAGCAGTAACTTAGCTACATTAGAAAAAATGCATGTGAAAAAGATGCGGTAGAACATTCGATATTTAACGACATCATTGACAACCGTATTAATTTTATACCTGGATAGCATAAACGATCAAGGTTCAAGGACATTGCAGGTACCAGGTTACGCAAGCCACGGTCATCGTGACCGTTTTGCACGTATGACACTGATGTACCTTGTACAAACTCAAATCGCATCGACTCGATCCATGAGACCTTCAGTGAATAGCATAACGCCATGGAAACATACACTCGGAATTGTTCGATTAAATATATGTTATCGATAGTTCTAAGTACTTTAATACAAGCTTAATAAACAGACTTGCACTTTATCTATTTTATTTTGCTCAAATCTAATTAATGAATTTCCGGCACAAATTAATAAGGCTTATACTACACATTTTACATTAATTCATATTTCGATGTTTTAAATGCAAATTTTTTAATACAAGCTTAATAAACAGACTTGCACTTTATCTATTTTATTTTGCTCAAATCTAATTAATGAATTTCCGGCACAAATTAATAAGGCTTATACTACACATTTTACATTAATTCATATTTCGATGTTTTAAATGCAAATTTTTTAATACAAGCTTAATAAACAGACTTGCACTTTATCTATTTTATTTTGCTCAAATCTAATTAATGAATTTCCGGCACAAATTAATAAGGCTTATACTACATATTTTACATTAATTCATGTTTCGATGTTTTAAATGCAAATTTTTGTATCTTAAAGAATGTATATTTAAATTTCTTATATCTCTCTCTTTCTTTTGATACAAAGTTTCTTTCTTTCCTTCTTTCATTATGATAAATTGGTTATTTATATTCAGTAATTTCTCTACTTCAAAAATGCATTAGACTCATTAAATTACAATTTCCAAAATGACGTAATTTAAATTATTTAAAGAGCAATACTGAAATAAATGCGCGATGGTAGCTAAATATACAATTGCATGCAAACAAAAAGCGCGTCGCGATCAATAAAAGTAATATGCCAAAGCGTAGTCAGATAGTAAGAATTTTTTAATGCAATATTATTTACTATCTGATATACTGTCACAGTAAAAGATTCATTAGACAAAATTATAAAAATAAAATATTCCGAAATAATTTCATTAAAAAATAAACTTCTGGACTACATAAAACGGATCAAATGTGTGTTAAACACTTGGCTGTTTGGTTTCGAAAGGTCATTGAGATTCACGTAGAGATTTCGTGTGAGATTTTGTAGATTTCACAAGAGATGTTAAGAGTAAAGTAAAATAAAATAACGGCTTACCTTGACGTCGAAGGCTTCGATATGAGTCCGTGGCACACCGTTCATTTTCCAATAGATTAATGCTCCCGATTTTTCGGTCAATTCTCAATTTTTCACGTAGACCTATTCACAGACACGTCGTTGTAAAAAGTTCACTTGTGCGGGCAAGGTCAACAACGAGAGAGTACAATATTCAATGTTATTGTTTACTTCGCGACCGAGAATCTGCGTTCTGGACATTAATAAACTCTCTATTGATTTTTGTCACACATGTCAAAATTCAAAAACTTATTTACGCGTAACTATTCGCAAATCTTGCCAACAATAACATAAAGTTGAGTGAAATACTAATATCCACATTAGTATACAAATTATTATCGTCATGATCGAATGATATCATAAAAGTAAAAATGGCTCGTTGAATGATAACAGGAATATTTTCGTCGAACAATGAAAAACGATTTACAATTTATTCCGTCGTTCCTTATGAAAAAACACCGCGCGACATTTGAGCGAAGAATGCGCATTTCTATCTGCGAGACGCGAGATTTGAAACGCGACATCTCGAGGACGCACGCATGCGCATCGCAATGCTCATGAACACGTGCTATCCGAGCACGCGCTCGTTTTTCTATCTACTTGAAGAAATTATTTTAGAAACTCTAAAAAAAAATATGTGTGTGTACTATTAAAAAATAAATATTATTAATATCTATATCTTATATAAATATATATAAATATTATACTGTACATCTCTCAATTTTAGAGACTAAAAAATCTGTGATTACTTTCTTTAATATATATATTATATATATATATATATATATATATATATATATATATATATATGTGCACATTAAATTAATCAGATTTGTTATTTTATACAATTGACGCGTGACATTAATATTTAAATTTAATATTTGTTTTTGATATTTAAAATTTTATCCCTAATAATTTTCTTTAAATATAAAAATCAATTTAATGCTCAATACAAAAAGAGAAAAAAATATCTCAAAAAAAAATGATTATGCAAACATAATGATGTATTCATATTCCACCCTTATCGACCTATCAATATATAAATAAATTAATAACTTTTTCGATACAATCGACTTAATTAAATTCTCATTATCGTAAGGAAAAATGCTGTGGATATAATATCAATAAAAGTGAATACAACAAAAAAAGAAAAATGATTGAATAAATATCTCTAAAATAATTTGATTGAATAAATATCTCTAAAATAATTGTTAACATTTCCTTGAAACACAAGTATTTCCGGAGGGTCATTTATATATCGACGTTACATGTCGTGAAAAAAAAATCTGAAATGTCACGTCCGAAGAAAGGTCGTCTAAAGATCTAAAGGACGAGATCAATCTTTCAAAAATATAAAAAAATTAAGAATTCCGAAAGGATAGATTCCCGGCGCGCGCGCGCGAAAGATTTTCAGGAAGACGCTCTTTCAGATGCATCGGCTGCTCGAAAACTTGTCGATGTATCCGATGTCTGAGGGGGAGTACAGAACAGGTTTAAGAACGCTGCGGCCAACCGAACTTTAAATCCGCTCTTCTACGGCTGGAGAAACGGAAACGGTGCTTTAAAATCAATTCGTCACTATTGCAATATCACATATTTACGAATACGAGCTACCGCAATTTCGACGAGAGTTCGGAATGTCGCGCGATGCTCTAAATGAGAGAAAGACTGATATTGAATTCTGTGTCGATATGAACAGTAACGAATAGAGGCTGATCGTTGATTAATATATGTGTATTATAATTTATGAATTACGTATGTAATGATATTTTGATACTATAAATATAAATTTGATGTTATATAAAATAAGATAAGAAAATGTGTGTAGATAAGACAGGAAAAATGTATCTTATGCCAATATTTGCGGATAAATATAGAGATTACTTTCATATCTCGATAGAAACATAAACTCACTGAAATTGTACCGGTTTTGACTCCCAGTTTCTGACACGTATCGTAACGCGAATATGATTATTATGCGCGACGACCTATAACTCTACGCAACAGCTGTGCATTGTGAAAATAATCATATGAAATTATAGAAGAAACTGTCACTACGAAGAAAGCCTTCGCAAATTATATATTTGTCGAAAAGTATAAATATAATATCTCTAAAGACATAACTCTTTGTCAAAGTATATTTCTTGCAAAAGCAATGATAAATTATAAAAATAGAGAAAGAGAAAGTACTTGTGAAGGAATGAAATAATCCAAAATAAAAATAATTCTATAATTGGCTAAATCAGATATAAGTGACTCGTTTCTTGGCAAAATTTAAATCTATATTAACAAGTAATTAACACGCGTAATTTGCGAATTATTTTTACAAAACACCATGACATACTTCACTCACTTTCCCATGGTATCAATTAAAACAAACATCTTGCATATTAAAAAAAAAAAAGAAGATAAATCAAATTTCCCTTTCGTCTTAAGTGGACCCTTTCTCACATTATCAATCAAGATCGCGGGTTAATTAATACTCGCTGTGCAGGATCCTCAATTATAAAAACTTCAATTATAAATAACTCTCAGAGATTCACTCCGATGTGGAACCCTATAGGATTCGGCGATGTTTCCCTTCGCGATCGTGCAAATGGAGGGAAAAAAATAGAACAGAGCGAAAAGGTAAACGAATATCAGGGCGATTTCACCTCCTGCTGGAGGACGATCTGGGTGCACTCGCGGGCACGGCCTGACATGCACGGCGCCGTGGCACGTGGCATGTCCTGACTCTCTCTTTCTTTCTCCCTCGCCAACAGGATCACCACCGCTCGCTCGCGTGTGGCGGCAGCGGGAACGCGTGCAGCAGCAGCAGCAGCAGCAGCGGCCGGCGTTCGGGCGCTCCGCGTCGCGACTGCCGGCGTGCGCGGCGCAGCTAAAAAATCATACGATGACCTCATCCACACCGGCTATGCTCTCCTCCTGCCCATGTCACTATGCTACTAGTCGTCCTGAAAACGTCGCTCGTCGTCCGCGCCACCGAAGCCCGCCGTCTCTTGTACAGATTTCCGCGCCACGATACCGCTTATCTGATGCTTATTATACAGCACTATTTAATATTATCTCGTCGGTTAATTTAACTTTAATTCTTCTTCGATTCAGCATTTCTGTGAGAAAAATTTTGATAGAAATAATGTAACGCCTTTTTGGTAATAAATAATCTTCAGAAAGAGAGAGAGAGAGAGAGAGAGAGAGAGAAAGAGAGAGATTTCAAAAATGGAACATATATTTTTCAGATATCAGATTAATGAAAGCTAAGACTATTCTTAGTGAATTAGTATTAATTGAGAATTGTAAAAAATAAAATAATTGTGATTTAATTAAGATCCTTTGTATGATTATCAATAATATTTCGTAGATGTGCGCGCGATCAGAAAAAAGCGGATGCTCGTTTATTATTATTGAAATATTATTGAAAATCATGATTGATGCCAGTTAATTAAAACACATACCTCAGTTCGTGCGACGTTGATATACACATTATGCTTTCGATGTAAGATTATGACTTGAGATACTGCGAAGATGACGTTGATCGGTTGCGGATGCACAGAGTGATATCCCGAAGTCAAGATATCTGTGACACTTATGCAACGTTCAAGGTTACGACGGATATCCGATATTTCACAATTATGACACACACAATATTTTACAATTCGTGATAATTTTTTCGACGCAAAAACTCACTTTTTTCAACACTCGAGAGAGAGACCAGCGACTCCGAGATCCGTACGCGTAGAAATGGCTACGATTCGAAATCTATCGAATGATGGCGCTGCGATTGTCGTTGTAACGAAACTATCGATATCTCGCAACGCACTTCACCCAATTCTCTACTCCAACTCCACGCGACAATTTGGTTGATATTTTCTCGCGGTTACGAAGTCGTATTGAGGTTAAGAACTGTCAATCACGTGTATACATCAAATAGCATCGAGTAGCGATAAAATATAAAAATGCCAGGCAGGAGTACGCAGAGACTAACATCCTTCCGAAACCCACGAGATCTGTCATTAAGTGGAAGTGAAAAGCCCAAAAAAATATATATACCAAATGTTAATGTGCAGAGGAACAAGAAAAAAGAGTAGGTACCTATATATTAAGTAATAGATTGTTTTACGACATGTATTATAAATGCTAAAGATAAATTCCTTTTTCAGCGAAGCGACAACAGTTAAGGTTGAGCCTACAAAACCAAATGACATAGATCGCGGAAGAGGACGAGGACGAGGAAGAGGAGATAGCAGGCATGGAAGAAATAAAACAAATATAATACAAGTATGTCCAATATATACTAAATGTTCAGCAATAATTTGTAGCATAAATCATGATAATGTTTCAACATATATATATATATATATATATATATATATATATATATATATATATATTTTAGTCTGCTGGTGTATGGTCAGAAGGAATAGCCAAAACAGCACCTACTGTTAGTGGAAGATCCTATGATTCCAGCAGTAGTAGAAGTACTGAAAAGTATCTAGAAAAATCAAAGCTAGATACGAATAAATTTATCACTAACACAGAAGAAGAAGAAAAATTGAAAAAGCTATTAAATAATGATCTTGATGATGATGCAAATCCTGATGATAAGTTGGATCCTATTTCACTGCCAAGGATTATAAAAGAATTTTGTGTCGAAGAAATTGACGAGAAACCAATCATCTCAGAAAATGGTGAAGGTAAGAAGATAATTTTTCCTGTAATTTCATCAAGTTCTTACATCTCTCTTTCACAGTTATAAATATAAAGAAAGAAGTTTTAAGCGAGCAAAATAAAGAGAAAGTTACCATTCCTCAAATAATTGAAAACAAGACTAATCCTTACGTATTAATGCAGGTAAGGTATATTCTCTTGCAACCAATTATCGATGTAATTACTGCTTAGTTTAAAAATTGAATCATAGTTTCCAGAATGTTGGCAAAATGTAGAATCTAATGAAGGATCAAAGTCCAAAGGATCAGATGACTCTAATACTTATAATGAAAATGACAATAAAGCAAAAAGTGAGTCTCATGGTTTGAATAGCTTAAACAGCGGTCTATTAGGCAAACTCGAAATTTTAAAGTCGGGTAAAACGAGATTATGTATTGGCGAAAAGTATTTTTTCATTGATATTAATGTACAGAAAGATTTCCAACAGGTAAATCATGTCTTAATAACTTAATTCTCAAGATATACAATATTTTATTGCAATTCTTTATAAAATTGTTATTATGTTTTAGGAACTTTTAGTTGCAAAAGTTGATACTGTATCATTAACCGGTGATCTCATCAATCTAGGTCCAGTGAATAACTATTTAAATTGTTTGTCAGACATAGAATCTCTGTTGAAATATTTATAAATCTACTTATATAAATGTAATCTTTAATAAATAGTTTATATAAAAGAAGGATATCAAGAGCTGGAAGAGATTTGTGAGCAATATGCAGATTATTTGTGAGTTATTTTGTATTTTCTTTTCCAGTGTACTAAAGAATATGTAAGTTATTAAATAAAATACATTGCATTCTGTAAATTCTGTATGGCGATTCTGATGTCTAGAAGAAATTAGGAGTCACTGTAAAATAGAAATGACTATATCATTCGGGGACATATTCTGAGGTTTCTGCAAAGTAGGTTTTTAATAGTTCTTGCATGAGTTGTGTGCCATAACATCATTCGATATGCTATTTATTGTATTTTCTAAACATTGCATTAACGCTAAACTTTATACAAATAAACACAAATCAATCTGTATACAAGCCCTACTCTTTTTTTAAAACATGCTTAGGAACTGAAGTGATGTATAACTGATATTATTTACGTCAGATTCTCAATAAAAAGAAAAAAAAATTGAGTCTTTACGTTACATTAACTTAAAAGTATCTGTATCAGCATGAATAAGTACACTGTGTTTACTATTACAAGATAATCATAATCTTTGTGAATATGAGGATTGTAAAAACTAGAAAATATCAATCATATTTTTCTCGAATGTCCTCATATGAAAATGATTTCACGATCTCTTCACGAATATCATTTGATTTTGTTCCGAAGAGATTGAGTGAACTATATATTGTATATATAGTATATTATGTATATATATATATATATATATATATATATATATATATATATATACATAATACATATAGAAATAATCATTTGTATGTTGATATGAAACGGAAGTTATCATATTTATAATAAAATTAGAATGTTTTGCGATACAGAGATATATTTATGACACATCACACATTATACTCAATCACTTCGTTCAATACTATGCCCCTTTTTCATACTTTTAAGTGCTTTCTCTCGAAGTTTCTTTTCCAGTTCTTCAGTATTACCTTCACTTACATCAGATTCATCTGATTCCGCAACCTTCTTCTTCTTATGCTTTCTATGCTTCTTATGCTTTTTGTGTTTCTTGTGCTTTTTCTCCTTCTTCTTCTTTTTCTCTTCTACTTCACTTTCCTAAAAAATATCAGGATTCAATAATATAAAAATATTTAAAGAAAACACATTGTTGTCTTCATAAAATTTACCTCCGATTCGCTGGTGCTAGTTTTTGCCTTTTTCTTACGCTTCTTTTTCACTTTCTCATCATCAGAGCTATCGTCAACTTTCCTTTTCTTTTTCGTATCCTTATCTCCGAGATCGTCATCCTCTGAGCTGGAATCTCGTTTGGATTTCTTTGATTTTGATTTAGATTCATCTTCACTCGTTGAATCCTTTCTGGATTTTCGTGATCTAGATTTTTCCTCCTCTGATGAAGTATCTCTCCTTTTTTTTATTTTTTTAGGTTCTTCATCGGAACTCGAATCTTTCTTCGATTTTCGAGATCTAGATCTATCATCTTCGTTTCTGCTTCTTTTAGATTTTTGCTCTTCCTCACCCGAAGAAGAATCTCTTCGTGATCTTTTTGATTTTTTCAATTCTTCCTCTATCTCCTTTCTTGAACGCTTTCGCGAATCACTATCGGCAATTTCGCGTTTTCTACTATCCTTTCTATCTTTGTTGCGATCATCCGTCGAATCTATCGTAAAAAAATGTTAAAATTAGGTTTATATAAATCGTATTAATATTTTTTATTCTATATAATTGTTTT